>NC_081317.1:70943362-71548862 GCF_026419965.1 Kogia breviceps
TTTACCATTGCAACAAAAAGAATAAAATATCTAGGAATAAACCTACCTAAGGAGACAGAAGACCTGTATGCAGAAAACCATAAGATACTGATGAAACAAATTAAAGATATACAGACAGATGGAGACAGATGGAGAGGTGTTGGATTGGAAGAATGAACACTGTGAAAATGACAATCCTACCCAAAGCAATCTACAGATTCAATGCAATCCTTAATAAACTACCAATGGCATTTTTCACAGAACTAGAACAAAAAATTTCACAATTTGTATGGAAACACAAAAGACCCCAAATAGTCAAAGCAATCTTGAGAAAGAAAAACGGAGCTGGAGGCATCAGGCTCCCTGACTTCAGACTATACTACAAAGCTACAGTCATCAAGAGAGTATGGTACTGGCACAAAACCAGAAATACAGATCAATGGAACAGGATAGAAAGCCCAGAGATAAACCCACATACATATGGTCACCTTATCTTTGATAAAGGGGGCAAGAATATACAGTGGAGAAAAGACAGCCTCTTCAATAAGTGGTGCTGGGAAAACTGGACAGCTACATGTAAAAGAATGAAATTAGAACACTCCCTAACACTCTACACAAAAATAAATTCTAAATGGATTAAAGACCGAAATGTAAAGCCAGACACTATCAAACTCTTAGAGGAAAACATAGGCAGAACACTCCATGACATAAATCACAGCAAGATCCTTTTTGACCCACCTCCTAGAGAAATGGAAATAAAAACAAAAATAAACAAATGGGACCTAATGAAACTTAAAAGCTTTTGCACAGTAGGGGAAACCATAAACAAGACAAAAAGACAACCCTCAGAATGGGAGAAAATATTTGCCAATGAAGCAACTGACAAAGGATTCATCTCCAAAATTTACAAGCAGCTCATGCAGCTCAATATCAGGAAAACAACCCATTCCAAAAATGAGCAGAAGACCTAAGTAGACATTTCTCCAAAGAAGATATACAGATTGCCAACAAACACATGAAGGAATGCTCAACATCATTAATCATCAGAGAAATGCAAATCAAAACTACAATGTGATATCATCTCACACTGGTCAGAATGGCCATCATCAAAAAAATCTACAAACAATAAATGCTGGAGAGGGTGTGGAGAAAAGGGAGCCCTCTTGCACTGTTGGTGGGAATGTAAATTGATACAGTCACTATGGATAACAGTATGGAGGTGACTTTAAAAACTAAAAATAGAACTACCATATGACCCAGCAATTCCACGACTGGGCATATACCCTGAGAAAACCATAATTCAAAAAGAGTCATGTACCACAATGTTCATTGCAGCTCTATTTACAATAGCCAGCACATGGAAGCAACCTAAGTGTCCATCAACAGATGAATGAATAAAGAAGATGTGGCACATATATACAATGGAATATTACTTAGCCATAAAAAGAAATGAAATTGCGTCATTTGTAGTGAGGTGGATGGACCTAGAGTCTGTCATACAGAGTGAAGTAAGTCAGAAAGAGAAAAACAAGTACGGTTATGCTAACACATATATATGGAATCTAAAAAACAAACAAACAAATGGTCATGAAGAACCTAGGGGCAAGACGGGAATAAAGACTCAGACCAAATAGAGAATGGACTAGAGGATACAGGGAGTAGGAAGGGTAAACTGGGACATAGTGAGAGAGTGGCGTGGACATATATACACTACCAAATGTAAAATAGATAGCTAGTGGGAAGCGGCCACATAGCACAGGGAGATCAGCTCGGTGCTTTGTGACCACCTAGAGGGGTGGGATAGGGAGCGTGGGGTGGAGGGAGACACAAGAAGGAACAGATATGGGGATATATGTATATGTATAACTGATTCACTTTGTCATAAAGCAGAAACTAACACACCATTGTAAAGCAATTATACTCCAATAAAGATGTTAAAAAATTTTTTAAAAGATGTATAGCACATCCTAAAGGGTATAACTCCAGCTCTAAGGATATAATCTACAAGATGACATTTCAGCTGTTACCTTCAAAATGTCATTCCACCATATTAGGCCTGCAATTTCTAGATGTTATGGTGTGAGGTATGACCAGTGTATCCCAAGATCAGTGTCATGGCTATTTTGCAGTAGATTGGGTCCCCTTGATTCAAGGCAATGTTTTTCAGGGTCCCTGTCAGATTTTTAGATAATCTGTAAGCCCTCAGATTGCCACACCAATGGAGTCATTGTGGGAAGGAAAGGAAAACCCACACCTAGAATATGTGTTAATTCTGTGCAGGATAAATTGTTGATTTTTTTTCAGATGGAAAAGTTTCAGGGTAATCAAATTGTCAGTAAGTTGGCCAAGGACAGGGCTGGCTGACATGCTGTCCACGTGGTTATTTAGTGATACTTCTGCCGTGGATATTCTCTGGTGGCATCACTATGCACTACAAAGCCCCTCACACTTTATCAGCCCCATAGGCCCATCCACATGCTTCTTTCACAGACCACCTTGTCCCCAGTCTTCTAACCATGCTCTTTCCAGGCCCCTGACCACTCATTAATTCTCCAATGCCCTTAAGTCTGTGTCTATGTTTACGTCTGACCATTTCTCCCTCCATACAAAATGAGTGACCAGCTTCCCTAACTGAAGCTCTGCCCTCCATGAGGATTTCCCTCCTTTGGGTCCATTCCTTGGCGGGGTGGTAGTGCAACAGCTATTTGGGGTTTGAAGCAACGTACTGCACCAATGCCTCCATGAACCAAGCTCAGGGCTTTTCCTCTTCTATCAGTTGGTCATGGAGAACCCACAGGGGTGAACTGAGAAGAGGCATCAGTGCAGAAGTGGTAGGTGACATGGGACCTGCACCATCTGCTCACTCTGCTATTTGTGCCCTCTGAACCCACTCAAGTCCACACTAAATGGAACACTTCCTACTTACAATGAGTCATTGTCTCAGTGGGTCTGACATACCGAGCCCATAAGTGGATGGTTCTGACCACATGGTCCCTTGCTCTCCCAGAATTAGACACTCAGTCTCTTTTCGGGTCTCAAAGCTTGCCAACAGTTGCTTTTCAAATAGTAATCGTTTTCTGCCACACATGATATGGCCTAGCACAGGAATCCTAGCGGTCTGTGCTGTGACGCTCCACCCGGGCTGGACCGAAGCTCCATGTGACTTCTTTACCTACCACAGACTCCTCTAAGACCATGGAATCTGCAAATTCATATGACTCAAGAGGCAGGACTCTGTACCACAGCCTAGGTCAGTGGCCAGTGCAGAGCTCTTTCTTCTCTAAGGCCCGCCCCAGCCTAGCAGGCTGCTGCTCCACCTGGTACAGTTCAGAACAATATTCCCAGGTGTGGAATATGTCATCATATCGTGTCCTCTTGCACTCACTCTCTCAGGCCCATAAGGATATAAGAAGACAGAGCTGGCTCTTAAAAGCACTCAGGGCTCAACCTATGAGGGTGTGTCCTGCCTCTCCTTGCTGCCTTAATGCTCTGGTTTTGCACTAATTTCTCAGAAATGACCACGAACTTCCCTTTGAAGTTCTACCATAAGCTTCCATGGTAAATGCAGTCCAGATGAAGAGGAATCACTCCAGGCTTAAACAGAACCACACTTGTACATATCCGCTATAATCAACACTCAGAGATAACTGCAGAAATACTTCAGATCACATCCTCACAGTCTCGCTTAACCCCTTTCACTGCCTTCTCAAGCTTTCTTTAGTGTGGTATTCAGGGCCCTTCTGGATCTGGCCCCTGCCCACCTCTTCAAGCTTCACCTCCCTCCTGTCCCCCACCACGTTCTACATACTCTGACTGCACTGAGCTAATTATTGTTCCTTTATGCAATATTTCAGTGCATTTGGCCTCCTTAATTGTGTCAGTAGGGAGGGTAATTACTCATCCCCTTAAACACACACAAATGTCCTCTTCTCCCCTGGTAGGGTCAGGTGCCCCCACTACTCTGCCTGCACTGCCCCTTCCTTATGGCCCTGGTCACACTCTACTATAATACTGGTTTACTAGTCTGCCTCCCTCCTTCCCTAGGCTGTGAGCTGCTTCAAGTTAGGCACTAAGCCCTGTTCAGTTCTGTCTTTTTATCCTCATCACTACTGCAAAGCCTGACACAAAGGTATCAATAGATGCCAATTAATAAATGAATAAATACATGTAGGTAATAGTATGTGTGTTTACCATACACACACATAAATGATCCATACTACAACAAAATTATTCATAAACGTATACAACTCAAACCACTCCCACTGCAGAATGCTCCCATTTTAGAATCTGAGGTATTTGCAGGAATGGAGTGTTACTTGGTATTTCTCATCACTTACAAGTGGTGTAAGCCCTGCCCCCAAGCCTCAAGATGTCCCAGTTGCAATAAATTTAAAACTCACCCCCATTCTGCTTTCACTGATCACCAGCGGTCCCCAACCTTTTGGGGACTCGTTTCATGGAAGACAATTTCTCCACGGATAGGGTGGGCCAGGGGGTATGGTTCAGGCAGTAATGCGAGCGGTGGGGAGTGACAGGGAGCGGCAGGTGAAGCTTCGCTCGCTGGCCCACCGCTCACCACCTGCTGTGTGGCCCAGCTCCTAACAGGCTGCGGACCGGTACTGGTCTGTGGTCCAGGAGTTGGGGACCCCTGCTGATCACCATTACCACCATAAACCCCTTAAACATTCCCTCTTCTTTGCTTTCAAAATGATGACTCCAGCTGAAATGGAGCAACAGGCTAGAGGTTTCTGGGTTCTACATTTTCTCTGTTCCCAGTGGCCATTCCTGCTGCCTCATTGGCTATGTCAGCCACTGTACTCTTTAATAATTCCCAACCATGAGATACAGCTTAAACCATTCTTGGTAGATGGGAAATTTCACAGCGATTCTCAGCCCTTCTTCTACAGGGCAATATTTCTGCTAAATCACCAATAGCAGCTCCAAGGTTTTTTAGTTCTCTCAGGTAATGGCTCCTGAAGAATGTGTGAATACCATAAATATCATATTCTTATCAGGCCACTGAGGCAGGGTGAACGTCCTCTGCTTCTCCTTTGATCACAGAGGTGACTCTGACCATCTCAAAATGTTGCACAGTAGAGAGCATCATAGCACCCAGGCACTGCCCCAAATCAGGATGCAACCACAGTCCCAAAGTCTTCATGGATATTTCCACAGACAGTAAACAGGCACATATACAAACTGGATCCTGGCGACAACCTCGGGTCTCCCCTAATGTGGTTAGAACCACAGATATTTAGGCTAGCCAAGTTTATCGTAGACTAAAAGCTTATCTGTTTTAATATGGTAGTAATCATTCCTAATATTCTCAACACGGATTTATGTCTCAATCTTGATTTTGAGAAATTTCTTACAATGGATATTTCAGAACAAAATATATCTAATCAAAATTGATGTTATTAATTTTGATTTTTAAAAAGATCTCAGCTCTGGGCCACTTTTATGAAGCTCTATCTCTCCGAAGAGCCAGCCTGCTGCCATCAGCATCCTTAAGCATTCACTCTACTGCACCCCGGCCAGAACACAGTGGGGTCTGGCTCTAGTCTGGATCTCCACATGGAGGCATAGGACATACCAGAGAAATCCATCTGCAGTTGATTAGCCTGGTGATTGGATTTGAACCCAGGTCTTAAGAGGAAAGGTTTAGGAGAAAGGGTGCATTATGAAATCAAGTAAACAACAATGTGTCCATGCCCCTGGCAGGCAGTAAATCACTAGTCTAAAATCAGTTTCAGTTTCTGCTTTAATTTCTTTTTGATCTCTAAGTTTGCTGACGAAATTTGGAATTCTCAATAGAGAATATCTGACTGATTTGTTTCTCAAAGGTTTCAAGGGCTTGCAAAAGAAATGTGATTTTAGTTTACAGCTTTTAAAACTCACTCTGCTTTAAGTGGTTTGCACATGAAGGTTGTAGCTACATGTCAACACAGCTTGTTGAAAAGTTTAAAATATCAGTCTTTAAACTTTATTGTTGGTGGTTGTTATTCCTTTGGTCGGTTATATATAAGTCGAATAACCAGTCTGACTAGTTTTCCCCCTGACTGATTTGACAGCTGATCTTGGTGTTATTGTTGAAACAACCTGAGAGCTGCTTTGGCTCCCAACTCCCTAAAAGTTAAATACCGAGGGCAAAGTTCATAACTATAAAAACCACCTTCAGGCTTCTAGCCTGGACTTACCATCAAGTTTTTATCAGCTCTCAAGGTGGGCTTATTAGAGTAGGACTAGAGGATAACATTTCTATTCCTTAGTTGACATTACTCAGGGGTAGACTTATCCTTGTCTGTATGCTCCCTTACCTATGAGGGGAATTCATAAGATAGGAAATAGAATGTGTAAACTTAAGCTATGTGTCAGATTTGTCTATCTGTAGTAGAATCACTTGGCAGATCTTACCCCAAAAGTCTTTTTCTACCCTACATGCCTGTAGACACAATCCCTTAGGAACAGACAATTATGACCTTACATTCTCCACCTCCCAGGTCTGACTCTCTCTTAATCACATTCATTAATTTTCAAATTGACAACGAACATGCATTGAAAAGAGAAAAATGGTTCTCATTCTTTCTGGCTTCTGTTGGTCTCTCCCTCATCCTCTCTCTAAACACAACAAAAAGAATCTTTTCTCTAAATTAGCAATTTTTCACAAACTTCCTCTCATTCTGGACTTTTGCCTCCCTGTTATCTTATTTCATGTTTTCTAATCCTGCGTATCACACACTCAAGGTCATTGTCAATGTCATTTGTCTAGAGCAGAATGGCTGCCTTATGGGGAGTGGATCACCTGTCATCAGAGGTGTCCAAACAGAAGGTGAATGACACTTACCTGTGATATTATGGAGTAGGGGTTGTGTTACATGGGTCTGAGGTCCTTTTCAACTCTGAGGTTCTATGTCTGATTACTGAAATTCGTGTTTCCCCAGACCATGTCAGCCTGGGATATATGGTGTTACATTAACAGCAATAAATGATCTTCAACAATTAGTACAGCCACCCAAAGTCATTCCTGGTTGTTTCTAGGCATCTCTAGCGGTGTTTCATGTGTTCTTCCAAGTCCTTTCAGCCACGTAAGGTCTGGCCCTTTCTCTCCTGCTCTACCTCCTGTTACCAATGCCTCCTTCTGAATATCTGCTACACTAACCCACTTGCAGCACTTGTCACAGTTTCCAGAACACAGTCCAGCTGCCCTTACCAAGTACCATCAATCTTGCTAGTCACTGCCATCACCTCCACCAGGTGCTGCCTGGAGCCTCCAGGTGCCAAGGCAGGTCTGGATCTCGGGTTCCTCAATGTGGGCTGTAGAGTGGGCAGAGGGGAGGAGAGTGTCATTTTCCGTATTGTTGATCCCACTGTGCTACAATGGGTACTGTGGTGGCTTCACTTCTGCACTTCCCCGTGGTAGTAGCACATATCCACATCCTCACCATGACCTAATGAAGGGAAGAGTGTACTTCCCTGCCCTCTCACTTTTGCCTTGATCATGTGACTTGTTTTGACCAATGTGATGTTGATAGATAAGACATTAACAGAGGCTTTAAATCTGCTTCTGGCATCACCATGAGAACCTACTCTGGGAAGCCTGGTCCCCAACATGAAACACAGGGAGAAGAGCCCCCCCAGATTACCTGCAGACCCACAGCCTGAAACAGTCACCCCACCAACCTGAAGAACCATGAGAAGAAATTACTGTTGAATTAGCCACTGAGTTTTAGGGTGGTTGCTTGTGGAGCATTACTGGGGTGATAAATAACTGTTTAGGCTAGATGGAGACGTCCCTAAACTTCCATACCCCCATCCTGCTTTGAACAGGGCAGCTTGCTTCGTCAGTCTGAGTTTGTAAAAATGATGCCTAAGATTTTGTACTCAAAAGAAGGGAGGCTGGTCTTCCACAAAACAAACTTTAAAATTACTGGATGAGATGATCCCTTACAGTGCACACCATCTAGAACACTGAGGGAGCTGCTAAGCCCCTGCTCTGCCCAGGACTTTCCCAGCTTTTGCACTAAAGTCCCAAGTTCATGGAAAACCCTCTTCCTGGGCCTAAAAAGCAGTCTAATTTAATGCACTTTTCTAAAGAAAAAGCTTCAGGACTTTCTGGCACTCTCCTCTGCCTTCCTTTCCTCTCTTTGGCCACTGTCAAGTACTACAAAGTCTCATGAGGCCATTTCTCCATTTCTGTGCATCCTGAAGGGGGAAATGGGGCTGCTAGACCCTAACCTTTAGTCCCCACCCCCCTCAACCATTCCATTCATTTCCAATTGTGTTACCCCCATGACTTGGGTCTCCAGCACTGACAGCTGATGAGGAATGCAGGACAGGCTCTGGCTCTCTGAGTGTAAGATATGCCCTCTCTCCCTTCTTTCTACTCTTCTGAGAAAAACTGCCTCAATTTCTGCCTAACATTATATGAACAAGCAATGGAATCCTAGAATACCTGTGTCTAGCAACTGAGCTGGCTTCAAAGTATCCCACACTCACCTTCCCAAAATGAATAAAGATATAGAGCCTTCATTAGAAAGACCTTGATTATCCTAAATACACTAGTTTAGAAACATGAATCTTTCACTATCTTGGCATTTTCCATCTTTCTTTTGAGCTAGACCAAATGAGTCATGAAATCACTCAACAGTTTTGCAAACAGCAAGATGAATCTCACCTGATCATCATTCGTTACTGTTCACCAAACTATCACTATTAATGAAGGTAGCTGGCACTGACCCAAGCAATGAAAATTAAACCCTTCTTTAAAAGACAATCTGTTTTAGACAGGAAAGACCAAAAAAATGCTTATAGAACATAAAGGCTTCCTGAATTCAACTCAACTTGACTGTATCAAGAAGAAGTTAATATATACATCACTACAAAATTACACTGTTGACAGAGGATACTATTAAAATGCCTTTCTTAAAGTAATGTTCAAGTGTTATTTCTAGTATTGAAAACAACTTAACAGTGGAATGGCAAAGATATTGTGATGTATTCACATAGGGAAATTCTACACAGCAATGGAAAAGAGTGAACTACTCAGATAGGCAAAAATATGCAAGAATCTTTGTTATTGAATGAAAAAGCCAGACACTGAAGAGTATCTAGTGTATGATCCCATTTATATGAAGTTTAAGAAGAGGTAAAATGAATCTGTGGTGATAGATGTGAGAGCACACTTTTTGTATTCTCCTATGGAGAGGTTTGGGGAAGAAGGTGTCCCCACTACCTTCAAGAGAGAATGGTCTCGAATTCTCCATCGAGGGATGGCCTCGCAGAACCATAAGGACACCATGACCCCAGAATGTCACTGTGCCTCTTCCCTAATTTCATCCTGATAATAGTGCTCCTGAACATAAATGTGGTTGAAATCTATTCTTTTACATACCTTGTAGGAACCCAGCCTTGATCTCTGCCACCCCAGAAGGTTCAATGATGCCACACTACTTAATAGAAAAAAGAATAAGGAAAATAGGAATTCATCTGAAAAATCACAGGTACTGCAGCCCAAGGTCTTAGCAAACACAAAGCACTTAGGATGTACAAGCCCTATTCTAAGTGCTCATTTAATCTTTTCAATAACCTGGGCGATAGTACTATTATTATCCCCATTTCCCAGGTCGGAAAACTGACACTAGTAAACAGCAGAAATGGGGCTTGGAACACATAGTCTGATGTCAGGGTCTGTACCCGTGATGAGTATATATTATATTGCCCTTAACCTGCTTGATATTTCTTTACGTTTTCCTCCAATGTAATACCGTATTCCCTGAAATACAACAAATCAGATAGCTTCATCATTATTCTTTATTAGAAAAATGTTATCCTTTTGTTCCTAATGCTATTAGGGTCATGGCAGACTTGGATTCTGAATGTCTGTATCTCTTTTTATCCCTCCCACCCCATTATCCCTTTCACTCTTAGGAAAAATAGAAAACTGCCATTCACTTTCCATCTTCTCATACCACTTTGACCAAAGCCAAGCTTCCCTAGTTAGCCACATCCGGCATTTCCAGCAGTAATCTAATGTGCCATAAAATGTTTCAGAAAGATATTCTTTTACTCCTTGGAGTGCTGATCAAATTCTCCTAAACAGAATCATGATGAATTTTATACCAAACAGAGACCAAACAAGGGAAGAAGTCAAGGGTCTCTGGTTTAAGGTAGAGTTATCTGAACCCTTTTTGTTTCCCCCACCCCTCTGCAGTAAAGAAAAGAGTGCTTTAAATCACAAACATCACTGTCAGTGAGTGCTGGAAAACGTAATGCACCAGAGGGCAGACAGATCAAAGCTTAGCACCTGGAGAGTCCCACATGGTGTAGATTAATAAAACAATGCCCTCCATTACATAAATCTTGACCAAGGCTGCTCACGGATACACACCCCAAAAAAATTACTGTATGGGTCAGATAACTGATATACAATACATGTAGTCTCCCTACTGGGAAGCCTTCTCTCACCCTAGTTCAGTTGTTGACACAAAGCAGGGAGACTTTACTTTGTTTTAAACTTCTTTTGTCTAAAATTGACATTACAGATTCTGGACCTGGACACAGCACATCTGCAAGCCTGCGGAAATACCAAGATCCTGCCTGCTCCTTTGATTGTTACATTTAAGATATCATGTGCGCTACCAGCTCAGCTGCTGCAAAGCATTAGAAGCCATTACTCTGGGCTTGTAAAGTACTTTGGAAATACTATAGACCAGGATTAGAGAAGATGAGTATTCCACATGGTTTCAGGAGGAATGATCACCAAGGGCAGTGCGATATAGTTAGATTGATCTATGATACACATGTGGGAAGCAATATCTTAAGAATCCTGCTGAAGGTGTCTATGTGAATATGTGTGTTAGTGGTTTTGAAACGAACATGTTAGTCAAGCTCTAGAGAAAGAAAAAAAAGTGGGAAATGGGGGCACACGCGTGTCCAGCCTTTTTGTAGTTTTCTGTGACAGGATGAAAGCAAAACCAAAACTGAATCCAAATATTCACTGCTGAATGTCACTTTGGAATTTGGCTGACAAGACCTGTGGCTTTTTTATAAGTGAGAGGCAAATCATATGGAAGTCGTGAGCCCAAGTGTAAGGTAGCAGAGGTTTCAGTATTACATTCTATGTAGGAAATTTTAGCATGCGTTGATACTGTCCTGGAAACTTTCCCAGTGATAAAAATAAGATAACTTTCATTTGTGTAAGCTATTTAATGCTGCTAGATCCCAAGCAGTGCATAAAATTCTACTCAGGTATATCTAAGACTTACAAATCATTGGTTCATAATGCTCACGAGCTTTATGCACACATGAGTTATGTGTACAGGATACTCACTTGATGATAAACAGGCACTGGCAGAGAATAAACATACTGTATATATAACCTAATAATGTCTCACCATTGTGTAATATGGCTCCCCTAATGGTTTTCTCATTTGAATTTCACAAGAGGTCTATGTGTTTGGAAAGACAAATATTAATTAATACACCAAAATTACAAATGAGAAAACTGCATCCCAAAGAAATTTAGTGACTTATGCAAGCTTTTGTGATTATTAAGCAACAACTTCATAGAATTCAAGTTGTCTTCTTACAAGTCCATCATAAATTCCACCACACCACATAGAAAGCACAAGAAGTTGACTTTATCTGCTCTACCCTGAACTATTCTCAAGAAACTCTGGGATTTACAGAGACTAAGAGAAATGGAAAAATGAAAGTCTCTCCCACGTCATTCTGTCATCATTACCTCTCTCAGAAAATATATATACACCATCATTTCCTGAAAGGAGTTTAGCCAGACATGGGGGGCTGGTGCAGATACCGCAGTCTCGGCATCTACCTTCATTCTATGCAAAGGATCTACATGCTTATCTTTTTTTTGCTAAGTGGCACAACAAATCCTTCAGCTCATAGAATGCATTAATTTTGAGGTGTTTGGTTGGGAGGAAGCGAAGAGTAAGGAAAGATCTGTTCTGAGTTTATGCATATTTTTTATTGTCTTTTTCATTGTTGTTTGTCATGAGTAAGGGGGCAATACATGGTCACTCTGGAAAATTTGGAATACACAGAACACATAATCATTCTGTATATAGTTTTCTATAGGAGCACATCAAAATTATACACTATTATCCAGTCTATTTAATTTGAAAACCATCTTCTCTGTTATCCCAAAGGAATGAAACCAGAATGGCCCAGAGGGAAGGGGTTGGATATTGCAATGAGCAGCATCACTGTGTCCCACCCAATTCCATTGCAGATGCTTATGTTGTTTTCAGACACTGAATGTGGACCGAGGAGCTGTTCTACAATGTAGATGCCATAGCCTGTCTCTTTATCAGGGCTGGAAAAGAGGATGCAATGAAAGAGAAAGAAGATTCAGGTTCTGGAGAAGAGTTTGGGAACTAGTTTAGAAAAATAGCCAAACAGACTAACAGAGAGCTCGATCGCAATAAAAGAACTTTTTTGGAGACCTTACTGTGTTCCAAGATCTGTATTAAGTACTTTTTGTTTCATTTATTTATTGTTTTTTAATTTTACATTTTATGTTTGTTTTACTATTTTTAACAAATACTTGAGGTAGCAGATACAATTTTTTATGCATCTACATTTTACTGATGTGCCAAATGAAGTTCAGAGACATCAAAGAGCCTTACCAATGTCACGGCTGAAGCAGTGGTAGAGCTAGAACGTGAACCTAGTTCTGAAGCCTTAGAAGCTGAAGTCTTAAGAAAAACTTGATGCATATTTAGTGTAAAATACTGTCACACTCATTTTGCTTTTCCCTCTCAAGTCCTTCCTATCACTTAATCCTCACCCCAATTTCCTGAGGTAGGTATTATTAGCCCCACTTTAAGTGAGAAAATTGAGCCCCCAGAGAGAGGGGGAGGCTTGTCTAAGATCATCTTGCTGTGAACTGGCAAAGCTAGACTCGGACGCAGATCTGATGGGTCCCAAATCTTACGTTCTTTCTTCAGCATCACACCCATTCTCTGGCTTACTTTGTCAGCACAAAGAGGCCAAAGCCAAACCTAGTCCCAAGTAAGAAGTACCTTCTTAATGCTATTCAGCCAAGAAACCATCATTTCTATGTTACTTCCCTCTTTTCCATCAACCAAAAGTCCATTATCACTACTCAACCCATTAAGACCCCATATAACTGTGGTGTAAATATAAAGGAAACCTAGCAGAGTATTTTAAATCACAGCCAGTCATTCAGAATGGTACTTAACTATCTTGCAACTGCCATTTCAGAAAAAGCCGGCATGACTGTGGAAGGCCATAGAACTTTCTGAACAGCCAGCCTATCGAAGGCAGATTGAGATGCTTTAAGCTGATTGCTTTGATCCACATTTCTTCAGCTCCAGGCCTCCCTCCTGTGAGTAGCCCTCCCATTGAAGTCCATGAGAAGCTGGAACCCCTGGGAAAATAGGTAATATAGAATACAACCCTTTGTTCTTTGGCTGGCCTGTCAAAAGTCTTTAATTTAAAATAAATCCCTTTTCTCACTTGTATTCAATTATTCCTTTTTGACTAAAATGTCTCAGTGAGTGTGTGCTATTTCCTGCTTAGTCTTTTAAGGTTTTTGTCTAAAAAAAAAAAAAAGAAAAAAAAGGGAGGTCCTTCTATCTTGGAGAATAAGTGCGTCTTGCAGTGTGAAGCCGAAACCATACTGACAAAAAGCTTTTTATTTTTTCAAATACATTAGCTGCGGTTATAACTTCAAACCCTGGTAGGATTTCAATCACATTGGGATACATGCAATTTATGGCAAAATAAAATAATACCAGGGCATCTGGAATATAAGAATATTCCTAATTTACCTTTTTTGAGATACTATAAAAATATACCTTTGTGCATAAGTGAATGTATCAGGTTTTAAAAGTTATTTTTTTCACAATCATAACAAGGGTCCAGGAGTTAGGGTTCAGAATGGCTTTTCCATGAGTTTTCAGGAAACGCGTTTCTGTCCAACAGTTGACAGAAATAGAGAGGTTTTGCTGAACATGCTATATTTTCATGTGCCTCTTGCCTCACAATTCTGAAGGACACAAATTACTAGCCATAAATCTGCCTTCTCTCCTAAGACCAAATCCATTGATTGAAGTTGTATTGTTCTGGTGATTTTTTTGTTGTCATTAGGCATGCTGTAGCATTTCTTTTGCTCAACTATTTGAAAAAATATTTTCTATTCCTCCAATGATCTCAATTACATATGCATCTTATTACAACATAATCTAGGCTGACCATCCTGACTTGGCTTCAATATTCTTGTAAAGAGTGTTGACAACAGACCAGATCAGTGTCCACACAATGGACATTCAACAAATTGATGATGTGAATTAAACAGGCTTATAATCTTGTTTGGTAGCTGAAGATTCATAGTTCAGTATTTAGCAATAATGCTACCAAATAATGTTTTAATCTATGCTCAGCCTTTTTCCTTTTTTAATATGACCAAAAACACAAAAGATAAAAAAGTATATGTAAGTGAATGTTTGTGTGTGTGTATGAATGTATTCAGGTTTTAAACCCTCCCCCTGCCAAATGCCCGAGTTGATATCCAATGAGGTTCTACTCTGGGCTTTTTACACACATTTTAAATGGCTTGCCTTTAAAGACACTTGCCTTTTCACTACATCTCTATTGTATAATATATGCATATATGCAATTTATATGTAATATAATAATCATAATTATATATAATATTATATATGATATATAGTGACATGTATACATAATTACATATATTTTATATTTATATACATATAAAAGCTTATTTAAAATCCTCACCAAAGCTGTTTGACCATATTCCTTTACCTTTTTTAGAGCAGGGACAGAGTTTTTTCCTTACCCCCATAAGGGAAATGAAAGTCATTTCTAGGTGTCCCACCATGGGACCGTGTCTCTTTTGCTTTTGCCAGCTGATCTCTGCCTCTGTTGAATCTCTGGACCCACCAAGTTGTCAAAATCCACTCCCTTCTGCAGCTCGTGGCACATCAAGCCATGAGCTTTACTGCTCAACAGAAATGTAGTGAAAAGGTAAGTGTCTTGGCAGCCATTTAAAATGTGTGTAAAAAGCCCGGAATAGAACCTCACCAGATATCAACTCTGGCATTTGGCACAGGGTGGGCTTAAAACCTACCCAGCACCATAACTTATTTTGCCAGGAAGTAAGAAACTGAGGATTCAGAATGTAATCCTTCTTCAAATATTATTTCTGGCAACATTTCTCTCACCAAGCATGACCCTGCAAATTGAATCTTGCCTTCCCATCTTAGGTCTGCATTCCATAAGTTCTATTCTAAAAGTGAACTGTTTATATGGGCAAGAAGAAAGTTGGTCTTATAATGAAGCAGAGTAAGATTTAAGATTTTCTATCTAATTGTGTTTTACTTTCTTCCTTTTACCCCCCGCCAGATTACCTAAACAACTTTTATAGCTCATGTTTTAAGTAGACCTTGTGAAAAGCTGCCACCATACCAAATTCAGCACTCTTTTTATTTTATTTCATTTTTTTTGCAGTAAGCAGGCCTCTGACTGTTGTGGCCTCTCCCGTTGCGGAGCACAGGCTCCGGACACGCAGGCTCAGCGGTCACGGCTCACGGACCCGGCCACTCCGCGGCATGTGGGATCTTGCCGGACCGGGGCACGAACCCGTGTCCCCTGCATTGGCAGGCGGACCCCCAACCACTGCGCCACCAGGGAAGCCCAGCACTCTTTTAATTAACCGTGGATATGGATAGTCAGGAATGCATGCAAAATTTCAAACCTTAGATAATACACAACGCAGAGTACGATCATGGTGCACCACGGTCCCTGTGGCAAACCTGAGATGATATAAAAGCCTCACTTAAGTGAATAATTGTGTTTACTTCTCTTTTTCAAACTTCCTCTATATCTTTTGACCAAAAGAGCATCTGTTTAAAAGGAAATGTTAGCACAACTATTTCAATCAATCAAAACTCATAATAGTTAGCAATAATAGCCAAACACTTGTTTCCTATTTGCCAAAGACGATGCATTTTATCCGTTAATTGTCAGTCACACTATGAGAGAATCTGTTATCCCCATTTTAGATGAAACTGAGGCATAGAGATAAATCTAACTTACTAGGTCACACAGCTGTAAGAAGTATCTTTTGACCTAGTAATCCCATTGATGGGAAGAAAACAACTCGAAAGAAAGAAAAACCTGTATACACAAATATATGAATGGCTTTGAGATATGTATTAAATAACTTGCCCCAGATCACACAACTATTTAGTGAAGAACCATGTTTTGAACCCAAGCAGTCTGCACCAGCAACATACACTTAATTACAATGCCATACTACTTGCTCCAAGCTACAGAGTCTATAAAAACTTGGCACTGTGCCTTCAAGTGCCTGCAGTATAGCACAAGGGATAAAAACACTGGGAAACAATTAGACGACAAGTAAATGATGAAATGCATGACAGATACTGTAGTGGATTGGGCTGGAGCATCCAGAGAAGTATTCTGGAGAAAGAGACTTGAGCCAGATGCTGAGGATGATGGGGTTTTGGAAGATAGGAAGGCAGGGCACTGATGAATAATAATTATCCTTTATTGGGCACTTACTAGTAGCTTTACATTTGCCAAGTAATTTAACCAAACAAGATGCAATCCTTCTGGCTCAGAGATGCACCGTTACCTGAGGGGTTCACGTTACCAGCTCAAAGAACCAGCTTTCAACTTGAAAACTCAACCACAGAAGAAGACCACACCTCTAACTACACTGTAGCTTTCCAGTGAAAAGTACCTTTTTATTAATCCTCCCCAACTCATCAAATAGTATTTTGAAGAGGGCATGAGAGGCCTGAGGAGAAAAAAGAAAGACAAAATGTACTGCCATTTTCCAGACTCAACCCAATCAGCCTTCCAAAAACACCCATCCACCATTTTCCTTGCCTACTAGATACCTACCCTGGCTCTGTCGTTTTACAGCCACATCCACTCACTCATCCACTTGAACTCATAGTAGATTGCCGATATTATAAATTTTACAATCAAGGGATACATAAATATTTTCCACATTAAGAATATTCCTCATACTAGTATGCCTAATATGCTTAACAGGTGCTTAAAAAGTAAGTGCATTTTCTCTTTCTAGACTTTAATATTCCATACAGTGCTATTAATCATTTTATTATGAAAATCTTCCCAAAATGTGTTTAATTGTTGCTATTTGATCCATCAGATAAAGATGTGTTAAAGGACCTACCAGTGGACCCTTGTGTTTCCAACTTTTTTCCTCAATTTTAGCCTGCATTATTCCATACATATTCACAATTGTTACATTTGCATTGTGGATTATACATTTATAGGTATAAAATAACCCTCACTGTAGACTTTAAATATTACTCTGATGTCCAGAATTTGCATTTGACAGCACAGCCAAATAATCACTAGACCAATAAAAGCTTATTGAGATAGGCTGCTGAGTACAGTGCCACAGAGAGCAAACAACTGACATCAGCCATCACAACAGAAAATAAAAGTCCCTCACCCAGAGCTAACGCCTTTACCCTCACAGAGACCATTTATTGAAGGGGAGATCAGGTCTTCTTGAGGAAAGATCTTGCAGTGCAACTGTAAGTGCAATGGTCAATGTTCCTCTGATATTTCCCCAAGGAACTTTAAGTTAATTGCCATGGCAACTGTGTACTGGGGAAAGGGAACACGGGTTTTTTGAAGACCAATAGATACAGAGTCTGAGATGATACTAATAGCAGAAGACTCAAATGCCAGCATGGTGCTCTAGTTAGAGCAGGAGCTTTGAAGGTTAGGCGTTACATTACTATATATCCTAATTTTATGTCACACTTACTACAACGGCTTATGTCCCCAAGCCCTGAGTATATAATTAAAGTACTTAGCAGCTGTCAGAATCATCACATTTGTAACCTGACATGTATAGTTGGAGCCATTATGGTGGGAAAAGCCAAGTGGAAGCACCTGAAACTACCCCCAACCTTGCCCAACCAAGATTATAACACGAGAAGCAATACCTCACCACTGCAAAAAAAAAAAAAAAAAAAAAAAAAAAATTAAGGGATACAAGTATATGGATCCTTATCACATCCCTATTCAATTCAATTGTCTGACTCCTAAACAAATGAGATTAACTGTGACAGATGATGGTGAATTACCATGAACTCATCCAGGTAAGTGTCCCAATCACAGCTGCTCTAGTAGATGTGCCATTTTCACTAGTGAGATCAATACAGCTTTTGACACTTGGTAAGTAGCCATCAATGTGGCAAATGTATTCTACTTAATTCACAACACTAAGGAGAATGAAAGACAGCTTAGCTTCATGTGACAGGAACAGCAATACATGTTGACTATCTTACCCCCTTTGCTATGTTATCAATAACTCTCCTGTTCTCCATCCTAATACAGTTTGCAGGGACCCTGATCTTCTTGAGATTCCACTGGACTTTATGGTAGTGCCCTATATTAATGACAACATGTTAGCTGGACCAAGTTAGCAAGATGCCCAAGAACCACCTGTATGCCAGAACCTAAGAGTCTTGGAAAGCTGCCACATAACTGAAGTTGTTTTGAGATACAACAGATACAGGTACTATCTCTAGGCCCCCCAGGACATCTCTTCTAAGGCTAAGAGCTAGTTTCTCTGGGCTGGTCATTATATCATGCACATTATACCTTCAAGAAAGTGGCATAGTGATTTCTGAGTGTCTTTGGGTTTTGGAAGCAGCATTTACTGTCCATAGAATACTGCTTTTATTTATTTATCAAATGTCTTGGGTTGGGTTGCCCAGTAGCAGTTGCCAAGATAAATATGTGAGTAGTACAAGCAGTTTATTTGAAAGGGCAACCTAAGAAAATTAGAGAGGATAGGGAAGGATTATTAAAGGATGTGTTATGGGCTCCCCTGGTGGCGCAGTGGTTGAGAATCTGCCTGCCAATGCAGGGGACACGGGTTCAAGCCCTGGTCTGGGAGGATCCCACATGCGGCAGAGCAACTGGGTCCGTGAACCACAACTACTGAGCCTGCACGTCTGGAGCCTGTGCTCCGCAATGAGAGGCTTGCGCACCGCGATGAAAAGTGGCCCCCGCTCGCCGCAACTAGAGAAAGCCCTCGCACAGAAACGAAAATCCAACACAGCCATAAATAAATAAATTATCTTTTTTTTTAAAAAAAAGGATGTGTTATATCAAAATTACCATCTTGGACACCTGAGGTTCAATCCTACTGGGGAATTCTGGGAGAATATGTAGAACACACCTCAACATCATCCCAAACAAGTGGTTAACCCATCTGTAATTGCTTGAGAGCTGCTTCCAGAGTAATGAATTCTCTGACACTTCTGGTTTGCTCTGTGTGTGGGCTGTGAATGCTTCTAAGCCTGCAGAGGGTCGTGGGTATTCAGAGTGAACAGCTTTTGACGTGTAGAAGTGACTGCCAAGGATACATGAGCCAGGCACTGAAACTGTTGGCTCTATCTGGTGACTTCTAAGGCTGCCACAGTGTCAGATGTGGCCAGAACCCAGAGGAGGTCCAGACCGTGGTAGAAACTGCCCCCATACAGTCTATGGGACCCAGTAAAAGCAATGTTGATAAGGGTAGCTGTAGCGGATAAGGATGCTCCATGGAGTCGCTGGCAAGCCTCAACAGGACAGTTGCTCCACATGTCCCAGAGGTTCCAGAACAAGGCCTTCTTTAGCAGAGAACTACTCTCCACTTGAAAAACAGCTACTGTGCAGGACATCAAATGATGCTGCACCTGGAGCTATGTTTCAAGAGTTGGGTATTGTCATATCCACCAAGTTATGAATGTGAGTATGCACAGCACAGATTTCTTGTATAATGGAAATGGTATATTCAGGATTGGTCTCAACAAAATCCTAGTAAATTTCAAGGACAGGGGACCCAGACTCATGCCACCTACCTTTAATGCCTAATGCCTGACCCTCAATTGCATTCACTCCTCAACCTATGGCCTCATTGGGCTCTTTGAATCTTCTTATCTTAAGAAATGGCTCTTCTTTCAAATTCACACCGTCCAGTCAAGTTTGGGAACTTCAACAGCTCTTGATTTTGATGTAGATTTTCATTTAGACAGAGTGGTGGCTTCATATGGAGGCCATGCTGCTATTCAGTGAACAGAAAGGGATGGCTACTTCAGATGCTCTTCCAGCTGCTAATCAGGGTTCAGTAATCTGTGAAGTTAACAGATTTAAGTTCCAGCTTCCTTTCTTCCATGAAAAAACATCTATGGGAAAAGCTGTCAGCAAATCCAATGTACCCCTTCTGGGAAGTGTCCTTAAAGAGAATGGGAATGATCTGAAAAAACTAGTTTGGAAAGAGCTTCTGAGAAGTTTCCAAGTATCTCATTTTCTTGTCCTAAAGCTGCAAAGGAATTTATCCTCATGGGGAAAATGGCTCTACTTACACCCATTTATACTAAGCATTATATGATATGTTTTACATACTATATCCTAATAACCCTACCGTGTAGGTAATATGAGGCCTATTTTACAAGTGAGAAATGTCAAAATCCCAGAGAGGGAAAGCAATGGAGCCAGGATTCTAACTCTGCCTGAGCATGGAAGCTCATGCTTAATCACTATATTGAATGCCTAGTCAGATGGTCAAGTTTCTGCCTGCTGAAAGCATCCACTAGGTGACACCTCCAGGAAAATCCTCTGCTGAAAAGAGCCTGCAATCATTGGCACAAGCATGGGATGATTTTTTTTTTCCCCCTCACAAAAGCAAATGGAACCAATAGGCTGTGGTCATTCTTCTTAACTTTCCAAGTACTTCCAAGGCCCATCACACATAAAATTCTAGAGGCAGACAGTCATAATCCGCAGAGAAGGAGTCAACCCTACTGTTCTACTATCCTCAATGCACGGCTTCCACCTCTAAGTCCAAAACAGAGGCCCTGAAACAGCTGTGTCCCTTCTAAAAAGAAAGGCTGAAGGAAGACAATTCTCTGAGAAGGGGACAGCGATACACTAGCTGCCAACACATTCAACTGCTGGGGGATGGGTGTCCCAGTCCAGTAAAGGGGAGCTAAAGAGGACATAAACAGTGTCCACTACATTGTCCAACCATCAAATCCATATACTGGACAGCAAAAAAAAAGAGGAAGGAGCATCCTCATTCTCTTTAAGGGCATTTCACATAAGGAGTGGATACTGCTTCTTCACGTCATGTTCCTTTTGTCAGAAGTTAGTCCCATGGCTACAAGCAGCTTCAAGGGAAATTGCAGTATACAGTCTTTATTATGGATAACTATTGCCCAACCGTAAACTGGTGGCTCAATTATTAAAAATTAGCAGTCTGTAGTCCAAGTTGCCAATTTGATCCTCAGGGCTCCTCCCCCATGGCAGGGCATCTATTAGTCCAACTAGTCCAGGCAATCTTCCCACTGAAGGTGCCCTGGGAAGCTCCATGTTGAGGTATGATCATGGGGCCTTTTTACACCCACTACTTATAGTCTTGACATCTTTGTGGTCAAGAGCCACCTACCACCTCTGTTTCCCACTTAGGATCCCTTCCCTCAATCCTGGCTTCTGGGTCTCTGATACATCTCTCTCCCTCACGAGACTGACATAAAAAGATAACATCACCTTTAGTAGGAAATGGCTCCCCATGCATACTTTAATGTAGCTTTTGCCCTTACTTGCTAACAGTTCCCACAATTTGATAGAAATTGTAACTCCATGCTCAGAATAATAGGACGATGGTTTTCCTACATGTGGAGATGGCAGCAATTGTAAAGTT
The DNA here is from genome assembly GCF_026419965.1 of Kogia breviceps. Classification (NCBI taxonomy): domain Eukaryota; kingdom Metazoa; phylum Chordata; class Mammalia; order Artiodactyla; family Physeteridae; genus Kogia; species Kogia breviceps. The sequence goes on from NC_081317.1 coordinate 70,965,117, forward strand.
GCTCTGTGCACAGAGAAAACTTTTTTCCCTTAATTTTCAGGTTCAAAATTGATTGTAAGGCAGTACACTCCATCAAAAAGGGATCGGGGTGAGCATTCTGCATCAGATTTTTAAATTATAAAACAAATTATAGAAAGATATAAAACCTTAATATGAAGTGGGCTAAGAATACGAACAAAATTTGAAGAAATGTTCAATTTCATTAATCACTTAAGAATACAAATTAAAGCAGCAATAAGACACCTTTATCTTCTACTTATCTGACTGATAAAGATTAAAAAGTCATACAGATATAGGAAGCAAGGCGCTGTCAAATTTAACTGACTGCAGTTACAATTAGTATGACCTTTGGAAAGCCAATTCGGGAAAATAATCAAAAATCTTTTTAAAAATACCTTGATCCCAGAAACCCCCCTGCTGGGAACTGGACGAGTAAGAAAAATGTTTGTATGAGATGGTTCACCTCAGATTTGTATACTATAGAAGAAAATCCAAATGTCCAATGCTAAAAGAATGGTCAGATATATAAAGAAATGCTCTGTATCCATTTGAAATTCTGAGCAACATCTATAGCCACGGAAAGATTTGTTACATTTTGATTTAGGAACATGTGTTTAGCTTGTATAACAATCCATGCTCTGTATGCAATACAATTTTTGTAAAATGTGTATAACTGTCTATTTTTCTATATTTACAGTATAAATTGTCTAAGAGAATTCATATCAAAAAACGTTACCTATGATTTTCACTGGAAAGCAGAATTTCTGATTATTTTATTGGGTTTTTCCCTTTCCTGAATATTTTTATATTTTAAGCTTTCCACAGAGATTTCACATTACTTTAGAAGTTGCTTTTATATGTCACAAATAATTTAGAATATGGGATTGAATATTAACCCATTCTTCAAAGAAGAAATGACTTTCTAAGTGATGGAAATCACCAAGGAAAAGACTGATTGGGCTTCCCTGGTAGCGCAGTGGTTGAGAATCCGCCTGCCGATGCAGGGGACACGGGTTCGTGCCCTGGTCCGGGAAGATCCCACATGCCGCGGAGTGGCTGGGCCCGTGAGCCGTGGCCGCTGAGCCTGCGCGTCCGGAGCCTGTGCTCCGCAACGGGAGAGGCCACAACAGTGAGAGGCCCGCGTATCACAGAAAAAAAAAAAAAAAAAAAAAAGACTGATTATTTACCAAAAATGACAGTTTTGTAGTGTCAGAAAAATAAAAAGGCAAGAAGTCTGAGGAAAAAAAAATATTCACAGTAATACTTACACTAAGTTTCATATAATCCAATCAGAAAAACACTATTCTAAAAGTTAAATTGAAAAAGATCATGAACTACGTAAACAGACAATTCACAAAATGGAAAATAACAATAAACACATTAAGAAATTAATTTCACTATTAATTTAATAAAAATGAAAACTATTAAATTAATAATTATTATCGAGAACTGTGAGAAGTTGGCTCTCTTGTACAATGTTCGTAGCTGTGTAAATCAATGCAATACTTTTGGAACCCATTTGGCAACAACATCAGAAGCTGGAAAACTGGTTAGCCTTTGATCCAGTAATGTTCTAGTAAAACAATCCAATTAAAGAAAAACTTCAGGCAGGAAGATGTCTATAATAGCATTTTTATAATAGCAAATTAAAGGAAATATCCTAAACGTCAACAAAGAATGCTTAAATATACTGTTGGTAAATCTGCTAAATGGTATATAACGCAATCATTAAAATTCTGTGATTGATGATTATGTAATAAACAAGAAAGAGTCTTATGCTAAGTGCCAAAAACTGGATAGTGAATTACATGGTAGTTTTAGAGTATGGATAAAAAACAGACCAAAACAAAATACACAGCTATATTCAAATGATTCACAATTTTTAAAGTATTGTCAATATTTTAATTAAAGAACAGGTATTTTTAATCATCTATATTAAGTGATGGCTATAAGAACTATGTACCACCATGGAAAATTATAATACCATGTTATCTGAAGAATGTACATTCAGTTGTATGTACATATATAGATAGATTGCAACAAGCTACTACTTTTTCTTAAGAAAACTATTGTCTGCTATGATAATGGATTTATGGGTGAATTTTTAGTTCATCTAATAACCAAAATTGTATAATTCTCTAAAAATAACTCATTTAGAAATGTGAAGTATATGTGGTACAGCATGATAATATACCAATAAATGTATTTTCAGAGCGAAATAATAGTCAGTGAAATATCCAGATGCAGAGCACAAACGTATGGACACCAAGCGGGGAAAATGGGGGGCGGGTGGGATGAACTGGGAGATTGGAATTGACATGTATACACTAATATGTATAAAATAGAGAACTAATAAGAACCTGCTGTATAAAAAATATTTTTAAAGTCCGTGAAATATCAAGAGTAAGAAGCTTAGATCTAAATTTATCATTTTTCTTCTTGTGTTCAAAAACTAAAAATCATTAACCAGCATTTACTTTTCTTAAGAAACAGAAAACAGCTTGACAATGATTTTGACAAGAATATAGGAAAGGGAGACAGACAGACAGTATCCTGAAAACTAATTTCTTAGTGGCATTAAGTAGCCAAACTCCTGAGGTAAGGACATGAGAAAGGACACAAGGCCACTTCCTAGTTCCCAAGTATTTCATAATCAGTTTTCTATGATCAATCTTCCACAAGCCTGGCCTGGGTCCCAGTAAAGAAAATACGGAACTTTCTACTTCTCCACTGGCCTGCAGTCCAACTAATGAAAGAAAAAAAAAAAGATCGCTCTAGGTCGGCTCTCTTCACTCAGCAAGTATTTCCAATGTACCAACTGCTCACATGTGGCTTCTGAACTTTCATCATCCATTCACAGTGTTCAACAGGATTTGTAAACTACCGGTAATTCTCAGGAAATGGAATTCTCCTTGCCACCCTTAGAGATGAGCAAGGAGACATTTGCCATGACAGGCTCACCTGCAGGCATCCAGCTGGTATCTGCTCTTCCTATACGTCAGGAGGAAGGGAAGGACTCAGAAACATTGATTAGCAACCATGTTGAGCTATTCTCTATTCAGCAGCACAGTTTTCAAGATGCATTTGAGATAAACTGGAAAAGAAGCAGCTAAGGAAAAGGCTGGCTGCCTAACAATTAGGCCTTTGAGCTTAGCTAAGAGCCATGACTTAACGAAACTGAACAGTACAATGGCCCTCATCTTCTCCAGAGGGTCGTAAGCATGCTTTCAGCTGCTTGGTAAGATTTAGACCTACTTGCTCACATCACCTCTTGGAGGTTATTAAAGTGCTCAGGTATTTTTCTAAGCAGTCTGGTGGCTAACAGTACTTTAGCCTAGCAGCTCTCAACACTTTAACAACAACACAGAAGACCAATGACATTTTGCAACTATGGGCAAAGTCAGATCTGAAGAACTCCTCTTTCCTGCCCAAGAATATTTGGCAAAGAAGTTAAATACTAAACTAATTTTTAACCATTACTATTCACAGTACCTCTGAGTGAAATGCCACCCTTCCCTCTCCCATTCAAGAAGGCATACAGAACATCAGTGCACAGGGACATATCTTGAGGGGAACTTCCAAGTCACTGAAATTTGTTTAAAAGCCAAACCACTAGAAAATAGACATTTCAGTTATTAGTAATAAAAAATGACTATGACACAATGCAGAGCTATACTTTAGGTGAGACTTGCTGCCTGAACCACTCAGCAGCTCAGAATGCATTGTGACTTCTAAAGATATAAGAGCTCCATTCCTGCTTTAAGAGTGATAAAAATGGGTAAAGGTGGGTTTAGTCCTTTGTGGCTTCCATCTTCCCTTCTTTGCAAAGCCCATGGGGTGTCCCCATTGCTCTTTCCGTGGCTGATACTCCTATAGAATCAAACCCATGTTATTGCTTCTCTTGTCAAGAGCAATATCCATCATAGGTTATGAAAGTGCAAGATCCAATAGAAAGAGCTCAGTGGGGACGCTGAACCAGGCTGCTGCCAGCTGCAGTTCAAGACCCAAGCAGCAGAAAGGTGCTATGCTTACACCTTTGCACTCTCCAAATGTCATCTGTTGCCTGTTGGATTTTCTCCCCACAGTTTCAGATCCTGCCAGGTAAGATTTGTGGCTAGGCTTATTTTGAAATATATTATGCATACAAAAAATATATAATATCCCTATGTACAGTTAGAAGAATAAAAAAATAAATACCGGGCTTCCCTGGTGGCGCAGTGGTTGAGAGTCCGCCTGCCGATTCAGGGGACACGGGTTCGTGCCCCGGTCCGGGAGGATCCCACATGCCACGGAGCGGCTGGGCCCGTAAGCCATGGCCGCTGAGCCTGCGCTCTGCAACGGGAGATGCCACAGCAGTGAGAGGCCCGCGTACCGCAAAATAAATAAATAAATACATACATGCATACATACATAAATACATACCCATTTACCCAACATCTGGCTTAAGAAAAGGAACACACCCATAACTTGAAAGCTCTCTCCCAATAGCATTCCCCTTGCCTACTACTACCCTCACACCTCACAGAGGTAACCACCACTCAAAAATTAACAATTGTTCCTTTGTTTTTCTTTAAGACTTTATTATGAATAATGCATGTCCAAACAAATGTATTGCTTGATTCTGCCTGGTTTTGAACTTTATATAAATGAATCATATTAAACATAGTCTTTTCTGACTTCTGAAGAAGTAAAATTATTTTTCATTTCATCTCTCTTGATATTTATAGCTGTATTCCATTTCTTTTTACTGCTGTAGAGTATTCCATTAAATAATCCTATTTTGTCCTGCGAAAATGTTTCCAATTTTGTTTGCTTGCTTTTTAAAAAATTGTGTCTGTGAAGAGTCTTGAACCTGTCTCCTGGTGTACAAGAGCAGAGAGTTTTCTAAAGGTTTCCTTAGGAGTGAAATTGCTGGTTCATAGCGTACCCACATATTCAACTGTATCATAAGCACATTTCTATATACCCTGACTTTGTTCTGAGCTTCCTATTCTGTGCAACTGGTCTTTTGTCAATTCCTGCAACAATATCACAGTCTTAATTACCACAGCTTTAATTAAAAGTCATGGTAAGGCAAGTCTTGTTCTTCTTTCTCAAGTCCCTATCTTACCCTACTTCAGGAGTATTTTTATTCTTCAGGAACACTTTGCTTATCCAAATAGTTTATAGCCTCTTAACTAATCACCCTTAAAACAAAACATCATTTGGATGCTGATTGTAATTACTCTGAATCTATGAAAAAATATGAAGAGGACTGACATCTTTTTATCCAACTATATGAAACGTCTCTCCTGTTATTTAGAACTTTAATACCATGTATTAGCACCATAATTTCCTAGATGAAGGGCTTACATTTCATTTTCATTGATCCCTGTGTACTTTATAATTCTACAGTTACTGTAAAATACAAAATTCTTTGAAATCACATGTCCAACTGATTGTTGATGGTTTATAGAATTCAATTGACTGGAATATTGATGTAATAATGTGCAGCAACTTAAGTGTACCTACTTTTTCTAATAACTTACTCAAAAACACGTTTGCATTTTTATACATTTATTTCACCTTCAATAATGACAGTTTTAATTCCCCCTTTCTAATCACCTATCTTTAATCTTTTTGTTTTGTTGCTTACCTCACTATACTGGCTAGAACCTACAGTAAAATGATGAATAGAAATGGTTATAGCAGACATTCCTATTCTGCTCCTCATCTCAGAGGGAAAGTTTTCAACATTCTACCATTAATTATGATTTCTCATCTAAGCTTTTGTAGTTGCCCTTGACCAGGTTAAGAAAGTTCCCTCTATTCCCAGTTTGCTAAGAGTTTTTATCATAAATGATTCTGTTAGCCAAATGGGACTGCTAATACTAAAACCTAGAATTAAAAAGACATAAACTTAGGCGTCCAGTCATGAAAAGTAGGATCTCAACAGCACACCCTCCTCACAAGGGAGCCCCCTCCACAGTATTTGACATCAGAGCAGAGAACTCATGTCCTCTGTGGAAAGGCATAGCCCTAAATGAAAGGAGAGTAAAGCTGAGATAAGCATGACCAATGGTATTTCCAAAATTTACCAATCAGGTGAGTCAATTTACCTCCCCTAAGGCAGAGTGAGTAAAGGGCCTGATAGGGTTCTTTCCATCAGAGAGTTTAAAAAAAAAAGTGAGAGAAAAAGCATTTTTCCTAAGTATACCCTATTTTAAAGATGAGGCTTTTGCACTTGTTGAAGAAGCTGTTATGTAGAAAGTTCATGGGTCAGGGATGCACAACGAAGGGACTAGGGAAGAAAACCACTGTGTCGTCTGAATGACTTTCTTAACCTACGTTCAAAGAATGAAGCAAAGCAGTCATTCCCATTTCAAACCATCTGCTTGAAGGGAAGGACAATCAAGACAGGTTCTCCCCCATCTAAAGTCTGAGTCCATCAGTCCGTAAACCCTAAGTACACAACCAAAACAAAAATATCTTTCTAATCATCCCCCATGGAGGAGTTAGCTTTCAAACTTTCTCAACTATGGTCCACAATAATAAATATCTTTTACAAGATGGCCTTGCATATGCCCCCCACACAAAAATAAAACTAAAAAAGGTTTTCCAAAACAATTCTTACCCTTACTTCATGTAAAGCAGTAAAGCACTTCAAGAGCTTCACTTTGCTCACCTTTCATAATATATAAGAGTTAGGAAGGAAGCAATGTGTAAGTATGAGAGTGCAATGGATGCTGTTAGTGTCCCACCCCTTTCAGTAGGCCTATGCACCCATCCACCAGCACCTGTGACTAGGGACTGCTAACAGCTCATAGCTGCACCCTTCTCTGGGTAATTGCTCTTGGCCTACAGAAGCCATCTTGACAGGAAATGCTCAGAGGTTACAGTCCACCCTAGGTGCAGCCCACAGCCAAAGACTGATTGGTATGGGGTCAAAAGCCCAGCCCCACTGCCTTAAAATGAGACAACTCTGTGGTGCATCTCTCCTTCAGAGCCCCTGGAGATCAGGCTGAAACTGGACTTCAGCTGAAGCCAGAGTGTACTTAGTTTCTCCCCTGCCTCATCCCGCTTCCCTCACTTGCTTTACTGATTTTTCCTGAAACCCTCAATAAACCACTAGCACAAGATTCTCCATCTCGGGCTCTGCTTCCAGGGGGCCCATCCTAAGTCAAGGAGCTGGAAGTCAGAAAGGAAAAAGTACGTTTGAGACATTCCAGTGCTTCTTAGCAGCTCTTTCTTATATGTTGGTCACCTCATCTATAGCAAAACTCTCACCACTTTAAAAATACCTCACGTATCTTCTATAACCACAGTTGGAGGAATCAATGATTCCAATGGATGCACGGTCTTGGTCAATGAAATTCCTTTCTTTTTTTTTTTTATTGAAGTATAGTTGATTTACTATGTTGTGTTAGTTTCAGGTGTATAGCTAAGTGTTTCAGTTACATAGATAACTGAATTCATATTCTTTTTCAGATTTTTTCCATTATAGGTTATCACAAGATATAAATTCCCTTCTTGTTGATGAAGGATCCATTGTTCAATCATTCACACATTCTGTGAATTATAGCAGTGTGCTGCTGTATCTCCACCTTCACATTATGCTTTAATTTGATTACCTGACCATTTAATTTCTCCTTTGTTGTGGCCTCCCTGCCTTGTGTAGAAAAGACAAATAACCAACCAAAACAGAATCTAGAGAAGGTCGGGAAAGTAGAAGTCATGGCCATATTTCATGCAGCAATGTATGAATCACAATTCAGATACATCATCCCCTCCATGAGAGAGGCAAGTAGCAGAAAATACATTCTCTCACCTTCCAGTAACAACTAGTTCATTTACAGGCTAACCAAAAGGAAACTCAGACCACCTGACCACGCTTGACAACTGCTGCTCCATCCTTGCCTTTCAACTGAAATCCTGGATTTCTAAGTATTAAAGCGCTAATGGCTCCCACTGGTCCATGGGAGTATGGTATCCTATATTATAAAAATATTTCCTCACAAGGGACCATATCTCCAATGGGCATACAAAGTGTGACTTCACTCTTTTAAAATTCATCAGAACACATAAAGGTAAAAGTTTCTCCTTCATATAAAGAGTTAGAAGCCAATAGTTAACAGTGTGGGCTTTGGAGAGATAGAGTCCTGGTTTCAAATTCCAGGTTGGCCACTTATTGGCTGAGTAAACAGGCAAATTATTGAACTTCTGTAAGCCTTGCTTTCCTCAACCACTAAAATGAGGATAATAACTAGCCCTACTACTTATTTTAGTGAAGACTGATTCTCGTGCATGTAAGCATTTAGTATAACAGCTGACACAAAGGAACTGTTCAAATAATGACATCTTGTTATGTTTATTTTCAAGACTTGTGTTTTAGAGTTAAATTTAGTAATACGTAATCCCATTTTATAGTCGAACATAAGATGAGTGAATACAAGTTCCCAAGAAGTGCCCAGTGCCAGCGTATTGCACATTCCATTTTCTCCATCCACACTCTGCCATTGCCATTTACACTGTGGTGTAACCCTCACTGAGTTGTGAGCCTGGGAAGCCTTACCTGAGTCAGTCCTGTCTATTGCTTATCCTACTGTTCCCTTCAAAGAGCCTAATCATAGTCATCCATTTCTGAACCCGTCTATACATTACAAATGGCTCCAGATGACTTTGGCAAAAACAAGAGCAAACTGATTAACATGATAAAATTAAACCAAGAGCTTGGTAGAAAATGAATATCTGAAGTCACTGATTTTTCAGATGCCTTCCCTACTCTTTGTTTTTCCCTCTAATTCATTTTAAGCCAATTACCTCTGCTCTATGTTGCTGGTGACAGCAAAAAAATTAAAAATGAAAAGTAAAAAGTTGCCTGCATGATTGTGTGGTGGTGATTGTCACTATCACTCTCTTATACTGTTTATTGTGCCCCTTTTTTCCTCTTCTCTGGGCACCAAGAGCTGACCAATAGTGGACTGCATCCTTGGGCTCCCTGTCCTCTAGCTTCTGGTTGAGTTTGGCCAAAGAAAGGCATTAGCAAGAAATTAGGGAAAAAAAAAAAAAAAAAAAGAGGGGGAGAATGTGTTTGAGGTGCCATATTTACCCACTCCCTCCCTCCCTCCCAGGCAATCACAGCAAGTTCACTACATCCCTCAACTGAAGGCAACTCCTGGAAAGTGGCCCTTTTCATAAAGCTCTCTCCTCCCCCTCCTCCTGGTCCTCCAACTCCCTCTCCCTCTCTTCTCCTCCTATTCCTTGCTCCTCCTCCTGTCCCTCAACCTCTACCCCTTCTTCCTCTTTCACCTCCTCTTCCCTCTCTCTGTTTCCCTTGTTCCCTCTCTCTCTCCCTGTGGGTTCCAGTAACCAACAAGTCCCTTTCCCCTTCGGGCCTAGGGATGGGAATGACTTCCCATTGTTACTAGCCTCAAGATATGACACCATCCTTTCTTGCTTTCTCTAAATTTTGCCTGCTCTTTTGTAAATAGGGCATTTTTATTAGTCTCTTCTCAAATTCTCCAATTTGAGTGTTCTACCTGTTTTTTTCTGGGACTTACAGAATACATTTAAGGCCAAAAGAAAGAGGTCTGAGGATCTAATGGTGACTACAGTTGATAATACTGTACTGCAGAATTAAAATTTGATAAAAGAATAGAATTTCAACATTCTCCACCCCGCCCAAAAAACAGTAAAGTAAAAGAAAGTCCACAGAGGGTATAACTTAATTTTCAGGTAGGGAATTTATTTTAATTCTATTTATAAATGTCCAAGGTCACTGTTCTCTACCAATAGTATGTGAATCTTCTTCTCAACATCATTTCCATCAGTGACAGTAACCCTGACTCAGGGAGGAACAACAGATTCGTAATAGGAGGAACCTATCCTTAAATTGTGTTTATTCCCAAAATAGTTTCATTGTTTTCATTATGATAACTGATCAGCTTAAGCAACTGTAGTGGAGCTTTATCTCAGTCCACAAAATTGAATCTAAAAGAAATAGTACATCTGTTTTTTCTAGAAATCAATTTTGAAATTAATCCCTCATACAGCTAGTAGGAAACAATCACAGTGGTTCTGTGGTCACCTCTCCTTCCTCAGGTTGCATCTAGGTTCCTAAGGCATGGAGGGAAGAGGGTTTTTTGGCAATCATTCATTTGCCTACACAGTTTGCCAAAGAGTTGGCCACTGTCTTGTCCCTATGGCTTCCTGGGGCCCAATTTCTCTCTGCTGTTTCGATGGTCCAATAACACTTGTTTGCCTGAGAATTTCTCTGGTCTTATCTACCTAAACATGCTTGCTGGGGTCTTGCTTCCTCTGCAGGATGCTGTCAGGATCCCACTTCTCTAGGGCCCACCCACCTCTCACTTTCCCCTATCCAGCCCAGGAGAATATTCTCCTGGTCTGCAGTAAGCCCTTCTATGAACCCCCTGCATCTGCCAGGTCACTCTGCTTCTTCCTGTGAACAACTCTCTCCTTTTCTCATCCTTGGTGGATACTTTAAGCCCCCTCTTGACCTTTGAAAACATGGTCTTGACCTTCAAAAACAAAGGTTATGAGGGATTGAGGACTTTTTCACTTTCAACCCTGCTGTTGACCTCCCTGAGGAAATGACTCGATACAGAAGGGAGAGAAAGGGGAAGCTAATTATCACAAATGATTATCCAAAATACATCTAGCTACACCGTCAAAATCAGTTCATTCCAGGAGGAAAAAGCTAGCATGTGGTCTGTGACTTTGCCCTCGGTGCCTTTGTTTGAGTTTTCATGGACAGCATAGCTTTCACTCTGCCACCCTGGACCCCCCCCCCGCCCAGGAAGACAGTGGGACCTGAACCTGGTGACCCAAACGTACAAGCTTATGAGACACAGATACCCGGACTGACCAATATTGTTCCACTCAACCCCATTTTCTATGTAAAAGTATAATTTGCTATTAATTAATTTAAGGGACTTCCCTGGTGGCACAGTGGTTAAGAATCTGCCTGCCAACGCAGGGGACAAAGGTTCGATCCCTGGTCCGGGAAGATCCCACATGCTGCAGAGCAACTAAGCCCGTGCACCACAACTACTGAGCCTGCGCTCTAGAGCCCACGAGCCACAACTATTGAGCCCGTGTGCCACAACTACTGAAGACCATGCACCTAGAGCCCGTGCTCCGCAACAAGAGAAGTCACTGCAATGAGAAGCCCACGCACGGTAACAAAGAGTAGCCCCCGCTCACTGCAACTAAGAGAAAGCCTGCGCACAGCAATGAAGAACAAACGCAGCCAAAAGTAAATAAAGTTAAAATAACCTGCCATTGCTTAAGTTTTTAAAGAATATCATTTAAGAAAAGATTTTAAAAGCAGGAAACCTTAGGTTCACAACTCCAAAAGCTTGATCCACTTCTCCTTGATGTCAAAACCCCTACAGCACTTTTCCAACCAGAAATAAGTTGTTTTCCCTTCTCTGAAAGGCAGGATTCCATCATGAAGTTGATTACCAGAATAAATAACTGAATATTGGATAATTAGCCATTACTGTAACATATTTGTAGTTCATTTCCAAAATGAACTTTAAGCTTTAAGGGGATTGTGTCCTACTTTCCAGATCAGATTGCAACATTTTTAAATAGCAAAAATGGTTAATTACATAGATTTTTCTAAAGCAGTATCACCACCAGATATTACCCACACACACAAAGTTATTATTTTTTAAAATTTTCAGCTACTGTGCACGCAGTCTTTGTTAGCCAGAAAGAAATGTGTGGAGCATTGTTTTGTGGCAATACCAAAGTCAGACCCAGGAGACTTTGAAGGGAGCATGAAAGGACTACATAGGATTCTAATATTTAAGCCCAGCAGGAGAATGTTACAGCTCCTATAGCGCTCCCTCAAGATGTGACAGGATTCCTTGGATTTCCTGCTGTAAATGCAACCTCCTCCAACCTCAAATATCCTGGAATACTTGAAGCATTAAGCAAGCTCATACCTTGGCTTTACATAAGTTTGACTTAACACACCACCTCACTTTACCACAAGGCCTTTCCTTCTGGTCCATCATTGACCAGAAAAAGCAGAATCTGAGCTACTTGGGTTAGGCTCACAGCCAAATTCCTAAGTTCATTAACCTAAAATGACAAATCACAAGAGTCCCAGAGGTCAAAAACCTCAAGAAATAGATAGGACCTTCAACTGTCTTATGACAAAAACACTCCCAAATCCCAGCTTCTCCTGTGGGTCTTAGAATGGTCAAGTCAGGTAAGTGACTCAGTCCGGTCTGCTCAGCCTCTTTATTTGTATTCTCAAAAGGCAAGGTGCAGAAACTACTGAGTATATAGTTCAAAGACCAAGGAACAACCAAGGCATGAGGCTGTCTGGTAATTGCTTTTAAGACTACAAATAAAAATGAATACTTATTAAAATTTTGAAAGGCCCAGAGAAAATCTGTCAAGCAGGATCCTGTCCCTACTCAGGACATGCTTGTTTCTGTGTATCTTATATGCCATGTAATTAGAAGCTATTATCCAATGATGCTTCTTATCAACTCCAGGCATTAATCTTCCCATGGATTTTCAGTGAATTTCTGTATAACTAATGCCCTTTTGTTAGTTGTTAGCTTGCCTGAGAGAAACAGGATGATTTGGAGTCTCTGAAGTCCTAAAAGCAGGCATTCACCAAATTCTTTCCACTTGTCTGAGTTTTACCTTTTTTTTTTTTTTTTAAGCCTTCTAAGTGTAACATTCCATAAACCCCACTGACACTGTTCTCCAAACACGTGGCTTAGTTGTGGAAAGGAAGAGAGCGGCTCAGGGCAGGAAGAGTGAACCAAATGAGCCCTGGCCTGTTTTCATTTATGAAACCTCTCCCCCAGTGGACCAATGGAGAGGTGAGGCTACAGAAACTTCTGGAGGCATCAATCTGCTTGAATTAATGTGTTGCTACCCAAAATCTTAAGCACCTGCACTTGGGGAGAAAACACCATGTGTGTCTGGGTATGTGGTATAGACTGACAGGGAAACCAAGGCAGGCATGTGGCTTACTTTACAGAGCATATCTGGATGCTATTAATCACCATCTGTACACATGTTACTTAGAATATCTGTACAGAGGGAACTCAAGCATTATTACGATATTAGAACCATCTCCCCTTTCAGGGTATTTTTACACCTAACTTATTGAATTAATTATATATAAATCATTTTTCATGTCTTTTCTTTTAGTTGTCTTCGGTTCCAAAACTACTGTTATTTGCATACATTGATGTATTCTTAGAAAGCTCAACAAAATTAACTGAAATTTTCTTAGAATACGATTTTTAAGTGTCTAACACAAAATATAAATGCAAAATTTAATAGCTTTCCTGCCTAGCAGAAAAAGACACAGAAAATAAAAGGAAAATTGAGTCAATCTATATTAATAATAGTATACACTTCAGAATAACTTTAGTGAGAAATAGGAATACCCTTATAAAGAAAACTACAAAACTTCCTTGAGGAAAGTTAAAATTTTTTGACTAGATGAAAATTTATACCACATAATTGGAGGGAAAGAATGCATATTCTAATAAGGTCAAAAGTTGCCAAATTAATGAGAAGGTTTAATGCAATTCTAACCAAAATATCAATTTAATTTATTTTTGTAAGTTAATAAAATCACGTTAAAGTTCATCTGGAAGAAAAAATAGGCAATAACTAAAAACTGAAAAAGAAGTGCAATATAAACCATAGTAATTAAAATATAACACAACAAAAAATAATTATGGCAATAGCACAAGAATATTAAAATAATCAGATAAAATTGAATACACACACACCAGAAACTGATCCTACTAGTCTATACTTTTTCTAAAATGCAAATTTAATATGTGATGAAGGTTTCATCACTAATCAGTGATGAAAGGTGCTGAGACACCTGGTTTAGTCACTTGGAGTCACCCAAACCGGTATACTTTCTCCCTATATTTTGATCACTTCCCATACTGTCAGGACTGCCTTCCCAAAACACTTTCCAGAAAAATTGCTTCCTCAATCAAATGCAGCCACACGAGGCCTTTCCTCAAAAGTGAGTGGGGAAACCAGCTCTAAGCATGGCCTGACCTCAATTTTGCTGGTACAGGTGGCAGCAGAGGCAGCTAGTAGATATCTCACCTGGACAGTCCTGTGGCACCGCTCTGGTTGTTATTACCAGAAGTTAGCCCTGAGCCCAGAAATTTTGTAAGCCACCTAAATTCCTCAGAATATTCCACATCTGCTTAAGCTAGCCAGAGTGCATTCTGTTATTTACAACTAAGGTACTCATAAAAATGGCTTATTGATTTAAAGACAAAGCAAATTTTTTTAACATCTTTATTGGAGTATAATTGCTTTACAATGGTGTGTTAGTTTCTGCTTTATAACAAAGTGAATCAGTTATACATATACATATGTTCCCATGTCTCTTCCCTCTTGCGTCTCCCTCCCCCCCACCCTCCCTATCCCACCCTTCTAGGTGGTCACAAGCCACCGAGCTGATCTCCCTGTGCTATGCGGCTGCTTCCCACTAGCTATCTATTTTACATTTGGTAGTGGATATTTGTCCACGCCACTCTCACTTTGTCCCAGCTTACCCTTCCCCCTCCCCATATCCTCAAGTCCATTCTCTGGTAGGTCTGTGTCTTTAGTCCCGTCTTACCCCTAGGTTCTTCATGACCTTTTTTTTTTTTTCTTAGATTCCATATATATGTGTTAGCATACAGTATTTGTTTTTCTCTTTCTGACTTACTTCACTCTGTATAACAGACTCTAGGTCCATCTACCTCACTACAAATGACTCAATTTTGTTTCTTTGTTTGGCTGAGTAATATTCCATTGTATATATGTGCCACATCTTCTTTATCCATTCAGCTGTTGACAGACACTTAGGTTGCTTCCATGTCCTGGCTATTGTAAATAGAGCTGCAATAAACATTGTGGTACATGACTCTTTTTGAATTATGGTTTTCTCAGGGTATATGCCCGGTAGTGGGATTGCTGGGTCATATGGTAGTTCTATTTTTAGTTATTTAAGGCACCTCCATACTGTTCTCCATAGTGGCTGTATCAATTTACATTCCCACCAAAAGTGCAAAAGGGTTCCCTTTTCTCCACATCCTCTCCAACATTTATTGTTTCTAGATCCGAAAAAGCATATTTAAATTCTCACCTCATACCACATGCATTAAAGTAAATGTCATGCAGGTCAAGTGACAAATTTGTTTTTAAATCAAACCATTCTTAAAATCTAGAAAAAATACAGATGAACTTTGGAAGGAGAAGAACTCTCTAAAGAAGAAAAGTAAAAAAGAAAACAAGATAAATATATTTTAGCACTCAAAATGTTACATTTCTATACCTTGGAAGTGGGTACATAAGACTGAAAAATATGCATTTGTTTGCTTATGTATTTTTTATAAAGCTCACTAGTAATTAAATGCAGTAAAAATAAGATATTTTCACCTATCAAGTTAGCAAAGGTTTTATTAGTAATAATAAATTCCAATAACAATATATTCACTTAATGAGCAGCAAGGTAAACTGGTACAAGCTTTCTGAAACAATTTCACAATATGTATATTAAGGGTCTTTAAACTATTTATATTCAACATAAAACTAGTATTTGTACTTGTAGGAATCAGTCTAAAGAAGTAATTTATACTTTTCTGTATTACTTTTATAAGCAGAAAAGCAAAGGTATTATGAAAGTACTAAATAAAGTTTTAATGGAAAAAGAGGCCACAAGCAAATCTTCCAGCAGGACTGCTTTAATATAATACTGCCCACTCCAAACATTTAGAATTACCTATGAATGGATCAAGGGAAAGAAAGGCATATTTAGTCTACAAGTCACAAACCTATAAAAGGAAGGTAACTCTGTCCTTCAGCCTCATCAGGAGGAAAATCAGGAGAGGTAATCATGTGATCATATTCGCTCTCAGAAGCAGGAGAAAAGGAGGGCATATCCAGGGGCTCACATGCCTCTGTAAACCAGCCATGTGCAGGGAAAAAAGCAGGGAAAGTTTTAAAGGACTCCCAGGATTTCCTCCAAGCCTGGGCTAAAATGGGTGTTTCCCAGAAATACCCCAGGGCAACTGAAAGACGATCTCTGAGAAAAAGTTTTATCTTTTCTAGGACAATAGTCTTAACAACCCCAAAGTTATTTACTCCTATCCAAAATCAAGACAACAACCCCCTCTCTGAAAGCTAATGGCAGAATCCAGGGAACAAAATGGAATTAATTCAAGGGTCTGAAGGGCTGTAGGAAGTTTCAGCGTGAAGCCAGTGCCAGACCAGACTAGGTGGGTTGGCAAGCATCCTGGGAGAGGACATGTGCAATCTGGAAGATCAGAAAAGAAGCATGAACTATTTTCTAAATTAAGATTGGAGACATGGACTCTGACAGTACAGACCATTAACAATGGAACTATTCCAGGACACCCAGTCACATGGTCATGTGTGATCTGACATCTTCTGTATATGTACGAACCAGTGCCCCCGTGGGACCTATCCTCTTAGGGTAAGCCAGGATATTTTCTACAGTTCAGGTGCTCATAGGGTACAGCTTCTGGCTTAGTTTAGTCAGAGATATAGTTAGCTACAGAGTAAGATCCAAAATTTAGTATAAACTAAACAAGTTTTGGAAGCAAAAATAAGACCTAATTCTGGATACAGTGAATTCAAAAAGTAGAGTAAAATACAGAATAATGGCCCCTCATCTGAATTTTCACTAAATAGAGCTGACACAATCACTTAAATCTGGAAGTCATTTCAGAAACTACAATAGATACTTGACTTTTAGATAATTCTTCAAAGACTTTTAGTAAGTTATTAATTATATTCCTCATTTGAAACTGGCTTATAACTGTTTTTAAGTATCACCTGTTTTATAAGGTGCCTGAGACATTTGGTTCCACCATTTTCAAGCTGCCACAAAATATCAGCACAAGGCAAAAAATACTAGGATGAAATGGTTCAAAGAAGCAAATAACAGAAGCGGGATGTGCATGAGGCTGAGAGGCGGATGCACTTAGAGGGGTAGCCCTGTTCTCTGAAGCTGCTCCTAAAGGGATGTGCAGTACCCATCTTTCCAATTGTACCCACGTTTACCAGGAATTAACATTAGGAACATCTGTAACATCCCTGAAGATGTAAAGGGCAGATTTAGGGAGTTGTTTTTACTCATTCTGACAATTCTAAATTTTCCAACTTTGACTCTATCTAAAGCTATAAACGTAATTGATACAAAAGTATTAACTTTTAATGGAAGTCACCATGCCTGAAACACTGACCATTGGTGTTGAGAAATCAGAGAGGGAACCTGAGAAACAGCTCCCATGTCCAAGGAAGGCAGCAGCCCAAAGATGAACCACTGCTGATCCAGGGGGAGAGTGAAAAAAATAACAGCACAGGATTCTTTCAAGACAGAAACAACCGTGATTCAAAATACCAGAATGTGCCCTATGGCATAACTAGAATAAAATCGACCATCATATTTTTTGTGACTATCCCAGAAGAAGATTATAGGGATTAATTGAAGGTATATTCTATACTTCTTTAAAAATCCATTTTAAGAGTTACCATATGACCCAGCAATCCCACTCCTGGGCATATATCCAGAAAAGGCAAAAACTCTAATTCAGAAAGATACATGCACCTCAATGCTCACAGCAGCACTATTTGCAATATCCAAGACATGGAAGCAACCTAAATGTCCATTGAAAGGTGAATGGATAAAGAAGCTGTGGTACATATATACAATGGAGTATTACTCAGCCATAAAAAAGAATGAAATAATGCCATCTGCAGCAACATGGATGGATCTAGAGATTATCATACTAAGTAAAGTAAGTCAGACAGAGAAGAACAAATATTATATGATATCACTTATATGTGGAATCTAAAGTATGGCACAAATGAACTTATTTACAAAACAGAAACAGACTCTCAGACATAGAGAACAACCTTATGGTTACCAAAGGGGGAAAGGCGGGGAGGGATAAGTTAGGAACTTGATGCGTACACACTACTATATGTAAAACTGGTAAACAATAGGGACCTACTGTATAGCACAGGGAACTGTATTCAGTATCTTGTAATAACCTATAATGGAAAAGAATCTGAAAAAAGAATATATATATGTGTGTGTGTGTGTATATGTATGTATATATAAGTGAATGTATGTATAACTGAATCATTTTGCTGTACAACTGAAACTAACACAACATTGTAAATCAACTATACTTCAATTAAAAAAAAAAGTTTTAGGGAATTCCCTGGCAGTCCAGTAGTCAGGACTTCATACTTCCACTGTACAGGGCCTGGGTTTGATCCCTGGTTGGGGAACTAGGATCCTGCAAGCTGTGTGGCACAGCCAAGAAATAAATAAGTAAATAATTTAAAAAAAAAACATTTTAGTATTATTTATGAACATATGAAATAAAATCTATCCCATATATACATAATAGAACCAATTAATTATTTCCTCAGTTAATGCAGAAATGAACTCAGACCAAGGCTTTAATTTAACATGAGGTAGAAAGGTGCCTTCTTGAACTGTAAGCCTCATTCAAGGAAGACATATTAGATGTTTTCCAAGAACTTGCAAGGCTGAAAACCAGAGACTGTCAAGATCTCTCCCCATAAAACTAACACTTCTCCCACCTCTACCGTGTTCCTCAGCAAGTTCTTCCCCATTCCTTCTCCCTTCCACAGGCCCTAGGCTGACGACATGGAGACTGGCCCTTACTACAACCAAACCAAAAGAGCTCTGGGGTGAAAGAGATTCAACTTGTCTACAAGGCCCTTCCTCGTATGGTTGCTGCCTTGGCCTGTTTCCTGCTGCACATGGACCTTTCAGCTCCTGGAAACTAACTCTCTAGGCTCTTGGTCACTCTTAGCCTTTCCCCCAAGGCTTCTGTATCCTCTGTGTGTTAACAAGTCCACTAGCACTCAGACCACCCGTCCCTATCACCAAGGCTTTCCCCCCATATCCCACAGTAACTCCAACAACTGAAACTCTGGCAGGTCCCAGACCCAGCCCAATTCTTGAGCCCATCAGGTTGGAGACAAAGACATCCATACCTTTGTCTCCACTCCCATCTGATGGAACCAAGAACTAAATCAGTTGTATACAGCCAAAGTAACTAGTACGCCTCTTTCTGAAAAAAAACCTTCCCCATATCTCATATTGAAGCTTTCCAGGGGGTAAGGTTCCTGCCTCAGTTTCCCTGTTTAGCACTCCTGTTGCCCAGCAGCACTAGAGCCGTGCCCATCATAGTGTGGGCCTGTAGTTTAGAGTCACCTTCTCCCTGTGGGCTGGATCTGGCTGCCTGTGACTAGGCCCAGACACAAATAGACAAATTACCTGGCAACGAACAACTGCCATCTGGCTATGTTTGCATATATGCTGGTCAGTCTGTTTTCTCCTCAACTCCAGCCATGCTCCACCCTTCAATGAATCCCTGGTTCTGTGCCCCTGGAGGCTGACATCATGGATTCCCTCACTTCTATCTTCAGATTGGGTTTCACCAATGGGAAGCGCCAAGAAGAGATGGGAGAGAAGGACAAGAGGTCATGGTATTTCTTCTACACTCCCTCTGCTACCGTCTGAATGTTTGTGCTCTTTGAAATTCACATTTGAAAGCCTCATGATGGTATTAGGAGGTGGGGCCTCTGCTTATTAGGGTGGAACCCTCATGAATGGGATTACTTCTCTTTTAAAAGAGACCCCAGTGAGCTCCCTCACCCTTCCACCATGTGAGGACACACATAAGAAGAAGTCTGCCACCTAGAAGAAGGCCCTCAACTACCAAGCTGGCACCCTGATCTGAGACTTCCAAAACTGAAAAATATATTTCTGTTGTTTATAAGCCACTAAGCCTGTGGTATTTTCTTATAACAACTTGAACAGACTAAGACACCCTCCCCAATCTGTCTAGCAGTGGCTGTGGTCCTCTACGATCACAACACTGGTCCGGCTGCCCTTATAGCACAGCTTCCACTCACTGGGCTGCAGAAACAACTGCCCCTACCCTCGCTCCTTCAGGTACAGGATGGTAACAGCTTCCAGCTGTCGCTAGTCCCTGAATACTTCACCATGCTTTGCTGGCTCACTTATCCCTGTCCACACCTTCCTAAGTTGTCCCTTCATCATAGTGTCTCGAGCCGTCTGAACTGGATTCTATTTCTTGCAAGCTCCCTAACTTATATCTTCCATCATATCCTTCCCGCCACCCCATGCCATCTGCCATATTCTCCACCCCCTACCTAGGCCAACTCTGCCTGGTGTGCAGGGCATTCCTTACCTCTGCATCCCACCAAGTGTCCCGACCACACTATAAAACATAGGCATTAGGCTCTGCACACTCCAACTATACAAGCAAGACACCCATGACTTCACTGTCTAGCTGGGCCATTTCTGACCTGTGACTCTCCCAATGCATACCATTCATGCACATCCCGATTCTGACCCACCTTGCACTCACCATCAGGATGGTGGATGTACCTCGCTCTGGGTTCTTCCCCCTGTATTGAAGCCCAGCTCCATCCTGACTACCAGCTTCCAAATGTTACTCAGGGTCTAGGCTGCCGTCATATCTGCCCTTCCATCCCATAACTCTGCTCCAGCTAGCACACCTCCTCATTGTAATCCATTGCTGTACCAGTTCTGTCAGCGGACATAAGGAGATGAAAGCCAGAAGACCTCCCATTGGATAATTAGCCTTCCATTAAAAACACTCAAATTCTGGCAGATTCCTTATCTATAAAACTGAGCTATATTTGGCATCATATGTAGAAGCATCATGGTCTTGGGTGACTTTGAAATAGCCAATGATAATTATCCTTGGAATACCATGTTCTTTGGAGTTAAAAACTTCCTCTTCTTGCTACAGAGCTCTTCATGACTAACTGCTAAATGCCTCCCTCATCCAGTGTCTGACCTCACTCTCTGGGAGACCCACTCCACTCTGGCAATATCTACCCCAGACTAGAAGCAAAACACCACTTCTCCTGCTCCCTGAGAGTCTGCCTCTTTGCTCGCCAAAACACCACTCCCTTTCTTCCCAGCTTCCCAACCCTCCCCCTCCAGAACATCAGCCCTCCTGCTTAATAAATAATTCTTACATCTTCCTCCACAACACTTCCTCTTTCTCTCTTGCTGCTTTCATTTACATACTGATGTCAAAAAGGAGGTGGGGGTGAGGGAGGGTTATAGCCAGGAGAGAAGATACATTATCTTCTTGGCATTTTACTAATAGGTCTTTTTTTCTCCTCCTTTCAAAATTTGAAGGGAGCTACACAAGCTGGAACAAATTTCTTTCAAGCTCGTTTAGCCTTTCTTGTGCTTTTTCCATTATCATTTTATAGCGGAGATTTCAGTGAGGATTCACAGTGAGTCATTTTATGAGGCAGCTCCATCTGTACCATCTGCAGGCATGACTTTCCCATCACTCTAGACATTACGTATCTCCTTATGGCAGCCCGGACAGGGGGTGGAGATTGCCAAGCCAGGTCACATGCCAGGAGTCCATCACTCATCTGAAGGGTGTGGGAAGGGTCTGCTTACAATTAGATTCATCTCCTGGTTCTGGATAATATGTCTCTCTGGCTTCAAATTCTTTCTTGCCAGCTCCCTGCTGGCTGGGCCCAGGAGGGGTTGAAGTCCTGCCTTCCTGCTTTCTTTCCTCCTCTCTCTCTCATTCCCTTCTCTCTCTCCCCCTTTCTCATTCTCCATTGCCTGCGTCTATTTCTCTTTCTACCATTCCATCTCTTTCCCCTTCTCCACCTTCCTCTCTTTCCATCTCTCCTCCACCTTTTCCCCACTTGGCCCCATTCTTCATCTTCCTACTCTTATCTTTCCCTCTTTTCTGTCCCTCTCACTGTTTCTGGTCCTTTGAAAAGAAAATGTTCAGGTCACCCTAACAGGGATTATTGCTGTTTCTCACAGGGTAACAGAGTGCCAAAATTTTTTTAAGTCCATCTCCAGAGGGAGATAATCTCACATTTAACATGTTTTTAAGACTCATCAGGGCTTGTATATAATGCTAATTGCTGGAGAAAATATACTGAAGCCTTTAGGGGTAGGGATAGGAAAGCCACTTGTAAAATGAAGATTAGTGGGGAGCAGTCACCACTGAATGAGGAAGTAGGACTCCTGAGAAGAGGCATTTCAAAGCTATTAGTCACTAATGCAGCCCAAAATTTAATTTAGAATAAATTTAATTGTCAACCATGTCTCCCACGTTCTATTCCATCCACCGTAAAACATCATAACCAAAAATGAGGGGCTTAAGCAATTAATGTCCCTGTAGTTTACATTCATTTGCATATAATTTACATCTTACTTGTGAAAGCTATCTAAATATATACACGAAGACTCCCAAATCTTTGACACTGTCAATTCAACTTAAAGGGTGTCTAACACTGGCAAAAAGGTCTATCTTTTAATGACTAGCGGAACTATCACTCCATTAAACTGATAAATCTACCGTGATTTGGGGGCACCAAGGAGGATTACTGTCGCATGCATGCATGCATTCATTCATTTACAGCATTGCAGAGATACTCATGCACGTTACATTAGAGATGCTCAGTGAGTTATCAAATTCAAATCAGTGTGTTCAAATCCCTGTTGTTCTAGCTTACATATTACATGGCAGTTACTTTACCTCTAAAAGTCTCAGTTTCCTCATCTCTAAAATGTGCACAATAACACCCACCCTTAAAAAAATATTAAGGAATACACTCTTTATTCTAGTAGAGCTTATTGGATGATGCCTGATGCCTCTTCCTTGTCTTAATAAGCTACTCTATTCAGCATATTTCTTCATCACAAGATCAATATCAACTCTGACATGATAGGAAAACCATTTAAAATGGAATCCAAGTGCTGGGTTTGAGTCCCAATTCTAACTGCTAGTTGTATGCCCTTGGTAAAGTCCTATTACTTTTCCAGTCCTCAGTTTCCTCAGCTTTCAAGTTAAAATATGACTAGTATAAAAAGTTGACGATTGAGCTGAACAACAGCTGTAAAAGTACATTTTACATAAATGTGAAGTATTTTTCTTTTCCAACACAGATTTTATAAACAATAGACAGTGTGAAAAAGGTGAGCTGCCCTGAGATAAGTATGGGGCTGAGAGATATTTAGTCTGTGAGCCACTTGGCCAAGACAAGTGTACCATATCTGCCATCATTCACCATCTAAAGACTCTACCAAGGTGGGGGGGGTGGGTGGAAATTTTGACAACTCAACAATAAAAAATAGAATGTATACATTAATTCACAACAGAAAAGGAAGTGTAAGTCATGGCAGAAAAAAGAAATCTACACTTTTTTCTATACATTAACATTTTCATACATTTTTATCTATACTTTAATACCACGTCGTCATTTGTGAAGTTTAACTCGCAATTTACTCCAAGGCCTGGAAAAAGAATTGGAATATAAGACCCTTGTGGAACGTCATTCTCTTTGCCCCAAGATGGTTCATGTCCATCAACAACTTCTGGTGTCACTGACCACAAGGGTTTGTTGATTCCTCTGTTAACTCTTCAGGGGGTAGATGAGTTACCTTTCTGTAGCCCCTGTCTCTTTTCTCTTGGGAACTTTCAAAGGACTTGGGATGCAACAAATGCTTTCCTGGGCCCTATGTGGTGAGTTTCCATTTTATCATCACTTACTCAAGATTCAACATGGATATGAACTTAATATAGGAAACCAGAATATAGATTCATGGTTGTAGAGTTACCAGAAAACAGAAAGCCCAGCTCTTCCTGTCCTTTCTTTTGTATCCAGGCAGGAAGATTTTCTCCCTACACCATTTCTCATCAGAAAGTAGACAACCAACTAAATGGAAAACTGCTCCCAGATGGCATCATTCAGTAGTGGGAGATCAACATCCTGGAATTTCAGGATCTGCTCTATAACTCTCTGTGTGATCTTGACAAGTCCCTTAATCCTTCTGATCTCAGTGTTCTCATTTGTAAAAGTATAGGATTCAATGAAATGGTCTCCATCTAAGCCCATGACCCTATCCAGTAATTTTCAGGGTTAACTGAATTGAGCAAAGCTAAAATATTGATTTCTGATCAGACTCATTATATTATTTACTCCAAGAGAAAGATTCCTCCTTTTTAAAAAATCGATTAAGAAAAATAAACTGTTAGCTCTGGAGATGTAATGTCACTTTGGTTTTCGTATGTAGTCCATCGTGGACTTTAGGATCAGAATGATGACTGTAATTTTAACCCTGCAATTAAGCATGGATTTAAAGCACCTAGCACATGGGCAGATCCAAGCAAATGTTATTTCCCCTTACACAACCTTTCCCAGGGTCTTCAGTGTACTCCTGAAACTGAAAAAGTGAAAGCTGCTCAAATATCTGCTTCCAGAAACACATCTCATCCATGCAATGCCAACAATAGCAAAAGAAATCCCAATTTTAATGCATATGTTGCACACACTCATTGCTTCCTTGTCTTCTGGCACAGGAACTGAGATCTGATACTTGGCGCTTCATTTTTCCTTTGTGCCAGATGAGCATTAGGTCCTTTGCTTACAAAGAGCTCAACTGATCTGTCTCCAGGATGACGTGCATGATTTAAAAAAAAAAAAAAAAAAAAAAAAACAATGTGAGGGGAGTTTCTTTTTGTCTTGCAGGTAGTCTTAGAAGACTTCTTTCTGCTCAAACGTTGTTTCCCTAATAGTAGAGTAGTAGTGTGGAATGTGAAAAGATTACTCAAAAGTAGGGCCATTTTGGAGGCCAGGTATATTAAAAGCTATGCCCTTCCTGCCCCACCTTGACAGAGAAGAAAACAGAGCGAAGAAATCAGGACAGGGTTTTCTGTCAGCTCCTGCAATAATAAGATAGTTCAATATCTGAATCTTTATTTTTTATAATATATTTTTTTAATTTTTTTTTTATTTTTGGCTGCTTTGGGCCTTCGTTGCTGTGCGTGGGCTTTCTCTAGTTGCGGCGAACGGGGACTACTCTTTGTTGCAGCGCAGGGGCTTCTCATTGCAGTGGCTTCTCGTGTTGCACAGCACGGGCTCTAGGCACGTGGGCTTCAGTAGTTTTGGCATATGGGCTCAGTAGCTGTGGTTCGCGGGCTCGAGAGCGCAGGCTCAGTAGTTGTGGCTCAGTTGCTCCACGGCATGTGGGATCTTCCTGGACCAGGACTGAAACCTGTGTCCCCTGCATCAGCAGGTGTATTCTTAACCACCACACCACCAGGGAAGCCCAATATCTGAATCTTCACACCAAAAATTTCAGTTGATTGGGATAAGAAAGCACAAACACCAGATTCCAAAAAGCTTCTCATTCCTTGACTCAGATTCAGAGGCAAAGACTCAAGATGCTGAGGAAACAAGTATCTAAATAAATAATACAATTTTAATGAAAAACACAAGAGACTGATAGAAAAGAATGCAGCCTCCTGCTGCACTGACACATAGCCCCAAGTACAGACACAATCATTTACAACAGGGGTGAAGAGGTCCTGTTCTCCCCACAAGTTCGACATGGTAACCCAAGCTCAACTGATGAAAGATGCCAATTTTTCAATGAACTTCCTTTTTCTGATTTTTTTTTTCTTTAAAATATTCCAAGAGGTCAAATTATGGATGTCAAGTCTATGCATGTTTTTAAAGCTACTGAGACTTATCCCCAAACTAGTGCATTTTTCTTCAAGGGGAGCCCCTCTGCTTAGCATGGTGGCATGTGGGATGTCCAAGATTGGATGTTAAGTGGCATACAAATCCCAACTGCCAAGAAGGTGATGGGAAACAAATTGGAACCCTTTCTAAAGCGTTAAGGTGATTACTGCTTAGTACCCAGATATTTCAGCAATTTCATATAAAATATTCCTTCATGTCAGACTCATAATCACCTTTTCAAACTTGTGCCGTGGAGAGTCATGGATATGTGTTCAGCATGCAGGGCATAAATCTCTCAGAGCTCACTGCAACCTGCAGAGCCTCCCTCCCACAGGCGTGGGGCTGCTCCACAGCAGCTGAAAAGCACATGTTCTGGTCCTCGACCCTCACCTCTTTCTCCCACTCTCTCCTCCAGCTTCCTTCTAACTTCGGGCTTGCACATTTCTTCTTGACAGTTGCTTTCAGAAAAATATTTCTAAGATGCTTACCTATGCAAATCTGTCTTTCAAAACAGTACCCACAATCAAACCTAAGCGCACAAAAGGCTACCTTCATTGGTGGCCAAACGAGCATGTCAGGATGACCAAAGAGGTAGGAATTTGGTGAGTGCCGATATTGAGCCCAGAGCCTTTCTGGCCGGAGTTATTTGTCCAGAGGAGGGGAAGTTAGTTGCTCTGCCCTTCCATTGAAGAGCCGCACACACAAATGCGGACCAGGCAGTAGATGGATCAGGCAGGTGTCGTTCCCCAAGAAGTTGTCATTTAAGTTAACCTAAGAGAGGAATCTTTCTCGCACTTCCAGGGTGTTCGCCATCAGACTTGTCACGTCTTACTTCACTAGGAAAAAAAGAATCCATCTAAATACAAACAGGTTCCCAAGCCCTGTGCTAAGGAGTCCAGCTTGTCCCAAAGCTGCCAAGAGTCCCCATTCATGTTTCCCAGCATTCTCTGAGTGCAGGTAGGCTTGGCTGCCCTGGCTTATGTTACCACACTCAGGCTTACCCAACCCTGGCCTGTGTGCATGCAGCATTTTCTGACACTGCAGCACATGAAATAGCTCTGCTGACCAGAGGGGAAGAGGGGGAGGGATAAACTGGGAGACTGGGATTGACATATACACACTACTATATACAAAATATATAACTAATAAGAACCTACTATATAGCACAGGGAACTCTACCCAATACTCTGTAATGACCTATATAGGAAAAGAATCTTAAAAAGAGTGGATATATATGTATGTGTATAACTGACTCACTTTGCTGTACACCTGAAACTAACACAACATTGTAAGTCAACCATACTCCAATAAATTTTTTTTTAAAAAAACGACTAAAGAAAAAAAAAAAGAAATAGCTGTGCTGTTATTTCCACTGTGGTCTTGCAGCCAATGCCAAGTGACCTACAAGCATCTGAAATGCACCTGAGACCAGTCATGGGAGAGCTATTTCAAGTCCACCTCTGTGCGGGACCCGGAGTATCAGGGGAAGATCCCAGTGCTGTGTGCTTTGGCTGCTGCTGCTTATGGTCACTGCCATCTGAGTTCATTGCCATCCTTGGGCGTTAGGGCTCAGGGGTAGTTGCTGGGGGAGGGGAAAGCTGGTAAGGACTTGGACAGGACTGTAGGCGTGTATGACAGCTGTATAAAGCTAGCCTGTTAGTGGGAGATGGGTAGGTAGGCGGTGCTGGGGGCTCCGGAGGCTGAAAAAATACACCCCTGGTGAGTGGGTATTTTTCTCCAACCAGGCTTTCAGGAAGGGGTGAATGCTTTTATCTCTGCTCAGCAGCTCCAGAGTCATGACAAGTTTATCAGCCAGATCCCCAGGCTCAGAACAGTCTCAGTCCCTAAACACCATCTCCTGAGAGCCTCCACCCCACTGATGGGTCGACAGTAGTGATAACATCAACAATAACAGCATCTGTGATGTGTGGAGTACTACATGCCACTGTAGGCTTCTTCGTAAATAAAACTGTACCCAGGGCTTCCCTGGTGGCGCAGTGGTTGAGAATCCGCCTGCCGATGCGGGGGACACGGGTTCGTGCCCCGGTCCGGGAAGATCCCACATGCCGTGGAGCGGCTGGGCCCATGAGCCATGGCCGCTGAGCCTGCGCGTCCGGAGCCTGTGCACCGCAAAGGGAGAGGCCAAAGCAGTGAGAGGCCCACGTACCGCAAAAAAAAAAAAAAAAAACTGTACCCAGTTTTACTTAATCCTCCTAACATCTTTGTGAAGTTGGTATTATTATTCCTCCTTTTGTAGATAACTATCCTGAGGCTCAGAGAGGTTACACTGACTGCCCAAGTCACACAGCTAGTAAATGGCAGAGCAGGGTTTGACTGCTCTTAACCTCTGCACCAGGTACACACCTATCTGTTCACTCAGAACGGGGCGTGTGCCAAGGGCACGTACTAAGAAGACGAACACATTCACAAGTTTTTCCCATTGGCTGTTTGCCCAGCTTGTATCTCCAGAAGGTTTACTGGGCCACGTCGTGCTGCCCCCAAACCCACACAATCACCCAAAAATGGCCCCAAACAAAACCATCCTCTTTCATCCAAACATTTCTTCAGTTCTGACCATGGAACCACCATATCTACATCAACCCTGTGTGAAACTACAGTCATTTATCTAACCCTTCCTCCTTACCTCCATGCAGTCAGTAAGTCTTGTTTCTTCTCCACCAAAATGGTTCCTCAGGGCAGCTGATCATCACTTTCTTATTCCAACTGCCTTGGAGCTGTGCTCCCTGCCTCAAGCATCTAGACTCTCTATTCCAAACACCAGTTTCAGACTAGACTTCCTTCAGCAGCGCTTCTGCCATTTCCTACCTCCCTCTACACCTACAATCTTTTTTTTTTTTTTTTTTTGCGATACGCGGGCCTCTCACTGTTGTGGCCTCTCCCGTTGCGCAGCACAGGCTCCGGACGCGCAGGCTCAGCGTCCATGGCTCACGGGCCCAGCCGCTCCACGGCATGTGGGATCTTCCCGGACCGGCGCACGAACCTGTGTCACCTGCATCGGCAGGCGGACTCTCAACCACTGCGCCACCAGGGAAGCCCTACGCCTACAATCTTGAGGTGAGATTCCTCTTTGTGGATATCAAGGCCGCCTATAGCTGGCCCCATCCTACCTTTCGATACTCCCACCTTTGTTCTACACAATGAGATCACCTCCTCCAATGCCCTCACCAACAAGACCCACCTGTCAGTCTGTACCACTCCAACCCAAATCACTGTTCAAGCACTATTCTCATGATTACACAAGTTTGATATTATCGCGTTTCACAGAGAACCCACTGTATAGGACTCAGTCAACACATCCATTTCTAAATTAACTATGATACAGTCTGGACAATTTTCCTAAAACAAAACACACAGCTTGGCTTTGTATGAAACAGATCTTGGCCTTTGATTGACCATAAATTTAAGTGAACCAGTTGAGGAACACAGCCACTTGAAAAAGCCAAGACAAGGCAAACCGGGCCTGTGTCATGAAAAGCATGGTGCCCAGATCATGAATATAGGTCCCAAGACAGCCTCCACTGACCAGGGCACATCCTGAGTGATGCATGGTGATGCATGCAACTCTGGATGTCCTGCTCAAATTCTGTGTATCACCTGGTCAAGCTACTGATCATCCCCAGAAGTGGGATAAAGCTAAGGAATGGATATAGAATTGATCACAAAGGAAAAACCGTGGTGCTCGCTTCAGCAGCACATATACTAAAATTGGAACAATACAGAGAAGATTATCATGGCTGTCTCATAAGAATGACATGCAAATTCGTAAAGCATTCCATATTTTTAGCTACATGTAAAAGAATGAAATTAGAACACTCCCTAACACTCTACCCAAAAATAAACTCTAAATGGATTAAAGACCTAAATGTAAGGCCAGACACTATAAAACTCTTAGAGGAAAACATAGGCAGAACACTCTATGACATAAACCACAGCAAGATCCTTTTTGACCCATCTCCTAGAGAAATGGAAATAAAAACAAAAATAACCAAATGGAACCTAATGAAACTTAAAAGCTTTTGCACAGCAAAGGATACCATAAACAAGACCAAAAGACAACCCTCAGAATGGGAGAAAATATTTGCAAATCAAGCAACTGACAAAGGATTCATCTCCAAAATTTATAAGCAGCTCATGCAGCTCAATATCAGGAAAACAACCCAATCCAAAAATGAGCAAAAGACCTAAATAGACATTTCTCCGAAGAAGATATACAGATTGCCAACAAACACATGAAAGAATGCTCAACATCATTAATCATTAGAGAAATGCAAATCAAAACTACAATGTGATATCATCTCAAACAGGTCAGAATGGCCATCATCAAAAGAATCTACAAATAATAAATGCTGGAGAGGGTGTGGAGAAAAAGGAACCCTCTTGCACTGTTGGTGGAAATGTAAATTGATATAGCCACTATGGAAAACAGTATGGAGGTTCCTTAAAAAGCTCCAAATAGAACTACCATACAACCTAGCAATCCCACTACTGGGCATATACCCTGAGAAAACCATAATTCAACAAGATTGATGTACCACAATGTTCGTTGCAGCTCTATTTACAATAGCCAGGACATGGAAGCAACGTAAGTGTCCATCAACAGATGAATGGATAAAGAAGATGGGGCACATATATACAATGGAATATTACTCAGCCAAAAAAAAGAAACAAAATTGAGCTATCTGTAGTGAGGTGGATGGACCTAGAGTCTGTCATACAGAGTGCAGTAAGTCAGAAAGAGAAAAACAAATACTGTATGCTAACACATATATATGGATTAAAAAAATGGTTCTGAAGAACCTAGGGGCAGGACAGCAATAAACACACAGACGAAGAGAATGGACTTGAGGACACAGGGAGGGGGAAGGGTAAGTTGGGACGAAGTGAGAGAGTGGCATGGGCATATATACACTACCAAATGTAAAACAGATAGCTAGTGGGAAGCAGCCGCATAGCACAGAGAGATAAGCTCGGTGCTTTGTGACCACCTAGAGGGGTGGGATAGGGAGGGTGGGAGATTCAAGAAGGAAGAGATATGGGAACACATGTATATGCATAGCTGATTCACTTTGTTGTAAAGCACAAACTAACACACCACTGTAAAGCAATTATACGCCAATAAAGTTGTTTTTAAAAAAAAAGGAAAGAAAAACCATGGAAGGAATCAGTATGTTCAGAGGACCATCCAATAGAAGGGACATTCTAGCAAAGACAGATTTTTTTCTATGTTCCTCCATTGGGCAGAAGCACTAAGGTGCAAGTTTTAGGCAAGGGATGCAAAAGATCCCAACTTAATATGTGTATTAAGTCAGTATTATCAGTAGCAATACCCCTGTCATTAAAAGTGTTGGAGCAGAAATGAAATGTCTACCTCCAGAATGTTTTAGAAAGAATTCCTATACAACATGGTAAATCAACTATAGCCCAATAAAATTTTTAATTAAATAATTTTTTTTAAAATGTTTTAAAGAAGAATTCCTACATTGAGTGGAAGCTACAATGAGACGGTCCACTAGAGAGGCTCTACCACTTTCTTTGCTGCTGCTTTTGCTGACATTGAGGACGTCCCAGATTCCTCTTGCTTCCTAAAAACATGAAAGTAATTTAGTTCCAATATTCCCAGGCTAAACTCTTTTCCTTTCTGAACCAGCCACAGTGAGCTGTGACAAGTGAAAACCCGAATGCCTATAGGCAGGTGATTAATTTTCTGCATCAGATTGAGATTAAACAATAGAGAGTAGAGAGTCCAGTGTAGAACAAATAAGTTCATGCACTGCTCAAAGGTATTCAAATTCCAGTTATTTTTAAATATTGTGCCAAGAAAAATGGAATAACCAGTTCACAACCCCTGAAACCATCACAGTGCAGAATTGAAGAATTTTGCTTTGTTTTGTTCTATTTTGTTTTTGCTATGGTCATAGATCATAGTGATTAGTAGCATGGGTTCTGAAACAGAACGACTGGGTTCAGGTACAAGCTCAGTAATTTCCAGTTATTTCGCTTCTCTGAACCTTAGTTTTCTCATCTTTAAAACATATTAAAAAGTATACTCACCTAATTGGTTTGTTTTGAGGAAAAAATGGAGTAATATATACCACATGCTTAGAGCAGTGCCTAACATTTAATAAGCACTCAAAAACAAAGGTGAAATTGGAAAGATATTCTAAAATGCTTTCCTTTTACGAATCCCCAAGTGGCCCAGCTTACCTTAGAGCAGAATTTCCTGATCCATAGTCTTTGAAAGACTTGATAGTAAGTGTTCTGCACTAAGAGGGTTCCAAGACTAAATAATGTTGAGAAACGATACACACAATAGCAATCCCTTTGGAGATGGACACTAGCATACATTAACTTGATTTACTCTGGTAGATTTAATCACAAAACCTCTATCCTTTGAAATATCCATCTAAAACCCAAAGATCCAGTATTTTTACGAATATATTTTAGAAATGCCTCCTTCTGGGAGCTTCCAATTTTTTCTTAATAAAACATTTACTCTTTCACCATTTATATCCACTTCTGCTTCCAAGAAAGGATTTGAAGCACATGCTAAGGGGTCAAAGAAATTTATTTATTTCTCTAGAGATTGTAAACCACAACCTCCTCTTTGCTGGGCTTCTTTCCTCCCCAAGATCCACTGCAAAATTTCAAAGCCAGTTTTGATATCTATTTCTTCATCCTGGTTCAATGGTCCTGAAGTCTACATACATTCTGCCTAAATGATCACCTCTTCTGCACAACTGAATATCTATAGAACCATTCCCCCTTCCTGAAGTCCCTGGGCCACTTTCATACCTCTCCAGGTCAAATTACTCCAACCATGTGCCACAAGTTGTAAGGGACACAACGGTAGCATGAGACAATGTCCCTTAGCCGCATGGAGCTTACCTTATCCTGGAGAGGCCAGATCTACACTCCTGAGCGAGTCAGAAATCAGAATTCACAACCAAACTCTGTGACCTGAGAGGTGATCTGAGAGCTCCTCCTTCATCTTGACATTGACTTTCTGCATTGCATTTTCAGTGGAACGGCTTAGGGAAAAGATGAGTATTTTCCCAAGGCACGAACTGCCTCTATAAGGGGTGAGTAATGGGTACATCAAACCTCTAAGTATAAGTGCTATGGTTGAACCTGAGCTGCCTGGGACCTTAACTAGAAAAATGTGGAAGGTTTCCATTCCTGAGGGTCTTTACAAACAACTTCCTCAAATTTACCCAAAACTTGTATTGCTTCTAGAAGTACTCAGAGGAAAATATTTTTAATAAATGACATGGTCTAGAAATCAACTGTGGACTAATCAGCAGGGAATTTTGTGTTTCAAGCAGTTTGGATAGTTTGGGGTGGTCCAGATCAAGTTTGGGGCAGTCCCCATTTAAGTCAGCCTGTGAGACTTCCAGTGTTTGGAGTGTGACTTTGGGGGTTAGTGGGGGATTTGAAGGTGAGGGAAGGTTCATTCATGAGTTAAAGAGAAGATCTGGCCCCTGAGATTGACTGTGTTCAGCAAAAACTGCCTTTCCGTGTATGAAGATGCAATAACTGGTTCTGTAGTTCCCCACCACAGGGAAAGTTGGGGAAAACAGGGGAAGGAAACCAAGAACAAGAATACCAGGGACTCAGTCCCTTCATCTGGAACAATGACTAAATGAACATTTGAAAAGGTGTTACATAGTTTCTGAAACAGTATCACATGCGCTATTTAATTCTCACAAGTGTCCTTTGAACTGGGATCCCTGTCTCCTATTTACAGATGGAAAAACCACAGCTCAGAGGCAGAGGTAAAATGGTTTCCTCAGGATCCCATGGTTCGTAAGTGGCAGAACCAGGACCCAAACACAGAGCCTCATGGATCCAAATTCCACGTTCTTTTCCTCTTTAATCACCTTTAACTTTTGACTGGACTTCTTTGCTACCACCTGAGGAGTCGAGATAGCAAGTGGTAGGAAGAGGAAAAGAATGTGGAATTTGGATCCACGAGGATCTGTGTTTGATGTTATATATGAAAGCTGTTAAGAGAGTAAATCCTGAGTTCTCATCACAAGGAAAACATTTTTTCTTTATCTTTAATTTTGCATCTATATGAGATGGTGGATGTTCACTAAACTTGTGGTCATCATTTCATGATGTATGTAAGTCAGATCATGATGCTGTACACCTTAAACTTATACAGGGCTATATGTCAATTTATCTCAATAAAACTAGAGGAAAAAAAAATTAAAGGTGAAAAGGCAGAAGAAGTTCTCCATGCCTGCTAAACCCCTGCAACAAGTGACATTCCAAACGTCAGCGAGGAAAAGAGCCTATCTGCTCCTGACACATGCAGTCCTCCAGATCTGTCCAACTCTTTGTCACATCCCTTGTCCACGAGCAGTAAACCAACCATTTCAAAAACATATGGAAATGGCACATCCAGACAGTGGAATATTATCCAGTACTAAAAAGAAATGAGCTATCGAGCCATGAAAAAAAATGCGGAAGAATCTTAAATGCACATTACTAAAGGAAAGAAGCCAATCTGAAAAGGCTGCATACTCTGATTCCTACTATATGACATTCTGGAAAAGGCAAAACTAAGGAGATGGTAAAAAGATCAGTGGTTACCAGGGGTCGAGGCAGGGGAAAGGATGAATAGGCAGAACACAGAAGACTTTGAGGGCAGTGAAACTATTCCGTACGACACTATAATGCTGGATGCATGTTATTATACATTTGTTAAAGCCCATGGAATATACAACACCGAGACTGAAGCCTGATGTAAACTATGGACTTTGAGTGGTGATGCTTCAATGCCGATTCATCAAATGTAACAAAGGTACCACTCTAATGGGAGATATTGATGGTGGGAGAGGTGTACACATGCGGAATCAGAGTTCATATGGGAAATCTCTGTACCGTCTGTTCAATTTTGCTATGAACCTAAAACTGCTCTAAAAGAAGTCTATTTTTTTTAAAAAAATAGGTTCACATACTCAAGTTGTTCCAAACATACTTAAAAGCTCTCCAATGACTTACTTGCCTATCACAGTTTTTAAGTTTAAATTAGCTAAAAATAAATAAAATTTCAAATTCAAAACAAAAATCATATGGGAGTCACCACAGAACCTCACCCTCATTTCTTTCTAACTAGAGGCTTCTTATAGTCCTTTCTCCCCAGGAGCAATAGACCATTCTGAGAATCTGTTACCTAGATTTGGAAAGCCTTTCCCCAGTCGAGGGGATGTACAAGAACATCCTAGCAAAAGTGAGTTGTTACAGCTGGAACACTACCCAAATATGGAACCATTCAAACGTCCATGCTCTCCCTTCACAGCATCACTGTGAGCCCCAAGATTAGCAAGGGAAGTCTGTGGAACTGTCTTACGAAAGTGGAAGCATATTGCCAGGTTGCATGAGTCACCCTGGTCCAGCTGGCATCTGCTTCTCCCACCAGAATAGGGATACTACTTCTTCCCCAACCACTCCTGGAAAACACCTCCTAATGATTGTAGATGGTGCCCAAGAGAGGAGGTGGTGGAGGAAAAGAGCCACCATCCTGACCCAACAAGCAATCCGTTCACACCTGGCAGCATGAGCTTTGATTATCCTCGACTCAGGTTGTGTAACTACAGATGTCTCTAGTTTTCACAAAGCAAAGGAGCTCTTGACTGGAATAAATGAGATAGACAAATTAGAGGGGGAAGGGAAAGAGTCAAAGGTGTACCCCACCCACTCCCCCCACTTTTCATCTGTGGTGATCTGGGCTCTCTAATCTATTGTACAAATGTCTGCACACAGCATGCCAACACTTGCTTGTAAACTCACAGGAGAAATATCACCTGGAGACAATGAATAATGTCTGCTTCATGCCGTTCTCCCCTAATATACTTTGTTTTGAAGGCATCATATGGATTAAGTTAGTAACACCCATCCTCACGTTTTCAAGCCGCTATCTCCCTCTAAATCATCTCTCTTTGGAACTTGACAGGTTATCACACCTTGTCTCATTTCATGCTGCAGCTTCCCACAAGCAGATTAGTCTTGCTTCACAAATCACAGGCTCCTTTCCCGAGTGAAACACCTTCAAAATTACAGCAACTTTCCCCAAGGGGTATCAAAGTTCTTTTTTCCAAGGTCTGTGGTGTTCCACTAAGAGGCTTCATTGTTCTGAAGCACCACACCTTGGATCATCTCCTTGGCTGCGGGTATTATCATAAAACAGCAAGAAGAGAACTCGCCAAGCCCATGATAACTTCATCTCTGCATTTAACAGGGTGTCCTCCGGGCAGGGCTCCAGGTGGCCTCTGCCTTGTGAACCTTCAGAGTGGCAGGCAATGCCTGGAGCTGCTCTCCCAGGCCCAAGGTGCAGAGAGAGACAGGAAACAGACTATCGGCAGCATCCTAGTGGTTCTGTGGTATATGAAATTCAAGCACAACTGCTTGCAATTTGCCAACTCACTCTAACCCATGGTTAGACAACCATATGTGGCAGATTCTGTATAGACAGATACCCTAGTTGTGTCAAAGAATCTGCTTCCTCCAAGTATTCCTATGATATTCTTCATACTTGCAGTGGCTATGTATTGCTTCTACCCACTCAATATTCATTCCTTTTCTTGTGCTATTAGCACCTCAGTTTCTCTTGGGGGGATCACGTCTTAGTTCATAAAATTTGGTCCTAGCACTCAAGGTGAACATTTGACCAGGCTTAGTCAATGAGAAGACTCCATCACCCTGGCTACAGTGATTGATTCAGTGATAGTCATGTAACCCACATCTGAGAACTTCAAGAACAATTAAGAAAGAGATGATCCCTTTCCACAGGGCTTGCTAAGCTGGTAAAATGTAACTCTGGATCTGAGGGTGGCTATCTTGCTACCACAGGGTGAGGGTGAGGGAGATCCTATGTGAAAATGGTGCCCTTGCAGAAGGAAGCACTGTCAAAAGTGAGAGAAATACACGATAACATTGTTTGACACCTGGATCCAGCCATGCCTGAAGTCACTGCCACATTCTAACCATAAGAACCAATAAATTTCCTTTCTTGCTCAAGACAGTTTTAGCTTGGCTTCTCTCTTGAAAACAAAGAGCTCTGATAAATACACTGCCCAATAACTTAAAGAAAATAAAATGCATTAGCAGTCCCAAATGATTCATGCATTGATTTATGGTAAAATATATATTGAATATCTAACCTATGTCAAGCTCTATGTTTGGTGTTAGGGACACAGAGACAAATAGGACACAATCCTTGCCTTAAAGGTTTTATATTCTAGTATCCAATTTAGCAACAAAATCCACAGTTTCAACAGTTCAAGGGATAATGAGGATTCTTGAATTTCTATTAAGAAATGAAATAGCATGGATTAGCACAAGTATCTAGCAACTTCATATAATCCAGATGAGTGTGCCTTAGTACTTAGGATGCAACTTACTTCTATTACATGCTTTTGTGAAAAGAGCTAAATGCATATCTAATAAATTCTGGGAACAGGAGTATGGTGGCACATGTTGTGTATGTTTGCAGAGAGTCCATTCCTTCTTCTGATAATGAATTTGGGGAACCAGCTCCACCACTGCTTGCAGTCTTGGTGAGACTGTCTATTTGGTGACTCTGTCAACTTGGCAAGACTGCTCCCAACCCAGATCAAGGCATGGCCATACGACATAAGTCGGTCCAATCAATTAGATCACTCCTTCTCAGTCCCCTTTTCAAGTCCTCTCCTCCCCCATATACCTGCCTCAGGCCTCTTCTCTTTTCCATCTACATTCACTCCCAAGTTGATCTCAACCAACCTCATGGCTTTAAATACCATTCACTTAAATTAATTTAAATTAATTTAATTAATATCTCCATCACAGATCTCTCCCCTGAACTCCAAATCACCCACTTGCATGTCCAACTGCCGACTCTTGATACTTCCACCTGATCTCACCCTTAACATGCCCAAACCACACTCCTGAATTCTGCAAACTTGCTCTTTCCTACAGTTTTTTCCATCTTAAGAACTGCTCAGGTGAAAAAACTTGGGAGTCATCATTGATTCTTCTCTTTCTTTTCATACTCCATACCCCAATGGCCATCAAATCTGACAGCTCTTCCTTCACAAGAGATCCAGAAGCTGGTCGCTTCTTATCATCACCTCCACTAAGATCACTCTGTCCCAAGCCCAAATCATCTCCTCGCTGGATGACTGCAGAAGCTTTCTTATCAGTGACCATGATTCAGCTTTTGGTATATTCAGTATATTATCAACAGAACAACCAGCAGGATCCTTTTAAAATCTAAGTCAACACTATTCCTCTGCAAGGAAATGTCATCTCCCAACATCCACACCAATCTCCTCTAGGTCTTGACTCAAACGTCACCTTCTAGATCAGGCATTTTCTGACCACTCTATTTGAAACTGCATCACCCTCCTGCTGCAGGTCCCTATCCCCTTCTACCCTCCTTCATTTATACTCCATAACTCTTACTGCTACCTAACACACTAAATATTTTTGGCCTTTTTTCTTATTAGTTTATTATCATCTCCCCCAACTAGAATGCAAGCTCCATGAGGGTAGGGCTTCTGTTTTGTTCACTGCTGTAACCATAAAACCTAGAAGAGTGCCTGGCATCCATTACCTGATGAATGAATGAATGAACAATGAACACGGTGGTCTCTTTAGAGGAGGGACCCAGTGATGGAAAACAGTTAGTGCAGACTCATTCTGGAACGAGTGCCCAAAAGAGACCACACTTTATTACCTGCCACCTAAAGCTTCTAAACTGTCCTTCTACCTTCACTAAGGCCCAGTTCTGAATTCCCTTTGATTCTATGAGCTGCTCCTATCCAGCCAGTAAATTTCCCATTTCATATAAGCCAGGGTCAGTTTCTGTTGCTTGCAACCAAAGAATCCTAGTTGACTCAAGGAGCCAAATATCTAGGCTCTCACTACACCACCACTTATTGTCATAAATATACAGAATGTGGTGGCCTGGTACTTTGGGTGTCCTTCTATTCCACAACAAGAGATAAGGCTTTAACTGCAAATGACATAAGAAGAGCTGCTTATAAGCTAGATTCACACAAAAGCATTAAGTAACTTCTGAGTCTTTTCTAAAATGACTATGCTCCTTATTTTAAATCAACAAGACCTCATTCATTTATTAAGTATATCTTATCCTTATAAAACAAAGATGTATGCACAAACATTCTAGAGAGGTTTCATAAGGTAATGATGAACAGCAGATTCATGAAGAGAGCAGAATACCTTCACTTCCATGTTAGCAATCAGGACCCTAACACCAGTAAGTCTGAGAAGATAAAACATGAAGGACATGAAAAATAGCATACATGTCTTTAAGCATATTGATTCCAACATTTATGTGAAGAAGGACAAGAAAAGAAAATATACCAAATCATTAGCAATGGTTCTAAGTAGAGGAATAGTGGTGATTTGCACTTATTATTTAACCCTTCCTGAATTTTCACAAGCTTAGTAGTTAATAAACATAATTATTTTAATAAAGAAATAAAGAGCATTCTTTTGGAATTTGAAACAACAAAAATATTTAGGAGGTATGAGAATCTGAAAAACAGTGTGCATTTTGCTGACACCTTCCAGCTACTAACATAAAGTCATGGGAAATTAAATAAGACCCTCACCTTCAGAAACTCCTTCTGGAAATCATCACAACATTAGTATGAAGAAGGAAACAAGGGAACAGAACAGACTATGTATCCGTGCTTCTCAAACGACACTTCGAAAACCATCTGTAACAGAATCACCAGGGGCACTTGTTAAAAATAAAGATTCCCAACAGCCATTTCAGACCTGTACCAGAATCTCTGAGGGTCAGACCCAGGAATCTGCATTGAACAAATTCACCCAGTAAGTCTGACGCCTGCTCAAGTCCAAGAACCACTAGAAAGATGAAGGAAGCTACTTGAAGCTCCTTGGGGATTCACCACGCCTCTGTTTGAATGATTTCAACTGAATAATAAAGCTTAAGTCAGTAGAGAGAAAAAACTCCATCACTCAGAATCATCGCCAGGTTTCCACTCTGCTTTCTGTAGTGTAGACACAATCTATATCATATGCCAGTAGCATAACATCTGCAGGCCCAACCCCCTGATAAATCCATCAGCCAGTTGTTGGATAATGCAGTGGAATCTTCATTATGAAAGCATATTTGACAAGTTCTGATAATTGATAGTTAAACCATTTTTCCCGTAACAAGCCTATCATCAGTGAAAGCCTGATCTAACCCAATTAGCGCTAAACATATTGGTTAGTCCTCTTTTCAGTATTTTAAAAGGACAGCACTGTAATATTTAATCAGTTCCATACTTGCTGGTCCTTCCCCATCTTTTCACTAGACATTTTCCAGCCAACATGAACGACCCTTCAGACTGTTCTGCACCTTGCTCCCCAGATATGCCACATCCAACCCCACCTCTGTGCCTCCCTGAATGTCCCTCCCCTCTCCTGCTTTCCTGGATCCTTAGGACTTGACTACCTAGAGCATAAACCCAATAACCATGGCTTAATGCAAGAGGCTATGGCTTTTCCTACCCAACAAGAAGTCCAGAAATGTACCTTCCAGGGTTGGTACAAGTGCTCAAGGATGTGATCAAGGGCCCAGGTCTCTTTCCTCCTCTGGTCCACCCTGCTTAGCATGAGGCTTCTGTCATCTAGGTTGTAAGATAGCTAATATCCCACCCATGAGCATCACGTGTGTTTTACAGACAAAAAGACAGAGGTGAGGAGTAAAGGCAAAAGTCTTCCATGCTAAATCTGGCTCTTTTTATCTTTCTCTAAAAAAGAAGAGAAGAACAAAAACAAAAAAGACTTCCTGGGAGCTCTGCTATGTTCGTCTATTGGTCAGAAATATGCAATTTTACCACTTAAGCTGCAAGGGACTAGTTTTTTTTTTTTAGCTAGAATTGACTAGAACAAAAGACTGAGGGAAAGGATATTGGGTAGACAACTAACAGTTTCTGCCACAAATATCCGCAATGAAGCTTTTGAACTCCTTTTTCCCATAAAGATCTCTCCCACTGTAAAAATCCTTCATCATTTACTGTCCCTGCTCCTCCCACTAGAAGTCCAATCCATAATCATGAATCTAATGCAGAGATTTACCTACATACATATAAAGTAGACAAATTTCAACCTACAATCTTGATGTATAAAATAATATCTCCATTTTCTTTAACATTGAATCTGACTCTTGGCTTGATCCCCATGGATATCAGTCATTATGTGAAATGAAGGATACTCCTAAGTCACAGTCAAAAACAAAACACTTGCCTGTTATTATGAATCATGCGGCCTATCACTGTTCTCACCAACATCCTTATTGTCCAAGCCCAGTCTATTTCATTGGAGTTGGAGGCTCTGTATGCAAGTCACATTTGGGCTACAGGGATTCTCGGAGATAGGAGCTCTAGAACATAGAGCCAGCCTCACTAAGGGTACTATGCAGTTATTTCCCTCTGACATTTTCCATTGCCACAGACCAAGAGATGGGCCCCACTCTTCTTTGACCCACCTCTGATTTTGGGGGTGGGGACAGGAATTTCTGGGTTCCCTGTCCCCTAGTGTTTCCTTCAAGGTCATGAGGCATAAAATTCTTCCCCATCCACTCCAATGAGCCTCGACGTTAAGAAAAGTCAGCAAGAGATGGGTCTTGAAGTCAGCCTATGCTTCAAGACCTATTGGGGTGGGGGGGGGCGTGAAGGCCTAACTACCTTTGTAGATCAGGTTAGGGAGAAAAACAGTAAGGGGATGAAAATGAGTCTTTTAATAAAGTTTCCTGCTACATGTGTATCACTCATGTCCACATCTAGGGAGAAGCGCCCAGCCCTCTCAGAAGACACTTTGGTATTCCACACCTAACTTGTCATGAACATAGTATGCTCAATAAATGTCTTTCCTGTGATATTGAGCAAGTCACCCAAAAGAAAGTTTTGCTCAGTCACATGAGAAATGAGGAGTGTATGCACAGTGCCTGAAGATGGTATGGACAGCTACTGACTTGATATGACTGGGTCCTTGAAACACATTTTCTCGGACTTAATTGTGGGTACCAGTCAATGTCATCAGTAGGGATTGGAAGTCTTAAACCTAATGAGCAATTATTAAAAGAACTCTGGATATAGAGAAGGCCATAAATACCACAACTGAGAGGTGAAAACAAATATAGGCCAGGCCAGTTGTGGAGTACAGAGAAAAAGCACATGGATTTCAGAGGTCTGGGAGACCTCACTTTCTATCTCAGCCTGTGAATGAGTTGCTGAAGGTCTCTGATTCTTTCTTTCCTTACCTGTGAACTAGGAATAATACCTTCTTGAGCACTTTTTTTTTTTTGAGCACTTCTAATCTTCGTATCTTTACCTAAATCAAAGGAGGGTTAAATGTCTTGAAGATGAAAATGAGAAAGCACGCAAAAACACAAGGCTTAGCCCAGGAGTTGGTAGATTCTTCGGGCAATATTTGTTTCCCCATCTGCTTTTCTTTCTCCAGCGATTTACTCTGATCTTGAGCTCCTAAGGAGTGCATGATACTGTCAAAACGACTGCCTTTCAGTTCAACATGCCATCTGATTAATATTTTAAGCATCAAAACCCACACACTATTGAGATAAACCTAAGAGTCATCAATGGTTTAATTACTCCTACCTCTGGGCACTTTCCCTTGCATGTTCCAGAACCTTCTTAAAATCACCTTCTCTGAAACTAAGCTT
Source organism: Kogia breviceps (assembly GCF_026419965.1). Lineage (NCBI taxonomy): Eukaryota > Metazoa > Chordata > Mammalia > Artiodactyla > Physeteridae > Kogia > Kogia breviceps. The sequence continues at coordinate 71,007,475 of NC_081317.1, forward strand.
GGCATTCTCTTCTTCAAAACCCTCTCCCCAGAATACCCTGTTTCTTTTGGTCTCTCTAATTTGAAAAACAGAGCCATTTGTGTTTTCTCCCAGCCCAGGCACTAGTTTCGCCAATTTTCCGTTCCCCAAATCTGTCTTAGTTACCTGGTCTATTCATTTTCTTCTACCACCCCCTGAGCCTCGGTTCCCTTCAACTCACACACAGTGTTGCCAAAGCTTCCTAACTCCTTTGCTAGTGGTGATGCTTGAGTTTGCCAGCTATCTCTTCACCGCGTTCAATTCTCTGAGCCTCATCAGAGGGAAGGAAAGTGTCTCTCCCTACATCTAGCAAGTACAGACATATATGAGGTCCTCAAGAAATACCAGATCACTTGCATCATTGTTACATCCAGGTGAGGTTGGCCATGCATGGTAACTGGAGTGCTCCTCTTATGTGAACCGGTGCTTTCCCTTTGTACTACACATTTGGTTCCAGAAGTTTTTTCACCTTCCAAAGATGCATTCTTTTAAAAATAAGTGTACCTTTCTTTTATTTAACAATTCACATAACCTTTTTATAAAAATCTCTTCGTATTTTCTTTAGCAAATATATGATTTAAACTGGTCGTATCTTTTTTTTTTTAACATCTTTATTGGAGTATAATTGTTTTACAATATTGTGTTAGTTTCTGCTTTATAACAAAATGAATCAGCTATATGTATACATATATCCCCATATCCCCTCCCTCTTGCGTCTCCCTCCCACCCTCCCTATCCCACCCCTCTAGGTGGTCACAAAGCCTTGAGCTGATCTCCCTGTGCTATGCGACTGCTTCCCACTAGCCATCTATTTTACATTTGATAGTGTATATATGTCCATGCCACTCTCTCACTTCGTCCCAGCTTACCCTTCCCCCTCCCTGTGTCCTCAAGTCCATTCTCTACGTCTGTGTCTTTATTCCTGTCCTGCCTCTAGGTCCATCAGAGCCTTTTTTTTTTTTTTTGAGATTCCATATATATGTGTTAGCATCCGGTATTTGTCTTTCTCTTTCTGACTTACTTCACTCCGTATGACAGACTCTAGGTCCATCCACCTCACTACAAATAGCTCAATTTTGTTTCTTTTTTTGGCTGAGTAATATTCCATTGTATATATGTGCCACATCTTCTTTATCCATTCATCTGTTGATGGACACTTAGGTTGCTTCCATGTCCTGGCTATTGTAAACAGAGCTGCAATGAACACTGGGGTGCATGTGTCTTTTTGATTTATGGTTTTCTCAGGGTATATGCCCAGTAGTGGGATTGCTGGGTCGTATGGTAGTTCTATTTTTAGTTTTTTAAGGCACCTCCATACTGCTCTCCATAGTGGCTGTATCAATTTACATTACCACCAACAGTGCAAGAGGGTTCCCTTTTCTCCACACCCTCTCCAGCATTTATTGTTTGTCAGTTTTTTCATGGTGGTGATTCTGACCGTTGTGAGGTGATACCTCATTGTATAAACTTGTCGTATCTTATTTTAACCCTCTGAAAATGGAGTTGCAAATATATTTTCTCCCTCACAGGCATATTATTTCTCTTTATGGGCAAGGTTTATCGATCCTAGATATGAACCAATATGGTCAAACATCTTTTTTCTCTTTAAGCAATTTAACAAGCCAGTGAAATAGCCTCTATCTAAAAGGTTGGGTTGTTTTTTTTTCTTTCAAATGTTACTAGCAAAACTTATGTTGAAATTTCCCTTTTCCAAGATCTGAAATGCGAAAATGGAATTATTATTGAAAAAGTCAGGTTCTCCCCAAAATACAAGCCAAGCTTCACTTGTTCATCTCCCTTTCCTTCTCGATGCTATCTGACCAACCTTGTTACCTACTTTACATAACGTTTCAGAGAAAAACAAGATGTTTTGGGAAGTTTGCTCTGTAAACAGCACTTTGTGAAACAACTTTAAAAAGGACTTAATGTCTATCTATAAACACCTCGTCTGTGATTGCAACAAGGGTCACAGTTGTAAACAGTTTACAGTCAATTACTTGATCAACAATTGTTGAAATAAAATGTATTCTGGGTTCTTTTTGTGCATCTACATTCCACGCACTCCTCCCTTCCCCAGCCAAAAAAGGCCTTTTAACCAACTGCAGAAGGACTTGTTCACAAATGTTTCTAATTCAGCTAAACATCTTGATTGGAAATATCATAAATTATATGTATAGGCCTGTCAGTACAATTTTCAACAGGAGTAACATGAGTTCAGTCTGAAATAAAATGAAAACTTAAGACCAATTTTTGAACTTGCTACCTTGAGTTTTAATCCAAAGCCCAACCGAGAAAGAGAAAGCAAAGATTCTAGTCTTGTTGGATAAAAACCTACCACTGAGAAAGATACTTATAGTGCCTTGAATTTATTTTTTATACTCTTCTGGGAGCTGGAGGGAAAATGTTCAAAAGCATAAAAATATTAAGGTAGAGAATCAAACCTAGCAGGACTTTGATGCGTTTAAATACCCACTGCATCACCCAAATTTATGCCTGGCTTCTACTGAGGGGAGTCTTGTGGATTTTCCCCATCCCAGACAATTAGAAAAGGGTCTCATAAGGGCAACAGTATGTGACCCTGCTAGACACTAAAATGGAAGAAGAGAGGAAAGGAGAAGCTAGATTAGTCCCAATGATCCTGAATATTAATTACTTTAAATATGTACTTTTAAAGTTTATTCACACGCACTAACACAACATTGTCAGCACATAGGAACATCTCTCTTTGTTGTGGGATTGTCTAGAAAGAAAATAAGCATATTAAGAGCTACCTGTAAAGAGCAAATTCAACTGACTAGAGAATCAGTGCAATATAGAAAAACAGGAAATACTTTTTCTTTTCTTAGTGTAAGCACATGTATACATGTGTATTCTGCTTCTTTTGCTTATGCATATGGTGAAAAAGATTTTCTTCAACTCCCCATTCGTAGAGAACAATCCTATACTCCATGAAATAATTTTTTGTTTTTAAGTATAAAGTGAAGAGAAAGGTTTAGCCTGACAGATTATGGCTGTAAAAACAATTTCTCCATTTTCACTCACAAAGAAACCTATCTTAGAAATCATTTGGGGGCTACTAAAAGTCTAAAATTATATAAACAAAAAAATCCATCCAGGAAGGTTCAGTATAACTGATACCAAGATTTTCTTCCTTTCTTAACAAGAACATTTTATATTAACTTCAGAAACATAATCCCACAAGTTTAGTGTATCAATACGGACAACAGTATAATGAACTTAACTCCTTGTCCAGGTAACCAAGGAAAATTAAGAGTTCATTGGCATCTAAACTGCAGTTGGGGGAAATGCAATGTACTTTAAAATATCTATTACATCCTGTACGATTCTATTCCTGTGACATTCTGAAAAATGTAAAACTGCAAGAACAGAAAATACATCGGTCAGAGTCAGAGGCCAGGGAAGGGGAAAGGTGACTGACCACTAAGGGGCATGAGGGACTTCTTCAGGTGATGTACCAGTTCTATATCTTCATTGTGGTGTTGGCGAAGTAAATAAACATTTTTGTCAAAACTCAGGAACTATAAACCTATATAATATATGAAAATTATACCTCCATGAACCTGACCTTTAAAAATATCTATTGAGAAAACAAATTTGAACACTTTGAGTACAAAAATAAGATTATAAAATCTTGAATTACCCAAATTTTTCAAGCAGATTAAAAATAGTGTTTGCATACAAAGGGTGTGATCCACTGAAATGTCAGCATAAAGAACAACGGGTAGGCTATTACTGATATATGCTAATGACAGTGCTTCCTTCGAGAAGGACCTCTTCTAACATCTGGTGATTATCCTACTTTCCCTTTGTGCACTTAACTGGAAGATCATTTCAATTTAAGATACACTGCAATCAAGTCTAGCTTTTCCTCACTTGCATGAATTAGTCATGTTTTAGTCTAGGCCAGAGGTTGGCCACATTTCTCTGTAAAGGGCTAGATGGTAAATGTTGCAACTAACCACCAAGGCAGCCATAGAGAATAATAAATGAATGAGTAGTTGTGTTCTAAGACTTTACAGACACTGACATTTGAATTTCACATGATTTTCATGTGTCACCAAAAAAATATATATATTCTTCTTTTGATTCTTTGCAACCATTTAAGAATGTAAAAACCTTTCTTAATTCCGGAGCTATACAAAAACAGGCAGTGGGGCCATAGTATATCAATCACTAACCTAGGCTATTAGTGGTTAATTATAATAGCTTCTTCCTCATATATTTCTTGTATATTACAAACTCCTTTCTGTTAAGGCTGTCCATCCCAAGAGCCACTGTTTTAAAGTCCCAGAACTGTGCCTCCCACACAGAACTACTCAGATTGCCTTCTCTAAATATCTGAAAAGATAAAAGGTGAGGAAATATATGGACCATGAAAAAGAAATTCTGCCTGCAGTAAAAGGAAGCAGAAGAAAAACACTGGATCCACACATTTCCAACCAAGGTTTTTCAGGTCTCCAGACCAAATTGCCCAGTAAACCAGGTCCAAGCACCTCAATTTGCCCCCCCTCAATGTGTAAGGGGTTAATGTTACCTGTTTGTGTAATAAATTGCTAATATTAATTTTTTTTCAAACAGCGGTTAAACCGACCATAACTTATGAACTTTTATATTTTTAGGTATACAGGATGACTTGATTTTTTTGTGTGTGTTCTTAGTGAGGACAGGAATGGGGTGCATTTATCTGAAACAGATTTGTGTGATGGAAACATTTCCAGCTGCACAAGTGTTGTAATATCTACACCCAAATTAGCTCATGAGTCAACATATCTCGTTTGGTTATTACATTTATTGCATCAATTATCTACAAATGAAATACAGCTGCGTTGTCAGTAGCCTGATGTTCAAGCATCTGCTTAATGAGCTTGCAAGGTAGGAAAGATCAGGAGCACTTGCTGACAACAAATAAAAATGAAATCCAATCCTCTCGCTCTGGACAGACACTGCCCAGCTGAAATTCCTTTCATTTATGGGCAGTAGTAGTCATATTTTAAGAGACTAATCAGGTATTTATCCCAAACACAAGCAGCAGTACATTCGATTTATTTGCTAAATAGAAATTGGGTAAATCTGGCATCCAAATCACAGTCACCACTTTGCCTATACAGCCCAAGGTCACTTAGGTCACCCTGAAGGGGGAGGAGGGGGGACAAGGCAAGGGACAAGAGCCGCTTTCCCAGCAGTGCCATGCCCAGTCTGACATTCTGACAGTCTCTCTAATCTTTTTCACATTTCTTTCTACAAAACAGGATGGTGGAACCATATGCTCCCAGTTTCCCTGAAAGTTTTTTGGATTTTTTTTTTTTTTTTTTTTTTTTTAAGAGATGGGTCTGGAGGCCTGGATCTAGGTAGAGTCGGAGCTGGGAAATATCTCCATATTTCTACCAGTTGAAAGAATCTCCAAGGATCTCCCTCATTGCCAGTATATATTTTATAGGCACTAGGTAGACACCTGTTTTCAATCGTACCTTGAGATCAGAGGAACCCTCCAGGAGCAGCCTGCGAGCTTAGGCCTGGCCCAGAGCAAAAGGAACAGTGGCCTGCCTAGCACTGTCTTTTCTGTTTGCTTTCTAAATGATTTCTGAGCCACGTGTGGGAGAAAAGCCTGCCCAGGCTCTTGATTACATCATGCATGTGGAACTCGAGTCTCACCATAGGATGCTATAGAGGCGGACATTTGTTTAAGCTGCTGGTCAGCCGGGGTCTTCCTCATTGTAAGTGGATTTGGGCTCGTAAACTATGGAAGATTAGTTTTAAGCCCTCACACTAGACCTTGCTGAGCAGATTCCAGGTGACATGAAAGGCAGAGGAGGGGCACCCCCCTTGGGATGTCTGGACTCAGAACCCAGAGTGTGGAAACGGATGTCCACAGCAGCTGGATCAAGAAGATGTAGCCAGGGCAGGTTCTGCCTAAATCAGCCAGATATAACATACCTCCCCCACCAAAACAAAGAAAATTCACTGGAAAACAAAACCCTTTCAACTGTAGGTATAAATGGGATTGCCATTAAAGGGCCAGGCCACCGCCTCTGGTGGAATCTGACCTCTAAAGCACATGTTGAAAAACTTCTCAGCCAACAAGTCCCTCAGGATCAGGAAAAAGGATTTAGGATACCGATTCCCCGACTTAGAGAAACCTGGGTTCAAATCTCACCTTGACCACTTTCTAGGCCTGTGACGAGGACACACCAACTTCATGATCCGTAAACCAGTATATAAGTGGTAATTACTGACTGCAGACATTCCATAAATGTGAAGTCCTAGGGTGTAGTTGGAGCTATCAGATTCCCTTATGCCATGCAAGTCCCAGCACAAGCTGGACTGCAGTTGCCCACATGATGTGCCCGCCTGTGGCGTTATCCTATCCTCCCTCCCACCATCCAAGCTTTCCTGTTACCAAACCCTGGACTTGACTCTCCCTGCTCCCCACAGCTAAACATGGCTTCTCACCCTCGCTCAGGTGAGGTGTTCTACTGGGAAGACTCAGATAAACCAATTCTGTTCATGTCTGAGAATAAGTGAATAGGATGTTTATTGTAGTCCAAGAGAACATCTTAACCCCAGAGAAGTCAGGAACAAAACATAATCAGGGACTGCACTTGAAAGTGGTCAAGACAGGGAGACTTGTTAATGCTGAAAAACAAAACAAAACAAAACTTGTGAACCAGACTATCTTCGCCACACCCAGGCCTTCATCTTATTATCCTTTCAGGATGAAGAGGAGGGCTGTACCGTCAACCAGTGGCAGTATCGGGCGAGGCGGTGGCTGAGGTGCCTGCTGCCCTGACATCCCAAATCCCGATGTTATAGCAGCATGACGGCTCTGTCACCTTCTCTCTACCCTACTCTTCAAGGTACTTCAGAGCACACTTAGGCTTTGGAATGCTTTAGGCCAATTTTCTTTCCCCATCCCCACTCCCTCTCCCTCATTTCTCTTCTCACCCCCTACCAGGGAAGATGAGGACCAGAGTTTGGGATGTGCCATCAACTAAATGTGTGTTTTCCCCTCCCCCCAAAATTCATATGTTGAAATCTAATCCCCAATGTGATGGATTTGGAGGTGGGCCTTTGGGAGGTGGCTGGGTCATAAAGGTGTAGCCCTCATGAATGGGATTAGTGCCCTTATAAAAGAAGCCCCAGAAGTATCACAGTTAAAAGACAACTGTCTATGAACCAGGAAGTGCAGCCTCACCAGACACTGAATCTGCCAGCACCTTGACTTTGGACTTCCCCTCCAGGACTGTGAGAAATACAACTCTGTTGTTTATAAGCCATCCACTCTATGGTATTTTTGTTACAGCAGCCTAAAAGCACAAAGACAGGATGCAAGTGGCAAGAGCCACTAGCATTGGTATCTGCCACCTCTGCCTGAGGCTTAGTTAACTGGGCCATGGCTCAGAAAGAACTATGTAATTTGGTTTCCATTGATGCCCATGTTAAAGTGTTGGTTAATGATAGCAGAACACCCACAAGGTTTACATTCCTATTCACAAAGGGTTTCACACACGAGTCTCCTGGTGTTTCCCTATTATCATTTTTTTTTTTTTTTTTTTTTTTTTTTGCGATACGCGGGCCTCTCACTGCTGTGGCCTCTCCCGTTGCGGAGCACAGGCTCCGGACGCACAGGCTCAGCGGCCATGGCTCACGGGCCTAACCACTCTGTGGCGTGTGGGATCTTCCCAGACCGGGGCACGAACCCATGTCCCCTGCGTCGGCAGGCGAACTCTCAACCACTGCACCACCAGGGAAGCCCTATCATTTTATAGCATGTAATTCCACTCAACTTTTCTAAATAAGTTATTTTGACTCCATCTGATCTGTCATCATGGGGTTGTTTTCCTTTTCTCTCCCACACCAAAGCAGACCAAGTCCCTCTCTCTCTCTCTCCCCCCTACCAACCACCGAGCCCCATCACACACACACACACACACACACACACACACACACACACACACACACACACTTCAATGTGGGCCTGCCCTTCAAAAGCCAAAAACAACAAGATCAAAAAGTCATAAGTGGAGCAAATGTCAAGTGGTCCCCCTGGACTCCTACTTAACCCCTTCCAGAGATCTGGCTGGAAGCTGACAAGGAATTGATTTGGTGAGGAAAGCAGAAGGCTTTGTAAACATGACCCCACTCTTCTTATAAATCTCCAAAATGGACAGTGAAATGATTCCACACAACTGCCATCTGCTCCTAGGGAAATGGACACACAATTGCTTTTCAAAAGGTAACTTTAACTGTGAACAGACTTTGCTAATTGGGGTTGTTTATGATCCATTGTAATGAAATTTGATGTTGCAAACTGGAAGCATTTTCTCTTGTTTTGTTTCCTTAGACCTTCCTCTCTTCGTACTCTAGAACTGTACCAAAAACCAGGTGTGGGAAATGTCTGAGCAGAAGTTAAGTAACGGGGCCCTTTTATCTATCTGACAGAGACATATGGGGAATTTTAAGACCTAGTGATTACAAATGGGCAGGAAATTAGCATGAAGGAACTTTTCCATATCTTGCCTCTAAACACAGTATGCATCACTAATTTATCATATTAGACTGGGGCCATAGTGTGCTGGCCTGCAACTCTTTCATACAGTGAAAAAAAATTGCAAATCACTTTGAAAGGCCTCAAAGGCATCTTCTCAAATTGCAGCTCTTTCCAAAACTGAGGCAATATTACCCAAGTTGTATATACACAATAAGATGAAAACTGAAATTTTCCGGGGGTGCTTGGTTGGAACAAGCTCACAAAATATTGACAGTAACCAGAATAATCAAGTTAGTTTCCTGTAATCAGATAACTTTTGACTTCAGTTGAGTGGCCACTTGGTGAAGGAGCAACTATGTTTGCAAATCAAACATAGATTGCAATGTAGCATTGGAAAAATTTCCAATGCCCTGAACCAAAGTTCTGGGGTTATTAAATAACCCTCAAAGATGCAAGCAACTTCCTCGCCTTAAAAAGGAGAAAACTAGAGAAATTCACCTTCCACGTGGCTTTAGATTCATGCTCTTTTTAATCAAAAGCATTTGATGGTCATTAATTACATGTTTGTCAGAAACTCTAGGCTGTTTCAAACATTGTTCTTTGAAAGGGAGTATCACGTTCAAGGGCAATGCCAGTCGACAGAAGGTTTTACTGCACTTTTACTTCACCTTTTCCCCAGTGTCAAGCGATTCAGGTTGCATATGAGCTGACAAGCAGCAGCAATGGAGAGTCTATGGCGGGTGATAGACAGAGGGGTTTGTAACTTTCATAGATGTGGGCTGCCATATTTCAGGGGGCAGGCTCCAGTGACGGGTCTGCTTTCATTTATTTGTGCATGAATGCTTTGGTTCCAGGGCTCAGTTACGGAGTTTGACATCTCACAAGGTGCTTCAGAAAGCCATATCCAAGCAAAAATGTGCCAAACAACAACTTAATCATAACCAGGAGATGGGGCATGGCATGGTGGGCCACTGTGGGCACCCCATTCCTGAAACCCAGTCTGCTGCCACTATTGTTTGCAGGAGGCAGAAAGCAATCCTTTAGGAGCAGCCGTAACAAGAAGAAGCCACAAAGATCCAGGTTCCAAGTGTAACAGAAAGATAAGAACCACCTACACATTAGGAGTGTAAAAGGGAAGAACAAATCTGACACCATATTGGATTTTTTCTTTTACTTTAACCTTTGTATTCTATTACTTTTGCAACAAGGTAATCACTAAAGGGATGTTGCCTATAGCTTAAAGTATAGATAATGGCTTATCTCTGGGAACCCTGCCTCCCATGCCTGAGCTTAATGTGAAATACTTTAGTTTAGCTCACAGCAAGCATCCTGACCAGGCCCACCTATGAATGGTTGCAGGAAAACAGAAATTAACACATCCCCTCCAGAGTCTGGCCAGACCAGCAAATATTTGCAACAACTGACTACCATTTTTACTCTACCCTCCTCATCTCCCCCTCTTTGCGCTATAGAAGAAACTAGCATCCAAACGCAAGCAAGATGGTTCTTTAGGATACTAGTCCATCATCTCCTTGGTCTGCTTGCTTTCCAAATAAAATCACTATTCCTTGTCCCAACAATTCATCTCTTGATTTATTGGCCTGTCGTGTCGCAAGAAGTATAAGCTTAGACTCGGTAACAGGTGGACTGCAGGGGAACTGGAGTCCTGGGTTCTGTCTTAACCAGCCCAGGTCAAGTTTGGCCAGTCTCTGCTTTTCCCTTACACTGATTTGTATAACACAGTAGGCATGCTGCTGATTATGGTTAACGACTCCCTGCATCTTCCATCCTTGGTGACTTTGCTTATGCTCATTCTTCCTCCTGGAATATCCCTCACTGCCCTCCATAGCTTCCTGCTGAAGTCAAACCCATCTTTCAAGGTCCCAGTTCAAACCATCTCTCCCCCAAGAGCTTTCTTAAAATCACGCAGATGTCATCTGGGGTCTCCTTCTCCTCAGAGAAGTTAACCTACTGATAGCCATGAGTCCCTGTCACTTACTTTCCCATTTCACTGTAGGCAAATATTTCTGTTCTGCCTCACTAGAGCCAGAACATACAACTCAGTCTAGGGAAATGTATTTATATTAATCATTTAAGAATCTTTTTGGGCATTACTAAAGATTTAGCAGTTCTTAGGGAGGAATTACACTGAGAAGTATGCAACCTTGCATCACCTCCTGGCTCCATGTCAAGCTCTCCCTCCCTCCCTCCTTCCTTCTCTCTCTCTCTCTCTGTCCCTCTGACAACCAAAAAAAAAAAAAATTGTTTTCTTGCTCTATCCTGAGTAGGGCAATTCTTTCAGGACACTTGGGATCTTAGCTTCCACTTGCAATGATCTGTCAAGAAATTTCTTTCGAAAAAGTAACAACACTCACTCTGAAAAAAATTCCTCTAAAAACCATTATTATCGATTGCATTGCCTTTGGAATTAATATCCCTCCCAAATCCTCAAGTTGTATATCTACATGCCATTGATTCTCATATAACATATAGTCTATTTTTTATCTGAGCTTTTTATATGTCTTATTCTTTCATTATTTTGAGTTTTCTTGAAAGCGCAAACCACTTATTCCCTTAAAGTACCTAGCACATTGCTTTGCCAATATAAGACTCCCAATGTCTAGAATTATATCAGAATAAGGGTGAAATGGTTTATCATTCTTCAAAGTAACATACAACGAGTTGAATTTTCTTTAAGTGGCATTCATTGAAAGTAGGCTCAAATACCACCAACTCCCATGTAATTAGAATCCAAGTAGACAGAAGAGCACATATGTGCTCATCAGATCTTTAAATTAATGTGTTAAACACATTAATTTTTTAAAATAATTCATCTTTCAGACTCAATACAAGGCTGATTAATATTCTTTATGGTTCCCCTCCACGAATTTTAAAATTTGTCATTTATTTCTTTAAATATGATAAATGTTATATTTTATGCCAAAGAATGACAGTATCTGTAGTCTTTATGGACCCATTTCTGTTACATGTTGTTTCTCACTTAGGATGACTTTCTTCCCTAAAATGTTTAGAGAATCATGACAGTAAGTTGCCTATTTTCCTGAATGGAATGAAAGTGGTTTCCTCCAGAAGGGATTTGCATTTGCATTTGCTTCTGTCAGGAGTCTGGGGGCAGGAGGGAGATACCAATCTACTACTACTTTAAATTCGCTTCTTAGTTTTTGTCAGACCACTCAAGTAATGTGTAGTTTGGCTGCAAACATGATTCAAGGGTGCCATGATCATGCCCTTTTTTTTTTTTTTTCAGAACTTATTTTTCTTCCTCCACTCAACAGCTGAGCATTTTGCTTCCAGTCCTGATTGGAAGAATGGAAGTAGGTTGGGGAAAAGGTTTATTTTTAGGTCATCCATATGTTGAAGGTCAACAAATCCCAAGCAGGATAATTAAAAAGGAAATCACACTTAGATACTGCAAAGCACTTAAAATCTAAAAGAACATCTTGAAAGTAACCAGAGACAAACAAAACAATTATATTCAAGGGGGTGTCTGTTAGACTAAAAGATATAATGGAAGCCAGAAAAAAATACCATATCTTCAATGTGCTGAATGAAAGCTGGTAACCTCAAGATCCATACTTGGCAAAATATCCTTCAAGAATGATAGTGAAATAAAGATACTTCCACACAAACAAAAACTAAGATAGTTTGCCACCAGCAGAAGGAAGTTCTAAAGGATGTCCTTCAAGCAGAGGAAAGATAATTATAGATAGCAGGTTAAAGCTATAGGAAGAATGAAGAACAAATAACATGAAAAATATATGAGTAAAATAAAACATACATTGACCACATTAAATAAAAATGATAATGTCTTGTTATAAAAATAAAATACATGATAATGACAGTATATAATTCAAGAGTAGGATAATTGGAGTAAATTGTTTCTAAAGGCCTTGTCTTGTTTAAAAAGAAGACACTGATTGATTTTAGACTTTGATAAGTGAGATGTATATGTACTAATTTCACGAGTAATCACTGAAGGAGTAGAAACAGTCCAGTAAAAGAAAAAAGAAATGAAAATATCAACTGAAAAAAGTAAATAAAGAAGAAAAACATAAAAGATCAGACTAAGAGACAAAATAAAGGCTATAAAATATGATGTAAATTCAGATATGATATAAATTCAACTATTTGAATAAATGAACTATATGCTCCAATTAAAAGACAAAGATTAGCAGACTAGATGTTAAAGCAAAAGATAACAAAGCAATTATATTTTTCACCCATATTAGCAAAAAGAAAAGCTAAAATTCATCTATGGTCATACTTCTCAGAGAAAACCATACCAAATATTTGTTTACCTTTTAGTTTTTTCAGAAAGGCAAAGACATTTTTACATAAAAACTGTAATACATGTACATGTTTTGTAACTTTTTTCCCTTAAAAACGTCATGAATATATTTTAATATCATTAAAACATTCTCAAAAGTTGCTATGAAGATTAAATGAGATAATATATGTAAAGTAAATACGAAAGCCTTTGCATTTACTATTACATCATATGTACAGTGCTTCATTTATAGTTTATTTAACCAGTCTACTGTTGTTGGACATTTTGGTTGTTTCCAATGTTTTAGATATATTAAGATACAGATATATAGATATACAGATATGTAGATGACATTTCTCTTCAAAGAACATTCTTAGAGCCAAATATTGGTGCATATCCTTGATTATGTACTTGGGCTACATTTCCTAGTATATATAATACATCTGATGCCTATTTCAAGATCACCCCCCAAAATATCTACAAAAATGTGCTCTTCCACAAGAAATGTGTCCATTTTTCCTTGTTCAGAGGGAGAGGTTATTATTTTCCTTAACATTGTTCACAAATGAAAGAGGAAGTCCAGAGAATTTTCTAGGTCACCAGATTTACTTAACCGTTCTAGTATCTCCAAACTTTTAAGAGTCAAAAGCAAGAGACACAACAGAATGGACAGAAAAGAGTAAAACCCCCTTCTCCTTCAAGACAAATTTTAAGCCAGGTCATGGAAACAACCTAAATGCCCATCAATAGACAAATGGATAAAGAAGATGTGGTACATATATACAATAGAATATCACTCAGCCATAAAAAGGAACAAAATTGGGTCATTTGTAAAGATGTGGTTGGACCTAGAGACTGTCATACGGAGTGAAGTTAAGTCAGAAAGAGAAAAACAAATATCGTTTATTAACGCATGTATGTGGAATTTAGAAAAACGGTACAGATGAACCAGTTTGCAAGGCAGAAATAGAGACACAGATGGAGAGAACAAACATATAGACACCAAAGGGGGAAGGTGGGGGCAGTGGGGGTGGCGGTGGGATGAATTGGGAGATTGGGATTGACATATATACACTAATATGTATAAAATAGCTAAATAACAAGAACCTGCTGTATAACATAAATAAATAAAATTTTTTAAAAAAGAAAAATTTTAAAACAAGATGCCCAGTTCTACTTTACTATGTCTTCGGACATCAACTCAAATTAGATGTCTTTTGACTTTAAAAAATCAAGATGAGTGTTTCTATCTTTGTGTATTAGAGTCCTGACAAAGCAACACCCAGAAGCCAAACTGCAGAACTGCTAGATTACATCTCATAGTTCCAGGGACAAAACTCCAACTGGCATAAGCCCTGTGTTCTGATATGTACAACATTTCCTTTCTTCCCATTCACCATCCCATCCATGATACAGTCTGTTATGAACATGATTTTGAGTTAGAGGAAGGATTTAAGTCCTGGCCCTATCATTTCCTATTTGAGACAGCTTGAATAACTTAACCTCTTAGTCTCAGTCTCCTCCATCTAACATATTGCTTATAAGCACACTCTCGAGCCACAGATGTGGGTACATAATCTACCACCTACCAGCACTGTTTCCTTTAGTCAGCTTCCTTATCTATAAAATGAGTTTATTATGAGGCTTACCTAAAATCAGTTTCTTAACCCAGTATTTGGCTTACAAGTAAGTATTCAATAAATATTATACAATTGGTTCTCATTATTTGTGGGTTCTGTATTTGTGTATTCACCTACTCAATAAAATTTATTTTTAACCTCAAAATCAATACTCACAGTGCCTCTATGGTCATTAACAGACTTTCAGACCAGTGAAAAATATGAGTCACTCAAAGCTCATGTTCTTACCTGACGTTAAACAAAACAGTGCTCTGCCTTCTTGTTTCATCTGTCATACTTTAGACAAGTGTTCTTTTCACATTCTATTTCTGTGCTTTTTCTTTGGTGATTTTGCTGTTTAAAATGCACCCCAACCACAGTACTGAAGTGCTGCTTAGTGTCCCTAAGGCTGTGATGTACATCGTGGAAAAGAAATACATGTGTTATTGAAAACTGTAAGACAATAATGGAAGAAATTGAAGAAGACACACATACATGGAAAGATATTCCATGCTCATGGACTGGAAGAACACTATTAAAATATCCATACTCCCCAAAGCCATCTATTGATACACAATGCCATCCCCATCAAAATTCCAATGTCATTTTTCACAGAAATAGGGCAAACAATCCTAAAACTCATATGGAACTACAAAAGACCTCAAAGAGCCAATGCCAACTCAAGAAAGAATAACACAGCTAGAGGTATTACACTCCCTTATTTCACACTATATTACAAAACTATAATAATCAAGACAGTACAGTACTGGCATAAAAACAAATACATAAATCAACAGAAGAGAGTAGAGAGTCCAGAAAAATACCTACACATATATGGTCAATTAGCTTATGACAAAGGAGCCAATAATTTACAATGGGAAAGGGACAGTCTCTTCAACAAATCATGTTGGGAAAACTGGACAGCCACATGGAAAAGAATGAAACTGGATCACTACCTTACACCACATACAGGAAAAAAACTCAAAATGGATTAAAGACTTGAATGTCAGACCTGCAACCATAAAATTCCTAGAAGGAAACATAGGTAATAAGCTCCTTGATTTTGGTCTTGGTGATAATTTTTTGGATCTGACACCAAAAATAAAGGCAACAAAAGCAAAAATAAACAAGTGGGACTACAGTAAATTAAAGTGCTTCTGCACAGCAAAGGAAATCATCAACAAAATGAAAAGGCAACCTACTGAAAGGGATAAAATATTTGCAAATCATGTATCTAATAAGGGGTTAATATCCAAACTATATAAAGAACTCAAAAAATTCATTAGCCAGAAAACAATCAATTCAACTTAAAAAAAAATGTGAGAAATATGAATAGATATTTTTCCAAAGAAGACAGATGGATGGCCAACAGTTACATGAAAAGATGCTCAGTATCACTAATCATCAGGGAAATGAAAATCAAAACTACAAGATATCATCTTGTGCCGGTCAGAAAGGCTATTATCAAAAAGACAACAAATAACAAGTGTTGGTAAGAATGTGGAGAAAATGGACCCTTTTGCACTTCTGGTGAGAATGTAAACTGGTACAGCCACTATGGAAAACAATATGGTGGTTGATGAAAAAATTAAAAGTAGAACTACCATGTGAATCAGCAATTCCATTTCTAGGTATTTATCTGAAGAAAACAAAAACACTAACTTAAAAAGATATGTTTTGCTCTTAGAGGAAAACATAGGCAGAACACTCTGACATAAATCACAGCAAGATCCTTTTTGACCCACCTCCTAGAGAAATGGAAATAAAAACAAAAATAAACAAATGGGACCTAATGAAACTTAAAAGCTTTTGCACAGCAAAGGAAACCATAAACAAGATGAAAAGACAACCCTCAGAATGGGACAAAATATTTGCCAATGAAGCAACTGACAAATGATTAATCTCCAAAATTTAGAAGCAGCTCAGTATCAAAAACAAACAACCCAACCCAAAAATAGGCAGAAGACCTAAAGAGACATTTCTCCAAAGACGACATACAGATTGCCAACAAACAGATGAAAGGATGCTCAATATCACTAATCATTAGAGAAATGCAAATCAAAACTGCAATTAGGTATCACCTCACACCAGTCAGAATGGCCATCAACAAAAAGTCTACAAACAATAAATGCTGGAGAGGGTGTGGAGAAAAGGGATCCCTCTTCACTGTCGGTGGGAATGTAAACTGATACAGCCACTACGGAGAACAGTATGGAGGTTCCTTAAACTAAAAATAGAACTACCATATGACCCAGAAATTGCACTACTGAGCACATACTCTAAGAAAACCATAATTCAAAAAGAGACATGTACCACAATGTTCACTGCAGCACTATTTACAATAGCCAGGACATGGAAGCAACCTCAGTGTCCATCGACAGATGAATGGATAAAGAAGATGTGGCATATTTATACTATGGAATATTACTCAGCCATAAAAAGAAATGAAATTGAGTTACTTGTAGTGAAGTGGATGGACCTAGAGTCTGTCATACAGAGTGAAGTAAGTCAGAAAGAGAAAAACAAATACCATATGCTAACACATATATATGGAATCTTTAAAAAAAAAAAAAAAGGTTCTGATGAACCTATGGGCAGGACAGGAATAAAGACATGGACGTAGAGAAGGGGCCTGAGGATACGGGGAGGGGGAAGGGTAAGCTAGGACAAAGTATGAGAGTGGCATGGACATATACACACTACCAAATGTAAAACAGATAGCTAGTGGGAAGCAGCCGCATAGCACAGGGAGATCAGCTCGGTGCTTTGTGACCACCTAGAGGGGTGAGATAGGGAGGGTGGGGTGGAGACGCAAGAGGGAAGAGATATGGGGATATATGTATACATATAGCTGATTCACGTTATTGTACAGCAGAAACTAACACAACATTGTAAACCAATTATACTCCAATAAAGATGTTAAAAAAAAAAAGACATATGCACCCCCATGTTCATTGCAGCAATGTTTACAATAGCCAGGATATGAAAACAAAAACAAACTGTCTATCAAAAGATGAATAAAGAAATAAAATTTAATACACACATAGAGGAACATTATATTATTTGGCCATGAAAAAGAATGAAATTTTGCCATTTGCAACAACATAGATGGACATTGAGAGCATTATGATAAGTGAAATCAGTCAGACAGAGAAAGACAAATACCATATAATCTCACTTGTATGTAGAATTTTTTAAAAAAACACAACAAGGGGCTTCCCTGGTGGCGCAGTGGTTGAGAATCCGCCTGCCGATGCAGGGGACACGGGTTCGTGCCCCGGTCCGGGAAGATCCCACATGCCGCGGAGCGGCTGGGCCCGTGAGCCATGGCCGCTGAGCCTGTGCGTCCGGAGCCTGTGCTCCGCAACGGGAGAGGCCACAACAGTGAGGCCCGCATACCACAAAAAAAAAAAAAAAAAAAAAAACCACAACAAGCTCATAGATACAGAGAACAGATTGGTTGTTGCCACAGGCAGGGGGATAAAAGAGGGTCAAAAGGTATAAACTTACAATTATAAAATCATGGAGCTGTAATGTACAGCATGGTGACTAATAATACCATACTACATATTTGAAAGCTTGCTGGCAAGCAACTGGAAAATGGACATACTCTGACTACAACCTTCAAAAGGAGTCCACCCTTCATCTTGTGTCGAGACTTCGTGGTGCTACTAAGAAAAGGAAGAATAACTCTTATACTACTCCCTAAAAGAATAAGCATAAAAGAAAGAAGAGTAGGCTGGCTGTCCTGAAATACTTTTAAGATGGATGAGAATGGCAACATCAGTCACCTTTGTTGGAAGTGTCCTTCAGATGCAGGTGGTCTGCAGTTTTTATGGTCAGCCACTTTGACAGACATTATTGTGTCAAATGTTGTCTGAGCTATTGCTTCAACAAACCAGAAAGCAAGTAACTGTGCAAGAGTTAATAAAAGACATGAACTAGGAACAAAGTCAATCTTCACACTTAGCCACACTTTCCGCTGCCTGAATGATAAAATCCAGACTTGATTGTTTAAGCTGACCACAATATGGCTCCAGCCCACCTATCCCACCACCCACTTACACAAATCCCCTGCTGCTCCCATACAACCTCATCATTGGGCCCCAGCACATGTTCTTCCCACCTTCACTTAGTGCCCACTTTCCTCCCATCTGATATGCAGCCCTGTTTCGTCTTCATCCTGTCTAAATTCTTCCAATCTATCAAAGTCAAGTTAGAGTCCCATTTCCTCTATGGAACCTTTCCCAATCACACAATATACGTGCTATCAGTAGCCAACAAGACAAAGACCAAAAGGGGATCTCTAGATCTATGAAGGGAGAAAGGCAACACAAAAAGGGGGGGAAAAAAAAAAAAAAACAGCTGTCCAATTTAAATTTTCCAGTAAATCTGTCTTGTTCCCCGACTAGGCTGTTCATTTTCTTCTATCAGTTTTCTCCATAGACTGCTCCCTCAATTTTAGGTCTTGCAATTGCTTAATCTGGTTGCGAATATCCATATTTGCTTTCCGAGTAGTCAACTTCTACCCCTAATCTCTCAATTTCTGCTCTCTGGTCCACACACTAGGCTAAAATGTGACTTTCCCAGTCCAATATTAACAGTCCACATAGAACCAGAAATTTGGCCCATATGTTACCAATATATATTACGGAAAAAGCTGCAAGTTTAAGCCCTGTCTTACCAGCTAGATTATAAATTCTTTGATAGTAGCTCTTTCTTTATGCTCCACCCCAGTTTTTAGACAGTGTAATGATAACAATGATAGCATTAATACCATATAAAACATACAGGAGACAAGAAAACTGAGTTTCAATAGAAAACAATGCTAACAAGATATTTAAATCTACTTAATAAACATTTGCAATGAAATTAAATACCTATTTTTTTTCATATTCTCAAAGATAATACAGGCAACCCTCTAAAATATTTCTTCTCAATAATTTTACAAAATTATCAGAGTGCTAGAAGCAAAGGGATTAATCTCACTTCAAGTTCTCTGATACAGGAAACTTAACAGAAATGCCCTAAGCTCCCAAATATAAGAAAAACATGTCTCTAGCCATATAGGGATCTTTATAAATCATAAACTATATGTATATGTGTGTGTGTGTGTGTGTGTGTGTGTGTGTGTGTGTGTGTGTGTGTAACTTAAGATTCCATTACTATAGTAAGAGCTTTTTCTTGCTATCAAAAATGGAGAAGGCAAGTTTATGAGGAACTACATTCTCTTTTTCTAGTTAATAACAGTCCTCTGATTGTTGACCCAAAAAGTTAGTTCCCAGACCTGTACTTCACCTCACATAAATATTGCACAAGCTAAAGTCACAACATTATGGTGCCAGAAAGAAACATTATAAAAGTATGCAGCATTTATCAGGTTGATTTTCTGGCAAAGATAGCCCACATATGTTTGATAAGAAAATGATAGCTTTCAGCAATGAAAATGCAATCTAGTTTGTGAAGCCAGATAACTCCTTCCCTAGACAGAAATGAACTGCCTCCCTACATACAGCACTCATACCCTTGGCAAATCATGGTTGTCTTATATTTGGCAAATAGCATTCTTTTTGGTCTAGCATGAAGCTTGGGAAAATTGAGGGGTGGGTGATACTCTGATAGCCTACCAGTCCAATGAAATCAACAACAGTGACCATCACAAACCCACAGTGACACTGGCCTTGCACGTGCTGTTGATTTCACAGTATTCACTTCTGCTGCCAAAGGGGCTATTGTTCCCATAGGATTTCACTTAAGATGAAAATTTCTTCCAGGTACTTCTAAAAATAGTGCCAGTAAATCCTGGAAAATATCACTATCAAGTTATTATAACAGTTAGAAAGACCAACAAAAAAAGTTCCAGAATCAAAGGTGAATAGCAATTCCAGAGGACACACGGTCCTGGTTCATCACACTGCCCCAGTGCACTCCCTTCCAGAATGTAAGATGCACATGCTTGGTATTCAAGTGACTGCTAGAGACACTGAGTCATGTTTGGAGGAACAAGCTCAGACCTGACCTAGGATATAACTGTAATTTTCTTCATACTCAAGAGGAGGGGGGGGGGGATGAATAAAATATGAAGGAAATCCCATCAAGAAAAAATAACCTAGATTTTGTCCTCTAGGCTCTCACTAAGTCAAAGCTCACCAAGTCAATTTATTAGTAGGCAAATGTAAATTCCAATTTGAGATACAGCATAAGCAAAGCACAGTGAACCAGTGAGCTCGGTCTTAAGGATAAGTAAGCTATACTGTGGCCTCTCCTCCTCTAAATGAAACTATATTCATAATAAAGGAACCAAATTTACCCTAGCAAAGCAAATCAGTATTTCTATTATTTTCTCGATGTGTGGAACCACCACTGTGATCACCTAGTAGTCAATTAGATTTGGTCATAAAGTTTCCCATAGAATTCAATGACTGTGTCACCATTTGCCTTTTGCTACACACTACCTTTCCTAAATACAAAAGGATGACAACATCTACTTCTTCAGGGTGGCAATGCACTACTTAGTAATGGCAAAGGTATGTACAAAGCACTCCTTTTTTTTTTTTTTTTTTTTTTTTTATGGTACGCGGGCCTTTTACTGTTGTGGCCTCTCCCGTTGCGGAGCACAGGCTCCGGACGCACAGGCTCAGTGGCCATGGTTCACGGGCCCAGCCACTCTGCGGCATGTGGGATCTTCCTGGACTGTGGCACGAACCCGTGTCCCCTGCATCGGCAGGTGGATTCTCAACCACTGCGCCACCAGGGAAGCCCAAAAGCACTTCTTATCTATGATAATGAATGTTTCAAAGAAAAGAAAATTATATAAACTGTAGAACTGGCATCAGTGGGTTAAATTCCCATCAGATCCAGAGAGAGAGTTTGGATGCATGCTACTTCAAACTGAGATTTATTGCAAAGAACTTCTCCAGTTGGTGTGTTGTGAATAGAGTAACCAGTTCTTTCTGGTTTTCCTAGGACTGCCTTCGTTTCAGCACTGAAACTCCCACCTCCCAGAAACCCCATCTATCCTAGGAAAATCAGAACTGTTGGTCAACCTAGTCATGGCACAAAAAATAAAATTATAGACCTATATTTCATCCATCTTGAAACTCTATGCTTTCCTGGTAGACTTACATGCATGTGTAAATAATAATAGTACTAGGCAAACACAGAACATACAACAAACACACTACTAGTCATTTACTTGTGTAATCCTAACAATAAGCTTGTAAATAAGATGAGCAATATAGCTTTCTCATTTTGCAAATGAAAAAACTGAGAGGCAGACAAAAAACTTTCTCAGTCAATTTATTCATTAGAACATAAGCTAGACTAAAAAATACAGTGACTCAAAGATAAGACCGTTCTATTTTCTCTCAGTTAACAAACAGTACAGAGATAGGTGGGCTACAATCAGTGATCAGCTCTGTTCTATGTGATCATTCAGGGTCCCAGGTTCCTCCTACATTGCTGCTCTATGCTTCTCGACATTGCAGTGCTCATTGGCCTGATGAGAGTTGGCTCTTCAGGGTCACATCAGTATTTCAACCCATCAGAATGAATACAGGCAAGTCATGAAGGACTCGTGATTTCCTTTAAGGAGGTGATACTGATATTTCATATACCACTTCCACTCACATTCCTTTGGGAGTACATAATTATTTGCCCACACCTAAATTCAAAGGGCTTGGGAAATAGAGTCCCTACATGAAAAATGATGTCCCATTCTCTATTTTCAAGGAAGGTAGGAGAAATGCATACTTTGGTACACTTTGTTGTCTCCAGCGATTGAACAGTTGGTGTTTGGAACTGTTAGGATCAGAACCCCTATTCTGTCTGATTCTAAAGACCACACTTCTCCCCCCATGGCTTGCTACCCACCCCTAGAACCATTTTTTGTTTTGCTGTTGTTTTACCAGGAAATATGTCAGCCAATGAAAACGCCTCTCAGAGCTTATCTTAAGGAAAACAAGCCATTTTAAATACCCAGAGACGACCTTTCCTTCCAACTTATCCTGAATAAGGCTTAAACAAACTATACCCTTTCACTTAAAATCTGAAAGAGTTGTGCCTCTTGAGTGTGAAGTGAAGCCCAAGGCCTGTCAACTTCAGAGAGTGATGTTTATACAAAGAGAAATTAAGGAACACTCCCATTTACCATTGCAACAAAAAGAAAAAAAATACCTAGGAATAAACCTACCTAAGGAGACAAAAGAACTGGATGCAGAGAACTATAAGATACTGATGAAAGAAATTAAAGATGATACAAATAGATGGAGAGATATACCATGTTCTTGGATTGGAAGAATCAACATTGTGAAAATGACTATACTACCCAAAGCAATCTACAGATTCAATGCAATCCCTTTCAAGCTACCAATGGCATTTTTCACAGAACTAGAACAAAAAATTTCACAATTTGTATGGAAACACAAAAGACCCCAAATAACCAAAGCAATCTTGAGAAAGAAAAATGGAGCTGGAGGAATCAGGCTCCTGGACTTCAGACTATACTACAAAGCTACAGTAATCAAGACAGTATGGTATTGGCACAAAAACAGAAATATACATCAATGGAACAGGATAGAAAGCCCAGAGATAAACCCACACACCTATGGTCACCCTATTTTTGATAAAGGAGGCAAGAATATGCAATGGAGAAAAGACAGCCTCTTCAATAAGTGGTGCTGGGAAAACTGGACAGCTACACGTAAAAGAATGAAATTAGAACACTCACTAACACCATACAGAAAAATAAACTCGAAATGGATTAAAGACCTAAATGTAAGGCCAGACACTATAAAACTCTTAGAGAAAAACATAGGCAGAACACTCTATGATATGAATCACAGCAAGATCCTTTTTGATCCACTTCCTAGAGAAATGGAAATAAAAACGAAAACAAACAAATGGGACCTAATGAAATGTAAAAGCTTTTGCACAGCAAAGGAAACCATAAAAAAGACAAAAAGACAACCCTCAGAATGGGACAAAATATTTGCCAATGAAGCAACTGACAAAGGATTCATCTCCAAAATTTACAAGCAGCTCATGCAGCTCAATATCAGGAAAACAACCCAATCCAAAAATGAGCAGAAGAACTAAATAGACATTTCTCCAAAGAAGATATACAGATTGCCAACAAACACATGAAAGGATGCTGAACATCACCAATCATTAGAGAAACACAAATCAAAACTACAATGAGGTATCACCTCACACCATTCGGAATGGCTATCATCAAAAAGTCTACAAACAGGGCTTCCCTGGTGGCGCACTGGTTGAGAGTCTGCCTGCCAATGCAGGGAACACGGGTTCGTGCCCTGGTCCGGGAAGATCCCAGATGCCGCGGAGCAGCTAGGCACATGACCCATGGCCGCTGAGTCTGTGAGTCCGGAGCCTGTGCTCCAAAACGGGAGAAGCCACAACACTGAGAGACCCACATACCGCCAAAAAAAAAAAAAAAAAAAAAAAAGTCTACGAACTATAATTGCTGGAGAGGGTGTGGAGAAAAGGGAACCCTCTCTTGCACTGTTGGTGGGAATGCAAATTGATACAGTCACTATGGAGAACAGTATGGAGGTGCCTTAAAAAACTACAAATAGAACTACCATATGATCCAGCAATCTCACTACTGGGCATATATCCTGAGAAAACCATAATTCAGAAAGAGTCATGTACCACAATGTTCACTGCAGCACTATTTACAATAGCCAGAACATGGAAGCAACCTAAGTGTCCAATGACAGATGAATGGATAAAGAAGATGAGGCACATATATACAAGAGAATATTACTCAGCCATAAAAATAAACGAAATTGAGTCATTTGTAGTGAGGTGGATGGACGTAGAGTCTGTCATACAGAGTGAAGTAAGTCAGAAAGAGAAAAACAAATACCGTATGCTAACACATATATATGGAATCTTAAAAAAAATGGTTCTGAAGAACCTAGGGGCAGGACAGCAATAAACATGCAAAGAGAATGGACTTGAGAACACGAGGCGGGGGAAGGGGAAGCTGGGACGAAGTGAGAGAGTGGCATGGACATATATACACTACCAAATGTAAAACAGATAGCTAGTGGGAAGCAGCTACATAGCACAGGAGATCAGCTCGATGCTTTGTGACCACCTAGAGGGGTGTGATAGGGAGGGAGGGAGGGAGATGCAAGAGAGAGGAGATATGGGGATATATGTATATGTATAGCTGATTCACTTTGTTATAAAGCAGAAACTAACACACCACTGTAAAGCAATTATACTCCAATAAAGATGTTAAAAAAAAAAAAAAAAAAAAGATGTGAGCAGCAGAGAGCACAGAGGTTCTGCTAGAAAAATAGAAAAATATCATGGATAGTTTCTCTAGCCAAGGTACCCAGAAATGAGGAGGTGGCAGGCTGTGGGTGTACCCATGATCAAAGCCAATTACTACCATCAAAAAGGGAACAGCTTAGGACTTCGGTCTCACTGGTGACATTACCCATAAAGAATATTCCTGATTAGAAAGTGGCTTAGGTTACTTTTTAGCCTTTTCAATTGCTTCTGAAGGTAACATGAGCCTGAAGATGGAATTTCACTTTAAGTTTATCCTAGCTTCTGTTGCTCTGGACAAACCTAATTTACAGAAGACCAAGCTATCTGTTGTCACTGTTACTCTCGTGCCATTTGCTTTTCTCATTATTCGTAGCAACTTCCAGCTTCTTTCCTGCATTTGTGGGCTCATCATTGAGCCCCTTAGAACTCCAGCCTCTGTAACACCAGCTTTGTAGCTTGCTGTGAGGAAGTGAGGACTCAGTAAGGATGGACCTGCAAAAGATTCACCCCTTAAAAAAGGACAACGTAAATCAGAGGTTTGTCCTGGAAAAGATATCAGGAAAGAATGTTATGAGCTGCATTTCGTTCCACTTTACAATTAACATAGCTTTAGAGAGCCCCATGGAATAAATGCATATTCTTATAATGATGCAAACACAAACAACACACACCAAACAGATGAGGATTACATCAAGCAGATGAGGCTTACAGCACAGGATGGTGAAGATGGAGCAACATCATAGAGGAAAACTGAATGACCAAATGGAGCAAAAGCACCCACCCAGCTCAACTCAGGGCTGTTATTTGAAAGATACTAGTTCTGTTGGCTTTTTTTTTTTTTTTGCAGTACGTGGGCCTCTCACTGTTGTGACCTCTCCCGTTGCGGAGCACAGGCTCCGGATGCACAGGCTCAGTGGCCATGGCTCACAGGCCCAGCCGCTCCGCAGCACGCGGGATCTTCCCGGACCGAGGCACAAACCCGTGTCCCCTGCATCGGCAGACGGACTCTCATCCACTGTACCACCAGGGAAACCCCTGTTTGCTTTTGATAATGAGAAACTTAGAACTCTCTGAACCACGGATCATTATTAATAATAAAGAACATTTCCAAGTGGCATACTTCAGTAATATTTCAGTAATAAGTGGGATTCCCTATATCGGTGCCCATGCTTGTCTGGATGTGTTTACACATTCTTTAGACATCACACAATCATTTCTTCACCACTCAAAGCAACATTCAGATTCTTTACACTCGTTCCCAAGACCTATGAGATGTGTCTTTCAACTGGGCTGTCTATTACATAGATAAAGTATGATATGCACAAAGCAATTTAAAGTTGTAGACTTTCGAAGTCACGGAAAAAGAAAAAAATGTTCTCACATCCTCTAAACACATATCTAGGGAACCTGTGTCTAATATTCTTGAGATTGGGGCAATTTGCTTTACTCTAGCAGAGGCATTTAACAATATAAAAATGTTAGCCACGCAATAGAAATTAAAGCAAAAATAAACAAATGGGACCTAATCAAACTTATAACCTATTGCACAGCAAAGGAAACCATAAATAAAATGAAAGCACAACCTGCAGACTGGGAGAAAATATTTGCAAATGATATAATCAGTAAGGGCTTAGTTTCCAAAATATACAAACAGCTCATACAACTCAATAACAAAAAAACAAACAACCCAATCAAAAAATGGGCAAACGACCTAAATTGACATTTCTTCAAAAAAGACATACAGATGGCCAACATACACATGAAAAGATGCTTAACGTTGCTAAGTATTAGAGAAATACAAATCAAAACTACGAGGTACCACCTCACACCAGTCAGAATGGCCATCATCAAAAAGTCTACAAATAACAAATGCTGGAGAGGGTGAGGAGAAAAGGGAATCTTCCTACACTGTTGGTGGAAATGTAAATTGGTGCACACACTGTGGAGAACAGTATGGAGGTTCCTCAAAAGCTAAAAATAGAGTTGCCATATGCAATCCCACTCCTGGGCATAGATCTGGACAAAACTATAATTTGAAGAGATACATGTACCCCTGTGTTCATAGCTAAGACATGGAAACAACCTAAATGTCCATTGACAGATGAATAAAGAAGATGTGCTACATATACACAATACCACTCAGCCTTAAAAAAGAATGAAATAATGCCATTTGCAGCTACATGGGTGGACCTAGAGATTATCATACTAAGTGAAATCAGAAAGAAAGACAAATACCATGTGATATCACTTACATGTAAAATCTAAAAAAATGGTACAAATGAACTTATCTACGAAAAGAAACAGACTCACAGACTTGCGGTTGCCAAGGGGGAGGGGAGCTGAGGACGGTTGGATTGGGAGTTTCAGACTAGCAGATGTGAACTATTATATATAGAATTAATAAACAGCAAGGTCCTACTGTATAGCACAGGGAATTATAGTCAATATCCTGTAATAAACCATAATGAAAAAGAATAGGAAAAAGAATATACATATATATACACACACATATATAAGACATATATACATAAAACTGAATCACTTTACTGTACACCAGAAACTAACAACATGTAAATCAACTATACTTCAATTTTAAAAATGTTAGGGGTTCCCTGGTGGTGCAGTGGTTGAGAGTCCGCCTGCTGATGCAGGGGACACGGGTTTGTGCCCCAGTCCGGGAAGATCCCACATGCCGCGGAGCGGCTGGGCCCGTGAGCCATGGCCGCTGAGCCTGCGCGTCCAGAGCCTGTGCCCCGCAACGGGAGAAGCCACAACAGTGAGAGCAACCTCCCCACCCCACCCCCCGCAAAAAAAAACGTTAGCCACCGCTTTTAAGAGAAATACTACATTTTGACCACTTAAACGCTAATATCTGGACCTATGTGAAACACAGAAGCAAAGAAGCAGCTTTCTAATCTTTCTTCCTAAAATTAGATCGTGGGTTGTAAGTAAAATGAAGCCAGCTGCTTGTGACCCTCTGTTCCTGCACTGTTATTTCCTACTGTAAAAGGAAAAGCTGACCAGCCATTTTAGAAAAAAAGATTTCTCATTTCAATCTGACAAATCAACACAAGACTAGCCAATCAGTCGATACCAGCTGCTGGTTCCCTTTCTGTGGGTAGGCCCCAGGATGAGGAAGGTCTCCTGGATTTGAGCCCAGGAGACAGCACAGCTGCTCCCATACACCAACACTCACCCTGCACAGCCCTGACTGACAGCACTATCACATGCCAAGCTTCCCCTCCTGGAAGTTCTGCCACTTCCCAGGTTAAGCCTCCTGGAAGTTTGTCTTCTCTCTGCCTTCCTGAGAGAATAATTCTTAGCTAAGCCCTCCTCCCTGAGAGCTAGCCAAAGGCAACTGTGCACACTTTGAGACAGAGAAACTGAAGGATATTTCCCAAGCCAAATGGCTTTGTGCAAATCATTATGCTAAGAGAGGCAGTTTAGCAAAGTCCAGGCATATATGGCCAAAGACCTTTCCCTTCTCCTACCTCTCAGTTCTCTCCACTCCCACTTTTCACGCATTCCTGGAGAAACTTAGTCTGCAAGTTTCTTATTGACAGTTGACTCATGCAAGCCCTTTTCCATAAGGACTAGTGGATAGACAGAAAAATATATATATGAATATTTTTACTCTCACCCAGAAAACTGGACTTGCCTAAGCTATAGAAAGGCCATTGTATCTCCCAAGGTATTTGAATTTCACATGAAAAATCAACTCCCAGACACAACCACTTACATGTATAGTTTATTTAAAAATAAAATATTCATCTCTATATTCTAACTGGATTCTAACATATTACCTTAGGTAGGGACTACTATCCATCTCCCCATTTTACACAAGATTCCCCAAGGCTCAAAGACACAAGTAGCCAAACTATGGTCCATAGGCCAAAGTCAGCCCCCTGCACCTGTTTTATAAATAAAGTTTTATTGAAACACAGTGGTATCCATTCATTTACATATTTTTAATGGCTGCTTTAGCTATGATTCCAGAGTTGAATATTTTGGACAGAGACCATATGGTCCACAAAGCCAAAATTATTATCTTGCCCTTTCCAGAAAAAGTTTGCCAACTTCTACTAGAGAGAGAATCTGACTTTCACAAAATCACTACTCAGAAATTTTCCACAAGGCCTTGAGCCTGATGAATTTCCTAAGGGAAGTCAGATACATCTCTAGCCCAGCACATCTGACTCTTTCCACTCTGTCACACTGCCTTCAAAAGAACTGTTCAGTGTCTACAGGGCTCTCTGACTGGGCCAGTAGAACCATAGATCAAACCACTGTTATAGAGCAACATACGGAGGAAACACCCGGGGCTGTACAGGATGGAGTATACTATGAAGAGAGAAGGGCTACTCCACCCGATTGCAAAGCCCTTACTTGCAAGTGATACCAAAGATGAACATACCCAAGACTTTTCCAAATGGCACCCAAGACCTTGAGCTGAAGGCCCCTGGGACATTTGCTTGTGGTTCAACCCTTGGAGAGACCTCTGCAGACTTCTACCATTCTTAGAACTTTGCTTGTCTGGTCACTTGTGTTTTTACTGTTGTTGCTTCTGTTATTGTGGTTTGATTTCATTGATTTTTGAGGCTTTTAACTCTATTTAGTAAGTTGAGTCTTAGAGTCATAGAAAGATTTGATGGATGTTTATTTATTACCAGGAATGTGGAAATGTGGGAAAAGCCCACTGGAAGCAAAAACTACCTTTGTAAAAATCCTAAAATGCCTATTATGCATCAAGTAGTTCTAGAATTTAGAGATTGTTTGTTTCCCTGTTTGGAGGGGAGTTGTTTAGTTTTTCTTTAAGAGGATGGGGAAGAAGCAAGAAGTGGGGATAAGGAGTATAAGACTAACCAGCCTAGAATATATCCTCCTAAATGGCAAAACCCACCCATTTTACATAGCCAGGTATCCCCCAGTAACTTAAACACATACCCACTACAGCAAACGGCACTGCTCCAGATCTTGGAAGCAAGACCAGTAAAGTACATACTCAAGGATGTACTGTTCTTGGAAGATTTCTGCACCACACACAAACTTGTACACATTCAGCTTATGGTAAAAGAATTCTCATGTTGCAACTGGTTTGGAAGATTCCAGGAATGTGTGTGTTCAAATTTTTGTTTGAACGTTTTGAGTAACTTACAGCTTTTCATGTGTTTTATGTTTGATTTTAATGTAGTTATTTATTTTTTATTGGAGTGTTTATGAAGAAACGCCCTTTGGTAAGTATGGTGACCTGAGAGAGGGAAGAAACACAGTCTTTCCCATCTCTAAAGGCTATGAATTACAACCTAGGAAAGCTGCTTCCTCCAAGAACTGCTTCATCTCCAGGGTTTAAAAGTGAAACCTTAGCACAAGGAGTTGCCTGGTGAGAAGACAGCCGACAAGAGTGTTAGGCAGGCAGGAGAAGTGGGCAAGATAGTGGAGTAGGAAGACCCTGAACCCATCTCCTCTCATGGGCACACCAAAATTATAACTATTTACAGAGCAACTATTGATGAGAAAGACCAAAATCTAGCATAAAAGATCTTCCACAACTAAAGACATAAAGAAATGACCACAACAAGATGGGCAGGAGGCGTGGATTTGCAGTACAGTCAAGCCCCATATGCCCAGTTGGGTGACCCACAAACAAGAGGATAATTACAACTTCAGAGGTTCTCCCCAAGGAGCAAGTGGTCTGAGCCCCACACTGGGTTCCCCAGCTCAGAGATCCTGCACTGGGAAGACAAGGCCCCAGAATGTCTGACTTTGAAAACCAAGGGGGCTTATGTTCAGGAGGGCTGAAGGGCTGTGGGAAAGAGAGATATGCTCTTAAAGGGTGAGTGCAAAATCTCACATGCTCCAAGTCCCAAGGTAGAGGAGTAGTTTGAAAGGTGACTGGATCAGACCCACTTGCTGATACTAGCGAGCCTCCTATGGAGGCAGGAGGCAACTGTAATGGAGACACTGGTGGCAGCCATTTCTGGGACCTCATTCTACCACAATAAAACTAGCACTGGCAAGCACCATCTTGGAATCCTCCCTCTAACCATTAGTTCTGGGGGTTTACTCACGCACCAGTGAACTAGCAGCAGCCAAAAGCCCCACCCCCATGCCCAGGCCAAACAGACAGCATGGGGAAAGCCTACTCCAACCTCCGGTGGCCCAGCAGACACCAAAGGAGGCACAGCCTCACAGCCAACCAGGGAAGGGGCCCACACAGAGGTACTCCTATAGCATGCAGGTGAGCAGAGGGGAGCATGCAGGTGGGCCCCATAGGAAGTCTCTGACATAAGATCACTTATCCAAGACTGGAAAATGCAAAAGACCTACCTAACATTTAGAAATAATGACAGTAAAATGGACAAAATGAGGAGACAAAGGTATATGTTCCAAATGAAGGAACAAGACACAACCTCAGAAAAACAGCTAAACAAAGTGGAGATAAGCAATCCATCTGATTAAGAGTTCAAGGCAATGATCATAAAGATGCGTCCTGAACAGGAGAAGAATTAATAAACATAGTAAGAATTTGAACAATGTGTCAGAAGATATGAAGATCCAAAGAGAGCTGAAGAATAGAGTAAACAAAGTTTAAAAATACACTAGAAGGAATCAACAGCACAGAGAAATGTATTCATGATCTAGAAGACAAACTAGTGAAAATCACCAAAGCTGAATAGAAAAAAGAATAAAGAATTTAAAAACTGAGCTCAAGACAGTATCTGTTACATCAAGCATGCTAACATTTGCATTTTACAGATCTCAGAAGGAGAAGAAAGTAAGAAAGGATCAGAGAATTTATTTGAAGAAATAATAAATGAAAACTCCCCTAACCTGGGGACCAAATCAGACATTCAGCTCTAGGAGGCACAGAGTCCAAAACGAGATGAACCCAAAGAGATCCAAACCAAAGCACATTATAATTAAAATGGCAAAAATTAGAGATAAAGAGAAAATCTTAAAAACGTCAAGAGAAAAGCAACTAGTTACATACAAGGTAACCTTCTAAGACAGTCAGCTGACTTCTCAGCAAAAACTCTGCAGACTACAGGGAATATCATGAGATGTTCAAAGTGATGAAAGGAAAAAACCAAGAATGCTCTACCCAACAAGACTATCATTCAGATTTGAAAGAGAGCTTGAGAGTTTTACAGACAAGCAAAAGCTAAAAGAGTTCAGCACTGCAAAACCAGCTTTGCAAGAAATGTTAAAGGGACCTCATTAAAAAGACAAGAAAAAGCCAAAACCAGAAATGTGAAAATTACAAAAGGAAAAATCTCACTGGTAAAGGCAAACATACAGGAAATGTAGTAGCTCAATCACTTATAAAGCTAGTAGAAAGGTTAAAACATAAAAGTAGTAAAATCATCTATATTCAAAATAAGTAGATAAATGATACACAAATGAAAAAGATGTAAAATACAACATCAAAAACATTAAATGTGGAAGGGGAAGTAAAAATGTCAAGATTATTAGAATGCATTCAAACTTAAGAGATCATTAACTTAAAATAATCATACATATATACACAACACATACACACACACATAAACATATGATGTTATTTATGAACCTCAAGGTAACCACAAATGAAAAAACTATAATAGATACACACACAAAAAGAGAAAGAAATCTAAACATGACACTAAAGAGAGTCATCAAATCACAAGGAAAGGAACAAAAACAACTAAAAAAACAAGTGGGGAAGACAATCAACAAAATGGCAATAAGTATAGACCCAACAATAACTTCTTCAGCTGTAAATGGACTAAATACTCCAATCAAATGACACAGAATAGCTGAAAAAAGAAAAAAATCAAGGCCCACGCATATGCTGCCTACAAGAGACTCACTTCAGATCTAAAGACACAGAGAGACTGAAAGTTGAGGGGATGGAAAAGGGTATTCCAAGCAAATGAAAACAAAAACAAATCTGAGATAGCAATACTTATATCAGACTAAGTAGACTTTAAAACAAAGACTTTAACCAGAGACAAAGAAGAACATTACACAATGAAAAGGAATCAATCAATCAAGAAGATATAACTGTAAATATATACACACTCAACACAGGAGCACCTAAATACAGAAAGCAAATATTAACAGACATAAGGGAAGAAGTTGACAGTAACACAGTAATTGTAGGGAACTTTAACTCCCCACTTACATCAATGGACAGATCATCCAGACAGAAAATCAATTAGGAAACATTGGCCATAAATGACACATTAGACCAGATAGAATTGATACTTACAGAACATTTTATCCCAATAAACAGAATATACATTCTCTTCAAGTGCATATGGAACATTATCCAGGATCAAACACATGTTAGGCCACAAAACAAGTCTCATTCAATTTAAGAATATTGAAATCATATCAATCAAGCATCTTTTCTGACCACAATAATATGAGACTACCAAAAAAAAACTGCAAAAAATACAAAAACCTGGAGTCTAAACAACATACTACTAATCAATGGGTCACTGAATGATCAAAGATAAAATTTTATAAATGCCTGCATACAAATGAAAATATAAACACAAAATCTAAGTGACACAGCAAAAGCAATTCTACAAAGGAAATTTAAACTGATACAAACTTACCTCAGGAAACAAGAAAAGTCTCAAATAAAGAAAACTCTGAATCTAACTTTATAGCTAAAGAAACTAGAAAAACAAGAACAAACAAAACCCAAAATTAGTAGAAAGAAATCATAAAGACCACAGAAGTGAATGAAATAGAGACTTTAAAAATTAGGAAAGATGAAACTAAGAGAGAATTCTTTGAAAACATAACAGAATTGATAAACCTTTAGCCAGACTCATCAAGAAAAAGAGGGAAAAGACTCAAATCAACAGAATTAGAAATGAAAAAGAAGTTACAACTGACACCGCAGAAATACAAAAGGATAAGAGACTACTACAAGCAACTATACACCAATAAAATGGACAACCTAGAAGAAATGGACAAATTCTTAGAAAGATACAACCTTCCAAGACTGAACCAGAAAGAAATAGCAAATATGAACAGACAAATCACAAGCACTGAAATTGACACTGTGATTCAAAAATCTCCCAATAAACGAAAGTCCAGAACCAGATAGCTTCATAGGCAAATTCTATCAAAAATTGAGACAAGAGTTAATACCTACCCTTCTGAAACTCTTCCAAAAAACTGCAGAGGAAGGAACACTCCCATGCTCATTCTATGAGGCCACCATCACCCTGATACCAAAACCAAACAAAGATATCACAAAAAAAGAAAATTACAGGCCAATATCACTGATGAACATAGACGCAAAAACCCTCAACAAAATACTAGCAAACAGAACCCAACAACACATTAAAAGGATCATACACCATGGTCAAGTGGGATTTATGCCAGGGATGCAGGATTCTTCAATATACACAAATCAAACAATGTGATACACCGTATTAATAAACTGAAGAATAAAAACCATATGATCTTCTCAATAGATGCAGAAAAAGTGTTTGACAAACTCAACACCCATTTATGATAAAAACTCTCCAGGAAGTGGGCATAGAGGTAACCTACCTCAACATAATAAAGGCCATGTATGAAAATTCCACAGCAAACATCATTCTCAATGGTGAAAAACTGAAAGCATTTCCTCTAAGATCAAGAACAAGACAAGAATGTCCACTCTTACCACTTTTATTCAACATAGTTTTGGAAGTTCTAGCCACAGCAATCAGAGAAGAAAAAGAAATAAAAGGAATCCAAATTGGAAAAGAAGTAAAACTATCATTGTTTTCAGATGACATGATACTATACATAGAAAATTCTAAAGACACTACCAGAGAACTTTTAGAGCTCATCAATAAATTCAGTAAAGTTGCAGGATACAGAATTAATACACAGAAATCTCTTGCATTTCTATACACTACCAACAAAAGATCAGAAAGAGAAATTAAGGAAACAATCCCATTAATCATGGCATCAGAAAGAATAAAATACCTAAGGAGGCAAAAGACCTGTATGCAGAAAATTATAAGACACTGATGAAAGAAATCAAAGACAATACAAACAGATGGAAAGATATACCATATTCTTGGATTGAAAGAATCAATACTGTCAAAATGACTATACTACTCAAAGCAATCTACAGATTCAATGCAATACCTATCAAATTATCAATGGCATTTTACATAGAATTACAACAAAAAAGTTTACAATTTGTATGGAAACACCAAAGAACACAAATAGCCAAAGCAATCTTGAGAAAGAAAAACGGAGCTGGAGGAATCAGGGTCCCTGACTTCAGACTATACTACAAAGCTACAGTCATCAAAACAGTATGGTACTGGCAGAAAAACAGAAATATACATCAATGGAACAGGATAGAAAGTCCAGAGATAAACCCAAGCACTTATGATCAACTAATCTATGAAAAAGAAGACAAGAATATATAACGGAGAAAAGGCAGTCTCTTCAATAAGTGGTGCTGGGAAAACTGGACGGCTACATGTAAAAGAATGAAATTAGAACACTCTAACCCCATACACAAAAATAAACTCAAAATGGATTAAAGACCTAAATATAAGGCCATAAAATTTTAGAGGAAAACACAAGCAGAACACTCTGACAAATCACAGCAATATTTTTTTTGATCCACTTCTTAAAGTAATGAAAGTAAAAACAAAAATAAATAAATGGGACCTAATTAAACTTAAAAGCTTTTTCACAGCAAAGGAAACCATAAACAAAATGAAAAGACAACACACAGAATGGGAGAAAACACTTACAAATTAAGCAACCAACAGGATTAATCTCTAAAATACACAAACAGCTCATATAGTTTAATATCAAAAAAAAACCCCAAACAACCCAATCAAAAAATGAGCAAAAGACCTAAATAGGCATTTCTCCAAAGAAGACACACAGATGGCCAAGAAGCACATGAAAATATGCTCAACATCATTAATTATTAGAGAAATGCACATCAAAACTGTCAATACAGGGCTTCCCTGGCGGCACAGTGGTTGAGAGTTTGCCTGCCGATGCAGGGGACTCGGGTTCATGCCCCGGTCTGGGAAGATCCCACATGCCGTGGAGCAGCTAGGCCCATGAGCCATGGCCACTGAGACTACACGTCCGGAGCCTGTGCTCCGCAACGGGAGAGGCCACAGCAGTGAGAGGCCTGCGTACTGATTTAAAAAAAAAAAAAAAAAAAAAAACTGTCAATACAATGAGGTACCACTTCACACCAGTCAGAATGGTCATCAAAAAATCTACAAACAGGGCTTCCCTGGTGGCTCAGTGGTTGAGAATCAGCCTGCCGATGCAGGGGACACAGGTTCGTGCCCCGGTCTGGGAAGATCCCACATACTGCGGAGTGGCTGGGCCCGTGAGCCATGGCCGCTGAGCCTGCGCGTCTGGAGCCTGTGCTCCGCAACGGGAGAGGCCATAACAGTGAGAGGCCCACGTACCACAAAAAAAAAAAAAAAAAAAAAAAAAAAATTAAAAAAAAAATCTACAAACAATAACTGGCGAGGGTGTGGAGAAAAGGGAACCCTCCTACACTGTCGATAAGAATGTGAATTGGTAGAGCCACTATGGAGAACAGTATGGAGGTTAAAAAACTACAAATAGAACTACCATATGACCCAAGTAATCCCACTACTGGGCATATACTCTGAGAAAACCATAATTCAAAAGGATACATGCACCCTAATGTTCATAGCAGCATTATTTACAATAGTCAAGACATGGAAGCAACCTAAATGTTCATCCACAGAGGAGTGGATAAAGAATATGTGGTACATATATACAATGGAACGTTACTCAGCTATAAAAAAAAAAAAGAACAAAATAATGCCATTTGCAGGAACATGGATGGACCTAGAGATTGTCATAATGAGTGAAGTAAGTCAGATTAAGACAAGTATCATATGATATCATTTATATGTGGAATCTAAAAAAGTGGTACAAATGAACTTACTTACAAAACAGAAATAGTCCCAAATGTAGAAAACAAACTAATGATTACTAGGGAGGAAGAAAGGGGATGGATAACTTGGGAGATTGGAATTGACATATACACACTAAATATAAAATAGATAACTAATAAGGACCTACTGTATAGTACTGGGAACTCTACTCAATACTCCATAACGACCTATATGGGAGAAGAATCTTAAAAAAAGCAGATATCTGTATGTATATAACTGATTCACTTTGCTGTACACCTGAAACTAACACAACGTTGTAAATCAACTTTATTCCAATAAAAAATAAAGAATAAAAGCAAACTATAGGACCTCCCTGGTGGTGCAGTGATTAAGAATCTCCCTGCCAATGCAGGAGACACGGGTTCAATCCCTGGTCCAGGAATATCCCACATGCCGTGGAGCAACTAAGCCCATGCGCCACAACTACTGAGCCTGCGCTCTGGAGCCCACGAGCCACAACTACTGAGCCCACATGCCACAACTACAGAAGCCCATGTGCCTACAGCCCATGCTCTGCAACAAAGAGAAGCCACCACAGTGAGAAGCCTGCACACCGCAACAAAGAGTAGCCCCCACTGGCTGCAACTAGAGAAAGCCCATGCACAGCAAAGAAGACCCAATGCAGCCATAAATAAGTAAATAATGTCTACTTTAAAAAAAAAACAAATAACAAAAAAAAACATACAAAGAAGTCATACAACTCTACATCAAAAACAAAACAAAAAAACAACTTGATAATAAAAATGGGGAGAGGACCTGAATAGACATTTTTTCAAAGAGAATATACAGATGGCCAACACATGAAAAGATGCTCAACATAACTAATCATCAGGAAAATGCAAATCAAAACCACAATGAGATACCACCTCACACCTGTCAGAATGGCTATCATCAAAAAGACAACAAATAACAAGTGTTGGCGAGGGTGTGGAGAAAAGGGAACCCTAGTACACTGTTGGTGGGATT
Organism: Kogia breviceps; assembly: GCF_026419965.1. NCBI lineage: Eukaryota > Metazoa > Chordata > Mammalia > Artiodactyla > Physeteridae > Kogia > Kogia breviceps. The sequence continues at coordinate 71,045,152 of NC_081317.1, forward strand.
GTAAATTGATACGGCCACTATGGAAAACAGTATGGAGATTCCTTAAAAATTGAAAATAGAACTGCCACAGAATCCAAAAATTTCACTTCTGAGCATTTACACAAAGAAAGCAAAAACACTAATTTGAAAAGGTATTTGCACAGCAATATTCATTGCAGCATTATTTACAATAGCCAAGATATGGAAGCAAGCTAAGTGTCCACTGACAGACAAATGGATCAAGATACAACACACACACACACACACACACACACACACACACACAGGAATAATACTCAGTCATTTAAAAACATGATATCTTACCATTTACCAACATGGATGATCTAGAGGGTATTATGCTAAGTGAAATTAGTCTGACAGAGAAAGACACTGTATATTATCACTTACATGTGGAATATAAAATATGAAACAAATGAATGTAACAAAACAGAAACGAACTTATAGAGAACAAACTAGTGGTTACCAGTGGGGAAATGGAAGAGAGAAAGGGCAAGATAGAGGTAGGGAATTAAGAAGTATAAACTCTATGTATAAAATACATAAGCTACAAAGATATATTGTACAGCACAGGGAATACGGCTAATATTTTATCATAATTTTAAATGGAGTATAATCTATAAAAATCACTATGTTGTACCCCTGAAACTAATATAATATTGTAAATCAACTATACTTCAATTTAAAAAAATAAAGTTTTTTTAATTAAAAAAAACTTTTAGGTCTAAACAATAAAATACAGTGAGCAGAGCTTGTAAGTTATTGATTTAAATAAACCAATTGTAAAAGAAAAAGACAAATGCCATACAATCTCACTTGTATGTGCAACCTAAAAAAACAGGACCAACAAAACAAACTCACAGAGAACAAACACGTGATTGCCACAGGGGAGATGGTTGGAAAGGATGAGAAATAAGTAAAGGGGATTAAGAGGTAAAAACCTCCAGATATAAAATAAATAAACCACAGGAATGTAATATACAGAATAAGGAATATGGTCAATAATACTGCATTAATTTTGTATGGGGACAGGTGGTTTCTTATCGTGGTGATTATTTCACAATGTATGCAAATGTCAAATCATTATGCAGTACATCTGAAACTAACATAATATTGTACAAACTATATTTCAATAAATAAAATAAGTTTTTTAAAAAAATAATAACACACAAAAGATGTCTTTTTAAAAAGGGTGTTAGGCAATGGTTCTACTGGGCTGAGTCTCAGTGCCCTGGGATTCATCCTCTTCTTTTGCCTTAACTCTCCCAACACATATTATCTGACACATCATCAGACAGGGTATCTTTTTTTTTTTTTTTTAACATCTTTATTGGAGTATAATTGCTTTACGATGGTGTGTTAGTTTCTGCTTTACAACAAAGTGAATCAATTATACATATACATATGTTCCCATATCTCTTCCCTCTTGCATCTACCTCCCTCCCACCCTCCCTATCCCACCCCTCTAGGTGGTCACAAACCACCTAGCTGATCTCCCTGCGCTATGCGGCTGCTTCCCACTAGCTATCTATTTTACATTTGGTAGTGTATATATGTCCACACCACTCTTTGTCACAACTTACCCTTCCCCCTCCCCATATCCTCAAGTCCATGCTCTAGTAGGTCTGTGTTTTATTCCCATCCTACCCCTAGTCTCTTCATGACATTTTTTTGTTCTTAGATTCCATATATATGTGTTACCATGCTGTATTTGTTTTTCCCCTTCTGACTTACTTCACTCTGTGTGACAGACTCCAGGTCCATCCACCTCACTAGAAATAACTCAGTTTCATTTCTTTTTATGGCTGAGTAATATTCCATTGTATATATGTGTCACATCTTCTTTATCCATTCATCTGTTGATGGACACTTAGGTTGCTTCCATGTCTTGGCTATTGTAAATAGAGCTGCAATGAACATTGTGGTACATGACTCTTTTTGAATTAGGGTTTTCTCAGGGTATATGCCCAGGAGTGGGATTGTTGTGCTGGGTCATAGGGTAGTTCTATTTGTAGTTTTTTAAGGCACCTCCATACTGTTCTCCATAGTGGCTGTATCAATTTACATTTCCACCAGCAGTGCAAGAGTGTTCTCTTTTCTCCACACCCTCTCAGCACTTATTGTTTCTAGATTTTTTGATGATGGCTATTCTGACCGCTGTGAGATGATATATCAATGTAGTTTTGATTTGCATTTCTCTAATGATTAATGATGTTGAGCATTCTTTCATGTGTTTGTTGGCAATCTGTATATCTTCTTTGGAGAAATGTCTATTTAGGTCTTCTGCCCATTTTTTGGATTGGGTTGTTTGTTTTTTTGTTATTGAGCTGCATGAGTTGCTTATAAATTTTGGAGATTAATCCTTTGTCAGTTGCTTCATTTGCAACTATTTTCTCCCATTCTGAGGGTTGTCTTTTGGTCTTGTTTATGGTATCCTTTGCTGTGCATATCTTTTAAGTTTCATTAGGTCCCATTTGTTTATTTTTGTTTTTATTTCTATTTCTCTAGGAGGTGGGTCAAAAAGGATCTTGCTGTGATTTATGTCATAGAGTGTTCTGCCTATGTTTTCCTCTAAGACTTTGATAGTGTCTGGCCTTACAGTTAGGTCTTTAACACATTTTGAGTTTATTTTTGTGTATGGTGTTAGGGACTGTTCTAATTTCATACTTTTACATGTACCTGTCCAGTTTTCCCAGCACCACTTATTGAAGAGGCTGTCTTTTCTCCACTGTATATTCTTGCCTCTTTATCAAAGATAAGGTGACCATATGTGTGTGGGTTTATCTCTGGTCTTTCTATCCTGTTCCATTGATTTATATTTGTTTTTGTGCCACTACCATACCAGACAGGATATCTTATACCTCAAGGGAAATATGAGCTCACAGGTACTGCTGCAGAACAAATTTGTACTGTACAAATTGAGCAACTCTCCCAGGAGGCAGAAGAATAAAGAGATAGAAAATATATAAGAACATTTTAGATCTGTGGAAGAAGGGAAAACTGTCTATATCTGGATAATGGGACTTAGAAAGAAAGACAAAAAATAAAGAGGAGAAAATGTTTGAAGAAATAATGAGGATAAATTTCCTAGAAATAAAGCTAGATAAAAGATCTGAAATTTCAAAGACCCATAGAATTCTAACAGAAGATATAAGGTGAAGTACACCTCTACCTAGAAGTGTAATTTAAGATTAGGAAAGACAAAGCAAAAATTCTAAAAGCATCTGGATTGAAGAAGATCACCTATAAAAAAGAATCATATCATAATTATACCTATTAACCCTAATACAAGGTACAAGAAATTAATGGAGCAGTTAAAGTACTAAAGAAAGACACATTCAAAACTAGATTTTTTCCAACAACCAAATTGTCATTCAAATATGAAGACATAATAAAATATTCTGGGGCACACAGGCTTCACTTTTTTTTTGCTACACACACACACACACACACAAACATAATAGTAAGATTGTCTACTTCTGAAACACATTCAGAAGTACAAGAAATATGGGAAATAATGTGTATCAAATTTCTCGGTAAGATATATTACTTATCCAAGCAATTTTAAAGGACAAAGAAGAAGAGAATGTATAACTCTAATAAACTAGAAATAAAATTCTAGAAAATATCAATATGATGGAGCTGGTCGTGGAGACAAGAAGTGGAAGAAAGAATGTGAGTGTTCTCTTGTTAAGGGCAGTATATAAATAGTGACATGTTTAAAGAATCAGTGGAGATAAATAAACATGAGTCTTATGATGAAGGCAACTACCTGAAGTAAAAAATATAGAATAACTTTTCAACAAGCAAATACAAAAACATAAGTTCCAACTATCCAAAGGAAGACAGGAAAAGGAAAAAAAGAGAATGGAGAATCTGAACCTGTTATTCTTTTCAGTTTATCTATCAGGTAAGTCACATAATTCTCCGAAGTCAAGAATACATTCTCCTGATGTTAACTTCCAGTGGATATTTTGCTTTACTTTTTCTACTTATGACTTTGATGCATCTACAACTTTTGTATATGGAACCAGAGAAGCATCAAAAAATAAAAAAGCACTAGTTAATGAAAAGATCATCTTATCCCTAGTGCTCTTCAGCGCCACCTTTGCCCTAAATCAAATGACCACATGAGTATTTTTTGGATGTTCTATTCTGTCCCAGTAATATATGTCTATCCTGACACCAATATCATACTGCTTTAATTCTGTAGCTATGTACTGTAACAAACCTTGATATCTCCTAACTTTATTCTTAAAGAAAGCCTTGGCTATTCTTAGACCTTTTCATTTCCATATACTTTTTCCAATTAGTTTGTCAATTTCTACACACACACACATACACACACACACACACACACACACAGAAATCTGGCATACTGATAGGAATTACATCTTTAAACTGTTGAGTCTTCCAATCCAGAAATATGATATAGCTATTTATTTAGGGTTTCTTTAATTTCTCTCAATATTTTTCATTTTCTGAGAAGAGAACTCACAAATTTTTGCTAGATATAGTTCTGTATAGTTGATTTTTTGAAAATCGAATAATTTTTATTTTCTAATAAATTACTGCCGATATATAAAATGTATAATTTTGTATATTGACCATATATTTGGCAAGCTTGCTAAATTAACCTATTCCAAATAATTTATCTATAAAGTATTTTAGATTTTCTATGATGTATCAAGTGTTTGATTTCTTCTTTTATAGACATTATTCTTTTCTCTTTTTTTGTTCTTTATTGCGCTGGCTGCCTAGGCTCTTTAATGCAAATGTTGAATAGAAGAAGGTCATAGTGGATATATGTCTTGTTTCTTATTTCAAAAAGGAGATGTAGCTTTCAATATTTCAACATGAGGGTAATGTTTCTTGGAGGTTATTTGTGAGTACTCTATCAAATTAAGGAAATTTCATTCTATTGCCAGCTTTCCATGAGTTTATCATAAATATTTTTAATGGGCTTTCTGCATCTTTGGAGATAATCTTATTCTTTTCCTCCTTTGTTCTTTCATACAGTGTATTACATTGTTTGATATTTGAATTCTGAACCAGCCTTACATTTCTGGCACCAAACCCCCCCCCAACCCCCCCCCCAAAAAAAAACCAAAAACTTGGTCCTGATATAGTATCCTTTTTACATATTGCTGGATTCAGTTTTCCAACACTAATTTTGGATTTTTTTAATCTATATTCATGAGTGAGATTGGCCTGTAATTTAACTTTTCCATAACAGTTGCATCAGATAATGTTATCCAGATTAAGCACGTCTTATCAAATGAGCTTGGTCCATGACAGGGAGAATGCTTCATGCCACATGGAGGAGCCGTCAGCCACCAGCTGCCTGATGGCCTGAGCAAGCAGTACCCAGACATGCAGTGAACTGACTGACTGTTGATCTAGCTGGTGGCAGTGCGTACCTGGCCAGATAGGTGCTGTGGGCTAGGACTGTGGGGAGGGGAGCTGGCCAGGGCACAGACAGTTGAGCATGCACTGTGACATCTTCTCTCTGCTCATCTGTATACAACCTTCAAAATAACAGCTTTTGTCTCAGTATTCCAGGGTTTCTTTTCTCACAGAATCCAACAGAGTTGCAGTTCTTCATGTGCCAGCCCTGAGCTGAGTAAAAAACTTCCAGCAGAGATGATGAAAATGAAAAACTCCGTAATTTTCCAAGGTTACCTGCCAAACTGTCACTGAATTTACTGCTATATCCACTGCAAAGCTCATTTAGCATCATGCTGTGTTGATAATCCAAGTCCTTTCGTGTTAGTCAACATCAAGCCCACCTCTAATTCTGGGTGAATGTGGGCTGTGACCCAGCAGAGGACAGGCCCTCTCCCTGGTGAACATGCTGTAGTGGATATCTATTGTAAAAACTATAAAATTACTCTTGGTTGGAAATATGAACTTGCCTTTGAGACCAACAGTGATAAGAGATGAAAGTTTATTACTGAACTTGCTCATGTGTTCAAAGACAATTGTTGAGAGTGAAAACTTTCCATTCTATCTTGAATCCATTTTTGTGAAAGAGACTGTAAACAAGATAGAAACAAAGGAGTCCCATGGATGACAATATTTCTTGAAATTTAACCTCACAGACTAGCTGCAAATCTCATGACACTCTATGATTTCTCTGGTTATTCTTGGATAAGATAGCCCCTTCTTGTATATATCTCATCTGTATGTTATTTCTGAAGTTCTTAATGAACTGTTTTAAACAATCCCACGTTTTAGAGGAAGAATGAACTAACTGATGCTTCATCTATCAACTTTCTTCTTTTAAGCTATGTTTTTAATGCAGAATTTAGTTATGCAGGTAAATGCCTTTACTCGTGTTCAGTAAAATGAATTTCTAAAGAATATAGGAATGGAGTCTCTTTTATATAAAAATGTCTCACCACTGACCTTTATTGGAGTGAAGGCAAGGGAGTGTTGTAGTTCATACTGCAAAAAAACTGCAAACACTGTAAATTAAATGGGTATTCATTTTGGAGGTTAATTGCTAAATTACATACAGCACTCAATTAATTACCTTCCAGAATGTGTCACTAAGTTTATATATCAGTTTTTACTTTTGCTCAAAAACAGAGACGCTCACAACTTTATATAGGTTAATGGAGAAATGTGTCTAATGTTAATATCTTGTCTCTTTAAGCAATGAGGTATCTTATCTAAAAAGCAAGTGAACTAGTTGTTATAAATGGCTGCCTACATAAAGATGCATTCATTATTAAAGAAATATTTATCTCTTGTTCAGTTATTGAAATTGGAAAATTGTACCTTTAATGGAAGCAGTAACTTATACATCACTAGATTATTTTATGACTGGTTCAATGAAGATAAGAGTTCCTAGTCTATTATCAATTTACTTGAAGAATAATTAATTTTGCAAATCAAAGGTGCTAGAACCAAAAGGAAAATTAAATATCCCAGACTTTATTTAAAAATTTTTTCAGAAGGTTAAAACTACAAGAAAGGTTTTAAATTTAAGTGAATTGATTTGTGGATTTTTTAAAAAACTGAGTTGGGAAGTTTTCCCTTTCCTACCTACTAGAAGAGTCTGTAAAACTGGTATTGTTTCTTTCTCAAGTAAGTAGTAAAACTCAGAGAAGCCATCTGAGCGTGGAGTTTTCTTTGGGTGAAGGTTTTAAATTACTGATTTTTTTTATTATTATTCTTGTAGCAGTCTTCTTTTCTTCTTGTCTTGTTAAGTTGCGTTTTTCTAGTAGGTTTGCAACTTCATCTAAATTTGGTACTTCCGTATTTCTAGTAAATTGTCCATTTCATCTAAGTTTTCTAATGCATTGTCCTAATATTGTTCATAATATTTTTGTCATTTAATGTCTGTAGGATACACAGTCAAGTATCATTTTCATAACTATCTTATTGTTGCTCAATTTGGCCAATGTGTTTATTACTAATTATTCAAACCAGCTTTGGGCTTCAATAATCTTCTCTATTGTACATTAGGAAATGTTTTCATTAATATCTGATCCAATTTTTATTATTTTTTCTTTGGGTTTAATTTGTTTTTTCCTCTTTTTATGCTAAATCATTTACTTTAATAGATGCTTAGATCATTTACTTTTACATTTTTCTTTTATAATATATGCATCTAAGGCCATAAACTTCTTTGTGCAGATCTTTAGCTGTACCCCATAATACATCATATGAAAATGTCCTATTTTAGTTCAGTTGAAAAATACAATTTTTAAACATCTTTATTGGAGTATAATTGCTTTACCATGGTGTGTTAGTTTCTGCTTTATAACAAAGTGAATCAGCTATACATATACATATATCCCCATATCTCTTCCTTCTTGCATCTCCCTCTCTCCCAGCCTCCCTATCCCACCCCTCTAGGTGGTCACAAAGCATCGAACTGATCTCCCTGTGCTATGCAGCTGCTTCTCACTAGCTATCTATTTCACATTTGGTAGTATACATATGTCCGTGCCACTCTCTCACTTTGGCCCATCTTACCCTTCCCCCTCCTTGTGTTCTCAAGTCCATTCTCCAGTAGGTCTGCGTCTTTATTCTCATCCTTCCCCTAGATTCTTCATGACCTTTTTTTTTTCTTTTTAGATTCCATATATGTGTTAGCATACAATATTTGTTTTTCTCTTTCTGACTTACTTCACTCTGTGTGACGGACTCTAGGTCCATCCACCTCACTACCAATAACTCAATTTCGTTTCTTTTTATGGCTGAGTAATATTCCATTGTATATATGTGCCACATCTTCTTTATCCATTCATCTGTTGATGGACACAGGTTGCTTCCATGTCCTGGCTATTGTAAATAGAGCTGTAACAAACATTGTGGTTACATTCTAATTTATACTGTGATTTCACCTTTGCCCCATAGATTTTTAGAAGTGTACTACTTAACCTTCATACATTTGGGGGTTTTCTACTTTTCTTTTGCTTAATGATTTCTTTCTACTGGTTTAAATAACACAGTTCCTATCATTTTAATCTTTAAAATTTGTTGAGACCCATTTATTTTATGACACAACATATGTTCAACTTTGATGAACTTTTCAAGTGTGTTTAGAAAAAACAGATTTTGCAGCCACTGGGTACAGTGAAGGGTATGCCTATTTTGTCGTTTTTCATTGTTTTGCTCAAACCTTTTATATCTGTATTGAATTTTCTAATTGTTCTATCAGTTACTAAGAAAAAAGTATATTAAAAATCTCCCACGGGCTTCCCTGGTGGCGCAGTGGTTGAGAGTCCGCCTGCCAACTCAGGGGACACAGGTTCATGCCCTGGTCCGGGAGGATACCACATGCCGCGGGGCGGCTGGGCCCGTGAGCCATGGCCGCTGAGTCTGCGCGTCCGGAGCCTGTGCTCCGCAATGAGAGAGGCCACAGCAGTGAGAGGGCCGTGTACTCGGGGGGTGGGGGGGAATCTCCCACTATGATGGTAAATTTGACTATTTCTCTTAATTCTGTCATTTGTTGCTTGTGACATTTTGAAGCTAAATTATTAGCTACATATACATTTAGAATTATTATATTCTGGTGAATAAACCTTTTATCATTACCAATATTCTTATCTGTAGTATACTTTTTGCTTTAAAATAAACATTTCTATTTGCACTTTATTAGTTCACCTGTTCTGTGTTCTGGTTTCCATCCTTTCTTGCCTTCAGTTAGATTAAGTGGTTTATATTATTCCATCTTTTTCTCTCCATTATGTAATTTTACATACATACATTCTTTTGTCATTTGTTTAATGATTACCTTAGCAATTACATCTTTGACGTCTTAAAATCTTTTACCACTTCTCAATGCAAGGCCTTTAGAACACTTCAACTCTATTTACTACTCACTTGACAGGTATTTTAATTGCATATGCATCTATTTCTCCTTCAATTCTGAAAGAATTATTAAGAACATAAAATTCTAAATGGTCAATTATTTTCCTTCAGCACTTTAAAGATATCATTCCCTTCTCTGATTTTTCCACTTCTGTTGAGAAATTAACTGTTGGGATCATGGTTGCTCCTTTAGTGGTAATATAACTTTTTCCCCCCCTTTAACTGTCTTTCAATTTTTTTTCTTTGCCTTTGGTTTCTAGCAGTTTCTCTCTAATGTGCCAAGATGTGGTTTTATTTTTATTTATCCTGCTTGGTGTTTATATTATTTCTTAAATCTGTGATTTCACATGCTTTACTGTATTTGGACAGTTCACAGCCATTATCTCTTCAAATATTGCTCCTGCTGCACCTACTCTCTTCTCCTTTTGGAATTCCAGCTTCAGATGTGTTACAGCTTTTCATGATGATCCATGTAATTTTTAGTTTCTTTTATCTATTTTCCATCTTTTTGTCTCTCCATGTTTTGTCTAAAAGATCTTCCTGACCTATCATCCAGTTCACTGAAGTTTTTCCTCAGCTTGCTTTAAATTTCTGTTAAATTCAATCCACTGCATGCTTAATTTCAATTATTATTTTTTATCCCTAGAATTTCTATTTGGTTCTTTTTCATAGTTTCTGGTTTTCTGCTTAAATTTTTAATTCTATCTCTTAATTCCTTATGCATGGTTATTTACAAGTCTATGTCTGATAATCCCATTGTCTGATGCCCTAGGAGGCTGCTTTTATTTTCTTATTGTCTCCTTTGATTTATGGTCAAGTCTTATCTACTTTTATGCCTGGTTATTTTTGTTGGAATTTTAATATTATTAAAAACTAGAGATGATTTGAACCTTTGAATATGTTAGCTTTCTAAAGAGGATTAAATTTTCTACTGCAGGCAAGGAGATTGGGGCATTAGCAATCCAGATCACCATAATCCAATTAGGGCTTGAGATTATTCAAAAACTAAACTTCAGTTTCTGCAAGTGCTGGTCTACTTCTTGTATACCCTTAAACATATAGTGATATTAAACTCTCTGTGGTTTTGACTCAAAGATTGCCGTTTACTTGGCCCCCTTCTCTCTGAAGGGCACTAAAATCCAACTTTGGGCATTACAAACACATGAGCCTGTTGAAAATTCTGTTTGGCTCTTTATCATCAAGTGAAATAAGCAAATACCTCCAGGGTAAAACCAGTCCCAAATGCTCACTCTTCTTCATGCCTTCTTTCCCAGATCCTGGCCCTGGAATATCTAAGTGCCTTTCTTATAGATTTGAAAGGCCTTTAAAAAAGAATTTTTAAAGATTTGAACAGCTTTTCTAGTTGTCCTAAGTGGGAATATAGGGCTAAAGCAGATTGTACATCATTACCAGAAGTCTCTTCACTGAATTTTTTAAAGCTCAAATCTCTCAATATTCTTTTAGATACCACTTATCTTTTAAAAGATTAATGGTGTCCATTTCTTCACCTCATACTCACAATTCGACTCACTCCCATTTTTCCCTCAATGATCCACCAAAAAATCTAAGGCAAAAGTCATCAATGACCTCTATTTTGCGAAGTCAACATGATCCTTTTCAGCCATCTTCTCCTTCAACTTCTCAGCAACATTTGTCACCGTTAGTATCTCCCTCTTTTCCCTTTCTATACCTTACGAATTTTGAATCAAGTGTCTATGCTGCCTATTCAAAAATAAATGCATTTTATAAAGAAACAGCCCAACTCCATGATTAAAAGATAATTCTTTCAGCTCAAAATTTTGAGCAATTTGAAATGCAAATACCTCAGGAAAGGTATAGCAGATCTATGTGCATTTTTGCTTACACTACTTCAACTTACTTGCTAAGGAGAGAAAAAGAGAAACAATTTTTAAAGTTCACTTCTGTCCACAATTTCTTTCACTGAAGAGTTGTCCTAGAATAAGAGTACAATGAGGATGAGAATTCCTCTCTTAGTTCCTATATGTTTCTCCTTGAGTTAACTTACCACTCAAAGTTCAATCCTCATGTTTAAAATACAACATATGCGCCCTGTAAAATATCCCTAAAATATAAGCAAACTACTTCATTTTGTCAACTCTCAGAACTGGTCTAAAACATGTAGGAAAAAAATATATCTGTGCTAGACTTTTCTGAAAGATATGTATTGATATGTATCTGTTTATATAGCAGATACTCTGTTATTCTTTAGGGTGCCAATGGTGATTTAAGGAATTTTTGCTCACTTTAACACCATACCCCACAATATATATATATTACAATTCCACTATAAGTTATTATCAATTATTTATACACTTAAGTCAAAAATGTATACTGAATGCTTACTATCTGTTAGGAATTCTTTTGGTACTAGAGACCCAGGAAGCACACAGATTTAGTGCGAAGCTTGAGTATAAAAGTTATAAACGAATGTGATCTGTGCTACAATGATAGTCTGTAGAGAACTTAGGAGGCAGATATACCCTTACTGATGACAGCATTTTGCTTCCCATTATACGTAAGCAGCTGACTGCCTTCAAACACCAAGAAAGCAGCCACAGGTTGCCTTCTAAATTTGGGGAAACCCAGTGCTGCATTTCAACACCGTAAGAGCCACTGAAATGGGAGACTTAGAGTAGTACCTGGGCTCCAGAGCCCTCTGACCACATGTCAAGGAGCTGCACTAAATACTCTCCTTGAGCTCTCCAGCTATATGAGTCTACCGTAACCAATTTCCTGTTGGAAACCTCCAAGCAAGAAACAGGCCCAGCGGGAGGTCTGACCCACCACAGATGTCTCATAAGATATATATTTAACTGCCTTCTTTTCCTATATCCGGTAACCCCCAAATGGCTACCATTAAGATGCTTTTTACTGCCCCCTCTACCTATTCATCATCAAAAAGGGAACATTGCATGCTCCTGAAGACAGAGACGAAAGGTTTTTTTAGGGCAGGGACTTCCGAAGGTAATTTCTGCCCTCACACCTTTATTGAGTGGGTCCCTGAGGCTGGGCAGATTTAAACAGACCCAAGTTAACTGGCTCAGATTTTCTCTGTCAGTATATATCCTAATATTTGTACCCTACAAGGAGGTACAGAGAAGAAAGAACTAAATCTGTGGGGGGAGAAAGGGTCATTAAAGGTTATGAGAGAAGAGTTTTCTTGGATGGGGTTAAGAATAAATAAGTTCACAAGGCAGATTAAAGCTGGGGAGAACATTTTAGGCAAAAGAGTCACGGACAAAGGCATGGAAAAGTAGTATAAATGAAGAATACAAACAATTTTAGTTTTTACATTTTTATTTATTTATCTCTCTTCCCAACTTTCATCTGTTGGTTTATGACAAGGCTGTCTTTTCTGCATTATTTTTATGAACAGCAGGTCCCATCATTGATTTGAAGCACTTCTATGTTATTCTTGATCCTTCTTGGGGAAGTAATTATTTTATCTGCCTATTAAGAACTTGTCATAAACCAACAGATTAGTAGTGTACCATTCATACTTTGGGTACCCATAAGGCCCCTCCTCCACCACAATTTGCTATTTCAATAATCTGTGCTAACACATGGCCTGCATCTCTTATTGACTGGAGTCTCCTCAAATATCTGTCAAGGGGATAAGAATGTACTAGTGTATTGCTGTCAATGCTCTAGAAAAACAAATTATGTAATGCAGCTTTTACTCTCAAGTTTATGGTCTCACTGGGAAGGCATGACAAAAATCCCAGCAAGGACTGAACAATTCAAGGCAGCATAAACACGAAGGCATACTTTTCTTGCTTTGCTGTTAAACAGCTTCATGTCGTCCTGTCCAGGCTGGCTTGCAACACACCACAGATGACACTCATGATAATTGTTTTGTTTTAAAAAGTGTCGCTAAGAAGAACATAGGTTAACATCTCCATAAAAAGGGACCTCAAGTTCTACTCTATCGATAATTCTACCACTTTGCCCAGCTGGAAAAGGAGGGTGACAGTTACCTACAACCCTACACATTTGAAGATGAATTTCAAATGTATCAGGAAAATAAAGGAATCTCATCTGTCACTGACTCGACTGGGCATGAAAAGTGAATTGCAGCAGCCCAGGGCCAAGAGAAAAAATATTTTAGAGGAAAAATGTCTAGGTAATGGGAGCAGATCTAGTTTCACAAAGTTCAGCTTGGTAAGCAGAATATAGTAATCTCTCAATCTGACAGGTAAGCAGGTTAAACCCAGAGAAGGAACTACTGTCCTCACTCTGCAAAGATCTAGGTAAGCAGGCAGGTAAGCAGGAAGGTTCTGCAAGCAGGAAAAGGACCTAGGCGCCAAAGTTTGGCTAAGTGACAAAACTCCAGGTTTTGGGTAGGGTATGGTAAAAGTAAGTCCCAAATCATTCATTCATTCAAAAATATTTTGGGAGCCAATTCTGTGCAGGGCTATGTACCAGGACCTGAAGTACTGCAGTGAACAAAACAAGCATTGATCCCTTCCCTTTAAGAAATGTATACTCATTAAGGGGAACAAAAGTAAGTAAAAAGACAAAATCAGTATAAATTGTCATTAGTGTTATGGAAAACATCAAATAAGGCACTGAGGTAGAGAATGTGGTGGGAAAGTATCCTAATTTAGAACTGATGGTCAGGGCGTGTTCTCTGGGGCAATGTTATTTAAGATGCAATGCAAAGGATGAGAAAGAGCTAGCCGTGAGAAAGGACAGCATTCTAGACAGAGGTGCAACATGTGCAAAGGCACCAAGGTAGGAAAGTAGTTGGTGTGTGAAGAGATAAAATAATATCAGTATAGGCGGGGCAGGCTGAAAATTGGAAAAGTGGTTTGGCTTGTTCAGCAGAGACCAGCTCATGAAGGGTCTTGTAAAGCATGGTAAGAAGCTTGGATTTTATTCCAAATTCATTGAATGGGTAGCCAATGAAGACTTTTATGGAATAAAAAGGATACAATGTAACTTATAATACGAGAGTATCACTTCAGCTGTTAGGAAGAGAAGTGATTAAAGGAGGGCAAGAAGAAAAGTGGGAAAACAAATTAAGAGAAAGATGGTGGGAGATTAGACCCAGTGAAATGGTGGAAATGGAGATAAAGGGATGAATTTAAGATATATTTTGGAGTTTGAATTGAGACCTTATTGCTGGATAGAAGGTAAGGACTTAGGGAGTTGGAGAATTAGGGATGACTTCCAGACTTCAAGCCAGAAAAACTAGAAAATTGTTACTATCAATTTCCATGTTGGAGAACACCAGAAGGATGAGAGAAATTTGAAGGGCAAAACAGATGCTACCTTTGAGATATGTGTAAGGCCTCCAACTACAGATGTGAAACAGATTTGTGAATCTGGAGCTAAGATAAGAGGTCTGACTAATGATATAAATGTGAGTGTTAGTCTAAAATGGTATGGACAAGACCACCATGGTGAGAGAAGAGGGGAAAATATATAGTTAAGGATCAATCTGTAAAGAATCCCATAAGGTAAAGCAAAGTTCTCAACCTGGCTTCACATTAGAAAAACATAGGAATGCCTGTGAAATGGTTCTGCAGCCATCAGTGCCCTCTTTTGATAACACTCAGTCATTGCTGTCTGTGAATTCCTACAAAACCATTAAAGTCCCAACCAACTGCTCTAAAAAAGTGAGGTTGGAGAAATGGCTATTGGATTTGGAAACGTGAATGTTTGATAACTTTTGCAAGGAGAATTTCAGTTCTCAGCTTTAGAGAATCTGGGGTTTGGGGAGGGTTATTAAGATCATCTTAATTACCAAACTTGGAATGCAAGCTTGACTTAGTGCCAAGACTTCTATGTAGTCCCGACAGCTCCTTAAACTCCCCAGTCCTATCTGGGCTTGGGATTGGGATATGGAAGTTGGGGAGTAGACTCAAATAAGAGAAGGAAGACTACAAGGACCAGGAACTACAAGAATCAACAGAAGAAAAAAACTAAAACGCAAATTGGTATCAATGGTCAATATTTCATGAGAACGCAACTGAGGCACAGGTGAAACAATTATTCAATCCAAGATGAGATTTTTGGATCAATTCAACAAGTATTTCAAGCTCTGAATAGGTGGTAGAATAGGAGAGTAGGCTTGCCCTATTTAGCAAATAAATATGTAGGAGGTCTAGTTAAATTTGAATTTCACATAAACAAGAAACATTTTTTCAGTATTTGGAACATGCGTAGACTAAATTTTTTTTCACTGTTTATCTGAAATTCAAAGTTAACTGAGCATCCTCTATTTTATTCAGCAATCCTTGACAGGAGGAATGGAAAGACAGATACTCTCCCTTTCCTCATAGATCTTAGTAAAGAAACATTATCAGTTTCATATGAATTTGAATTATTCCAGAGGTCCATGGCATGAAGGACTCTTAATGGCAAAGAACCAAGTGAGTGGATCCTGAGATACTGGTGAGCAGGTGTGAGTCACCCAGCCAGTGAGGGACACTCACAACCAGCCTCATGTCAAAGTGGCTTTGCCACTCCTTCTTTGTATCGACTATATATTCTTATTTTCTGTATTCTTTTTTTGTTAACATCTTTATTGGAGTATAACTGTTTTACAATGGTGTGTTAGTTTCTGCTTTACAACAAAGTGAATCAGTTATACATATACATATGTTCCCATATCTCTTCTCTCTTGTGTCACCCTCCCTCCCACCCTCCCTATCCCACCCCTCTAGGTGGTCACAAAGCACAGGGAGATCACCTCTGTATTTTCTGTATTCTTGATGCTCTGGCACCTGGGGCCTCAATGACTCGGGAGGGACCACCCCTCCCAGGGTTAGGTAATACCTCAAGATAGCCAACAGCTTACCAGGGTGCACACCTTTAATATGCAAACTAACCCATGCAAAGCACAAACCCCAACCATCTCCTTTAGGGCTCTCACAGTCAAGCCACCATCTACCTGCCCTAATTACCCTGGGGTCAGATACCAGATTACTAGAGACAGCCCCTCTGCACACTGCCCACTAAAAGTATTCAAACTAGGTAACCCTGAAGCTGCTTACACTGCCTTGCTTTTCATGGGAAACTGCTGCTCACAGTTTCTCCTTGTTCCTTCTGCCTCCTGACCAACCCTGGTGCTTCCCAGTGCAGCCCTTCGTGGAGGGGTGTGCCCCTCCTCCTGGGAACTGTGAGTGTCTTTTCAACCGTCCCCTGATCTGTTGCTCTCACAATACCTGAATAATAACAAAACCTACATTTTAAAACACTCTAGGGAAAAAAATGTTTTCATTATTGTAGAAAATGGCCAAAAAGTTAGAAACTTTTAAACATCAGTTAAAGTTGGCAGAGCAGTTCCTTGGACTCTGAGGAGATACATTAAAAACAAAGGATTCTCAAATGTAAATTAGATAGCTAGTGGGAAGCTGCTGCATAGCACAGGGAGATCACCTCTGTGCTTTGTGACCACCTAGAGGGGTGGGATAGGGAGGGTGGGAGAGAGGGTGATGCAAGAGGGAAGAGATATGGGAACATATGTATATGTATAACTGATTCAGTTTGTTGTAAAGGAAAAACTAACACACTATTGTAAAACAATTATACTCCAATAAAGAAAAAAATTAAAAAAATTAAAATTAAAAAAATTTAAAAAAAATAAAAACAAAGGATTCTCAACAGAAAGACGAATCCCCCCAAAATAGAGAATCTATAAAACCTGCTCCTGAGTGTGAATTTAGAATTTTAGAAAGGTTTGCAGAATAAAAATTAAACTAAATAAAAAATAAGTAAATAAATGAATAAAAACTAAAAAAAAAAAAGTTTACAGACATGTCCCCTCAAGAATACCAGTGGTCTTGTGGCTCCACAGCAATGTATATTGGGACAGAAAGGTTCTATAACAGTAGATTTCCCACTCATGTTAAAATGTATGGCTAGATCCCAATCAATTTGGGGGAGTAACAAAATCTTTGTCTCCTCAACCAAGCGTCCAGCTGAAATTTAAGACATAAAACCCCTGGCTCATGAAAGCACAGCAAAACCCAGCACCTTCACGAGAATAACGACATCTAACACTAGTCAAGTGTTTATCACCTAGCAGCTTTCTTACTTGGTGCTTTACATACTTTAACTCATCGAATCCTCTCAAGTACCTCTAATATAGGTAGTATTAGAGTTCACATTTTACAAACGGAGAAACTAACATGCAGAAGGATCAAGTTATGTCCACAAGTTCACACAGCTAGTTCACACATTATTCAAAGCTGACTCTGATTGGCATAAGACTATAAGCTTTCTTTCTAAAACTATTATCAGCCTTTTCTTTGAGACAGTTTGCCTTACAGCTGTGGTTCTCAAAGTGTGGTCCCCAGGGCAGCAACATCAGTATGCTCCCAGAACTTCTCAGAAATGCAAATTCTTCACCCCATCCTAATCCTACTGGACCAGAATCTCAGGGAATGGGGCCCTGCAATCTGCGCTTTAACAACTCTCCAGGTAACACTGACGCATGCTACAATTCTAGAACAACTGCCTTAAGTGTGCTTAGCTCATATATTAAAAATGTCTATACTTCTACCCTTATCTCATTGTTTGAGAACTTTTTTTTTTTTTTTTAACTGACTGGTATTCTGTTTAAGAGGGACTTTCTATGGAAATCTTAGGGATGGACGTCAAAAGGGAGTTACTATACTCTGTCTTCTAGAATGCTTGCTACTGAAGCTCAGTACCTATTCGTGCTCAAGGACCTTATATGGTGCATACAGTTCAAGTCAACAAAATCTCACAAAGGGAATAAAACATCAACAGAAACATCATTCTACCATCTTAATTGGAGAAAGCCATGAAATAGCTTAAAATTTTAAATCAAGTGTTTGTTCTCTTAATCAGCTTGATTTCCCCCATTTAAGCCTACTCATTGCCACCCCTCTGACTTGACCCAAATATGTCTTTTTTCTCTCAAGACTTCAATCTCTCTGAAAACAAAAACCGTGACGTGTTACTCCATGTATCTTTGTATCAAAGACAGAGGCTGGCTCATAATTGGTGCTCAGTAAGTGACTCTCAAACATAATTGCATCCTCCAACCTCCAGTTCACACAGATGTTCCACAGTCTTTTGTAAATCAAGCCACAAAATTAGCATTTTTAAACCCACATTTACCTTTGGTTCCTTTCTGTCCCTGGGGAAAGAAGTTACTAATAGAATTCACAATATAACAGGGGGAGGAAGCTATTTCTTCACAGTAAAGTTCTGGCCAAAGATCTTGATTTATTGGGCACTAGGAGAATCTGATCACTACATATTTATAGCAGTAGCTAGAGATAAGTGCATTCAGGAAAGTGCTACTGAAATGCATTTCCTTCATTTCCTTGACAGCAAAGGGAAGCAATGAATGCTTTAAATCACAGAAAATATTTAGAATATGAAAGACAAATGGAAGTCACAAGTTTCTCAACCTGCAGAAGAGACAAAATTTTACAAGGTTCACCAAGAGGTTGTGGGAAATTCTGACCCCTCTTCCTCTGCTTCTAGAAGAATCCATGAAGCCCCCATTTGTTTACCAGGCTCTGGCAAGAAGTTATCACTAAACAGACGTATGTGATATCAAATGGATGGTCATTATTTAAAAACAGGTCTGTTCTTCGTATTTCTCTCATTGTTCAAAGACAAAAGGTATTAAAAGAAACTAGCCATGTGTTAATTCTATTCCCCTTATTTCACTCCAATCCTTGAAACCACAAATATAGATTTTAAAATAAAATACAAGTTCATTTTGAATTCCATTTTTTATTTTTTTTGTTTTGTTTTGTGGTACGCAGGCCTCTCACTGTTGTGGCCTCTCCCATTGCGGAGCACAGGCTCCCAGGCTCAGCAGCCACGGGCCTAGCCGCAGAGCGGCATGTGGGATCTTCCCTGACCAGGGCACGAACCCGTGTCCCCTGCATCAGCAGGCAGACTCTCAACCACTGCGCCACCAGGGAAGCCCCTGAATTCCATTTTTAAAATATTTTTATGACAAAAAATTCCAACAACATAGGAGTATATAGGAAGAAAACCTTGGGTCTCATCACTCTGGTCTCCTAAACTCTTAGAATAACCACGATAAACAGTTCAGAATGTATTCTTCCATATTTTTTCTACACATGTACCTGTGTGTGCATGTATACATTATCATACACTGTACACATACATGCATGCTTATTTTTCAGATGCTGCTATGCTTGTCATCTGTATTATGTTTTCTCTCACACATTTAAATCTTTCATAAAATTTTAAAACAAGAATTTTTATGTTGAACTTTTTATCTCCAGCTTTATTAAGATATGATTGGCCTATGTTGTTTAAGTTTATGGTGTACAATGTCGTTGTGTGATACATACACAAATATTGCAAAATGATTAAGGTCAGTTAACATGTCAACTTACATAAATATCCTTGCCACACCAAAAAAATTAAGATCTACTCACTTAGCAACTTTCAAGTATATGATACGGTATTGTTGACTAGAGTTACCAAGATGTACATTAGATCCCCAGAACTTATAACTGGTCACCAACATCTCCCCATTTCCCCCACCCTCCAGCCACTGGTAACCACCATTCTAATCTATTTCTATGAGTTTGGCTTTTTTAGATGCCACATACAAGGGATATCATACAATGTTAGTCATTCTTTGTCTGACTTATCTTACTTAGGCTAAAGCCCTCAAGGTCCATCCATGTTGTCACAAACGGCAGAATTTCCTTCTTTCTCATAGCTAAATAATATTCCATTATATATATGTGTGTATATACACATATACATACACACACATTTATGTTCCATTACATATATTCATAATATGTACATAAACATATATATTCAATTACTTAATGTATAAATATACACACAAACATACACACACATATTTATTGCTCAAAAAATTTTAAAACTAAGAATACTACTACTATATGATCTTGCAGTTCCATTTCAGGGTGTGTGTGTGTGTGTGTGTGTGTGTGTGTGTGTGTGTGTGTGTGTGTGTGTGTGTGTGTGTGTGTGTGTGTGTGTGTATCTCCAAAGGAAAGGAAAACAGGAACCTCAAGAGATATCTGCACCCCCAAGTTCATTGCACCATTATTCTCAATAGCTAAGACATGGAAACAACGTATGAGTCTGTCAATGGATAAACAGATTAGTTTGTAGAAGTTTGTTTTTCATGTCAGCTCATGATGTTACATAAAGAACTCTTGGGATTTTTGTTGGGATTTGAAAGTTTACTTTGTATAAAATGAATATTTATATCTATATAGTATTCTTATCTGGAAGTGTGTCTGCTTTCTTCAGGCCTTTTGTTGTTACAACTGTTTTTCTGGAAAGTTACCATTTTCTTCGTATAAAGTCTTATATTCTCTCTCCAGTTTATTCCAAGATATTTGAGCTTTTTTTTCCCCATTTTGAATGGGCATTTTCTCCTGTTAATTGTTTAAAAATAAGAATGTTATCCTTTTACACATATTAATCTTATTGCTGGACACAGCCCTGAACTCCCTTTTATTAATTCTAATAATTTCCAGTTGATTGTCCAGGATTTTCTTGGTAAACAATTAGCTGATATGTAAACATAGTTTTCTCTCATTACCTTTTTTCCCTGACTCAATACCTTGACTGGTACACCTCCAGAAAAATGTTGAAACTTTGCTTTATTTTTAACTTCAATTGGAATGTTTCTAATATTTCATTAATAAGTATGTTGCTGATTACAGGTTTCTTATATATTCTTTTCCATGTTAAGAAAACTTCCTTCTGCTATTAGATTACTGAGTGTTTGTTTTAATAGGAGTGGGTGTTAAATTTTAACAAATGCTTATTTATGTCTACTGAGATGATCTCGCAGTGGGGAAACACAGTGAATTCCGTCAAGAAGTTTCTTAATGGTGAACTTTCCTTGCTTTCCGGGGATATGTTTTCATTGGTTTCTGACTCAATGTAGATGTCAGTACAAGGTAGACTTGAAAAAAAGATCAGGAGAAAATTCTTCTCCCCACTTTGGGAAAAATGCATTCCTCAGGACACAATAAAGAATCAGAGTCTTCAACTGCCTGACCTAAACATTTCTATTATACTAACACTCCCAGCTCCATGTCCCAGAGTAAAACTGAGTGACATAATAGGTCACGTGCCTAGTTTACCATTAAATGGTGTTATCTTGGGGAAACAAGGGGAAAAGTAAAGCCAGTGGAAAACTTAAACAAATCCTATCCAGGAAAAGAAACCATCCAACCTAGAACACTGCTTGCATAGCTGCCCTTGGTATTGCTACCAGTACCTGTGAAATCCTACACCCAGAAACATTCTACCCCATCTTACTTCCAATGAAATCTCTTCTCAGCCCAACCTCCCAATGGAATTAGGTCAAATTCTAACTGTAAGAAATCAAAATACAAACTAGTTACAAAGCATGCTTTTAATTTCAAGATATGATAAGGTCAGAGAAATGGCAGCACAAAAATGACCCTAGTGTACTTCTCAAAGCCAAGGAGATGAAACAAGCATGAGATAGAGAACCCTGGGATAGCTTAACCTAAAGTTGCCATATTTCGCAAATGAAATCATAGGATGATCAGTTAAATTTCAATTGCCCCATGCAATATTGGGGACATATTACTTGCACTGAAAAAAGTTCAGTGTTACTCATCTGAAATTCAAATTTAGCTTAGGGTCCTATATACCCTAGCTTGGGCTCCAAAATAATTTGCCTGTATTTCTATCCTGGTCCCACCACTTATTAGCCATGTGACCACTAAATGTTAGGAACCACTCTAAAACCAGTTTCCTCAATGTTAAAATGAGTTATTTTGAGGATTAAATGACTTGAAGCATGTAAAATGCTCAACACATCCCTCAGCACATAGAAAACAATAAATGGCAGATGAACCTTAGGATTTAAGTAATGGTTACACTCGGGAGTTCAGGGGTGTAAACAGTACTGGACTAGGGAGTTAGGAGACGTGTTTTATTTCTGACTGTGTTTCAAACTAGCCGTGTGCCCTTAAGCAAGTCCCTTAACCTCCCTAGTTCTCAATGTTCTTATCTACCAAATACGAAGGTTGAACTAAATGGTCTCTTCCCACTCTTAAAAGTCTGGTTCCTGGACCCCTATTGCTTATACTTTGGAGAAATACATCAAAATGTTGTCAATTTTCCTTAAATGAATTCTTTCCTTGGAGCAGTACATGATTAATATCTTCTGAATACTACTGTGAGTAAAAGTATGCCGAGTTGAGATTTCAGTCGCTTTTGCTTTGAGGAATACAGGTGCAATTGGCCATACTTATTCTCAGACAACAGTCCATGTGGTTTCATGGTTTCACCTCAAGACATAAATCAACTCCTGGAGCCTGAGTCCAATCCAACACCCTGAATGCAAGTTACAGTATCTTCCGCTTTAGCACAATAAGCAATATGGTATCTTGTTTGTCACTGTACAATGGTTTATGGCAGACTGAGGAATAGGTGGTGGGGTTTCCAAATAGATAGATGCAATGTGTCTTTAAAACTAAATGAATACCACCCTCTAATTTCATTTTAATTTAACTGAGGATTAATTTGGGGTTTTTTTTTTCTATAAGCTACTAAAAACTTTTGTTTGTTTATGCTGTAATTATTACTGTTATTCAATAAACCACGAAGAAATGATTAGTCTATGAACTAATCATTAGTCTATGATTAGTCTTAAATGAACTGGAGATTCATTTAAGCCCATGTGCATTTGATTTTCAGAACTAAAAACCACATTCCCATATAATATGTCTACAGAGCAAGCTTAACACACAAACAGACACACAATGTCTCAATCAGAAGCATTATTAAGGGCTTCCCTAGTGGCGCAGTGGTTGAGAATCCACCTGCCAATGCACGGGACACTGGTTCGATCCCTGGTCCGAGAAGATCCCACATGCCGTGGAGCAACTAAGCCCGTACTCCACAACTACTGAGCCTGCGCTCTAGAACCCATGAGCCACAACTACTGAGCCCACGTGCCACAACTACTGAAGCCTGCGTGCCTAGAGCCCGTGCTCTGCAATGAGAAGCCCACGCACTGCAACGAAGAGTAGCACCCGCTCGCTGCAACTAGAGAAAACCCATGCGCAGCAGCAAAGACCCAACACAGCCAATAAAAAAAAATTTTTTTAAAAGCATTATTGAAAAGTTTATACTTTTGTGGGAGGGTTGGGGGAGATCATGTAATGTTAGCACAGGAAGAAAATTTGGTGATCTAGTCTGACTCTTTTTTATAAGGAAACTGAGGTTCAGAAGAGTTAGACGAATTCTGCTAGAACACAAAGCAATAAGCCCATCTTTCCTCGGATGTTCTCTTTACTCTGAAATACTCTGATCAAAAGCATGTCCTCTAGTCAACAGCATTTAAGTAGTTAGTGAAAATGTGATAGATAAAAGTTTTCTGCTGACCTACCCCAGAAATCCATGAACCCTGTGAGTAGCTGTTTTATGCTGGGCACTATTCTAGGCACTGGGATATTAATAATGAATAAGACAAGGGCCTGCCCTTAAGATTTGTCTTCTTCCTGTTAACTGAAGAATTCGTAAGCCAAGCCATCTGTCCTTTTCATAATCACAGCAATCCCATGACATGGATCCAAAGGGTACTATGGATATCTGGTACCACACTTCATGAGAAACCATTGCAAACAGTCTTCCAAAACATTATTTTAAATCCTATTCCTGAAATCCAAGTTTATTGTTTCAAGAGTTTCTCCTGAAATTATTATAATTTATGTTTCCGGCATTGTCCAGGTAGCATGGCATAGTGTAAAGAAATATGGGTTCTACTCCCAGACCTGCCACTAACAAACTGGGTCATTTGGAACAAGTGACTAAACTTCTCTGATTCCCTATTTCCCCATCTATAAAATGAGGAGCTTGATTGACAGGACCCAAAGTCTCCTCCAAGTCAAAAAACTTCTATCTAGGGTGCAATACATACAGTCAGCACAGGATGTTAAATGATAGAAAGTGATCAAGGGAGCTTGACTGGGGCTGAGAGTGAAACTAGCCAACCCCAAAACTCCAAGTCAGCATACTGGGGGCATGACACGTAATTCTTTCCAAGTCTCATCCCAGAAATTAGTCCAACAATGAAAGAATATTCTTAGGTGTAAGCAAGTGTGTCCACCTCATTCGAGATCCCAGAAGTAGCCAGGGCTTTATTAACTGACACAGTTATCAGGTAGAAAACCACTCTTTTGGAAAAATTATGTATTCTACATTACTTCTCACTTTATCACCTAGCCAAGCGTGCTAAGCTACTGCCATATCATTCATCCACTCTTTCCAGTTGGGATTTCTGAGACTGTTCTCATAGTGTCAAAGATTTACTTTGACCTCCTGGGGGAAAACACTGGCCCCAGACAGCAAACAAAACTACCCCATATTATAATAAATATACCATATCGGGAGGGAACTAGTTGCTAGAACATCTTTTTCTTTGCACTGTTACTCCAGGAAGCCATGCTATTTTCTCAGCTCCTACCTGGCCCATACCAGCTGATCCCTTGCATCCTACTCCAAGCCACAAGCAGGCTCATTGTGTCAATGTACTGCTGCCTCTGCAACACTGAGTCAGTCACACTTCAAGATGAGGAGGCTGGATTTCTTATTAGCTGTGTTTGGATGCAGGCTAGGAATCCCTGCTGACGGGGGCCAATTTTATATGTTTTATAATAAGTTTCATCCCAAAACATTAGTCTACACAGATAGGAAGCCACTGAAGTTGCTTGTACAAAAGAAAAAAAAAAACACCACTCTGAAGTTATCAAAGTGCTATACAAATGCCAAATGAATTCACTGCCGTAAGACTTCTAGTCGCCTTTATTAGTTACTGGGCTCAAAGGCAGGGGAGCTAGACAAGCATCGGCTTGGGGGTCAGGGAACCTGAGTCAAGTCCAGCCCTGGAAGGAAGTAGCTTTGTGACTCTGGGTGAGTAATTTCACCTCTTGTGTCTCAGTTTCACTGTTTGTTAACAGTTGGGCTATGTATGCTCAAAGACTCCCCACCTCCACCACTGGCCCCTGTGCTGATGTCTTATGATACCATATTTTTTTCTCTCGGTTGCCTGCCAGTAAATTACTTGCTTGGGAAGATGTATTAACTATTAGGCCAGTAGGGTACGATTTAACACATTCCTGATGCAATAAATCAATAGTCCTCCTTTCCCTTTGCATTAAACTTGTGTTATTTTGTTTGGTTTTGGTTGTTGTTGTGTTTGTTTTTGGTTTTGTTTTTTGCATCACTCTGGCCATGGAGGATTATGAAAGAGCAGGTGCCTCCAGGGTTAAAAGCAGGGTTAATCCTGGGGCTGGGACCTCTAACATTGGCTCTCTCATCAGTTTTCCAGGTGAACTGGAATCATTGTTCTGAAACTTATTCATTTGTAAAGTAAGAAATGAGGGTTCCTGTGAAGTAGTAGCACCTAAAACCCAAATGGGGGACAGTAAGATGTGGTGGCTGGGGAACTATACTCAGAACTGCCCTCTCCCATTCATTCATTCACTCATTCATTCCCCTATACCCGGGACTTTCTGGAACCTGGTGCAAAGTGAAAATGCCAGGTCCCTTGTTTAAAAAAAAAAAAAGGTGGGGGGGATATTATTAAAAGTTCTGCAATAAACGGTGTTTTGTGTTCCACAATCTCTCTTGATCTGCTGTGGGGTTTTTTATTATTTAATGTTGTACTCCCTCAGGCAGGGGAATACTTTCAGGGAATTCAAACCCTCACAGGTGTTAACGGTGACTTGGAACACGTGCAGCCCCTGGCTGTCAGTTTCCCCTTCCACCAGAGCAGGATGGAGATGTTATGAGTTAGCACTGGTCTCAGAAGTCAAGCCAGGCATTTCTCCTTCCCAGGACCTGCTACCTCAATCCCTGGTAGGTGGGCATGGCTAGAATACACTGGGAATCTGGACCAAGTATGGTCAAGAGGCTGCCCCCGACCAGGTAACCTGCAAAATGCACTGTGGTGCTGCCAGCACAGGGCAGGGGTGACCACCAGCATGCTCTGCTCCAAGCTGTGGTGGGACATGTGCATCTACCTCAATCCTTTGGGCACCAACACCGAGGCCCCCACTGGGGCAGAGAGAGACAGCGGTCACCAACTAGAGGAAGGAAGTGGAGAAGGAGACAAGGCAGGGCCTTGTGAGCCAGGAGCAGGGGAACAGGTGATCAAGATTCCCTTCTAGGGCTTCCCTGGTGGCGCAGTGGTTGAGAGCCCGCCTGCCGATGCAGGGGACACGGGTTCGTGCCCCGGTCCGGGAGGATCCCACATGCCGTGGAGCGGCTGGACCCGTGAGCCATGGCCGCTGAGCCTGCGCGTCTGGAGCCTGAGCTCTGCAAAAAAAAAAAAAAAAAGCTTCCCTTCTAGGGAGGCTGTAGGAGGCAAGACCAACAGTAAGCCACCTCCAAGTCCCTAGCAAACACTCAATTGTCCCATCAACCTCACTTCCCAAACACAAATTCAAAGATAAGATTACTAAGCATATCTAGACCACTGACCACAGAGCATCAAACTCCAAGCACTTCTGCACTGCTTTTAAGTCTAGGAAATGGATCCTACTCATGCCTGGAGAGCCCAGATTCTCTCATATCCCCTTGCCTTTGCATACACTGGGCCCTCTACCTTTCATGAAGTCCCTTCCTGCCTAGTGGGCCTGACAAACTCCCAATCATCCTTCAAAACCCATGAGGGCATCACCTCTCCTGTGAAGTCTTTTCTGCCTGCTCCACCCTAGGAAACTGATTATACTCTCTGTTGTATCCCCCATTATCTCAGGCATACTTCTAATAACATATTATCAAACTTCATCTGCATTCATTTATTTCAGTCTGCCCTTCCCTTGAGCCTATAAGGAATTTGAAGGCAAGGCCTATAGTTTATTCATTTTTATATTCCAAAGCATAGTACTCCACTCTCTGTCCTTTGCAGCAATAGGGTCCTTTGATGGTTTGATCACTGCTCATCTTAGGGGCCTTTGCAGAGCATCTGTGGCCAATGAGCTTGGGATTCCTTCTCTTGGCTTCTTTAGGCCTCACAAGTCCTTTGTGCTAAACTGGCCCTCCTACAGCTCTCACTAGCATAGCACGTCCCTCTGAGGTCTGCATGTGACTCCCAGTGGATTTCCAATCCAAGGAGTTATCCTGCAGCCCTCGGTTTCTGCCTCATCAGGCTTGGAATACCCATTCTGATAGTGAAGCCTGCTAGCATATCAGCCACCATGCATGTACTTCCACAAGGCACAGGGGAGATTCTGGACATTTCCATGCCACACACAGGAGCCAAAACAGACTCCAGAAAGCTAAGTCAGACCAAGGCCACCACAAAGCACAACTCTAGGAGACAAAGCATTTCCATCTAAGTCTAAGTACATGGTGGCCTGTGGAACTGTGCAGTGTGCAACCTGCACAGCTGTATGCAGTGACCCAGACTCTGGTCTTCCTCTGCCTGATCCCACCACAGTGACGATTTTTTTGTGATACAGAGGGCTTCCTACAGTTAAGTCAGCTTCCTACAAGTCTCCTCCTTTCCATTTTCCTCTCAAAGTATGTAACATGTCCCTTCCTCAGGATTTTGACCTAGATTGCTAATGAGGCAATAATCATAGAGCCATAACCCAAGTGATTTAATGCCGTTCTGCTTCTGCCTCCTTCTGTCTACCTTCCCCACAGACCAGCAAGGACGAAGGGACAAGCTTTTTATTTCTTCCAATGTGCCTACACTCCCCTGCTACCTTGCATCCTATTTATTCATGGAGACACTATGCCTTAAAGAGGTGGCTTTTCTACATTACAAAGGAAATCTATGATCATCAGGCTTAGATCTTATTCTGAGGGTAAGGAAATTGAGGTATTCCTTCTCTAATGTTGCCTCATTTAAGCATATTGTTTTGCTCTGGACTAATAAAATCTTACTCTGCATGTCAAAAACTGACTGTGGGAAGGTACCCTAAGGCATAAGGATGAGCGGTACACTATGACCTGCCTTCCAGGGTTCTTATAATTGTACTACCTTATAGGGTTATTGTGGGGACAGAATTAACATAGATAAAACACAGAACAGTACCTCACAACTGCTATGCACTATAAAAGTGGTGGCTGCTACCTCAGACTTTGATTACGCTTTGCTTTATTATGCTTCGCAGACATAGTTTTTACAAATGGAAGGTTTGTGGCAACCCTGCGCTGCCAGATGATAGGTAACATTTTTTAGCAATAAACTATTTTTTAGTTAAGGTATATAGATTTTTTTTTTAGACATAATACTATCACATAATTAATAGACTGTAGTACAGTGTAAACGTAACTTTTATATGCAGTGGGAAACCAAAAAAATTGTGTAACTCGCTTTATTGTGATTCTTGCTTTACTGCTGTGGTCTGGAACCAAACCTATAATATCCCTGAAATCTGCCTGTGTCGGCTTTTTCTTCTCTTAGCATCTCTGCTATAACTTCTCTATCATCTGAGGCAAATGAATGCCTCTGGCACAACAGAGGGAAGCCATACCCAAAACAATGCAAAAGAGAATTGGATATTTCAAATAGTATCTCTCTGTTACACGCATTTCATTTAACATTCAAAAGTTAAAAATCAGTGGTGGAGCTGCCCGATGGAATAGTTGAGAACACAGGCATCTAATTTGTAGCAACATGGATGGACCCACAGATGACCATACTAAGTGAAGTAAGCCAGAGAGAGAAAGACAAGTATGATATGATACCAATTATATGTGGAATCTAAAAAAAAAGATACACAAATGAACTTATTTACAAAATAGAAATAGACTCTCAGACTTGGAAAACAAACCTATGGTTACCAAAGGGCAAAGGTGGGAGGGGGAGGGATAAATTGGGAGTTTGGGATTGACATATATACACTACTATATTTAAAATAGATAACCAGCAAGTATCTATTGTACAGCACAAGGAGCTTTGCTCAATACTCTGTAATAACCTAAATGGGAAAAGAATTTGAAAAAGAATAGATACATGTATATGTATAACTGAATCACTCTGCTGTTCACCTGAAACTAACACAATGCTGTTAATCAACTATACTCCAATATAAAAGTTAACAAAAATATGATTGTCAAAACTCTCTTCCTTGCCTTCCCCTTCCCTCCTCCTCAGTTTCTCCCCCCTTCTATCTCTCTTATTCTCTCGCTCTCTCTCCATCTAGAGCCTACTCCACTGACAGTCTTTATCAGTCTGGCAGAGACACTGCCAAAAAAAAAAAAAAAAGAACACAGCTATTCTGAGAATTAAACGAGATTATACATACTGTCAATCCCCATTATCGCAGATCCCGTATTTGCGAATTCTCCTGCCCTAGAATCCGTAACCCCAAAGTCAATACTTATGGCACTTCCACGGTCATTTATGCACATTTACAGAGCAATGAAAAATAGGAGCCACCGCAAGCACACAGACCCAGCTGAGGCCAAACGAGGCCACACGCTGCCTTCTTATTCCAGCTCTCATACTGAAAACAAGTGTCTGTTCAGGGTTACTTGGTGCCAGGCTTGTCTCATTTTTGTTTGTGATTTTGCTGTTTAAAATGGGCACACACACCCCCACCCCGAACCATAGCACTGCAGTGCTATTTCATGTATTCCTAAGTTCAGGAAGGCCACAATGTGCCTTACACAGAAATACATGTTAGACACGCATCATTCAGCCATGAGTTATGGTGCCATTGGCTGTGAGTTCAGTGTTGATAAACCAACTATATATATTAAACAAGGGGTCTTTAAACAGAAACAGAAAACAGGGTGTATGTTGATTGGTTGGTGAAAGTATTTTGACTAGAGACTCACAGAAACCCAACCCTCTAGCAACAATGCTTTACTATTTGCTAATTCAGTGCTCTCAGCAACTTTATAGAACTGCCATGAAAAATGAGAATCGACTACATATCCATAATGTATGGATATATACACGTATACGGATATGGATATACATTGTTCAGTTGGCCCTTAAACAACATTGGGGTTAAGAGCATGCACCATTTACATAGTTGAAAATCCACGTATAACTTAACAGCCAGCCCTCTGTATATGGGGTTCTGCAACTGCAGATTCATCCAACCACAGATCAAGTAGTACTGTAGTACATATTTAGTGAAAAAAAAAAAAAAAAATGTTCACATGAAAGTGGATTTCAAACCCATGCAGTTCAAACCAATATTGTTCAAGGGTCCACTGTAAGTATATGTACATATGTGTATACAAATATCTGGCAAGTAAAAGGTAGTCAACATATGGTCAATATTAACCCCATTTAAAGATTAAAAAAATAAGCTTTATAATGTTAGATCCCTTATCCTAGACTGTCCAGGTACCCATTGTAATACCTGTTCTACTTCTCTGTTGCTACATAACAAACCTCCCAACACTTAGTGGCATGAAACCACCACCACTGTATTTCGCTCATGGATTCAGCAGGTCACAACCTCTGACAGGACACATGGGGGATGATTCGTCTCTACTCCATGATGTCTGGTTTCTTCCATTTCCACAAAGATATAAAGGACTGGTAAAGAGGAAAAATAGTCTGCTATGGGTCATTGTGTGAAGATTTTTATCTAGGCCCAAATTTTTCCATGTGATGCAGATCACACTGTGAAACATAATACAAAGGATAGATTTCAATAACAACAAGGGTAAATGTGGTTCTGAATGAAAGTACAGACACCTCTATAGAGACATGTTGCTATTTCTTTAATTTCGAGATTGCCTGTTGTAATCCTTCCTTATAAAGAGATGGTAGCAAGTTGGGACATTCATGCCCCCAGAAACACTCACTTTGAAACACAGATGCAAATGGATTACCTTCCCACAAAGCCCAAGGTAAAATACAACTTATGCCAGGTGATGGATTAGAATATTCCAGCATGGGTTTATGTTGTCAACCCCTATCAATACAGCACCAATCAGAAGAGATTAGTCTGGCATTGTCGAGATTCTTGTCCAACAACTGTAGTTTAGAATTTAAAAGTGTGCTGTCTCGCTTTATATCAACATCACTGTAAAGTAACATTGAATAAATAGAGAATAAATTGTATGCAGAGAATAATTTTTTGACATGCAAGTTTAACTATAACAAAGGAAACCTTTTAAGATGTCACTGCATTCGGACAAGAAAACACCTCTTTTATCAACTGTGACCATGGGCATGTGGATGTTTAAGAATTCGAAAACCTCCTGGTAAAGTTTCTAATTTTTTAAAAAATGACATTAACTCAGGAAGGAGAGAAAATTCGCCGTTCACCAACTTAATCTACATGTGCTTTAGAATATTTGATACTTTGATTCATGCTCTTCCTTAGTCTCACCTTCACAAAGAGCCAGTAAAATATGTACCTGTACCAACAGAAATTGGTTACCTTACACCTAGAAGTTCCTTAATCCCTTGGAACTTCAGAAATTGTACTCTGGCTCCTGAAGAGGCAGATCTGGGTCATTTCACAAACTTCTGTCCAAACGTAACACAAAAAAGTATCTCCTTATTCTAGCTACAGACAAGAAGACACTTCCCTTAGCTGCCAGAATCTTGACCAAAAAAAGTCAGCCTTGCAGTTTTGATCTGACCCAACACTATTTAGTGTTAAAAACTTTTACGGCTCCCATCTGCCCACAGGAGAAGGTCTAACCTCCTTAACATGTTCTAGAAGGCCCCTTCTGATCCAGTCTTGCTTCACCTCTCACTGCTCCTCATCCCCGTTACAACCAGGAAGACTGAATTCCAGCCACAATGAGCTGCTTGTTCTCCAAACATGCACACGGCTTTGGGGCCATCTCACTCTTGTTCTCTTTGCCTAGAATTCCCTTCCTCTACTTCTTCAGCAAAAAGGTGACCTCCTCTGTAATGACTTCCCTTTCTAGTCCTTACACACTGTGTACACCCATACCCCCACACACACCCACACTCACACCCCTCTCAGGCAGTTCACTAGAGTGTCCCCCTCAGGGTCACCAAAGCTCTTAGCTCAAATCTCCAATACAAGTATTGGTCACACTGTTGTAAGGATTTTTCTGGGCCTCTCTGGAAATAGTTTATCTTTAACCCCCAGCACCTAGTAAAGCACCACTCAACCATTCACTGAAAAACATTTACTGAGCATCTGTAATATCTCCTACCCAGTTCCCTAGAGTCATCCTGAGGGTGACGGTCTCCACAGTGACCACATGGATCTCCTCTTCTTAACAATGTTGGGAGGGAACATCTGCTTAAAATCAACAACACAAGCAATCTTGCAAAGTTTCAGAGCTGAAAAGAATATTAGGAATCACCCAGTGCTGTTCAACTCTCATCTATAAAGATAAGGAAACCGGGGCCCGCAGAGAGGAAGCAACATTCTGACGATCGATACAGTGAACCAGCCGCAGTTCTGAGGCTACGACACAAGCGCCCTGACTCCTATCAGGTTCAGTGGTTCCCCCCACCAACCACTCCACCATGATACCCCCTCCCAATAGTTTTGAGCCACTTCAAAATATCAAATCTGCCCTTACAGGATGAAAATACAAGATTTAAAAGAGTGTGCCTCCAATTCTTCAGTCACTTCCAAAAAGGACAAAGAATAATACACTTATCAATTAGGGTTACCAGCTGTATGAGACAGGAACCAACCCTGGCTCATCATTTGAGCAGAAAAGGAATTAATTGAGACAACAGAGGGAATTTCAGAGGACTTCCAGGAAAGCTGAAGAATCAGGCTTAGAAGGCAGGTAGAAACCAAGAAGACTGGGAAGCCAGAAAGGAGCCAAAAAAATCACACCATAAGAACACTGGGGTGGGAAGGCGGGGGGAGGGGGGTGGGGTACGGAGAGCACCGGGGAAGGACCCTGCTGCCAGCACCAGCCACTGCCCAGTGCAGCTGACTTCACTGCTGCTGTTGCCCTGGATGCTGGATGTTGCTCCAGCCACCACTGCTTCCATGATAAGTTCTCCACTGTCCCTCTATCTCTACATCATTTGTTCTAGATTTAAAGTCTGGGTGGAATGTCTTATTGGCCAAGCCTGGGTATACTTGTTAAGTCACATACCCAGGCCTTATGGCCAGAAGGAGAGGCGCTCATGTTACCAATTGCTGCCTACAGATGATGCCCCAACTCAGCGGCTTAAAAACATCTTCTCTCTTCCGACTCTGGGGGTTGACTGGGCTCAGCAAGGCACTTCTCACTCAGGGCCTCACTGTGTCCTGTAATCAGACGCCAGTTAGAGCTGCCGTCATCTGAAGGGTGGACTGGATGGACATCTAGAGTGGCCCCCTCACATGCTGGCAGGTGACCCTGGCTATCAACAAGAATAACTACACGTGGTGTCTTCATGCAGCCTCGGCTTCTCACAGCATGACAGCTGGGTTCTCAGAGGAAGCATCCCAAAAGCAAGTTTTCCAAGAGAGGTAAGGCCTGTCATGATAGCCTTTGATGTCACACAGTATAATTTCTACCATATTCTATTGGTTTCAAGCAAGCCATATGTCCAGCCATCTAGGTTCAAAGGGAGGGAACCACATGAGGGTGGGAAGGCTGGGAGGCCTGGCTCACTGGCACTCATTTTTGGAGAACAGCTACCACACACAGCAAAGCAAGGTCTGGCTCTGACAGCTTTTTTTTAATTGGGGTGGGGGAAGAGTGGTGACAGCACACAGGAATGTGCAGTGCTGGATAACCAAAAACATTGAAAAGCCATTTCATGTTATAATAAGTATAGGATTTCCCGTGGGCATAGGGGTTCCAACACATTTGTTAAAAGATCAGCCACAGAAAGTTAAAGTACTATCACAGGGCTTCCCTGGTGGCACAGTGGTTGCAAGTCTACCTGCCGATGCAGGGGACGCGGGTTCATGGCCCAGTCCGGGAGGATCCCACATGCCGTGGAGCAGCTATGCCCGTGAGCCATGGCCGCTGAGCCTGCGCGTCCGGAGCCTGTGCCCCACAACGGGAGAGGCCACAACAGTGAGAGGCCCGTGTACCACAAAAAATAAAAAATAAAAAGTACTATCACAGATAAGGTCATTTTGAATAGGAATGGGAAAAGCCATCTGCAGCCCACACACACTTGCTGCCTCCTGTGTGTTATCTACTTCCCAGTGCCAAGGACTCCCCCCACCTCAAGGATTAGGACTCTGCACAACTGCCCCCATTTGCTCCAAGCAAATCCAGCCCTCTCAGAAGTCCTACTGCATTTTCATCATGAAATTATGATCAGGAAAGACTGTCTTATCTATACACGGAAGGGAAAGAAGACATAACAGGAGGGGGAAAGAAGAAAAATAGAAAAGAGGCAAAAGAATTTAAAAGCTTGGCTTCAAAAGAAAGTGAGCCAAGAAAAATCTAGTCGTCCTTGTGCCTGTCCCAACTAGACTTTAAATTTTCTTGAATTTTCATTTCCATTTAGAGCCAAAACTAACAGCCTCTTAATAAAGTGATGGAAACATCAATATAACTTTCTTGGAAGAGTATACAACTTTCATAAAAGTCATCGGGGTGGTATCTGGAAGAAGCGACGTGAAAAAAAGCTGTGTATCCCTGTCACTTGGCATTTTTCCCCTACTCTGTTGCCCACTGTAAGAGAATTTCCTAGCCAGAGTGAAGCTACACTTCCACTTCTCTGGTGATGTGTCTACAGCCGTTCGTTCAAAGAGCATTTATGTGATGAGAGCATTCTGGGTTCCCAGCACTGTTCCAGGTGCTGGAGGCAAAGGCTGCCAAGTCAAAAGCTCTTGACAGATTTGCTAGAGAAAGGATAGCTGTTCCAGTGACATTCCTAATAAAGATTCCTAAAGTGTTTACACAAACGAATGAAAGGTAACACACCAAAATGCCAACAACAGCTATTTAGGATGGCAAGATTATTCACGATAATACCTTTATCTGTGTTCAATTTTTCTGAAATAAATTCTATCTGAAAAGATACTTTATGGGTTGAATTGTGTCCTCTGAAAAGATTCTGAAGACCTAACCCCCAATACCTATAAACATGACCTTACTTGATAATAGGGACTTTGCAGATAACCAAGTTAAGATGAGGTCATTAGGATGGGCTCCAAGCCTATATGACTTTGTCCTTATAAAAAGGGGAAATTTGAACACAGATAGGAATAGAGAGAAGACAGGGAGAATAAGGAATACCTGAGGATGCCAGAAGCTAGGAGAAGGGCATGGGACAGATTCTCCCTCACAGCCCTAAGAAGCAACCCTACCTATATTTTGATTTAGTACTCCCAGCCTCCAGAACTGTGAAATAAATTTCTGTTGTTCCAAGCCACCCAGTTTTTTACGGCACCCTAGGCAACTGTTATAACTTTAAGGATTAAAATTTTTAAAATCTTGGTAAAGATGAGGTTTTCTTTACTTATTCAACAAATAGATATTAAAAAGGCATTTTGAGAAAACAATGTTTATTACAGCTGGAGATTAGAGAAAGAAAGGGAATACATGAAGGGAAAGAGGAAGACCAGAAAGTCTTACAGTGTGTATTAGGAGTGTTTTGAAGGCAGAAGTAAACAATTTAGAGGTTGTAAGAAGTATGACCTCATTAGATTTGTGTATCAGAAAACCCATTCAGTGTGCAGGATGAATAGACTCAAGAGAAACAAGATTACAGTCAGGAAGGCCAGTTAAGAGACTATTAAAATGAACTAGGTCATCCATGATGATGGCCTAGATAGGATGGAACCAAAGGAAATGAGAAGTAGATAACCATGGAATATATTTAGGAGGTTTAATTAACAAAACTCAGTAACTGACAGGTCATGAGGGTGAGAAGAAGTTAAAAATGATATTCAAACTTCTGGGTTTTGCAGTCGGTTGGGTAGCAAACCTGCCTCGTATGCTCTCTGATTCAATGCACGTCAAGATATCATCACTATTGCCTGACTCAACCTATCACTCACACCATCAAGGTCCAAGTTTCCCTCTCTGGGATGCTCTAATGAAACTCATTTTTCACTGTCCCTAACAAAAACAGTATCACAGTCCAGGACCACATTCAGCCTACCTGCCATAACACACTGCAACATTTAGGGTACAGATGCTAGAGCCAGAACTCTGAGCTTTGAGACCTGGCTCTGCCACTGTAGGACCTTGGGCAAGTTACCCAACCTCTTCGTGCCTCAGTTCTCTCCACTATAAAATGATGATGATAATCGTGTCCACCTCAGCAATTATGTTAGTAAACACGTGCTTTGAACAATGCCTGACTCACACATAATATGCATTTAATAAAATTAGTCATTTTGATTAAACTGATGACACTATTACTTACATAAACCCAAAGTTCCCAAACACTGATCTGTGACAAAGTTTCAGTCTGCTGCAAAATTGTTAGTTTAACATTTCCAACTATCTTTCATTTGGGAAGGATTATCCTGTCTCTGGGATTATAGGCTTCCTAATTGGTCAAGGGAGGGGTGGTAAAAATAACTTTTCCTCTAAAAATTGATGATGATAGTAAATGATAGTTGGTTGGATTTATTTTTTGATGTCCATACTTACAATGTAAAAGTAGGTAGCCCTAGGTCAATCACCAAAATAAATTTGAAATCCTAAAATAAATCCCAAAATAGATCTATGAAACCCAAAAGCTTAAGAATCCCTGATGAAGATAATAATAGCACAAGAAAGTGAATGTCACCAAAGCTGTATTGTAGCAAGGAAATGATACCAGATGGTAACTCAAATTGAGAAAAAGAAGTGAAGAAAACCAGAAAGAATTTTTTTAAAAGTTATAACAAACTCATATATATATATTTGTTCTCCTCTCAGTTTTCAAAGACATAAGTTTAAAATAATCATTTTAACAGCATATCATTGAGTTTTTAACATACACAGAATAATACATATAACAATAGCATTAGAGAAAGAAGGAATGAAACTGTATTAGGAATAAAGTTTCTGTATTTTACTGGAATTTAGTATAAAGTAGATTTAGATAGCTTAATATGTATATGGTAAGCCATAGAGCCCCAAATAGAAAAACAATTTTTAAAAACTGTAATTAAAAAATTAAATGAATTACAATGTTACACTAGAAAAAAATCAACTTAATACAAAAGAAGTAAAGCATGAAGAACAAAGAACATCATGCACTTAGAAAACAAAAGAAAAATAGCAGGTGTAAATCTAACCATGTTAATAACATTAAATGGAATTTCATTAAACAATAAAATCAGAAGGCAGAAAATACCAGATTGGATTGTTTTTTTTTAAGAATTAAGATCCAATTATCTGATGTCTACAGGAGACACACTTTACTTTCAAAGATACAAATAGGACAAAAGTTAAATGATGGAAAAAGATACCATGCTAACAGAAACCATAAGAGGATTGAAGTAGACATACTATTACCAGACAAAAATTTTAAATTTTACAAGAGACACAGAACATTTCATAATGCTAAGAGTCAATCCATAAGGAAGATATAACAAACATATTCACCTAACAGAGACCCAAAAGTACATGAAGCAAAAAAGAGAAATGAAGGGAGAAATAGACATTAAGAGCTGGAGTTATACTCCACTTTTAACAGTAAATAGAACAAGTAATCAGAAGATCGATGTGGAATTCGACTTCAAAGTCATTAGAAAGCAACTAGACCAACATCTAGAGACATCCACAGCACTACACCCGACCACTACAGGATACAGATTATTCTCAAGTCTACCTGAAACATGTGCTAATCTGTAAAACAATCCTCAATAAATTTAAAAGGATTAAAGTCATACGAAGTATCTCCTCCAGCTACAATGGAATTACAAATCAACAACAAAAAGCTTGAAAAATTCACAAATGTGGAAATTAAACAATACACTCCTAAATCACCAATGGTTCAAAGAAGAAATCACAAAGAAAATTATAAAGTATTGAGATGAACAAAAAAATACAACATACCAAATTTTATTGAACGCTACCAGTGCTTAGAAAGAAATATGTAGTTGAAATAATAGACTATAACTGAAAAAAGAAAAGATCTCAAATCAACACAATGTAATCTTCCACCTCAAGAAACTGGAAATAGCTCAAATAAACCCAAATCCAGCAGAATGAGTAAGAAAAATTAGTATAGAAATGAATAAAAAATTTTTAATAGAGAAAAAAATTAATGACACTAAAAGTTGGGTTTTGATAAAACAGAATTTATGTACCTTTAACTAGACTGACCATGATAAAAATGAAGACTTAAGTTACTAAAATGAGAAATTAAAGAGGTAAGACCATTACTGGCTGAATAAATAAATAAATTTATTCTGAATGCTTTCCCCCTAAGATTACAGACAAAACAAAAATGGCAAACAACTTCTAGTCAACACTGTACTGGAGATTCTAACCAGGGCAAGTAGTCAATAAAGTGAAGTAAAAGGCATCCATATTGGAAAGGAAGAAATAAAACTCTCTATTCACAAAGAACATAATATTGTCTATGGAAAAATCCTACCTAATCTTCTAAAAACCCTTTATAACTAACGAATGAGTTAAGCAGATTGCAGGATACAAGATCAACATACAAAAATCAGTTGTATTTCTACATAGTAGCAATAAGCAACCCAAACATGAAGAGAATTCCATTTATAATAGTATCAAAGATAACAAAAGAAATACAAAACTTATATTCTAGAAACTCAACATTGTTGAAGGAAATTTAAGAAGACATCAATAAATGAAGACATTTCATGTTTATAGATCACAAGACATAATATTGTTAAGATGGCAATACTTGATACAAATTGATGAACAGACTCAATACAACCTCTACCAAAATCCCAGCAGGCTTCTTTGCACAAATTGACAACTAATTCTAAAATTCATATAGAAATGGGACCCAGAACAGCCGAAACAATCTTGAACAAAGTTGGGAGACTCACACTTTCCAATTTCAAAACTTACTACTAAGCTACAATAAGCAAGATAGTGTGGCACATATATTTCAGTGGAATAGAACTGAGAGTCCAGAAATAAGGGCTCATTTTTAAGGTCAACTGATCTTAGACAAAGGTGCCAAGTCAATATGACTGAGAAAGGAAAATCTTCAAATGATGCTAGGAAAATATGAGAAAAAACGTTGGACCATTATTTCACACCATATAAATAAAATATATCCAGTTAGAAAATGTTTTCAGTCATTTTATTAACCCTTAAAGGAAATGTAAATCAAAACCATTTCACACCCATTAGGATGGCTAAAATTTAAAAGACAAAAATAGTACATGTTGGCAAAGATGCAGAGAAATTAGAACTCACATTCATTGTTGGTGGGAAAGTAAAACAGTACACTCATTTTGAAAGACAGTCTGGCAGCTCTACAGATGGTTAAACAGAGTTATCATATGAGCCAGCGATTTCACTCCTAGGTACGCATCCAAGAAAAATGAAAACCTTTATTCACAAAAACTTGTACATGAATATTTATGGCAGTATTATTCATGATAGCCAAAAGAAAGAAAAATCGTGGCCATCACTTGATGAATAGATAAATAAAATGTGGTATATCCACAAAATGCAATATTACTTGGCAATAATAAATGAAAGGTTTTTTTAATAAATTTATTTTTATTTATTTATATTTGGCTGTGTTGAGTCTTCATTACTGTGTGCGGGCTTTCTCAAGTTGCAGTGAGCGGGGTCTACTCTTCATTGCAGTGTGCGGGCTTCTCATTGCAGTGGCTTCTCTTGTTGCGGAGCACGGGCTTGAGGTGCACGGGCTTCAGTAGTTGTGGCTCGTGGGCTCTAGAGCACAGGCTCAGTAGTTATGGTGCACGGGCTTAGCTGCTCCGTGGCATGCGGGATCTCCCTGGACCAGGGCTCAAACCCATACCCCCTGCACTGGCAGGCAGATGCTTAACCACTGAGCCACCAGGCAAGCCCTAAATGAAAGCTTTAACACAAGCTGCAACTTGGATGAACCTTGAAAACATTACACTTAGTGAAAGAAGCCTGTCACAACAGGTTACACATTATATGAATCCATTTTTATGAAATGCCCTAAATAGGCCAACCTATAGAGGAATTACATATCCTGATATAGATCTATTTAGATAGAGCCTGCTAGTGGGTACAGGATTTTTTTTTTTTAGAGGTAATGAAAATGTTCTGAACTTAAATTGTGGTGTTGGTTACACACTGAATATACTAAAAAGCTACCAAATTACAAATTTTAAATGGGTGTATGGTACATGAATGTTATGGACTGTCCCCTCCAAATTCCTATGTTGAAGCCCTAACCCCTCATATGATGGTGTCTGGAGGTGGAGCCTTTGTGAGGGAATTAGGTTTAGATGAGGTCATGAGGGTGAGGCTTCCATGATGGGATTCGTGTCCATATCAGAAGAGATAACAGAACATGCAGGCTCTCTGCTTCATGAGGACAGCCAAGAAAGCTGCCATTTGCCAGCCACAAAGAGAGCTCTCACCAGACACCCAATCTGCTGGCACCTTGATCTTGGACTTTGCAGACTCCAGAACTTTAAGGTACAAATATCTGTTGTTTAAGCCCCCCAGTCTACAGTATTTTGTTATATCAGCCTGAGCTAAGACAACAAGTTACCTCAATAAAGATTTTTTTCTTTTTTTAATGAAGAACCACTTGAGTAAAGAGGTAGAAGAAGAGAAATGTACCATCCAGAGGGAGTTTTCAAGCAAAGACACGGGACAGAAATACCCAAGAGGCCCATGGGACTGGAGAATAGTTAGCAAGGAAGACTTAATGGGAGAAAACACTGAAAATATAAGTTCGTGTCAGACTTGGTGGCCCTCGAATGGCAGGCAGAGATGTTGTTTTCCTGACAATGAAGGGGTACACGTGAATGTTACATTATCTCTGCAACATTTCCTCCCCCAAATAAACAGAGCAGTTTGCTTTTGAAGGCAAACCACCTTGAGCTGTGACTGGGATCAAACTGTCTTTCAGAAATAGAGGACTTGGTAAAACAATCTCCCTACTAACAAGCACATTCCCATAGTAGTTTCAGGTTTGTTTATTTTCCCCTTACACAGTTGCCCACGTTCTTCCAACCCATTCTTTACCATATGGATCAATACCCCTGAACTCTTCACTTTGAGCAACATAGTTTTGTGAGCACTGATAATGGCAGAAACAAAGTACCTGGGTGAGTGAAATTTGCTCTCTCTCCCTCCTTTCTTCCCTGCCAACAGTACTAAGCTAAACTATATAGGCTTCATTTTCTTTTACCTCTCCTAAGAAATACCACCAGTCGTAAATACTGTAGCTGTCCCCTAAACTCTGGCTGACATTTCATGCAAAACTCATTTGAGAACAGCTACCTTTTAGTGATTTATAACCAAAGTGTTAGGGATTTCAGAAAGCGCAAGACTTAAAATACAACCAAACAAAGACCTCACCTTGT
Organism: Kogia breviceps; assembly: GCF_026419965.1. NCBI lineage: Eukaryota > Metazoa > Chordata > Mammalia > Artiodactyla > Physeteridae > Kogia > Kogia breviceps. The sequence continues at coordinate 71,086,851 of NC_081317.1, forward strand.
CAGTCACTGTGTGCTCATTTTCCGGTGGGTGGAGATGCATTGGAAACTTATTGTTCTGAAATTAGGAACAGAACAAAACCTCTATGTTCTTGTGGAAGGGATTTCACTGTCATTATATGAAAGACAGAGAGGAAAATGTTTGCCTGCCTTGCTATCAACCGGAGGGCTAAATATTTCACTATGGGAGGGAAATACCAGATCTTAAGGGGACCCCAATTATAGCTGGGGACAAGACACAACTACAGCAAACTTCATGGAAATTTTCACAAGAGGTGCTTTGATAGAGGGAGTCCAGGTGGAAAAGCAGGGGTGAAAAATGGAGATGGAGCCTGGAAACTAAAGTCTAGGACTTCTTGTTTCCAGTTTTGATGCTAAAACGAGTAACTTTTGGCTTATCATTTAGCTGCCCTGGACCACAGTCCTCACTTACAAAATGGAGGTCATCAAACTAACCTATCTTGTGCTGCACAGAACCATTAATTTAGAAAAAAAGAAACAGCATAACCATCCAAAAGTCTGTAGAAAGAGGCTATGTCACACAAAGACGCTTTAAACGGTGCAAACACACACTTCAAGAGGAGTTTGGAGTGTAATAGGAATAACTAGTTTCATATACACCTACACACCCACTCTCACCTTTTAGAAAGAACTAAGAGTCTCAGGACGTTCAGAAACCACCGGCTATGAATGTGCTTTCATACAACCTTCTTAAGCTTGACTGTCACTTTAAACATTTAGCCATTAAAAAAAGCACTTGAACACCTGTGATACAAAGAGACAATTTCCCTACTAGGAAAACAATCAAGAGAATTTAAATAAATCACCTCCATGTATCTCCAGCAATGGCCCAGCTGCCTGGTTATTTGTCCCTGAGTTGCCATCAGATTTAAGTTATCCCTGTCCAGAAGATTTATCTAACAAAAGCACAATGTGTTGTTGGCATTCTTTGGAATAAGGAGAACGGAACATCTGAAAAGCTGTACAAGGAAAGAGGGGAGTGACTTTGCTGTGACTAAGAGGCAAACTGTTGACGCGGATTCACAGTTCACCGTCCCCTACCCCTCCACAGTGTCCCAGCCCCCAGCCCTTTCTCCACCCATTTTCACCACCACCACCCCCGCCCCCGACACACACACTGAGAACAAAACGCTGTCATGCAGTGGTTCTCTAAGTGAGGTCCCTGGACCAGCAGCAGCAGCATCACCTGGGAACATGTCAGAGATTTAGAAGTGCAAATTCTCAGACCCCAGCCAAGACGTTCTAAACTGGGAACTCTGAGTGAGACCCAGAAATCAGTGGCTCACCAATCACTGCAGGATATCGTGCTCCCGCCGCCCCACGTTTGAGAACCACTGGTATAGTAGCAAGTGGTCACACCTGCTCCAATCACACCAGTCTCCAATCTTCTTTCCAGCTCACTCTCACAGTTAAGCTTACTACCCCAGGGCCATCGCCAGTCACTTTAGTTTGGGGATTTTTGTTTTCACTGGTAAAGCAGTTAAAAACCTACCCAGAAACTTAAAGCTGTTGGGGTTTATGCAAGGTTTATGGTTTTTTCCTTCTTTCATAATTAGACCATCACATATACTTGGCAAAGATAACAGTATCCCTCAGAAAAGGGAGCTGACTGAAATCCTCACAGGCCCCCTCTCTGAGCAGTAGGTCCAGAATAAGTTCTTCAGGATCTTGCCACATAAGCATCTTCTAGGCAAGATGTGAGCCTGGGAAGGAAGAAAGCAGGGAAGCCTGCACTCTGGAAAGCCTCTTCCATCCACAGGCGTCACCTAGTGGGCATTGCTGAGAGGGAAGTGGCCTTGGAGGCGCTCACCAGAGGCCTGACACCTGACGTCTGGCGACCTGGCTGCAACCACTGAGACCTCACTTTGCAGCAAAATGACTCAGGCGGGGAGGATAGGACAGGCAGGCTACAGAGGGCGGCAGCGGATTCTAATCACACTGTGCTAAGTTGTTCCAATGTCAACTGTGAAGATGAAAAAGTATGTTTAAAAAAACGTATTTAAAATACCTTATTGAAAAGCAAGATCTGAGAAGTTTATCACACCCCAGCTTTGGGGTTTCAGAAGCAAGGACTATCAGAATAAAGGCACGCATCTCTGGCTTGGCTCCAGCCGAATAACACAGCCCTGGTTTTCTCTCAGGGTGTGTCTTGTAAAAACTGCTGGATTGGGCTGTCTACTTTGTTCTGGACGTTTTAGGATACTGTGATTCCCCAGGGTGCCCTGATGTGGATACTAATCCATGACTCCCAAGCCCTCACGACCCCTAAACCGCGGTGCCCACCTTCGGCCTCTTTGGTTCTGCTCTGGCTCCAGCCACCGCCCAGCTCTCCTTCACCATGACTCATCGGTGCTATAAACTTGGTTTTACAGTGCCACTCAGACCCTACTCAAGTCACATGAATGAGGGCAGAGCACTGTTGAGTGACGCAGCACTGTCTTACAGGAAATTCTGGAGTGACTCTCACTCACAGAGGTGAGGACTGGGCTTCTAAGCGGCCAGATGTGTGCCTGATTAAATGGCAGGTTTTCTGTGTGCACTGCAGCTCGTTTCATCAGGGATGGTTGTGTTGAATATAAGGAAGACTTCTGAAACTACCAAGTTTAATTTTCAGTGCTGCAAAAGTCCACTCTCTGTCTGTCAATTTGCAGGTGAGAATGGAACTGAGTTGCTATCTTTAGGGCTTGAGAATTGTTTAATAGTTGAAGGGAAACCAGTAAAAAGCTCTCCTAAAGAGGTAGCTAAATTTCAGCAGGCTGGAATATTGGAGCTGTGAATACACAAGATTGGGCAAGAGGGTAACCCCCTGTATGGAGAGAGGACTGCAGAAGGACCAGGAGGAAACCTGGGAAACAGCCTGCGACCCAAACTGCCTCACACTTCAGTGAGAAGGTGCAGGCCTTGACAGAGGGAACTGGGTGCCAATTCCAGCTCCACACTTCCTTGAGCAAATGACCTTCCCTCTCCCACTTTCCATTTCCACATTTATGAAAGGGGAAGAAAATTATCTTGCTGCACTATTTAGGTGCTTAATTAACGTCATCTGCTATCCTTTAACTGTTAAATACGGAATAATATAGAATATAAATTATTCTAGGTATTAAAATAGCAATAAAATAACCACTTGCATTCGCAGCCGAAGGAAAGGAACATTAGCAGTACCTGTGAAATGCCCTGTGTGCCCGTCTCCATCCTCCACCTAGAAAGTTATCAGCTGTTCTTCTTATGCTCTGAAGTCTGCTTCATCAGCCAGGTGAACCGGCGTAGCACTTTACACACCAGCACCTATTTTATCCACTGGCCCAGCAGAAATCCTAAGAGGCTTCAAAAAGAGGCCTCACTTCAATTGTGAGCTTTCCCATTCCTGGATGCTTTGTCCCCAGTGTTTTTCTAACCTTTCACCTGGTTTCTGACCTACTGCCTCATTTTAAGCACAAGAGTTAATGTGTTCCTTGGTTTCTGACCCACGGCTTCTGGGCTTTTCCTGGTCCAACCAATGCCTGACCCGCGGCCTTTTCATTTCCAACTTGTCTCGGTTTCCCCCACCCTGAATTCAGTTGCCACCTTTGTGCAAGGTCTCAGTAGGACCCGTATCAGAGGTGGGTGAGCTCTGCTCATGCTGAAAGGACTGGGGATGACGGGAAGCAGGGCGGGAAAAAGGATCCTTGAAGAAGAGATTATGAACCCAGGGGCGTAGGCGATAAATCTCCCCTCTTTAGAGCCTGCTGGTGTGATGACAGTGAAGAGTTAACCTGACTGCAATACCAATAAGACAGGGTCAGGTTGAGAGTCTACCTTTCCACACTAAAAGACGGTGTTTTTTAATAAGAAAGTGCAAAGCTATGCACAGGTGTGTTGAGTTTTCAGGATACCCTGAGGGAGTGTCTTAAGCACAATAAAAAATGGCTGTTTCTTTCCTTTCCACATTCACTTGCCCCGTCTCTCCCCTCTCTCCATCAATCTCTCCCAAGCCAACAACTCATTCATATGTCCTTGAAGCCATTTATATGGTGCCAAGTCCACACAGCCAAATGAAACCATCTGTTCCACAGTAATGAGAGAGACCTGTTCTCAGCATCCCAGGACATGCCAGAGGAAGGAAGAGACCTGGCCTGTGCCCAAGAGATATTTGCAACATACCAGTGATACGATAAACCTGACTACTAAATATGAGTGAAGACACAAATTATGGAGCTAATACTTCACATGAATTCAATTACAGTTGTGTAGCTATTAAGCCCTATGGTAATGGTTCGCGAAGTGCGGCTCTCAGACCAGCAGCATCAGTAACACCTGAGAACTTGTTAGAACTACAAACTCTCTGCCTCCTCCAAGGCCTACTAATCAGAAATTTGGTAGGGGGCGATCGCTGATTTAACAAGCCTTCCAGATGATTCTGATGACCAGTAAAATTTGGAACCCAACCGCTCTATAGCCCGAGTTTCTCAAACTTGGCACTACTGACATTTTGAGCCACATAATTATTGTCGTAGATGCTGTTCTATGCACTGTAGGATGTTGGGCGGCATCTCCACTAGATGCCAGTAGCAACCTACCCCCAGCCGGGACAAAAAAAAAAAAAAAAAAAAAAAGTCTCCAGTCATTGTGAAATGTTCCTGCAGGACAAAATTGCCCCAGTTGAGAACTATTGCTTTATGGTAAAATGTTCCCTGGTGCGATTAAAATTATAAAGATAGTAAGTTACAGGGTATTATAGTTTTGTGCACAACACAAAAATATAAGGTTATTCTTTTCTAAAATATTTAAGGGAGACAAAAGTCTGCAAAGACTCAAATAATATCAAGTCAATCAAGCTCCTGGAAAAGTTCTAATCCTTGGTAATCTCCGAATTATGTTGTTACAGGTAACTATTATTTTATTTTAAGTTTGTTTTCTTTTGAGTGCTGCATTCCACATGTGTATTATAATCATAGTAGAACAGAGGATTTAAAAGAAATAAAAATGCCTGGGATAAACACTGGGATTTTTTTAATCCACCTATTTCTTCCTTCACTTCACTTTATAAGTCCAGAATGACACTTGCGCTTTCTTGCCAAATAAGCTCTCATCTGACATATAAAGGGATAACTAACGTTCGTACACAATGCTTTATAAATTATCTACTGCTTTCACATACATCGTCTTGTTTGATTATCACAACAATCCTTTAAAGAGTCTGAAGCCCCAAGTTCCCTCTACTAGTAAGTTTCAGATCGTTAAACTTGAAGGTCAAATGACCATTCCAACCATTTTCTCCATCATAACTAAAAAGCTTTGCTGTTCTTGGTTTCTCAGGCCCTAGAACAGACTTACAGCCTAGATTCTTACTAAACAAAGCACAGTCTCCAAACAGCACTGGCATCACCTGAGAGGTGGTTGCAATGTAGAATCTTAGGGTCACTTCAGACCTCGTCAATCAGAATCTGCATTTTAGCAAAATCCTTCTGGTGATTTCTATGCACACTAAATTTAGCCATCACTGACTTGGACCAGTGAGCTGGTAGTCATCTAAAGGCTAATATTAATCTTATTCATCTTCGTATTCCCCAATCCATAGCACCATTTGGTATTTGCTCAATGGGTTTTTTACTGTTGCGATAAATTACCAGGAGTTTACTCGATTCAAGCAAAAAATAAATATATATACATATATTGGCTTACAGTTCCGGAGGTCATCCAAAATGGGTTTCACTGGGCCAACATCAAGGTGTTTTAAGGGTGGCTTTCTTCCGGAGGCTGTAGAAGACAATCCGTTCCCTTTGCTTTTTAGCTTTTAGAGGCTGGCTACCGTCTTCCTTGGCTTATGGCTCTCTTCTCCGATTTCCAAGCTAGCAGAGTATTCAAATCCCTCTTTCTCCTCCCCCTTTTACTTACAAGGACGCTTGTGATTACATTGAGCCCACCTGGATAATCCAAACTACTCTCCCCATCTCAAGCTCATTAACTTAATTACATCTGCAAAGTATGAGGTAGCATATTTACAGGTTCTAGGGATTAGAACATGGACAAATTTTTTTTGAGGACACAGGGATGATTCCATTCTATGACAGGCAATAAATGTTTGCTGAACAAATGTTGGTGAAGATGTGGAGAAAAGGGAACACTTGTACACTATTGGTGGGAATGTAAATTGGTGCAGACACTGTAGAAAACAGTATGGAGGTTTCTCAAAGAACTAAAAATAGAACTACCACATGACCCAGCAATTCCACTCCTGGGTATATATCTGAAAAAAACAAAAGCACTAATTCAAAAAGACACATGCACCCTAATGTTCATAGCAGCATTATTTTCAATTCTTAAAATATTAAAGCAACCTAAGTGTCCATCAATAGAGGAATGGATAAAGAAGATGTGGGGTATATAATGGAATGATACTCAGCCATAAAAAAGAATGAAATTTAGCCATTTGCAGCAACATGAATGGACTTAGAAGGCATTATGCTAAGTCAAATAAGTCAGACAGAGAAAGACAAATACTGTATGATGTCATTTATATGTGGAATCTAAAAAAATTAAATGAATTAATATAACAAAAAAAGAAGCAGACACAGATATAGAGCACAAACTAGTGGTTGTCAGTGAGGAGAGGGAAGTGGGGAGGGGCAATATAGGTGTAGAGGATTAAGAGGTACAAATTATTAGGTGTAAAATAAGCTAAAAGGATATATTGCATAACATAAAATATAGCCAATATTTTATAATAACTATAAATGGAATATAACCTTTAAAAGTTGTGAATCAGTATATTGTACACCTGTAACATATAATTTGGTATATCAATTGTACTTCAATTAAAATTAATTAACTAATTTTAAAAGTAAATAAATTTTTTAACATTTTAAAATAATGTTTGCTGAATTGGACTCAAAGGAGCAAAATGATCTACGGTGGCTCACTTCTCCCCAGACTCCTACTTTCTTGGGGCTATATCTCCTTTCTAGGCACTCGGGTGCTTCCTGCAAGTCAATCTACCTCCTTGCCTCCTCTTCCACTTTCCTGTCTGCACCACAGAACCTTGACCTAGCCCCCTTATCCTGCCTGCCACTCTCACATCTTTCAATTGCATCTTTAGCAGGACTATCAGTATCAGCGCTCATGTGCTCCCACTCTCATCTCACCTGCCCAGGCTTGTTCCTTAGCCACTGCCTGTATCTCCTTCTTTTTCTCCCTTCTTTCTACTGTCTTCCCCATGACAGCTGTGACTGAGGCTGCCTTCCTGCCAGTAGCATGCTGGCCCAGCTACCAGCCTTTCCTCTTCCAAATTTCCCTGAATATTCACAATGTTACCTTCCTGGCAAGACATCATTTCTTTCTTTATTTACTCCCCACTCAAGCTCACAAGAAAAAATGAAAGTGAGAAACCACAAATAAATATACTACTTCCTGTTTACAAAGCACATTTCCAAGGAGATTCTCAAAAATGCATGAGCTGGACTTCATTATTGCCTCTACACCATGGTGAATGGATTAGGAGATTAAGAAAATCATTAACCTCTGGTTGAGAACACAGACTGAAAACATTTTTATACAGAGACAGCCAATGTTCACTTTCAGGTTTCACCTCTTAAATGTGTTTTTCCCATGAATCAGTCCATCTGATTAGCTTGATCACCACAGAGTTCCCCGGGGTAATGGGACACAGAAAAAGGCTAGGATTTGGGGAATTTGGAAAGCATACCACATTGTGGGAGAGACCAAAGCAGGATGACAAGCTACAGAAAGTCAGGGGTAAAGTGGTAGGATTCAGAGAGATAAAAATGAAAAAGGAGCCGCTATTCTCATACCTACAAAACAGGGCTCAAAAGACCTCCCAAGGTGACTTGGAGAAACAGCTGAGCTAACATGAGTGAAAGTACTCTCAGGCTTCAATCTGCCATACATATTAAAGTACTGATGATGAGAATAACCACGAAGTACATTAAGTTATATAAGAAGAATAAGAGAACTCTAACAGCTTTGCCCATGGTGGCCTCACCATCTTAGTCTAAACTCACTAGAGGCAGAAAAAATTATGAAGCTGGGGCAGACTCATTCCACCTTACTGACACAAACCTAATTTAGTTTGGGGTAGCTATGTACTCAACTGAAACATTCCTCAGCCATACTTGAAGCTATGAACAGCCAAGGGACAGCTCTGGACGTTGAGGAATAAACAGAAACCAGACGAGAATGTCTGGGAAAGTTTTGCTTTCCTGTCATAGATACTGACCTTTCCTCTTTATCTTTTTCTACTTATACCTGTGTGGCAAGCAGATGTAATGGCTGGAAGTGCAGCAGCTATGTTGTGCACATGACAGAAAAGGCAAAAAAAACCCGACAGACCTCAGTACTGAAATCTTTGAGCCACTGAATCAATACAAATAACTTTCTATCTCTGGAGTTTTTGTTGCATGAGGAAAAAGTAAGCCCTTAATTGTTTAAGCAGCTATTATGCCCATTCATTTTTTTCTCATCTTTGCAGCCAAACAGAATTCTTTACATATACAGAAGCCTCAAAGAAGAGCTAGAACTGGTCCTGGGCAAACTTGTGCCTTTGGTAAAATGTGCTTTTGACACCTTCTCAGCTTCACTGCCAAAGTCCATCTTCTTCATGATATCCTCTCCTCACTGGCCCACTTCTCAGAAGGCTCAAGTCTCATAGACTTCAGTGCAGTCCTGAAAAGTATCACTCTATTAGATTCCACTGCCTATCTCATGAGACCTTTCTATTCCTTGTGTGATTAAATTAATCTCTGGCATTTCACAGTGCTTAATATCTCTAGGAAATTGGGACTTCCCTGGTGGCACAGTGGTTAAGAATCCGCCTGACAATGCAGGGGACATGGGTTCGATCCCTGGTCCAAGAAGATCCCACATGCCACGGAGCAACCAAGCCCATGAGCCACAACTACTGAAGCCCACGGTCCTAGAGCCCGTGCTCCACAAGAGAAGCCATAGCAATGAGAAGCCCGTGCACCACAATGAAGAGTAGCCCCCGCTCGCCGCAACCAGAGAAAGCCCACACACAGCAACGAGGACCCAATGCAGCCATAAATAAATAAATTTATTAAAAATAATAATAGGAAATTATTTTACTTACATTATCTCACTCCCCACCAAGTGGGGGAGGGGTGTGGAATGAATTGGGAGACTGGAATTGACATATATACACTAATATGTATAAAATAGACAACTAATGAGAACTTGCTGTATAGCACAGGGAACTCTACTCAGTGCTCTGTGGTGACCTAAATGGGAAGGAAATCCAAAAAAAGAGGGCATATATGTATACATACAGCTGATTCACTCTCTGTACAGCAGAAACTAACACAACACTGTAAAGCAACTATACCCCAATTTTAAAAAATAATAAGTTGAGGTTTCCCTGGTGACACAGTGGTTAAGAATCCACTTGCCAATACAGGGGACACAGGTTCGAGCCCTGGTCTGGGAAGATCCCACATGCTGCGGAGCAACTAAGCCCATCCGCCACGATTACTGAGCCTGTGCTCTAGAGCCCACGAGCCCGCGTGCTACAACGACTGAAGCCCACGCGCCTAGAGCCTGTGCTCTGCAACAAGAGAAGCCACGACAATGAGAAGCCCACGTACCGCAACGAAGAGTAGCCCCCGCTCGCTGCAACTTGAGAAAGCCCGAGCACAGCATCGAAGACGGAACACAGCAAAAAATAAAAACAAATTTAGGGGCTTCTCTGGTGGCGCAGTGGTTGAGAGTCCACCTGCCGATGCAGAGGGCACGGGTTCGTGCCCCGGTCCGGGAGGATCCTGCGTGCCGCGGAGCGGCTGGGCCCGTGAGTCATGGCCGCTGGGCCTGCGCGTTCGGAGCCTGTGCTCCGCGGCGGGAGAGGCCGCAGCAGTGAGGGGCCTGCGTACCGCCAAAAAAAGAAAAAAAAAAAAAAAAATTTTTTTTTTAAGTCCTTAGAGCCATGATTTTCAAAGTGTGGTCCCTGGTCTAAGCAACATCAGCACCACCCATAGAAATGTAAATTCTTGGGACACACCCAAGACCCACTGAATCAGAAACCTTGAGGGTGGGTGCAGCAACCTGTGGTTTAGCACGCCCTCCCGGGGATTCAGATGTGTGCTAAAGCCTGAGGACCATTGCTATAGAGTATTATGCACATTTTTCAGATAAAGAAATTGAGGCTTTTATGGATTATATTGATTTATCAAAGACCTCAGAGTAATGTGTTAGAAAAAGCCCTTCTGGCTCTAATCTCGGGGTTGTTTTTACCACGTACAAGTATTTTTCCAGCCAAATACATGTCATTCTAGAGGCAGTTGTCATTTTGAGAAAAAAGTAAAATCTTATAAACTAATTCGCTCTAGAATACTGATAACCTGATAATATTTCTGTTTTTCCTTCTCAAGGGAGTTGGCTTTTTTTTTTGTGTGTGTGTGTGGTATGCGGGCCTCTCACTGCTGTGGCCTCTCCCGTTGCGGAGCACAGGCTCCGGACGCGCAGGCCCAGCGGCCATGGCTCACGGGCCTAGTCGCTCCACGGCATGTGGGATCTTCCCGGACCAGGGCACGAACCCGTGACCCCTGCATCGGCAGGCGGACTCTCAACCACTGCGCCACCAGGGAATCCCGGGAGTTGGCTTTTAAAAGAAATACAACTCAAATCACAAGCTACACCCATTAGAATGACTGCTAGTAAAACACAACAAAATAACAAGTGTTACAGAGGCTGTGGAGAAATTGGAGCCCTTGGGGACTGCTGATGGGAATGTAAAATTGTGTATCCACTATAGAAAAAGTACGGCAGTTCCTCAAAAAATTAAAAATAAAATTACTATATGATCCAGCAATTCCACTTCTGGACATATACCCAAAAGAACTGCAAAGAGGGATTTGAACATAAATGTGTACAGCAATGTTCACACTGGCATTATTCACAAAAGCCAAAAGGTGGACGAAACCCAGATGTCCATCAACAGATGAACGGATAAACAAAATGTGGCATATATACGGTGGAATAATATTCAGTCTTGAAGCAAAGAAATTTTGACACATGCTACAGCATGGATGAAATTTGCAGACATTATGCTAAGTGAAACAAGCCAGCTGCAAAAGGACAAATGTAGTATCATTCCACTTACATGTGGTACCTAGAGTAGTCAAATTCATAGAGACAGAAAATAGAATGGTGGTTGCCAAGGTCTGGGGGGAGAGGGAAATAGGAAGTTATAGTACGTAAAGAGTTTCAGTTTTTCAAGATAAAAGGAACTCTGTGGATGGATGGTGATGATGGTAGCACAGCAATATGAATGTAGTTAATGCCACTGAGCTGTACACTCAAAAATGGTTATGGTGCTAAATTTTATATGTATTTTAGCACAATTTTAAAATTTATTTTCTTTCTTTCCTTCTTTTCTTCCTTCCTTCCTTCCTTTCTTTCTTTCTTTGCTGCATTGGGTCTTCGTTGCTGCACACAAGCTTTTTCTAGTGCCGCTAGCAGGGGCTACTCTTCATTGCAGTGCACAGGCTTCTCATTGCAGTGGCTTCTCCTGTTGCAGAGCACGGGCTCTAGGCATGTAGGCTTCAGTAGCTGTGGCACGCAGGCTCAGTAGTTGTGGCTTGCGGGCTCTAGAGCACAGGCTCAGTACTCGTGGCGCACGGGCTTAGTTGCTCCGTAGCATGTGGGATCTTCCCAGACCAGGGCTCAAACCCATGTCCCCTGCATTGGCAGGCAGATGCTTAACGACTGCACCACCAGGGAAGCCCTTAAATTTATTTTAAAGAAAAGAAAAAGAGAAGTATAATTGAACTTGTAAAATTCCTGTTCACTTCCAATAAGCAAAGTACTGGTGATAATACAATCAGGTGACTTCCTTGGTACCACGCAAACCACATCCCCAAAGTGACTCTGAACTCAGGTGCAGGGTGTCACGGAGGGGTGATTTCTTAAAGATTGTTTTCAATAAATCAAGTTGGGAAACAGAGTCTTGGCAAGGTTGAAACTGTTAGGCTTGGCATCCACCATTTTGAGTAATGGAAAAAGATAAAACCCTCTCTTCACCAACAAATGCCTCTTTTCCTTGTGATAATGCTACTAAATTTACAAGCAAGAGAAGGCAGTTAAACCAACGAGGAGCTCTCTGCTTCTAACAAGTCCATCTTGGGGACAAATATGTCCTTTAAGAGTGCTATTAATCCATTCTATTGGGAAAACAGAGATGGCATGGGTCAAATGTTGATTGCCAGAATCTGTCAGTATTTTTGACAAAGGGCCTTACTAATGTTTCCTCAATTTTTTTTCAATTCTGAAATAATTTCATACTTTTTGAAAAGATATGAAAATCGTACAGAGAACTTCCATAATCCCTTTACTGAGATTCACTAATTTTTACAATATTGCTACATTTTCTTTCTCATTCTTCTACCTAGATACATGTTATTATTTATTTCTTTTCTGAATCATTTGAGAATGCCCCAGTTCCCCTTAATATTTCAGTATATATTTCTTAAGAACAAGGATTTTTTTTTTTACAGTGCTATAATCGTTACCTAATTCAGGAAATTTAACATACATACAATAGTTTTATCTCATCTACAGTCCATAAGTCAGTTTTGTCCATTGTACCAATAATGCCTTTTATAACATTTCCTTCTCCAGTACAGGATATAGTTAAGGATCACATACAGTATTGAATTTTATGTGTCATGTCCTTTTAATCTCTTTAAATCCGAAACAGTTCCTCAGTCCTTCAGTAGAGGTCAGCTATTATATAGAATATTCCTCAATGTGGGTTTGGCTGATGTTTCCTTGGATTAGATTTGGTTACATATGCTCAGCCAGAATACTAATGTGATATTGTATCCTCAAAGTATCATATCTAGAGCCCACAAGCCCATCATTGCTGATAATGATTTTTATTGCTAGGTTAAGGTGTTGTCCCGTTGCTCCACTGTATATTTACTACCTTCCTCCCTCGCACTTAATAAAGAATCTTTGGACAGACATTTTGAGATCATGCAAACATCCTGCTTCACATTGGAATTTAGCATCCGTTGATGATTCATGCCTAAAACAATCTTCACTACGATGAGTGCAAAATAGTGATTTTCCCAACTATACCATTCCCTCCATGTTTATCATGTTTACAAAGGAAGAATCCTTTTTTTTCCCCTATTTTAATTTATCGATTTGTTACTATGGACTCATGGATTCTTACTTTATTCAATGGATTACAATTAATTACTGTTCTTGCTTCTTTTGATGCTCAAATTTTTCCAGATTTGGCCAACAGGAGCCCCTTCAAGCAGGTTCCTGTACCTTTTTGACAGGTCCCTATCATTTTTATGATGACTTCTTTACTTTCTGTCATAATAACATGTTCCAAGTTCATCTTGTACCTTCACTGTCCCAGTCCTGGAATTGCTCATTTCTCAAAGGAGCTCTAGTTCATTTCCCTTTTGCCCCAAATTTATGACATATTGACATGGAATTGTTTTGTTTTGTTTTTGATTACTGACTGGGCTTCATTTCTGTATCTCTTTCATATTGTCATGAGAGATCTTTTAAGAAATACGATATGGTGTGTGGCAAAGATGTGAGCTTTGGAAAGAGATCTGAGTTTGCACACTGGCTCTATCACTTGCTAACTGAAAAACTTGCTAACCGAAAACTAAATAACTGAAGTTATTTAACTTCTCTAAGCCTTTGTTTCTTTAACTTTAAAATGTGAGAAATAATGTCTACCTCACAAGGTTATCATGAGGCTTAAAGAGACATAACAGCATTAAAAGTGCCAACTCAGATGCTGACAAATAGTAAATACTCACTAAGTTTAAGTTATTTTAAAATCACTGTATTATACAATTTTAATGAGATTTTTTTTTTTTTCTCTCACAACCCTGTCAATTGCTTCCTAAGCCCTACAGAGCCACAGATTACCTGTCCCTGGTACTATTCATTCTCTCCAAAAATCTGCCTATAATCTCCATTTCTCACTTTAGCCTATCAGGTTTCCTTGGCATTGGACAGATGCTTAACAAATACCCCTTCTCTTTCCTTCCTTTTGTTCCTTAGAATGAGAGGCAATATGGTATGGAAGGAAAAAAAATCATCTGATTATCTAAGAACGTGCAGACAAAGCATTCAGTAAATGTCAGTGATCCCAGAGAGAATTATGAATATAAGGTAATTTCCCTGTCTTTAAATAAGCTACATACCACAAACCTACATTAAACACCACATATAATGGAGAAATATTTTATTTATTTCTACTAATACTGGACACCAAACAAGAATGCCAGATATCGTATCATTTCTTCATTTAACAAGAGAAACTAATCAATGTTACAAGGCAAAAAAAAAAAAAAAAAAAAAAAAGACATAAGAAGGGTAAGGATTAGATGAAGAAGCTAAAACTTACTGTTTTCAGGTAATAGTATTACCAACATAGAAAACTCAAGAGCATCAATGAACTATTAGAACTTATAAGACTTTAGCAAGGTCATTGTGTTATAAGATAAATTTACCAAAACAAAAATATACCTCTATGCTAGCAATGATGAACTAGAAAATAAGATGACATTTACAATAGTCACAAAAATGACAATGTATCTAGTAACTAACAAAAATGTATATGACCTTTATAGAATAAACACTAAAAATATTCTATTAAAGTACATAAAGCAAAGTCTAAATATATAGAGAAATATTGTAATGACGTCAATGCTTCCCAAATTAATCTATACTTTCAAGGCAATCTCATCAAATTTCCAAGGGAATTTTTTTAAAGAATTCCATGAACTCATTCTAAAATTTATAAGGGAAAGTAAAATTCCACAAATAGCTAAGGCCATTTTGAAATAGATAAGCAAGGAGGAAACACTCAACCCAACAGATATTGAGACATATTACAAAGCTATACAAACAGCATGGTACTGAACCAGTAACAGGCAAATAGACAATTGGAAAAGAACAGAGTTCTTAGAAGTAGTACCACACGTATATGGGAGCTTATATAAGATAAAGTTGGCACCACAAAACAATAAGGAAAGGATGAATTGCTTAAAAACTCTGATGGGAAAGTGGATCACTATGATGAGGCAAAATAAGGCTGGACCTTAGAACTTATATGAAACTACAAAAAAAGTGTACTTCAGACAGATTAAAGACATAAATGTGAAAGGTAAATTTATGAAGAAAATATAGAAGAAATATAAAGGAACAAAGAACTGTAAAGGAAATGTACAACAGTATTTTTTTTATATAGGGGTAGAGGAAAGACTTCTGGAACAAGACCCTAAAAACACATATGCTAACATAAAAAATAATTGATGAATTTGATTCTGTCAAAATAAAGAATATGGGACTTCCCTGGTGGCACCGTGGTTGAGAATCCACCTGCCGATGCAGGGGACACGGGTTCGTGCGCCGGTCTGGGAGGGTCCCACATGCCGTGGAGCGGCTGGGCCCGTGAGCCATGGTCACTGAGCCTGTGCGTCTGGAGGCTGTGCTCCGCAATGGCAGAGGCCACAACAGTGAGAGGCCCGCGTACCGCAAAAAAATAATAATAATAATTTTTTAAAATAAATAAAGAACATATAGACAAAGTAAGAGATGAGAGTTTAGGGGAGAATATTTGTAACATACAAAACTAGCAAGAACTTAGTACCTCAAATAGGCAAACAACTCCTGAAAATCCATAAGGAAAAAAGTGGGAAACCCAGTTTTAAAATGAACAAAGTACTATATAGGCAATTCTCAGAAAGGGAAGCCCGAGTAACTAAAAAGAATATTAAGAAATGCTCAGACTCTTCAGCAAACAAAGAAATTTAAGTGAAAATAAGACTATTAGAATGGAAAAATATTAAAAGTAGATAATTCCAGAGAAGGCAGGATATAGCAAAATGGAAACTCTGAGATATCTTTGGGGAAACTGTAAACTGGTACAGTCTTTCTAGAAAACAATGTATCCTCTGTGACTCCAAAATCCCCTTCCTGTTCCATAAGGCAGAGAAATTCTTGCACAGCTTCACAGGGGATCTGTATGAGGTCACGGGTTGTGGTGTGGTTTGTGGTACTGGGACTTGAAAACAGCCTAAGTGTCCATCAGTAGGGGAATATAATTAAAGCACAGTAGATGCAGTGGTGGTTGCCAGGGGCTGAGGGGCAAGGGGAGTGTGGAGTTGGTGTTTAATAGTTACAGAGTTTTGGCTTTTGGTAAAATGGAAAAGTTCTGCAGAAAGACAGTGGTGATGGTTGTAGAATAATGTGAGTGTACCTAATGCCAAAGAACTGTACACTTAAAAATAATTAAAATGGTAAATTTTCTGTTATGTATATTTTACCACAATTTTTTAAATGTTTTTTAAATACAGTGGATGCTCACTACGTGATACCCTGCAGGAGTTTAAAATACTGAGCTAACTAGTTACAGCGACATGATATTAAACACGGGATTGAATGACAAATTAAAAACACAAACATGTTACAAACAGCACTCCACGTTTTACTAGGACACATGCATCTTTAAAGACTCATTATCAACATATTAGTTGAAAATTTACTGGGGAGAGGGAACTTGGAATGGAGGTTGGGGAATTAGGGAAAAAAAATAATAAAATGAAAGGGGTTTACATGGACCAATAATGAATGACAGTAAGGTATTATGAACTGAGAAGTTTGCACCTTAAAAAGAAATGACATCATACACATGAAAACCTTGTGAAAGGATATAAAGTTTTACAACTTATAGTTTATTATTTCCTTCATTGAAGAGGAGTGAAATGAAGCAAAATAGATTTGACTCCTAATTTTCTGGATCTTCAGTGAATTTTGAAAAATGGTGATTTACACATTGGCTAAGCATCACACATTGAAAGTTCATCTGAATTTTATGAGCTTTTAAATATCTCCAGTGATCTCTCATTACCACAGATTTCTTCTTTCCTCTTTTTTATATTCTGTTCCATGCTGAGCCAGATTAAAGGTTGGGTCAGGCAGGAGTTGCCTGGGCTACTAGTATTTAAGAGGTGCTAAAAATATCGTTAGAAGTATAGCAAGATGGAAAAAATTATTTTCCCTAGCACTCGTGTTACCAAGAGCACTTTGCAAGGTTAAAAAGAAACCAGTAATAAATGTGTGGGGTGGGGCTGTGGGTGGCCCCTCTCCCAGGGAAACACATGAATAATAATAGGAATTATTTGAACTTAGGGTCACAAGGTCACAGTGCAGAGTTTGCACAACTCCAGCAGATGTCATTTATATACTACCTGCAAGACTGTCCATGGTGGCCTTGTTTAAACTGCCTCCATAGGAGGGTGGCTTAATCATTTCGGTGAACAAATAACCCCACTCAATCAGAATGCAAGGGTTTTTTTGTGTGGATTTTTGAATTTTATTTTTTATACAGTAGGTTCTTATTAGTTATCCATTTTATACATTTTAGTGTATACATGTCAATCCCAATCTCCCAGTTCATCCCACCACGCCCCACCACCACCACGGTCCCCCCTTGGTGTCCATATGTTTGTTCTGTACATCTGTGCCTCTATTTTTGCCCTGCAAACCAGTTCATCGTACCATTTTTCTAGGTTCCACATATATGCGTTAATATACGATATGTGTTTTTCTTCCTGACTTACTTCACTCTGTATGACAGTCTCTAGATCCATCCACGTCTCTACAAATGACCCAGTTTCGTTCCTTGTTATGGCTGAGTACTATTCCATTGTATATATGTACCACATCTTCTTTATCCATTCGTCTCTTGATGGGCATTTAAGATGCTTCCATGACCTGACTATTGTAAATAGTGCTGCAATGAACATTGGGTGCACGTGTCTTTTTGAATTATGGTTTTCTCTGGGTATAGTAGTGGGATTGCTGGGTCATACAGTAATTCTATTTTTAGTTTTTTAAGGAACTTCCATACTGTTCTCCATAGTGGCTGTATCAATTTACATTCCACCAACAGTGCAAGAGGGTTTCCTTTCCTCCACACCCTCTCCAGCATTTGTTGTTTGTAGATTTTCTGATGATGCCCATTCTAACTGGTGTGAGGTGATACCTCATTGTAGTTTTGATTTGCATTTCTCTAATAACTAGTGATGTTGAGCAAGTTTTCATGTGCTTCTTGGCCATCTGTATGTCTTCTTTGGAGAAATGTCTATTTAGGTCTTCTGCCCATTTGGGGATTGGGGTTTTTTTTGTTTTTTTTAAATATTGAGCTGCATGAGCTGTTTATATACATTTTGGAGATTAATCCTTTGCCCGTCCATTCGTTTGCAAACATTTCCTCCCATTCTGAGGGTAGTATTTTCGTCTTCTTTGTAGTTTCCTTTGCTTTGCAAAAGCTTTTAAGTTTCATTAGGTGCCAACTGTTTATTTTTGTTTTTATTTCCATTACTCTAGGAGGTGAATCAAAAAACATCTTGTTGTGATTTATGTCAAAGAGTGTTCTTCCTATGTTTTCCCCTAAGAGTTTTATAGTGTCCACTCTTACATTTAGGTCTCTAATCCATTTTGAGTTTATGTTTGTGTATGGTGTTAGGGAATGTTCTAATTTCATTCTTTTACATGTAGCTGTCCATTTTTCCCAGCACCATTTACTGAAGAGACTGTTTTTTCTTCATTGTATATTCTTGACTCCTTTGTCATAGATTAATTGACCATAGGTGCATGTCTTTATCTCTGGGCTTTCTATCCTGTTCCATTAATCTATATTTCTGGTTTTTGTGCCAGTACCATATTTTCTTGATTACTGTAGCTCTGTAGTATAGTCTGAAGTCAGGGAGTCTGATTCCTCCAGCTCCGTTTTCTCCCCTCAAGACTGCTTTGGCTATTTGGGGTCTTTTGTGTTTCCATACAGATTTTATGATTTTTTTGTTCTAGTTCTGTAAAAAATGCCATTGGTAGTTTGATAGGGATTGCATTGAATCTGTAGATTGCTTTGGGTAGTATAGTCATTTTCACAATATTGATTCTTCCAATCTAAGAACATGGTATCTCTCTCCATCTGTTTGTATCATCTTTAATTTCTTTCATCAGTGTCTTATAGTTTTCTGCATACAGGTCTTTTGTCTCCCTAGGTAGCTTTATTCCTAGGTATTTTATTCATTTTGTTGCAGTGGTAAATGGGAGTGTTTCCTTAATTTCTCTTGCAGATTTTTCATCATTAGTGTATAGGAATGCAAGAGATTTCTGTGCATTAATTTTGTATCCTTCAACTCTACCAAATTCATTGATTAGCTCTAGTAGTTTTCTGGTGGCATCTTTAGGATTCTCTATGTATAGTATCATGTCATCTGCAAACAGTTACAGTTTTACTTCTTCTTTTCCAATTCGTATTCCTTTTATTTCTTTTTCTTCTCTGATTGCTGTGGCTAGGACTTCCAAAACTATGTTGAATAACAGTGGCTAGAGTGGACATCCTTGTCTTGTTCCTGATCTTAGAAGAAATGCTTTCAGTTTTTTACCATTGAGAATGATGTTTTCTGTGGGTTTGTTGTATATGGCCCTTATTATGTTGAGGTAGGTTCCCTCTATGCCCCATTTCTGAATAGTTTTTATCATAAATGGGTGTTGAATTTTGTCAAAAGTTTCTTCTGCATCTATTGAGATGATAACATGGTTTTTATTCTTCAATTTGTTAATATGGTGTATCACATTGATTGATTTGTATATTTTAAAGAGTCCTTGCATCCCTGGGATAAATCCCACTTGATCATGGTGTATGATCCTTTTCATGTGTTGTTGGATTCTGTTTGCTAGTATTTTGTTGAGGATTTTGGCATCTATATTCTTCAGTGATATTAGTCTGTAATTTTCTTTTTTTGTAGTATCTTTGTCTGGTTTTGGTATCAGGGTGATGGGGGCCTCATAGAATGAGTTTGGGAGTATTCCTTCCTCTGTAGTTTTTTGGAAGAGTCTGAGAAGGATGGGTGTTAGCTCTTCTCTAAATGTTTGATAGAATTCACCTGTGAAGCCGTCTGGTCCTGGACTTTTGCTTGTTGGAAGATTTTTAATCACAGTTTCAATTTCATTACTTGTGATTGGTCTGTTCATATTTTCTATTTCTTTCTAGTTCAGTCATAGAAGGTTATACCTTTCTAAGAATTTGTCCATTTCTTCCAGGTTGTCCATTTTATTGGCATAGAGTTGCTTGTAGTAGTCTCTTAGGATGCTTTGTATTTCTGTGGTGTCTGCTGTAAATTCTCCCTTTTCATTTCTAATTCTATTGATTTGAGTTCTCTTCATCTTTTTCTTGATGAGTCTAGCTAATGGTTTATCAACTTGTTTATCTTCTCAAAGAACCAGCTCTTGTTTTATTGATCTTTGCTATTGTTTTATTTGTTTCTATCATTTATTTCTGCTCTGATCTTTATGATTTCTTTCCTTCTACTAACTTTGGGCTTTGTTTGTTCTTCTTTCTCTAGTTCCTTTAGGTGTAAGGTTAGATTATTTGAGATTTTTCTTGTTCCTTGAGGTAGGCTTGTATTGCTATAAACTTCCCTCTTAGAACTGCTTCTGCTACATCCCATAGGTTTTGGATCATCGTGTTTTCCTTGTAATTTCTCTGTAGGTATTTTCTGATTTCCTCTTTGATTTCTTCAGTGATCTCTTGGTTCTTTAGTAACATACTGTTTAGCCTCCATGTGTTTTTTTTTTTATGTTTTTTTTCTCTGTAATTGATTTCTAATCTCATAGCATTGTGGTCAGAAAAGATGCTTGATATTATTTCCATTTTCTTAAATTTACTGAGGTGTGATTTGTGACCCAAGATGTGATCTATCCTGGAGAACGTTCCATGTGCACTTGAGAAGAAAATGTAATCTGCTGTTTTGGGATGGAATGCCCTATAAATATCAATCAAATCTATCTGGTCTATTGTGTCATTTAAAGCTTGTGTTTCCTTATAAATTTTCTGTTTGGATGATCTGTCTATTGGTGTAAGTGCGGTGTTAAACTCCCCCACTATTATTGTGTTACTGTTGATTTCCTCTTTTTGAGCTGTTAGCAGTTGCCTTATGTATTGAGGTTCTCCTATATTGCCTGCATATATATTTATAATTGCTCTATCTTCTTCTTGGATTGATCCCTTGATCATTATGTAGGATCCTTCCTTGTCTCTTGTAACATTCTTTATTTTAAAGTCTATTTTATCTAATATGAGTATTGCTACTCCAGCTTTCTTTTGATTTCCATTTGCATGGAATATCTTTTTCCATCTCTTCACTTTCAGTCTGTATGTGTCCCTAGATCTGAAGTGGGTCACTTGTAGACAGCATATATATGGGTCTTGTTTTTGTATCCATTCAGCCAGCCTGTGTCTTTTGATTGGATCATTTAATCCATTCACATTTAAGGTAATTATCGATATGTATGTTCCTATTACCACTTTATTAATTGTTTGGGGGTTTTTTTTGTAGGTCCTTTTCTTCTCTTGCGTTTCTCACTTAGAGAAGTTCCTTTAGCATTTGCTGTAGAGCTGGTTTGGTGGTGCTGAATTCTCCCAGCTTTTGCTTGTCCATAAAGCTTTTGATTTCTCCATTGAATCTGAATGAGATCCTTGCCAGGTAGAGTAATGTTGCTTGTAGGTTCTTCCCTTTCGTCACTTTAAATATATCGTGCCACTCCCTTCTGACTTGTAGAGTTTCTGCTGAGAAATCAGCTGTTAACCTTATGGGAGTTCCCTTGTATGTTATTTGTCATTTTTCCCTTGTTGCTTTCAATAATTTTTGTTTGTCTTTAATTTTTGTCAGTTTGATTACTATCTGTCTTGGTGTGTTTCTCCTTGGGTTTATCCTGCCTAGGACCCTCTGCGCTTCCTGGATTTGGGTGGCTATTTCCTTTCCCACATTAGGGAAGTTTTTGACTAAAATCTCTTCAAATATTTTCTTGGGTCCTTCCTCTCTCTCTTCTCCTTCTGGGACCCCTATAATGCAAATGTTGTTGTGTTTAATGTTCTCCTAGAGGTCTCTTAGGCTGTCTTCATTTCTTTTCATTCTTTTTTCTTTATTCTGTTCCATGGCAGTGAATTCCACCATTCTGTCTTCCAGGTAATTTATCCGTTCTTCTGCTTCAGTTACTCTGCTATTGATTCCTTCTAGTGTATTTTTCATTTCAGTTATTGTATTGTTCATCTCTGTCTGTTTGTTCTTTAATCCTTCTAGATGTTTGTTCTTTAATTCTTCTAGGTCTTTGTTAAACATTCCTTGCTTCTTCTCGAACTTTGCCTCCATTCTTTTTCTGAGGTCCTGTATCATCTTCACTATCATTATTCTGAATTCTTTTTCTAGAAGGTTGCCTATCTCCCCTTCATTTAGTTGTTTTTCTGGGGTTTTATCTTGTTCCTTCATCTGGTACACAGCCCTCTGTCTTTTCATCTTGTCTATCTTTCCATGAATGTGGTTTTTGTTCCACAGGCTGCAAGATTAGAGTTCTTGCTTCTGCTGTCTGCCCTCTGGTGGATGAGGCTAAGAGGCTTGTGCAAGTTTCCTGATGGGAGGGACTGGTGGTGGGTAGAGCTGGGTGTTGCTCTGGTGGGCAGAGCTCAGTAAAACTTTAATCTGCTTGCCCGCTGATGTATGAGGCTGGGTTCCCTCCCTGTTGGCTGTTTGGCCTGAGGCAACCCAACACTGGAGCCTACGTGGCTCTTTGGTGGGGCTAATGGCAGACTCTGGGAGGGCTCATGCCAAAGAGTACTTCCCAGAACTTCTGCTGCCAGTGTCGTTGTCCTCACAGTGAGACACAGCCACCCCCCACCTCTGCAGGAGAGCCTCCAACACTAGCAGGTAGGTCTGGTTCAGTCTCCTATGGGGTCACTGCTCCTTCCCCTGGGTCCCGATGCACACACTACTTTGTGTGTGCCCTCCAAGAGTGGAGTCTCTGTTTCCGCCAGTCCTGTCAAAGTCTTGCAATCAAATCCCACTCGCCTTCAAAGTCTGATTCTCTAGGAATTTCTCCTCCTGTTGCCTGACCCCCAGGTTGGGAAGCCTGACGTGGGGCTCAGAACCTTCACTCCAGTGAGTGGACTTCTGTGGTATGTGTTCTCCAGTTTGTGAATCACCTACCCAGCAGTTATGGGATTTGATTCTATTGTGATTGCACCCCTCCTACCATCTCACTGTGGCTTATCCTTTGTCTTTGGATATGGGGTATCTTTTTTGGTGAGTTCCAGTGTCTTCCTGTCGATGACTGTTCAGCAGTTAGTTGTGATTCTGGTGCTCTCACAAGAGGAAGTTAGCACATGTCCTTCTACTCCTCCATCTTGAACCAATCTCTCCCAGAATGCAAGGCTTTTGATTCACACATGGGATAAGCATGTTTGGGGCTGGAGTTGAACTGTTTGGGAAAAGAGAGGACAAGCAGAGTACCATCCATGCTTCCGCCATGCAGCCTAAATAAAATGGGATGCATATTTACAGACTATCAACATACCAAGTTATTAGACTGCCTGGGAAGCCACCTACTCCTGTCTGGCTCTGCTTCCAAACAAAGAAGGACAGACTTAACAGAGGCTCATCCATTTTAGAACACTGAAGCCCAGCTGTCCCTCCCATCATGTGCCAGACCTTCAGAATCTAACTGTGCCCTTCATCTGGCCATCCTTCCTTACATGGCAGGAATAGGCAAGAGTAGTAGATGGCACATGGCCAGTAGTGGTCAAGGGGTTCTCTGTAGATTCCATTTGCAAACCGAGCAATGCTAGCATGGCCATGCATAAAACCAGGCCAAGAATCTTGGCCTGAGCCTACAAAAGGGTGTTTTTGAGAAGATGGACAGGCATCTTTACTTGATCCTAATTCTCAGAAAAGGGAGGTGAATCACTACTAGTGCTTAAAGGTATTTTGGGAATATCGAGAGAACAGCTTTTTCATTTGTTTGTTTGTTTGAACATATTCTGTGGGATGTTTGGTAACTGCAATCCTTTAACCACTGTTCTCAATTTATTTTACCACATCATAATCCAAGGTGTAAAGCAGGCATCTAAAAAAGTATTTCCTGACTGCCTAAGCATGCATTACAGTTTGAACTGTATTGTCACACATCGATTAGCAGTTTTCCTTCAAATATTCCATTTTTTTGTTCGGTTCATATATTAAGCGGTTTAGTAAGTTGCATTTTGCATTAAGCAGTTCACAATATTTTGCTCGCTGACTCTTCAGAAAGACCTAGAAGCTGAAACACAAAGCAAAAAAGATCTCTTCTGATGACAAGCCTAGCCTCCCTGAGTTTCACATGCCAAATGAACAGACCGTCATTGAGTGCCAGGTACCATAGCAGGTGTTGAATACTCTCTGGGGGCCCTGCCCTGGTGGCACTCAGAGTCTGGCAGTGGCGTGGTTTAGCAGGGCTAGCCCAACCGTTCTAGGGCTGAAACATGTGCCTTTCCCAGCCTTTTCTGCCCGTCATTTCCTGAGAAAAACCACTGCCCCTCTCAAAATAAGGAAGTCGGACCAGATTGTTTCAAAGGTCCTTTCCAGCTTTTGAATTTAAAAAGTTGAATGAAACTTTAATAGATACTTTACCACCTTTCTTATATGTAATGAATTCTAATTTAAAAAAAAAAAAAAAGGACAGCCTACACTGGAGCATTAGAAAAGCATTTTACACACACTACTGTCACTCATCTCCCAAAAGTCCTCCGAAGTAGACACATATAAGCCCAGTTTTCGGAGCAGAAAACTAAGAACCTTCCCTAAGACCATATAACTAGCAAGGACCAGGTGTAACACAACCCAGGTCATCTGGGACAGAAGGAGACCTTGCACTGTCACTGCCTTTTAAAACTGCCTCTGATGTTTGTCCCTAGTTTTCAACAGTAGCGTTTCCAGGCCCTGCCTGTGACCTGTCAGCTGTCAAATCTTGGCGTTTCAGTTCTGTGCAGTTCAACCGCTTACTTCTTCTCTGTGACATGAACAGCCAGCCTCCTCAAGAGGACCGTTTGTACCAAGCTCCAGCCAACTAGAGAAGCCTCTATTTCCCGGATGTGCCCAAATGATTGACAGCAGCATGGCGCATGCTCCTTGAGGCTCTCCCCACTGAGAGTTGAGAGGCGTTCGCATACTTTACGTGCTCCGTTTGAAATATACTTGCTGAAGCACCAGTATTATACATCTGTTCCCTTGACTTTTTAACCAAAGAGTGCTAGTTTATTGCTGAGCTTAAGGATAAAAGAAGCAAGAAATGAAAGTTGGGTTGATTTTTTTTTTCAAGTTTCCTCCCCACTAAGTACAATCAGATGTTGGACTCTCAGAGCCCGATGCTGGGTGGATGTTCACTTCACTTTGCCTTGCAATTTATCAGCTCATTTTTTGAGGTAACACTTTTCATCACAAAAGAAAACCCAGGGCCCTATACGAATATTTTCAGTCAAATGCATCAAACAGCCCTAATGTTGTGCCAGAAAAAAATCAAATCAAATCAAACAGGAACAATATCAAAACTGATTTATGAGGCTTTGTAGGGAAACAACTGTCCTTTCATCTCTGGATACACAGTTTATCTTTGACCCTGGAGAACTCGCTGGAATTCTGGGCAAAGGGGACCTATTCAGAAATAATCTATCCAAGACCTGAGGAGCTCCATCATGAACCAGAGATCAAACATGTTTTATGTTCTTTCTGGTCCAGGATTAAAACTGAAGACCTATTATATTTTTAATGCACAAATAAAGAATCAATCAGGGGAATCTGCTGCCTCAGCAAACACTTTCATCCAAAAGAACAAATTATTTGTGATATCAAAACCAGTGAGTATCTCTATTGAGTATCTCAAAGATGGGGAGGTAGGATAAGTCTTTTCAAAGGTAGTAAGGTAAATGAATGAGTTAGTGGTCTGACATGTCTTTTCATGGGGAAAAGAAAATGTTCACCCTTGGCTCTAAGAAATGTGTGTTCCTTTAGACGTGTGCTGCAAGACATTTCTCTACACCTTTATCCTATGGCCAAGAGGATCTTTTCCCCTGGGCCAGAGATTTTTATGTAGTCTCCAGATACCTCACCCAGAGTTCCTCCAGATTTCTGTACCTGGATATCAGCACAGGAGCATATCAGGTGCACAGGGTTTTTTCAGGTAATGCAGAGATGCCTGGGCACCTAAAGAGACCTAGGACTAGCAAACTGTGGTGGGTACCAAATGAGGGTCTACTTGACTCAGGAGTCTCTTTTCTGATCTCCGGTAGCAGTGCCTAGGCCTATGTCTTCATCCTCCTGGCTAGGGTTGATTGGTCCAAGGATGGTACTTTACCCAAGCCTGACTAATCAGAGTTTTTCCCAGGACTTTTAACTGGAACAAAGGCAGGAATTCAGTATTCTCAGGGGTGAAAGCTATGAAATACGATGGTTGGGAGGGACCTGGTCTGCAGAGAGAGAATGGAGGAGAAATGCAGCAAGAAGAAGCCATGACAGATGACGGACATGAGAGAATCCTGCAAAGAGATAAATGTCCCGGTTCCAGCTGTTCCTAAAGCCTGAATGCTTCCTTGCTTTTTCTGAGATTTTATTTATAAATCCTTCTTCAATTATGTAAGAAACCCTTGTATTCCAAAAAGTCTCCATTCCTGCTTAAACTAAATGCTTAAGGGTTAGATTTCTGTCACTTGCAACACAAAGTATTCTAACACATCACCCAATACACAATCCTATAAGCAGGAGTTGGTGAGTGGATATTCTTCTCCCAGGCACATATCAGTTTATGGAGGGCAGTGGTATTTCTGCAGACCTGAAATCTAATCTACACCATGGTGGTGAGTAAAGTTGCCCTAAATCTCCAGAATACATAGTCAAAGTTATTCAAGATAGACTGAATTTTGAGAACAAGCATGAATGAATCGTGGATATGCCTTCCTCATACCCCTGCCCCTACCTTCATTTCAGTGTCCTTTATTCTGTATTATTTAGTGTTTAGGTCTCCTATGTATAAAAGACCTAAGGATTTCAGTAGGAGTCTGGAAAGAGGAACATTTCTATCCTGTCCTGATTTGGCAACACCTAATACCTGGCATTCTCATCCTCAGTAGGTTTCGCCTTGAGTGTAATCCATTTTCAATCATTAATTCATTGGCAGAACTTTAGGTACTGAAAAAAATTGAGTTATTCTTTGCTTCTAAATATCCAAGGTTTTCTAGTGATGAATTATGAAAATTTTGCTTCCTACATTTTCTCAGAAAGAGTGTTGGGTTCTGGGTGATACAGGAGGGAAGAGATATGGGAACATATGTATATGTATAACTGATTCACTTTGTTGTAAAGGAAAAACTAACACACTATTGTAAAACAGTTATACTCCAATAAAGATGTTTAAAAAAAAAAAAAGAGTGTTGGGTTCTGGTTAAGTGTTTCAAAATAGTATAGTCTAGGAAAATATGGCTTGTTTAAAGGTCAGCAGTATGTTTGGGAGTGAACTGTGAGCCTACTGGTTATGGACATCCACATTATAAAAATCTTCCTTGATTACAAAGGTGGGTTGCAAGCTAAAAGGATTTTCCACAAATAACAAAGGCATGTTAGAACACAGAATATAGCTACCAGGGAAATCCATATTCGGAAAACAACAAACATGGAAAATAACAACTATTCAAAGTTAACTTATATTTATTGAGCACACACAATATAGGACCTAATTTAAATCTGTGTGACATCCCAGTAACGTGTATATAAGTATTTCCACTTTATGGACAGGAACAAAAAGGCATAGAATATTTGTAGCTTACACAAAATTATATAGAAACAGAGTACATCCCAACGAGAGGTTTATGAAAAATGTTCCCTTAGATGGATGGAAAAGTATGTTAATCCATGCTTTCTCAGTAGCTATCTGATCCATGAGACCATAACTAATCACTACGATCTGGCAGCAAATGAACCAAAAGGCAAGCAGAGCTCTGAAGTTAAATTTATAAACTCCAATCCAATGATTTTTCAGTGGGAATGCAGCAAGAGTTGTGAGTGATGAGGAAATGGTTCATGAGATTATGGACATTGAAAAGTCCTGCCATCTGCCATCTGCCAGCTGAAGACCCAGGATAGCCAGTGGTGTAAATTAGTCTGAGTCCAAAGGCCTGAGAACCAGGGGAGCCAAGTGTAAACCTCAGTCCAAAGGCAGAAGATGAGATAAGATGTCTCAGGTCACACAGTGAGGCAGGAAAAAGGGGCACATTCCTCCTTCCTCTGCCTTTTGTTCTTTCTATTCAGGCCCTCAGTGGACTGGATGATGCCCACCCACATCGGGAAGGACAATCTACTTTACAGAGTCCACCAATTCAAATGCTGATCTCATTGGGAAACACCCTCTCAGACACACCCAGAAATCATGTTTAATCTGGGCACCCTGTGGCCTGGCCAAGTTGACACATAAGATTAACCCCTTGTCAATCTGACATCCACGTGTATCTTCTTAAACCATACATAATCTTTAAATAAAACAGTAATAAGATCATAATTCTGCTTAACATGATATAACTATCTTGTGTATGCTGAAATCACACTAACCCCTTCCTCAGAACAGGAGGTAAAGTCCTTGAGTCATGTTTACTCTTCTTGATATCCCAAAACGTATAGACTATTATGTAAAATGAACAACTGAAATACTGTGATATAAAATTAATCCATCTAGGACTTCCCTAGTGGTGCAGTAGTTAAGAATCTGCCTGCCAATGCAGGGGACACGGGTTCAATCCCTGGTCTGGGAAGGTCTCACATGCCTCAGAGCAACTAAGCCCATGCGCCATAACTACTGAGCCTGCACTCTAGAGCCAACGTGCCACAACTACTGAAGCCCTCGTGCCTAGAACCTGTGCTCCACGACAAAAGAAGCCCTCGTAATGAGAAGCCCGTGCACCACAACTAAGAGTAGCCCCGTCTCGCCACAACTAGAGCAAGCCCGAGCACAGCAACAAAGACCCAATGCAGCCAAAAATAAATAAATTAATTTTTTAAAAATTGTCATCTCTCAAACCACTAAAGAATAAAAGAAGTTTTAAAAACAAAAAAAAATTAAAATAAAATAAAATTAATACATCTTATGTTACATGATGAGGGAACGAGAGAGGAAAGAAAACAAAGATTATACACACACACTCACATAGGCACACATATTCATTGCAAAATAGGGAGGAAATATTCATGACACTACCTGTGAGCAGGGAGGGCTTTTCAACTTGTCAGAAAATGGGAGATCCCAGCCAGAGGTAGCCGGCCGCCGTAGCTGTGGCCACATTACTACGTCATCTACTGTTCATAATCTACTCTGTCATGGACACAGCCTTAGGATCCACTGTGCATTCAGTGTTGCAAGCAGCCCCTGCAGGAGTCAGAACCTATAATATAGATGAGAAATACAGTGATGTTTTCACTTTGAGTGAGGACAGCTCAGATGACTTTGTCCTGCAAGTCTGACAAGGGAGCACTTTCCAGAGGGAAGGGGGAAGGTTTCACAACAAGCTGAGAAGCGACAATGAAACTGGGCGGCACATTCCACAGTTTAAAAAAAAGGAAGTGAGATGCTGGCCAGGTTGGCTGACAGGTTTGGTTCTTATGGATGCGAAGTCAGTTAGCAGTGTCATTTTGAGAACACCTACATGACTGGGCCGGCATCATGAAGCTATAATGTCCTCACCACACCTGCAGCTTTAACCCATATTTCCTAAAGACCAGCCACCCTCGTCTCTGCCAATACAACACAATGTGCTTTTCCCTCAAGATTCAACAAAGTCATTTGTTTTATTGGAAGTACTTTATGTTTAATCAATGTCTAATCACTTTACACCACTTCGCATCCTTTGTCCCTACTTTCCCGATCCTGTCACTTCCAAGAGGGAGAGAGAAAGTCAGGAACAGTGCCTAAGGGTATGGATTTTAGAGCCTGAGAGAACCAGAAACCTTGGGCAGATTCTTTAACTACTCAAGCCTCACTCTCCCTTTTGTATCTGTAACTCTTATTATGACTTTTAAATGAAAGTTAGCACACCATAAGTAGTAGATTCTAGCTAACTCACTGGCCAATATGCTCACACACGTGTGTGCTTACGCCTACACTCATACACAGCCTGGTGACAAGGAAAGCTCACTGGAATGAAAATCAAGGGATCTGCAACCTTGAACAGTTCACACTCTTGTAAGCCACAGTGTCCTCATCTGCACAGTGAAATCTTATACAGTCCTCACTCTGTATCCAAGGGGCAGGATGGAGAGATTGGTTCCAGGAACCCCGGCAGATACCAAAATCCATGGAGCTCAAGTCCTTTATATAAAATGGTGCAGTACAATGAGTACAGTTGGCCCTCGTATCCACGGGTTCTGAATTCAACCAAACGGCAGATCACTGGTTGAATCTGTGAATGCAAAATCCACGGATACAGAAAGCTGACTGTACTAGGGCATCTCTAAGAACCTAATCCAAGACATAGAGTCCACACTAAGTCAACATTACGGCAGCTCAATATGAATTGGCATGGAATGTGTCCCAAGATACAGTATTAAGTGAAAAGGCAAGGTGAAGAACTATGCACGTGTAATCTCCCATTCAGGCATCATATTCATAGACTATCTCTGGAAAAATATGTAATGAATTAGCAATAGTAGTTGACTCCACAGAGGGAATTTAGGAGCTTACTTTGCACTTGTATATCCTTCACAGTCTTGTACCATGTGCACTGTTCACCTATTTTTTTAATAATTTAAAATCTAGAAAAGAGGTCCATGTTACAAGTGGGTACAAAAATGGTTAGTTTTTATTATAGTGTATTTCCACCTGCATGTGTTTGCTTTTATAATAATTTTATGTTTACTATAATGTTATAAAAGTAAATGACACAGTCTGCAGTTCTGTAGAATCTTGAGGCTAAATTTTTCCATGTTAATAATTAGTCTTTAAAACCATGCAGGGCTTCCCTGGTGGCGCAGTGGTTGAGAGTCCGCCTGCCGATGCAAGGGACACGGGTTCGTGCCCCGGTCCGGGAGGATCCCACATGCCGCAGAGCGGCTGGGCCCGTGAGCCATGGCCGCTGGGCCTGCGTGTCCGGAGCCTGTGCTCCGAAGCGGGAGAGGCCACAGCAGTGAGAGGGCCGCGTACTGCAAAAATAAAAATAAAAAAAACATGCAGTTCTCCTTGTAGGCTGTTTGAAGTTACAGGCTCTTGGTGAAGGGAAATACCTTCTAGGGAATATCATGGGTCAAAGGTGGGGAGAGCAACTTGATTATGGATCAGACCCTTTATATACATTATACTACTTAATCCTCTTAACAATTCTCTGTGCTGTTACTGTCTCCATTGCACAGAAAAAAAAAAAAAAAAAGGAAGCTGATGGGCTTCCCTGGTGGCGCAGTGGTTGAGAGTCCGCCTGCTGATGCAGGGGACACGGGTTCGTGCCCCGGTCCAGGAGGATCCCACATGCCGCGGAGTGGCTGGGCCCGTGAGCCATGGCCGCTGAGCCTGCATGTCCGGAGCCTGTGCTCCGCAATGGGAGAGGCCACAACAGTGAGAGGCCCACGTACAGTAGGAAAAAAAAAAAAAAAAGTTAGCTCAGGGAAGTGAGATGACTTGCCAAGGAAGACCTAAATTTTAAACCCAGCTTTAACCTGACTCCAAGTCTGTATGCATTCCCATTTGTCATGCTGCCTCCTGGAAGTAATATAAGGGAACAGGTTCATATTAAGAATATTGGTCATTTAAGTGAGTGGGGAAAGGAAGGGAAATGCCATATAAAAGGTAGACTAGAGCTGACTTAGTGACTATGAGCCATGTCTGTTTCCTGTTGGAGGCTTTTCGGCATCAGGGTAAGCTTAAACACATCCTCTGGTTCATGCCTCAGATGTCCCCCTGGAAAATTCAGCTTTATTCCACATAAAATGGATTTTAAAGAGTCTCCTTCCAGAGGATTAATGCTACAGATAGAGAGAGCTCAGGCTTAATAGATCGGCCAGAGCCACCAGAGCTCAGTGGTTCTGTTGAGTCTTCCTGCCACGTGACAAGCATGTGGTTCAGCCAGGATTCACACTCTGCCTTTCAACAGCCAAGTCTTTCAGGCCCATTTTATCAACTCTTGTTCTACAGATGGAAAAAAAATCTGAGACCCAGAGAAGCAAAAGGACAGAAAGAGGAAGCACTGAATCAGAACTCAGGTCTTCCACCTCTCTATCCTTCCTCCTACACCAAGATGTGCAAGTGAAAAGGAGCCATTTTTCATTTCTGTGAGGTCGTGTAAGACGGTGGTTAGGAGTACAGTCTCTGAAATTCCAATGACCTGGGGTTCTTCCCTACACAGTCATGTCCCTAAGGTATGATCCTGGGCAAGTTGCTTCACTTCTCTAAGCCTGTGTTCTTACATGTAAAAGGAGGATAACAATTATACCTACTTCACAATTTAAACTTGGTGTGGATTAAATGAAATAATGCATGCAAAGTGTCAAAGCCCACTACATCCAGACGTGCAGTGAGGGGTTTCCTAAGGAAGATCACCATGGCTTATACCACATGACTCCTCACAGAGACCAAGGACAGGTACCTTACCCACAAGGCTTGGCTGAAAGAAGACAACAAGAATTAACTGAACTCATCAGATCCCACTCTTAGGTTTGAAGGAAGGACTTACAGTAGGACGGAACAATAGATGGTAGAGAAAGAAGCCAAAAGATGCACATAGAGATAATAGTAAAGAGAAGCCCCCGTGGGAAGGAAAACAGAGAAAAAAGAGTGGGAACTAGAGGAAAAGAAGACACAACCAGAAGATGCTTCATCAGAACAGAGGAGCCCCCCTTTATCAGGAGGAATTACATTTAGCTGTTTGTAACCAAGTGCCAGTGACAATGGCTCATGTGCATAAATAGTCATTATCTCCCATAAAAGATGAACGAACAGAGGAAAGCAATCCAGGGCTGCTATAGCAGATCCTCAAAGTGAACAGGCAGCTAGGACTTTTTTGATT
Source organism: Kogia breviceps (assembly GCF_026419965.1). NCBI lineage: Eukaryota > Metazoa > Chordata > Mammalia > Artiodactyla > Physeteridae > Kogia > Kogia breviceps. Next base: position 71,119,756 of record NC_081317.1, read on the forward strand.
TCTCTGCTCCAACCTCCTTTGAACATGGCTGCCAACCTCAAAGTCATAAAATGCTACAGGATGCTTCCAAATTCCAGGAAGAAAGAAGGCAAAAGAGAAAAAATCCAAATGTGCTCATCCTTGTTGTTTCAGTCCCTGTTAGAGAGACGTCCTGAAGTCCATCCACCTCATGATGGCCACATCTAGATGCAAACCAGGCTGGAAATGCAGCCTTTTAGCTGGGTATGTCGCCAGTCCAAATAAATCCAGGGTTCTGCTTCTAAAGAAGAGGAGAATAGCTATTGCAGAGACAACTAGCAGTTTCTGGTACTTTTCCTAGGTCATGCATTTAGTTGCCAAGGGAACTACACGAAGTAAGGTTGCTAGACCTGAGGTGAACAACCTTCTAGTGCCCAGACCATATTCCAGTCTTTGCGAGACCTGCTAAGTGTCGAGATTTCCATCTTCCTTATTTCCTTATCTCACCTTAAAATAAAATCTTTTTTTGTAAATAACTTGAGTAGTCCTCTGGGTTCTTTTTTTCTACTTAAAAGAACCTCAATAACATAGGCTCACTTACCAACATGTATCTAGCACACAGAAAAGTTCTCAACAGATGTTCATTAAACTGAACTTAATTCCATAAACAATCACAAAACCACATAGCTCTATCGTCTGTTCTCTGCCTGCCCTAAGTCTGCAGATGCATTATCTCAGAAGACAGTGATGGGTATTTTGTGATTGTTTTTCACTGAGATTTTGCCCATGGTTCAAGCAAAGTCATCATTCAATAGCAAATGTTTAGGTGCTTTCTGGCTTGTGGATCACACAGGGTCCTTCATTGTTTTAGTGTATGGGTTGGAGAATGATGGTCCTTTGTTGATTTCATGGTTACTGTCATCAAGCCTGAGTTTCACAGCAAACTGGGGGAACTAAGGCTAAGCCTATTCTGCTTGCCTGCAGGGAACTCCTGAATCTACAAGTTTCATTTTAAAAGCTCTGATTCAAACAAAAAATAGAGAGAAAGAAAGTGAAAGAAAACTGCTCTAAACATGTTTAGATATAGCAAGCTAAAAAAACATAACTAAGGGTGGCAGAGTATGATAAAAGCTTGGTACAATCATTAAAATAAATATAAGTGCCACAAACCAAAGTTTATAAACTGTAGAATCCAGCCATCTCAAGAACTAACAGCTTTACAAATTGGACCCCAGAAGGAAATAAGCCTAAGCTTACAGACCTAGAATAGGAAAAAAGAAATTTAATCCAAAAATAAATAAAATCAGGAGGGCCAGTAAGAGTTCTAGTCCCAACTGAAAACCCAACTTCAATACTAAGTGATGTCTTTACTTTTTTTTGTATGTGTGGTACGCGGGCCTCTCACTGTCGTGGCCTCTCCTATCGCGGAGCACAGGCTCCGGACGCGCAGGCTCAGCGGCCATGGCTCACGGGGCCAGCCGCTCCGCGGCATGTGGAATCTTCCCGGACCGGGGCACGAACCCGTATCCCCTGCATCGGCAGGCAGATTCTCAACAACTGCGCCACCGGGGAAAGCCCAATGTCTTTACGATTCTACAGGGAATTGTGAACTTTCCTTCTTACTTCATCTTGACCTTCAGCCATTTCTTTGCTCTTTAGCACTGCTGAGACTTCCCAGAAGACATTCCAGAAAATTTCTTAATACAAGTTAATGCAAGTCTTTGATTCCACAATTAGAATTAAGCTTTTAAATAAAGATGATGTGATAACACACTCACTTAAACTCACATTAAAAGGTGCACGAAAAAAAAAAAAAAAAAAAAAAAGGTGCACGACTGACATTGGAGCCTCTCTGGGCAGAGAAGTGTTGGTGAAGAATGGAGACGGTTCACATGCTGGGGGAGGGGCAATGTGGGATGGGTGTACACCTGAGAAAACTGAGTTCCTGAAGATGGGAAGAAGGTGAAATCAGGAAGTGAGGACAGGGTAAAGAGATAGTTATACACACATGCTCACGGCAGCATTACTCACAATAGCCAAAAGGTAGAAGCAACCCAAGAGTCCATCAACAGATGAATGGATAAACAAGATGTGGCATATGCATACAATGGAATATTACTGTCTTATAAAAGAAGGAAATTCTGACGTATACTACAACATGAAATGAACCCTATAGACAATATTCTAAGTGAAATAAGCCAGTCACAAAGGGACAAATACAGTATGATTCCACTTACATGAGGTACCTAGAGTAGTCAAATTCATAGAAACAGACAGTACAATGGTGGTTGCCAAGGCTGGGAGGAGCAAGGAGTTATTGTTTAATGGATAACAGAGTTTCAGTTTTGCAAGATGAAAAGAGTTCTGGAGAGGGATGGTGGTTACAGCTGTACATAATGTGAATAAACTTAAATATCACTGTACACTTAAGATCGTGAATTTTATGCTCTGTGTATTTTATCATAACTAAAAATACCAAATTGAAAGAACTTCTAGGCTTAAAAAAAAAGAGAGATCAGAAGCAACTTGTTTACTTCATGACTTTGCCTAGGTCTTCTACTCCTGCCACCAAAGGTTTAGAAAGAAAGCGAACTTTTTAAACTGACTTTATTTTTTTAGAATAGTTTTAGGTTCACAGCAAAATTGAGGGGACAGTACAGAGATTTCCCATGTCCCCCTACCTGACACATGCACACCCTCTAGTGGACCCTCCCACTAGATTGGTCCATTTGTTATAACTCATGAATCTTCACTGTCACATCATAATCACCCAAAGTCCAGACTTTACACTATGGTTCACTCTTGGTGTTGTACTTTCTATGGGTTTGGAGGGAAATGTTTTTTTTTAAATTATTCATATATATTAAATTATAACTCTATTGCATTAAAACCCCAAATCCACAAAAGAGTGTATTAAAATAACAGAAATGTTGTAAACACTTGCTACTCAAAGTGTGGTCTGACAACCAGCAGCATCAGCATGCCCTGGGAGGAGTTTGTTAGAAATGCAGACGCTCAGGCCCATCCCATACCTACAGAATCAGAATGTGCATTTATCAAGATTCCCAGGTGGTTCACTGTCCATTCTCAAAGCTTGAGAAGCACTGTTGCAAACTATTCAGAACTGCTTGATCAGTTGAGATGGAAGGAAAATAGGTTATTAAAGTTGCATTATTGTACTGTGAGTCAAATTGAGGGAAGGGTCCATGTTTTACTATTCCTTAAGTTCTTAAAAATGATTAAAGCCAAATCCATTTATTGTCTTGAACATAAAAAAAATGCTTAAACCACAACTGTAATTCAATATGTAGATGACTGTGTTCTCTGAAGACTGTATATAGCCAAATAGTAGCTTTTATGGAAGTGAAATGATTCAAAGAAGCAAAGTGCCAAACACAAAGCTCTCCCTGAGTGGCTGATGGTAGATTTGGTAGGTTTGAAATTCCAAGAAGAATTCATCATTACAGAAGAACTAATGCATGGTATAATACATTCGCCAAGGAAAGTACTGACCCACATAAATGTTCAAGAACAATAAAATTTTGGTCACTGGTAATGTGAGAAAAACTACTTAATACGCACAGCCAACTGGATTCACTTAATAAGATTAAAATGATATACAGAGAGGACAGAAAAGATATCCCCAAACATCCAATGAACACAAAAGGGTAAGACATTTGACTACTATACGTATTCCAAATACTAAAATAGAGTAAGGAAAAGAAAAATCCATGTTTGGATTGAGAAGGCCTTCTCAATGGGATTTTTTAATGTGGGTTTATTCTAATGTGCTCTCCCCTGATACCTTTGCAGCAATTAGTTTCAATGCTAACTTTACACTTAACACAAAAAGTAAATTCCTAACAAGAAGATAAAAATTAATAACTGTATAGATAAAACAAAGATGACTGGGGGTTGCGGACAGAGGGGCAACTGCAGTCTCTGACACCAGGGCTTCACATGGCTGGAAAACATTTTTCCACTTAATGAGAATCTTCAACAGTTATTGGGATCTCTGCCCACTTTCATTTTCTGTTTCTCTGGCAAACTTCCATTCACTCTGGCTTTTGCAATAGTAAAAATAAGTAAATCTGACTCAACAAAACCAAGTATTATCTTACAAGTGCAAACTGAAAATCAATCTAAGGTTTGGCTTGATGTTTTTGCAATTGATGCTAATTTTAAGCAACAATTCAGAGGAACCCCTTGAGGCTTACGTGAGTTCATCAGTAGCAAAAGAAGTCATTTTAAAATAATTGTTAATGTTTTCCAGAGGAAGAAAGAAACTCTTTAAAACTGCCGAATGTCTTGGCATACCCCACACGCCCACCTCATGTTGTTACCCAAATGAGAGCAGCGTTGGAAGTAAAACCTCACTCCATGGCAAAATTAGAGGTGGGTGGGATATTTGGCTCTTGATTTCCTGTGTTGAAATGACCATAACATCTCAGAACTTGATTTGACGTCCACAGGTGAGATCTTCAGGGAGGAATTTCATACCTTCATAAATGTCTTACTCTCATTTTATCAATCATATAGAACAACAGTTAACATTTTGTTGAGCAAACCGAGGCGGTAATAATGAACTTAAAAAAGAAGCCACCCTTATGCTGTGATAAACATCTGCAGGCTTCGGCAACTGTCTGCTGAAGCAGTTTGAAGAGTAAATGTTTTGATCGCAGAAGAGTTACACTGATAACCTTTGACACTGGTGATAATGTGGGACACATAAAGCTGAGACTCCCAGACCAGCTGAGAGTCGTGACTCGCCCTGCTGCTAACTGCCTGCTGTCACCAGACCCCAGGGAAGAGCAAAGTAACACAGAGCTGAGAGGGGGTTCAACCATGTGCTGAGGAACCTGCTCTGTGGCCCCCAGAAACCTGAAAGTCACAGAATGAATGTTCAACCTAGAAAGGAAGCCTGAGGCCCCACGTACACATCCCCATCAGGGAAGGAAACTGGGACCCATTCCAAGAACCCATGTCGTCGTATAAATGAGATATTAAACTTGATTGCTCTTCAATTCAACTTTATCCAACCACATGAAATGAAGATTCTATAAACATAAAAATCTTCCCTATGTTCTCCTTACAGCTATTTTTGCCTCAGTCTTGAATACCTACATTTACATGCCCTCCAAAATGCACAAGTAAGGCATTATAAGGGTTCTCCTATGGCCCCCAGCAGCCATTAAGAGCACTTGAAAATACACAGAACCGTAGAAAAATAAAGAACACATTTCATGGACACTAGCTTTTTCACCTAGACAAAGAAACTATTTACTTCAGAAAATTCTGGGTCTTTTAGAAGACAGTGTCAATTTTATTGCTTTTTGAAATGCTATGTAAAGCCTGAAACTTCACAACTTGCACATCAGCAATATCCATCTTTAAGTTTAAATATATTTATGTGGTAAGGGAAAGTACATGCATAAGAATATATAGAATTTTTTAAAATCATCATCATTTACATTAGAAATTTCTTTATACAAGCATCTCAACGTTTTTCTTTTAAAAAAAAATTAGTGACTGGTAAGAATCCTCTGAGACTGCAGAAAATCCAGCTTCCCATTTAAGCAGCCTTTCACTGAGAGACATGAGTGATGGCAGACGAAGGCCTCTTAAGAATAGACTCAACAGAAAATGACAGCGGTTCATTCACTGAGAGTCTTGTTCCAACTTGTTTGGCTACGAAAAGGTCTTTTGCACATCTATCTATTGTAAATGTGTACTTCTGGTTCTCCTTGACTAAACACTCTCTGGGTTTCTTAGGGGCCTCTTCAAAGGCCTCTTTGACAGATGATGTTTTCAACTCGGGACCTGATTTGTCATTAAGAGTTTGCTGGAATAATGAGTGGAATGGATTATGTTTAAGTGGCAGAGGGTGCCTGGTGCTTTCTTTGCTGATCTTGGTTAAGACGTGCCCTTGAGCTGCCAGGGAGTCCGTGTCAACAACGGGCAAAAAATTCCGTCGGGGTGGGGAGAACGCAGACCTCTCGGGGATGGCCTGGTGACCCTGAAGGTCACTTCTTGAGATCTGGCCCTCAGGAGGGTGAGGAAGCACCAGAGAGCCTTCCAGTTTCGGGGGCATTATATCATGATCTGCTCCGAGTCCATCGTGGAGTCGTACTCCCTTCAAGTCCCAGCTGGCCCCAGGCTTCAGGGCCTGAACTGACGTGGTAGCATTCAGCAGGCATTGCTGGTAGAGGAGGGTGTCACTAATGGGGCCACACTTGGGCCAAACTAAAAATCTCGAGGACAGGGGATACTGCCTGTAAGTTGTGGCCACGCTGACATTGGAAGAAATTAGTTCCATATTCCCAGACCCTGAATACTGCATGGTGAGATCAAGGCAGGTGGGCAAGAAATTGCAGAAGTCTTTGCTTGGCGGTTCCACTGGCGTGGGACTGTACACACTTTTGTAGGAGTTGTACTCAGAACCATGTACCATGCGATTGGGCAGGAATAAGGCAGCAGCTTGGGAAGCTTCCAACATCTCCCTCTCTTTATATTCTCTCTCCAGCATAATGTTCTCCAACTCTTTATCAGCAAAGGCCCGCCTTTTCCTCATCCGGTCACTTACTGGGGGAGGTAGAGGTAAACTCCCTCCCACATAAGTCTCTGATGGAATGGGGCGGTAGCCTAAAATAAGCAAGCATTGCACATGAAAGACATTAACATCTGATGAGGAAAAATCTGGGAATCCAGAAGGTAATAGAAACACTGCAAATCAGCAGAACAGTTATTTACAGTTCCACATCACTAGTATTTTTATACAGAAAGCAAAAGTATGGGTTCAATTTAAAATAGATCCCTTCGCAGGGAAGGATATCCATACTGTAACTTTTTATTGTTGTTGTTGTTGTTGTGATAGGTTTGTTTACTTTGACAGGCATACTTTACTGGCTGAAATTTTAATATTCTCCCCAAGCTCCTATACATTAAGAGACAAGGCTGCTCATTTCACTTCAATCAATGCTTTATTACTATCCGTGTCATCTTTTTCAATTATTAAAAAAACATATCTATACCTAGAGCTGATGTCACTTTTATTTTCTAAAGTTGGATCATTATGTACACATTGTTACAGTTGTAGAATAATCCAAGGAGAACTAGGAAAAAAGAGAAAGTTAAAGCAGATTAGTGAAGAGAAAAAGAGGAAAGACTTAAGGAAAATAGAAAAGCACAGAAAATTGAAAAGAGCTGTTAACTAGTTAAACAGACTCTGCAGTGAACAATTTAACCAGGCCCCTACCCCTACCTCTGACTATCAGTACAAACAAACAAAGTGGGGGGGGGATCCCCTGCTATACTGAAAATAACTCGTCTAAAACATTTTTCACCAGTACCAATCACGTTGGCCAGATATCAAAATGGTTGAACAAGCAATCACTAGAACCTAGATTAAGTCATTATACATTTTATAAATAGGGACAAAGTCAAAAACAAAGATTAGTATAACATAAATAGAATTCCTGGCAGCATAAAATACTTTGATTATTTCATCATCCCCAAGCACTCACCACTATCAAATCTGTTTGAAGGTGTGATGTTTGTGTTTACATAGTGACAAACCCATCATACTCATTTGCAAATAAAATAAAATTTGAAAATTAATGTGTACACGTCTATGGTAAGTTTTTGCCAGGAAGTTATTTACTTGAATGTTCTATTCCACTTAGTCCTCTCACTTCTCAAGTTGCTTTGGCACAATTTCAATTTATCAGTGTGGTCCCTATGGTTATAAATCTGTTTACCCAGTTTGTAACCAAACTCATTTTGAATGCATGAGAAGCCATTCTAAGGTCAGAAGTATACAGCACAGGGTAAGACATGAACAAACTTTAAAACCTGTCCAGAAACAACTCAATTCAGAAGCCACAAAAGAAAAAACAGAATACAAATGTCTACTTCAAAACAAACAAACAAAAAATCTGTTTTTCAACCTGACTCATAAAATGGCAGGGATTAGAGCAAACATAAACTTTTCTTTAAACGGTGAAAGAGAGTCAATATGTTATTTATTATGTCAATAAATTCCATACCCAAACAGAGATGCTTTTTAAAAATCAGTAATATTTTAAGAAAAATTAATGTATTCCCAGGCTTTAAAGAAAGTGAACACATGAAGACTTCACTCTATTCAAATCCAACCTCCATTTCTTTTGTGTATTCAAAACCTTTTCCAGATTCTATGATCTTGACTGTCAAAATGGTAAAATGAAGTGTGGAATAACTGCAATTTAAGTAGATAATCCAGAGAGGAAAAGAATACAATTAAAAAGAGTGGGATTAAAGGCTGGATCGCCCAGACTAAAGGCCTTTATTGGTGTGGGTAGCTGTTAAACTCTTCTCTTCACTCACTCTATTTAGCTCCAAATAAAACTAAAGATTTCTTTTTTAAAAATTTATTTCCTTTCAGGACATCTGCTCTGGGATCATTTGGCAGCATATCTGTACCTCCCTCACACTAGGGCAAATTTCATATGCACTCCATATTAACCCATTAACTACTAAGCAGAAAAAATTATCAGTGACAAGGAGGTATGTGAGATTCATTTTCTCACATCCTGATTTCCTTCCAAAAGTTTCCAATAAAAAAGCATTTCCCCCTCAGAATGCTCCTTCACATGTAAATGGAAATGCCATGTGCCTGAATAATGAGAATCACTCAGAACATGGTTTAAAAGGCTAAAGAATAATTTTGCGTTGCTTTCTTTACCTTCTAAAATGCTTTTGGCCAGCAAACTGGGTGCCCTGACTTGTCTCTGATACATGGCTTTGCGCTCGAAATTATTCTGTTTCCCGGAAAGCCCCTTCTTGTCCTGTAAACACAAGAAACATAATCAATAATGCCCTGAAAAAAACGTGGGAGACAAGGGAGAGACATAGCAACTCTCCTCATTCTAAACGTATTTATTTTCCCATCCCATGTAAAAATAATTCTAAAGGAATTAATATCAGCACCGATTAATTCTAGGACAATGAGTTAAAAGCTCTGTCCGAAGCCTCCAACTGGTAAGCAGGGTCCCGGCTTTCCCTGGGGCCGCGTGGCTAGAGTCGGCCCAGACTCAGCCTGCAGCGAGAAATGGGGGCCCAGCCGGGGAGGAAGTGAAATCCACAGTGGATGAGATGCTAGGAGCCTGGCCCTGAGAGAGCTGCGGCGGGCCGCTGCATCCTCGGAGCCCAGACTCGGGACGAAGACGCCAGGGACCTGACATTGGCCAGAGATGTGGGGCCGGTTTCTCCCCGCAGTAGGGCGGATGGGACCAGAAACACGGGGTTGACGGAGAAAACTCAGAAGTTTTCGGGCCCGGCCAAAACTCCGGATTGCTTCACTGGGGGACTGGGACGCCTGTAGGCGAACAAAACCTTCAGAGTCCGCAGAAGACGGGCGCACCCTCTGTCACCGCCTGGTCGGTGGAATTCTGGGCCCTTCTACAACCGCGTCCCGCCCACTAGGTCGCAGGGAGCGCGAGGGAACGCAGAGCCCTCTGTGCAACACAGGCGGGGACACGCGAGGGGGCCGTGCCCCAGCCCAGGGTCGGGGCACCTCAGGCGTCCAGAGCGCTGCGCTCTCCGGGGCCCTTGGGAGGCTTCCCATGAGGGTCACTCACTGCCTGCGGCGGCACGGTGATCCACTCCCCAGCACCTTCTCGACAAAATGTAAAATCAAAACTCCTCCCTCGCCCTGAGTGCGAGCCGCAGCCTCCCTCCTGTGAGAGCGCTTGTGCAGGGACACAGGAAACATTCAGTGCCAGGTTCAAGAAGAGCCTCTCAAAGAAGATTCAGGCTCTCCTCACAGCCGTAGACCCGCGGTGGGAGGCGACAGAGAACCGTCAACTGGTTCTTAGGTAGTTCTCGAGGCCAGAAGTTTCTTCTAAATTCCCAAGTCACTTTTGGTCTCCTCTGTAAAATGGGCAGGACACGTTCTCTCTCTCCTAAATGGCCCGTGACTGCGGAAGCGCCGTGAGCACTACGTGCTGCGTGGTTCTTTTTCGCGATCAGCACGCGTAATACGGCGATGGACGTACTGCATTGCATCAACCTCTGTCCTCTTCCCCCCAACACCACCAGAGTAAACGTTAAAATATAAAAAATAGAAATAGAATACCTTTCCCATAACGTACCGAACGGGACTAACCACTTTCAAGGCCTCTCTGCCTGCTTCTTAATACAAAATCTTCTCTGCCAAGTTCCCCAACGATGGCCAAGGCTTCCTCCCTCCCGACCCTGCAGGCCAGCGTTGGCAGAGGTGTCTTCACCATCCTTCTGAGAAAGTGCCAGGAGCCTCGAGTCCCCGGGCCCGGGTGTGTGCGGGGCGCGCCCCTCCGACTCCCGACCCCCACGGCGTCCCCAGACAGCCCGGCGGGGGCGAGCCGGGCCGGCAGGTACGCACCTCGGTGGCCTGCTGCCTCCGGAGCGCCACCTGGGCGGCCATGACGCGCTGCCGCTCTACCACCAGCAGACAGTTGGCGCACTGGCAGTCACGCCAGCGGCAGAAGCGCTTGTGGCCCTTGAGGCAGGACACCACACCGTGGTTGCGGCAGCGCGCACACTTGGGCGTGCGACTGAGCTTGCGCGGCTCCGCGCCGCCGCCGCCGCCCGCGTTCGCGCCGCGCTCCGGGGGCCCGGCCGGCGCCGGCGAGGCCTGCGGCGCCGGAGGCGGCCTCGGCGCCAGGGTATCCTGCTGCTCCGGGCGGCCCAGCACCCGCGGGGACGCGCCCGCCTCCTCGCCATCGCCCTCGTCCTCCGCGTCGTCGTCGTCCTCGTCCTCCGCGTCGTCGTCATCCTCGCCGTCCCTGTCGGCCGTAGGCGGGCTGGGCCCGGGCGGCGGCGCCTCGCGGCCGTCCTCCTCCAGCCCCAGGCTCTCCACGTCGATCTCCCAGTCCACTGCGGGAACCGGCTGCCGGACCGCCATGGCGCAGCACGCTTCGCCCGGGCCTACGCTGAGTCCCCCTGCGCTCTGGAGAGACAGGAAAAGAACCAGAGACCCACCGACCGCTGCCGTCAGGCACCGTTCCCGGGCCTTGGGCCAGAGCTCCTGGTCTGCCCGCCTCCGACCCCTCAAGGAGCCCAGTTCTCTACACGTCTTTCATATCCAGACCACACGTGCATTTCTTGTAGCTTTAGGCCTGACCTTTAACCACAGCCCTCTCTGGCTTTACACACGCTTTGGGGACAAGGCCCTGGGTAAACGCACTGACCACACACAGAAGTATTGTGTCCAACTAGGCCGGCCTTGGCCACTTATCAGGCTTACCCATACCGAACTAGTATGGCCATGCTGAATATAAAAATGTCAATGGAAAAACTGTTTTCCTTCTGATCACAAGGGCCCTTCGGACCCTGCGAGGTACCACCCTACAACTCCCACACGCCTCTCATCCTCCTGCACCACTACAAGGAGCCCCTCTTGGGCTTGGAGAGGTTCTCTCACCCTCCCCCAAACCCCCACCCCAGCACACCGCAGTTTTAATCAACTAAAAACCAAAATTGTTCTGCTGCCAATAGAGCCCCATAGGGACACTGGGCACGGAGCTGCAAACGCCCCCGTCCAGCATGGACAGTGTTTGAGCCCCTCAGAGCTAAGCCACGTGGGTCTTTTGTACATCGGTCACGATTTGCACTTTAAAGCAAGACACACAAGTAAAATAGGAAAGGTGATTCACGCCCTTCGCCCTCCCTGACACCCCAGCTACATCACAGCACTCACCAAGACTCTGAGGCCCCGGCTAAGCAGCCGAGGCAAAAGATATCCAGTCTTGGGACCTTGCTCTTGGGCTGCTGGCTGTGCTTGCAAACAGAAATCGGGGTTGCCACACCCTGTCACGAAATCGGGGGTTGACAGCTGGAGGCCCGGAGCCCAGTGGATGAGGAGTGGAGAAGGGGCATGGAGAAGATGAGTCAAATCCTCAGCGACCTCGCCCCGCACATCCCGGACTCTGCAAAGTTCTGATCTGTCCTCAGCAGCCCCGGGCGCTTCACCTCTCTGAGGCTGCTTTTGGCTTCCTCTGTCCCTAGCTGGGCCGGAAGGTTGGGCCGCCTTGACCAGGTTCAGGTCGCAAGCTCCCAGGGCAGGCGGGCGTACGCAGTATCGTGCAACGCAGCGCCCCTCACAGCAGTCGCCAGCCTCCGCTCCCTTCCCTAGTATTATCCGCTCGGGCCCCCGAGCTCTGCGCCTGCTGATTGGCCGGTTGTCAGGCGGTGTGCACGCTGATTGGCTGAGGCGCTTTGGCCCGGCGCTCCCCGCCTCCTCGCGTCTGCCGGGCCCCTCCCGCCGCGCTCCGCCAGAATCCTCCCGCGCGGCCTTCGGTGCAGCCGGGAAGTCTGTCCCGAGGTTAAAACCGAAATGTGACGGCGCCGGCGGCAGTCGCCATTTATCTCGCGGGCTAAAAAAATAGCAAAGACACACTCTTACGAATCGTGTTGTCCTCAAGAGAAAGTAGCAGACGACAAGGCAGAGATCGGAAAAGCTACGTCATCAGCATCACCTGTGTATCTGGGACTCAGTCATTAACACAAAGCTAGATGCGGAAACGAGACGTGCACGGCGGCATCCTACTTTCCTCCTGCGAGAATAAATCAATGGTTACCTTGCACCGGCTTAGAGAACTTACGAACTGTAGATACTTTTGTGGCTATCGCCACTCATCCTCAAGGTGCAAAGTGGTTCCTCGTTAACTTTCACCACGCCAGTGAGACAGGCAGGTCACCAAGTCACCTACGTCACTTATATTTTTCTATATGAATTACTATGAGTGGACTTGGGGGAGAACGGAAATATATGCCATTAAGAGATTTAAGTACAATATATTCACTCTAAGCATTTTTTTAAACGAAGCTCTTTTTTAAAGAGGACTTTTTGGTATTCATGAATGTATTTATAAGGGGGAAAAGAGGCTTCTTCATTAATCTCTTACGTAAATGTTTAATAACAGTTACGTTTCCAATATCCTGAAAGAGGGAATTAGTCTTCTAATTCAACGCTGCATTTTATTTCTTGAACTAAATTTAAAGTTACTTAGACGCTTTTCTACTTACACCTTTAAATAATCAGTGCCTCTTAAAATCGGTTTAGGAGACAGATTAGAAAATTGAGTGCCAGTGCACTGAGCACATAGTAGGCCCCCTATATATTTGTTAAACGAAGGAAAATACTGAAAGTTAGAAATTAACCAGGCTTGGAGCGGCGGGAACGAGGAAGCTTAGGAATTACTACTGTGAAACTAACGCGATGTGCCGAACGCACAGGTACTCCAAATCCTTTAGCGATGTGGAAAGTTCTTCCCTAGTTACCAGGCACTGGGATTTCCCTTTGTGTGGGTTCTTCTCCCCAGAACCGCTTTCGATGCCCAGCGAAGGAAGTGGAGAAACAGTTCTGTATACTCCTGTCGGATGCTCAGTGGCTCTGGGCGTCTGGGAGGGTGGCTTGGGAGCTGTGTGCCCTCAAACACAGGACAAGGAGTCAAGCAGACTTGTTCGTGCCTCCCATTTGGCACCACCTAATAACACCAGTGAGCTTTACCTTTTGCGTAGTTTCTTATATTCATCAATGTGCATTTGTTCACCTATGTTAGAGCATTTGAATTCTTGAGCGCAGCAGAAGTGTGTTATTTTCCCCCGTTTTCCAACGATGAAACTGAAATTGAAAGAGGAGCCCTGGGTCACGAAATGGGAGGGCAATGGACTGGTGAGCACCCAGGTCCTAGGTCGGCCTCTGCTCTGAAGTCTCAAACTTTGACGAACCCTTCGCTCCACGCCAGAAAAACTCACAGTGGGTTCGTGTTTTTTATTTTATTCCCCTGCACCTTTTTCTGATTTTGGTTCCTGGCGTCATGACCTCCCCTTCTTCGTCTCCCCATGTAGCTTTTTTACCTTTGCAAACAGGCATCTCAATGCTTCTACCCCGCGACGCACAAGAAAACTACAAACCCCCTCCACTGCCGCTGCGTGTGAAAGCAGTTGGCAGGCTGGGTTTTTATTTCATTTATTGTTTTTACGGCGGGGGGAGGGGCACGGAGGGGCGGAGGACAGGAAATCGTTAGCCCTTCACTAGTTATTTTGACTATTAAGAAACAAAATCGAGAAAGTAGGTTTGCTAAACTAGTAGTTACCCTAGGGGAGATGGAAGGGGGAGGGGCACAGAAAAGTAGGTGAGCAAATTTGGGGTAGCTAGACTGAGGGGAAGAGGAACCAGGAGGGAATGGGAGGGGAAAGCGGCTGTTTCCTAAACAGAAAATAAACAAGACGGCCAGCCCTTGAACTAGTTCGAGTGGTAAAAGCTGCCACATAAGGAGAAAACAAGTGGGATTTGCGTACAGTAAACTGTTCGGGCTGAAGACAGGACTGGGGATAGGAGTTGGGGGGAGGGCGGCTCCTGGAAGCCTATGGCGAGAGCAAGGCCCTCAGAAGTCAGAGCCAGTTGTGCCTTCCCCTGCGCAGCGTCTGGCTGGACTTAGGGAAAGCAGTGCCCAGGAACTTACTGGAGGGGTGGGGCTCCCTGGCTCCAGGTGGGTGGGCCCAGGACCAATCCCTCCACTGCAGACTCATCCCCCCGCATCAAAAATCTACCCTACAGCCGCACTGCTTCCTCCAGGCTTCCCTGCCCATCTCCAGATACCCCCCATCTCGTCCTATTCTCCTTGCACCCCATCTGCGGTACTTGCGGGCATGCAGCTGTAATCGTGATCCAGTTGAATTACACTCCATTCCCTGGCCCTGAACTCTCCAGAAAATCACAATCCCACCAATTGCTGAGAAGTGAAATGGTGTGGGAGTGGGGTGGGGAAAGAGAGGTTTTTCTATTGGGACGAATCTCAGGAAGCCTGAGGAACTCTAATATTAAATAAGAAATTATCTGGATAATCTGGGCCGGGGGCGTTATGACTGCACAAACTGATTAGTAAACTAAATATTCAGAGGCAATAGGAGTCAGAGAGCCTGGGCTCCAGGCTGGTTGTTGGTTGTTCCACCCACTACCTGATTTGGTTGATTAACTCCCTAGGCCTCAGTTGCCTCATCTGCAAAATGGGAAGAATGCCCTTCTTTGGCCTGTCGTGGTTGTGAAGACGGTAATAATGAGGATAGTCTTCACCTCGTAAGAGCTCAGTAAACGTTTGCTTAGCCCGCTATGGTAGCCCATGCAGCCCCAGGAGGGCCGGGCCCCGGCTTGCCTCCCAAGCTTGACTGAAAGGCAAGGGCGCAAAGAATCCAGCCCCTTCCTCCAGGTCCCTCTCTCTTAAAAGGGGTCAGGCCGTGACTGAGGACCTGTTAGGTGAGGAAACAGAAGTCCTTTGGGCTTGTAAACCGACACCAAATTACGAAGTGCAATTGGGGCTTCCCGCTTGTAAATTACAAAGCAGCGGGCCGCCACTGACTCAGCCAGTCGCCCAGGGTGGGGGCGGCTTCGGGGGTTGTGTCTCTCAGAGCTGGCCGTCGCTGAGGGACCCCCTCTTCTCCCTCTCCCTTTCCCCCAGTTCTCTCTCACCCCGCACCCTTCACCTTCTCATGCAGCTCGGACACTCGCGGTCCTAAGCGCCCGCCTCCCCCACCGAGTCAAGCAAGGGAACCTGAAGGAAAAAAGCAGGAAAGGGGGGACGGGGAGTCTCCCTCTCTCCTCTTTCTAAATGTGTGTGGGGCGGTTCTTTTCTATTCTCAAAAAGGGGGGGGGGGAGCGTGTTTCAAATTGCCCCCGCTCACCCATCAATTCCTTGCTACGAATCCCAGCGGGTCCGGCCGCCGCCTTCCTCTGCATGGCCACGACGGCTCGTGTCTGACTCCAGGGCGTCTAGCTTCCCAACCTGGCCCGGCCACCTCCCACCCGATCACTGCGGGCCGGGCCGCGGGAATGCAGCGGGGTTTCTGGCCCCAGGCTCCACGCAGGCAATCCGGCTTGGAGGCTGAGCATCTGGGTTTCGGAGCTGGCTCACGGGGGTTAAGATACCAGATCTGCTGCTCCTTGGCTGGGGGAGAGCGAGGAGTATCCTAAACTCCCTCGGCATCTCACTCCACAACTGCAAAATGGAGTTCACCTTACAGGAGGTGATGTGTGTAGACGCCACTGGCACGGTGACCCGCCCGTACTGAACACTCAGTACTTGGGAGTTGTGTGTGTGTGTGTGTTTTTTATTAGTTGTATCATTGTAACTCAAGGAACTGGCCTGCGGATAGCCCGAGGCCGGGAAATTCGAGGCCGATTTCCTCGGACCTCGCCCGACTTCCCAGCCTCCGAGGCCCTGTGAGGCCTGCGCCGCACCGCCAGGCTGAGTGGCCTCCCTACATCAACCTGCCGCGAGCGCCCGGGGAGGTGAACGGTTTTTGGAAACACCTGGGCACGGCAGCAGTGCTTTGCTGGGGCTGGCTACGGCTCTGTTTTCTTTCCAGAAGACAACCTCGAATCCACCGCCTCTCGCGGAAAGTTACATGTTGTATCGTCTCACAACTTTGACCGGCTGTGGACCGGGCTAAATAAATAATCCCAGATGCGATTGCGGAGATACGATTTCCCAATCTGCTTTGCGTAATCAAATATACGACCTGTCACAAGCAATGGGGTGGGGGTGGGCGGCCGGGGGGCGCGTGGGGGGATGAGGCAGCTTGCGGAAGATGACTGTTCTCTGAGAGGCTTTAGAACTCTCCCTTTCCCTGCTCAGTGTGTCCAAAAAAAAAAAAAAAAGCTGAATAAAAAAGGACAATGCGATCTGGCTCTCATCCCTCCTCCGTGGAAGCTAGGTTTAAATCACCGGCATTTACGACAGAAAGGGACGCGCTTAGTCCACGCCTCCTCGTTTTACAAATGGACAGGAAAATTGAGTTTACAGAAGTTCATGGCACTTGCCAGGGAGACGCATAGCTCCATAGTGACTGTGTGGGACCAAAGAGGCCACAGTAACTCCCCCCCTCCACCTCACTGTCTTCACACCATTCAAACAAAAATGTGCCCTTTGCGGCGGGATGCGGAGTCAGATGCCGGGTGTGTGAAGCAATCCTAGAACATTCAAGCATCTGCCAGCCAACCCGCCCCAACCCCCAGGCAGCTTCCATCCTCCGTGCTGGGAAATGTGGCTCAATTCACTTGGGGGTCAAGTAGCAGCTAGGAGATGAAGCAACCGCAGACCTCCTTGACTTCTCAGTACCCGGTCCAAATGGTCGTCAGGGGAGGTAGAGACTCAGGGTTGTAGCTGGGGCCTGGGTTCCATCTCAGGGGCGGTGTCCTTGCTTGTTGCCACATCAGGAGGCACACAGAGCTCCTGCTTGGGGCCTCTCTGCAGCCCCTAGGAGGCCTAATGATCCCCTGACAATGAACCCTTAACCCTGAGAACTGTCCACCCCTACTCCCATCCCACATGGGGCCTTAACGTTTCTAGGGGGCAGATTTTAACCACACTCAAATGACTTTCTATATTTTCCCAACAGTCCAACTACCAAGTAGAGAGGAGGAGGAAAGCAAGGTGTTTGTGGTACAGGTACTATGGTAAAAATTTAACTCATCCATGGCAGGAGCCATTGGGTAAATCTCTTCACCTTCCTGGGCCTCAGGTTCCTTGATGAGAGTGAGCAGTAAATTTCAGTGGTTTCCAAGTTCTTTCTTAAACATTAACATCAATAACAAATGCTAACTACCATTTGATGGTTATCATGGCTCAGATAATAAGTTCAAGGGCATGAAGAAAGTCCAAGAAGGACAAGAAGAAGAGGAAGGAGGAAAAAGAATTAGAAACAAACAAACTTCAGTGTTGACTTTGGCATCTTGGTGATATTTCTGCTCCTCCATACTTCTGTTGTTGATCCTACCTAATCAAAATCCTAGTTTAAAATGTGATAATGAAACCCAAAAATGTCAACTAGTGAAAGATGGGGGGGGGACATGGAGTAGTTTCACAAAAGATGCAGTTCCCCAGAGCCCAGATCCAACGCAGATTCATTCAAGTGACAAAGAGGGTTCTCACATGTCATCAAGGTTCCATGATCTTGTGACTTCTAGATTAGGTCCGTAGGGCTGGATTTTAAGCAAAAAAGTTACCAGGCCACTTAAACAGACCTCCCTAGCCCTGTCCTGTGTGATATGCTCCCTCTGGGGTCTGAGTTTGGGCTCTGGAGAGGGCCAAATATTTCCTTTGCTGTTAGCCCAGAAGTCTCCCTGAACTGTGTCCTTGCTAGCTGGAGGAATTCCTCCCAATTTCTACCAGAAGCATCCCTATGGTCAAGCTTTACCCCAACCTAGCAGAAGATTCCAGCAGTGTGATATGCACAGCACAGATGCTCCATGATGTCCATCATGATGGATTGGGGGTAGGGAGGGAGTGGCTAAGAAGAGAGGATCAAACAGTACTTGGCTCTGTCTTTGCTTTCATATGGATAGCAAGCAACCATCCATATATCCAAGCAACTGAAGTGTGATCACAGGTCTCGAAGCCAATTGGCCAAAACGCAGACACTTCTGTATACATAGTACTTGACCTGCCTGAGTTTTGAGATTCTCTCCCTCTATGAAATAATTAGTGAAGAAAAGTAGAAAACTCTCCAGGGATTCTGTTCTAGCCCTTGTTTTGCCAACTAAAGTAACCCTTGACCTTGGGCCAATTTACTCACGGTCACTCCTTTAGGCTTCAATTGGCTACTCTGCAAAATGAAAGACTGGAACCGAATTACATCTAAAGGTCTTTCCCATATTTTTTAAAATACTTTTGGGTGGAGTGAGAAAATGAAAAAGGCTTGTGTGAAGGTTTCTCCATGGAGGTGTGTGGGAAGGAGAGAGAGGGGACAGGGAAAGAAGAAAGCCCAGCTTGAGGGCGCACCACTTATAACAAAGTGCTACATAAACTTTAAGAGCCAAGAGGAAATATTCTCTTTGAAAACGCTGACCCCAGCCAGCAGGAGGGTATTCTGAGGGAGAAAGATGAGGAGTTCGAAGGGGGCAGGCAAAGGGGAGATGTCACTTGCTTCAAACTGATTTAACGGGGTGGGAGTGCAGGTGCAAGAAACTCCTGTCCTCACCTCCTGGCCACCAAACCCCCGCCCCCCGCCCCCAGCCCTCCACCCCTACCCCTTCTTTTGCAGAAGATTTATTGGCGAGGTGAGGCCAGGCTAACAAAACTGCAACCCCGGGTGCTTCGGACCCTGCAAGAATGCTTTGATCCTCCCACAATGTCTAGTGGTCCCCAGCGGATTGCATTGCCAAATGCCGGGGACCCCCTGGGCGGGGCCACTGCCCAAGGATCCAGCTTCCCCGAAATCAGTGGTGGGTGCATCCTCCCTGCGGCAAGAAGCCGCGTGGGGGCGCGCCAACCAGCCCTCGATAGACACGGAGGAGACCCAGAGGCGCCGGGGTCCCGTGGCCTCGAAACCCGAGCAGCACCGCGCACCAGCCGCGTGAAATCCTCGCGCCCTCCCCCCCTCTTTTCTAGGTGGGGTCGGCGGTCAGTGGCGAACAGTGATCGACTGGAAGTCCGAAGGGTCATCGGCGAAGGAGGGAGAGATTGTAGGGGTCATTTGCTTGTCTGGGGGGTTCTGAATCCTACTCCTTCTAGTCTTTTAAGCGTCTACTTAAAGAGGGAGCTTTCTTGCGCTGATTCTTGGATTACTTTTCCCGGGACGGAAAGGAGAAGAAGGAATCACAGTTATTGAGGGCCCACCGTTTGTCAGATTCCATGCCAGACCCTTCCAACCTGGTGTTATCACCTCTTCACAGCTTTTCATTTTACAGTTAAAGACGCGGTCTCCAAGAGGCTGTGCTGTCCAGGGTACAGGGCTAGGACAACAGAACCCAGATCTGAATTTGAAGCCTCCCATTCCAGCATGCTTCCCACCAGTAGTTACCTAGACCTAAGTCCCAGCTGCTTCTGCAGGAAACCAATCCCTCAAACCCCCAAGTTAGGAAATGACCCAAGACAAATCCACACAATGCAAAGATTACGGGAAGCTGTGTAAACCCGCCTGGGCTCTGAAAGCATAGAAGACCCCAAATCATTTCTGAGGCTCCTGAGAAGTTTTGGACAAGTCACGTGACCTCTCTATGTTTCAGTTGCTCATTTGTAAGATGAGGATAATAAATACATTTCCTTGCCAATACCAGTGGTTTCCTAAGTTCAAAATGAAAAAAAGAAAAACTAGAATTCTTTGGAAATTATAAAGCATTCTGAACATAAGGTATTAATGAGGTCCCCCTTGTCTTATTTTGCCAAACCAGGAACATCATGCCCTGTGTAGCAAGTTGATAAGATCAAATAAAATGATGGCTGTGAAAGGCCACAGAGGGGAATACTGTGCTGTTGTATTAGTGATTGTTCAAGCAATACCCTTCTGAGAAATGAAGCTGCCATTATGTTCCTTCATTAGCCAAATTAAAACTTCAGTGCTTAAAGCTTTGGAATGCTTACATAGATTTAACTCCGTGGAAGCATTGAGAAGGAAATATTATTCTCACTTTGAAAAGCAAGAGGGATGCAGAAAGTTAACAAAAAACCTTGCTACATAAACGGATTGACCAAAAGGCTTTCCGTTTCTCCTCCAAAAAAACACTTTGTGTCATTGTGCAGGGTAGAACAGATTCATCTTTAACTCTCTTACCTCAGTCTGCTAAGGCTGGTTTCCAGCCCTTTCTTTTTCTTATACTTTTAATAAGTGAAGTGTTAAACAATATACAAAAGCAGGCCAAATAGTGTAATGTCCATTAGCATAATCCAATAGTATAATACCCATGCTATTCATATATCCATATGGATACACAATAGCTATATAAGCATTAGCCAGATTTTACAGTTGTCCTGGGCCATTCTTTCTGTCCCTCCTTTCTCAGAAGAATACTTTAGAAAGTCCACTGCATTTCTGTCGATTAAAGCTGCAGCCCCACTGACTGAGTTGGTAAGATTTAATTACAGTAATTGGATAGAATTTCTTGGGCCTCAGATCTGATATCTCTTTGAATTCACAACCTTGTGATAAATCATTCCAGCAAAATATTCATTGTTTGAGCAATTGGCTTTATGCCAATGGACTGGAACCAGAGACACAGGTGGCAGAAGTGAATCATGGCTCTAGATTCTAGAGTCTAGAAACTGAATTCCTTCTTTTCTAGTGCAGCCTTTTCTAACCAAAACACACAGTAATTAATAACTCCTTCAAAAGGTTTAGGATTCTTATACTGTACGGACCTGGAATTAGTTCCTTTAACAGAGTTTACCTCAGCCCTGGGTGTAGATCTATGAACCTGTTGGACTCCCTACACTCAGAGAATTTTACTTTTTGCCCAAGACACATCTTGAGCCCAGACTAAGACATCTTCAACTGTCTCACATTTACATTAACAGGTAACCTCCCCGGAGCTCAAAGAACATGAGTTTTGTTGTCACTGTTTTCTTTTCTATGGTTTTTCTTTATCCTGGTTTGCACAGTGCATGCAGACATCTGTACAATTAACTTTCATCTACTTAAGAGTTACAAGTCAGTAGACTTGGCTTATCTTTTCCAAAAGCACTAGAACTGGCCTCAGTACACAGTCCAGTGTATGAAAACACGTAATCAAGTTCCAGTTACGGCATTCTCTATAGTATTCCCAGATGCTCCCTGTCATTTGGCAAATCTATAATGTAATAAATATTGATGGTTCCCTTACATGTGGTGTTAAGATTTGCTCAGCCAAATGTGTTTTTTTCTGCACTGTCTTTTAAAAATGTGTTGCTAAAGTTGTTGTCCTGAAATTTGTTTGTACTCTGGCAGCTTTATTTAAATGTCAACCAGATGCAGAATTTCACTATAGTGTTTTCCTTTTTTTTTTTTAATTTGTCCCTGTGGCTTGTTGTGTTTTAAGACATTTTTAAAAAGTCTTTCTAACATGTCTGTTCCTGACTGAAGATAAAACATTTAAAATATCAATGAACGTTTTATGGCTGAGTAATATTCCATTTTATATATGTGCCACATCTTCTTTATCCATTCATCTGTCGATGGACACCTAGGTTGCTTCCATGTCCTGGCTATTGTAAATAGAGCTGCAATGAACATTTTGGTACGTAACTCTTTTTGAATTATGGTTTTCTCAGGGTATATGCCCAGTAGTGGGATTGCTGGGTCGTATGGTAGTTCTATTTGTAGTTTTTTTTAAGGAACCTCCATACTGTTCTCCATAGTGGCTGTATCAATTTACAATCCCACCAGCAGTGTAAGAGTGTTCCATTTTCTCCACACCCTCTCCAGCATTTATTGTTTCTAGATTTGGCATGGACATATATACACTACCAAACATAAAATAGATAGCCAGTGGGAAGCAGCCGCATAGCACGGGGAGATCAGCTAGGTGGTTTGTGACCACCTAGAGGGGTGGGATAGGGGGGGTGGGAGGGAGGGAGATGCAAGAGGGAAGAGATATGGGAACATATGTATATGTATAACTGATTCACTTTGTTGTAAAGCAGAAACTAACACACCATTGTAAAGCAATTATACTGCAATAAAGATGTTAAAAAACAAAACAAAAAAATCAATGAACTTCTTCAATTAACACGTTTTGATTTTCCTTTCTGGCTACAAGATCACGGTTTCTGAATTTCAAATGGTTTTCAAGTCAAGACACAAGTAGAGTAACTGCCTCATTGAGTGTGGCTTAATGTTACTGTAATGGTGACTTCTGCACCACAGAAGGGAGCTGTCACTCACAACATTTTCCCCTCCTCTTCCAGTTACACACATGCTTCCATTCAAAGCCCTGTTTTCTCTCCTTTCCAAAAATATTATCCTTCTGGGGAGAAATTTTTCATGCATAAACTCAGCTCAATCAGTGACTTTTTCAAACAAAATTTGAGAAAACCAATTCTTAATTATTTTAGGGAGGTAACATATACACTAATTTTTATTTTTTTATTTTATTACTTTTTTTATTTTTATTGGGCTATAGGGGATGGGTTGGGAAATATCTCTGTAAGTTATGCCCTCCTAGGGAAATGTCCATTCTAATTTTCCTGGGATAGCTTTCGGAGCTTTTTCTTTTTCTTGGAGCTGCTGCTCTTGCTGGCAGCAGCCTCTTCAGGTCCACTGCTGAGAGGCTCCTCTCCTTGGAAGAGAATTTCCTCTTTTTCTTGGGGACCCTCTTGTTTCCCGACTCTTCAGGGTCACTATCTGGTTCCTCTTTGGGGAAAGATTTCTTCCTCTTGGTAAGACTTCCACTGCCAGCTGTCTCTTCAAGATCACTACTAACCAGCTCCTCCTTGGAAAAAGATTTCTTTTTGGGGGGTTTGGAGACAGATGGGTCTTCCATTCCATTCTCCTGAGGAGCCTCCTGGGGCTTTTGCTTTTTCTTCTTTTTGGGTCTTTGACCTGTCTCCTCACATTCCTCCGGGGTACTACTGCTGTTTTCTGAAGACGCCAGGGCAATCGCAGCCAGCCTTTTCTTTTCCTTCTTCAAGCGTTTCTTCTCCTGTTTCTCCAGATTCCTAGTAATCTCAGCAGCCGCTTCCTCTGCCTGAACCATTGCCTCCTTCATGACATCCAGATTCTTTTGTGGAATCTCTCCAGTCTCATAGAAGGACAGCCGCTCCTCAACTTGTTCTCGAAGCTTCTCCCCAAATACACTGGTAGGTACCTCAGAGAAGCAATCAATTCGTGAGGCAATACTGCATTTGTTTGCCAGGTATCGGGAGATGCGGCCTACACTAATTTTTAAACCTAGCTTTGAGCATGTTGATAATTAAAAATTTAAAGAGAAAAACCCATGCATTTAGCCTGTGATGAGAAAGACTCTTGAGTCTTTTGGAAGTTACCAAACACTTAGTAAAAGCAAAAGTGTTTTTATAACCATTTTACATTACAGATTCTACAGCAGGACAGAATGATTTCTATTTTTCTAAAGTTCCAAAATTACGAGCATTCAGTGCTACATGAGTACACACATTTGGTAGGATCTGATGGTAATTCTGTTATCACTGCTACAGAAAATGTTTTCGTTGGTCTTTTAAAACAACTACTCGATTTAAAAACCAAAGCAAAGGAAAAATAGCAAAAAGCTTTTAACAACTCCTCTATTTAAAAAAAAAAGCAAAAGAAACTGATTATTCTGTATAGTACACAGAAGAACAAAATAAGTTTCAGGATATTTAGAATATTCACTTAAAAATCTACATTGTCTATACATTTTCTGGGAGGATATTAAGTGTGGAATTTTATCTAGAAATGTTGATAAATTTACATCATAATGGGATTCACCCTAGTTTGTTTTTGTCCGTGTGTCTGTAAAGCATTATAGTTTTATTAACCAAATTTCTCATACTTGATACAAATTAGAAATAGAATTTAAAAGCTTTCTAAACGTATAATTTAGCTTTTACCTCTGTTGTAAAATTAGTTTCTCTAAAAACTATAAAACTAATTAAACTGATATGAAAAATTCAAAGTCTGTGCTGCCTGGTTTAGGAAAGGAGACAACTCAGTAGAACCAACCATTTCATTTCTATTTCTTGTTAACTGCTTGCACATCTTGAAATGAAAACAGCCAGAATAGGCTACTTTTAAATTACTCAATAATTACAATATTCTAACGAAAGAATTTGGGATTTACCATGTGCAATTCAGGAGTGACAGGTGAGGGATTTTTCATGCGATGTTGCTTGCTTTATGCTGCTGTGTTATTTGATAACCATCCCCAGGGACCTGGGTCCCCGTCCTATCTTCAGTTTGAATCTCATCCAATCAAGAGACAATTAATCTCAATCTGAGTCAGCCCTACTAAGTTTCAGTAGAGCCATGCTGAAATTTGGGGCAGCCACTTACAGAAAACCCAGAATGGAGCGGAAAGCTACACGTAATAGCTTTCATTGTACCATTCATTGCCTCTGGGAAAGCACATCTTAATGGGCTTTAAAAGGCATTTCTATGAATGCATTTTTTTCACTTTTACTTAGGTTCAAAACATTGAAGGAGCTTCCTTCCTCTGTAGGCAATGAGGTTTTTTTTTTTTAATTCAACTGTCAATGAAATTATAAGAAGAATTATAAGTCCATATTTGATGGCTCTCCAAGATTCCAAGTCATAATGAGATCATTCTAATGTGTTTGAGAAGTTAAATTCACATCCATCACATAGGCTGTTAGCAAAAGAACACCCAGAAGACAGTAGAGGCAACAAGCTAAGTAATTCTGAGACTGAAACTGCTCTGCATCGATCAGTTGGGTTTGGGGAAGGGGGAGAAGGCCATGTCTCCAAACAGAAATGAGCAGATAATTCTTACAGGCATAAGCAGCAATCCATTGACCTGACAGGGCCTCAGAGATGAGCAAAACCTTTGTCTGACTCTGACAAGTGTCAGAGTGGTACACCTGGCCAGTGAAGCAGTTTCTAAGCAAAACCCACTTGTAAGCACTGTGGTAAGACAGCCGAAGCAGTTTATAAGAGAGAGTCCTCATCACCATCTCTGGGCTCGTGGCACTGGGGATAGGCAGGGGATGGTAACTATCTTGATAAACAAGCAGCTTGATGTAATGAATCTTTATAAAACATTAAAATTAAGGCTCATAATGGTTTGGTTCTTTTTCCTGGACGCGTTGCACGGCTTGTGGGATCTTAGTTCCCTGACCGGGGATTGAATCGGCGCCCTTGTCAGTGAAAGCATATAGTCCTACCCACTGGACCGCCAGGGGATTCCCCTGCAATGTTTATTTTTTTAATATTCATAAAAGCCCTGGACCCAAGTCTCCAGCCCTCTGCAAACTAATTTTGAAACTGCAGTTGAGAAAAGTTTTACACAGCTAAGTCTCACCCTTATTATCTAGGGTCAATGAGCTATGAAATGACCAAAAAACTAACGGTTAATATAAGAAAAATAAAATGGTACAATAGGCCTGGATAATCCCCATGCTCTCTAACCAGCCTCTGTGTAATCAAGAGTCTATTTTCAAGGCCAGCCTTCCTGTCTGGTGTGTGGCTCAGTCTCCCATGCCCTCAGCCTGGCCTGTCTCCACAGCCTCCTCTGTTGGCAAGCCTCTCCAAATTCAGTCCTCCTTCACATCAGCAGGTGCATCATCTGAAGACATCACTGTGGTCCATCCTCCAACTATATCACTCCCTGCTCAGTGCCCCAGGCCAGTGCCACCAGCCCTAACTCTCATCCAGCATGCAAAGCCATCCACAACCTCAATTTCCGCTTCTGTCTATGAGAATACACCCACACTGGGCTGCCCAATACCCTCTATTGTACCCGCAGGTCTTTACTGACACCTCCTCTCTATCTGTCCACTGCTACCAGCCCCTCAGTACTCCACCAATCACAATCCACCATCTCTTAAGGATTGGTTCACATTTTATGAAACCTTCTCTGCCTACCCCATCCTTTGACCTCTGATTTATCTCAATATCTATGCTCTTTATACTCTAACTTGTATTTTTAGTTATTTTTATATTGTTTTATTTACTTTTTATCATTTTGGTAAGTCATTTTTCTAAATCTAGGCTGCAGGCTCCTTAAGAATAGGGACCATATCTTAAAACTCGTGTTCCCAATATCACCTAGAACAACACCTTAAAGAAGATACGTGGTCAGTGGATATTTGCTGATTAAATGGTTAGGTCACTAGTTTGTGAGTGGAAAATAAAGGTCTTTCATTCATTAATATAACAGACGCCTATTGAGTAGTTATGTGTTAAGCCCAGTTCTAAGCTCTGGAGACACAGCAGTGAACAAAACAGACAAAATCCCCTGGCCTTATGGAAGGAAGAAAGACAATTACAAACATATAAGAAAGTATATAATATGTAAGATGGTGATAAGTGCCATGAATTTAAAAAAAAAAAAAAAAAAAGTCCTCTCAAAATTCATATATTGAAGCGCTAACCCCCAATGTGACTGTACTTGGAGACAAGGATTTAGGAGGTGATGAAGGTTAAATGAGATCATGAGGGTAGGGTCCTAGCTGATAGGATTGGTAGACTTATAAGAAGTGAGATTGAACACCGTCTCTCTGCACACATGCTCTGAGGAACACAGCGAGGACAGAGGGAGAAGGTGGCTGTCTGCAAACCAGGACGAGAGCCCTCACCAGAACTTAACCATTCTGGCACCCTGATCAAGGACTTCCAGACTCCAGAAATGTGAGAAAATGAATGTCTGTTGTTTAAGTAAAAACAAAACAAAACAAAACAAAACAAAACCCTAAGTAAGAGGAATAAGGAGTATCTGGAAGGGGTGCTATTTTATACAGAGTGGCTTCACTGATAAGGGATATTTGAACAGAGACCTAAAGAGGTGTTGCGGGCTTCCCTGGTGGCGCAGTGGTTGAGAATCCGCCTGCCGATGCAGGGGACACGGGTTCGAGCCCCGGTCCGGGAGGATCCCACATGCCACGGAGCGGCTGGGCCCGTGAGCCATGGCCGCTGAGCCTGCGCGTCCGGAGCCTCTGCTCCGCAACGGGAGAGGCCACAACAGTGAGAGGCCCGCGTACCACAAAAAAAAAAAAAAAAGAGGTGTTGCTATCTGATGGAAGAACATTCCAGCCAGAGAAAATGACAAAGGCCCTGAGGTAGGAACGTGCTTGGCGTGTTCAATGAACTAGAAGCGGCACAAATGCATCTGTATCAGAGTAAGGGAGACAGTGATGGTGAACAAGTGTTTGAGAAGTGGGGAGGGACAGATCATATAGAACCTAGAGGACCTGGGCTTTCACTCTGAGGAAGATGGGGAACTTAAATAAACAGAAGTGTAAAGCATTAAAGCAGTTTGTGTCATTTAAGCATGAATGCCAGTGTCTAAAATCAGACCAATACTCAGGCTATTTGTGTAAAATAAAGTCACTGCTACATTTATAGAGCACCAACCTAAGGCCAGGTGCATTAACAGATTATCTAATTAATTTCTCTGAGTTGAGCAATATGTCCATTTTGTAGACATACAGAGTTTAAGAAACTTTCCCATGGTCCCACATCTGATCAATTATCGGTGGGCCTAGAATTCAACTCCAGATAGATCTAACTCCAGAGCCCATTCCTTTAACCATTGTTGGTGGAAACTGCAGAAGTCTCAAATATACATTATACTTGAATACAGATGACTTGTATATAAATGGTCAACATCATCTATATGAGTGCTTTCAGTATTGCTAACATTTGAGAATCTGGATATAGACTCTTGGCAAGTGATGCTACATAAACAAATGATAAATTAACTGCCAATAACATTATTACTAGCAATTCTCTCATGGAACTACAGTGCATGGAGGCTTGAGAGCTAGAGTCCACTACTTTGAACTCCTCAGCATCCAGGCCCCAGCATCCTGTTACTGAATGAAGCCTCTCCATTAGCCTCAACAACACCCAAAGGGGCAAATACTGCACCTATCCCGACGGAAGAAGCTCTCAACTTCCAGAATAGATGGAAACCACCTGCGAAATTTCGGCTTTCCCTCATCCCCAAAAAAGTGCCCAGGCCAGCACCCTTGCAGGTGCTGAATCAGCAACCAGGCACTTTTATGGCCATCAAAATTAAGAATCACTGACCCAGGGTCTCAAATAGTCTGTTAGATCCATGATATCCAGGGACTTGGTCCAGCTCTGACTTAGTAACTGAAAGGCTTACTTGGCAAATATCTAGCCAACAAATTTCCTTTTTTTCTATCTCAGAATCATAAAACATGTGTCAGTCAGATGCACTTCTAGACTCTGGATTTGGACCTGCATATGTAAAAGGAGGAGCTATTGAGGGGTACTCTAACGAGCAAAAAGTGTGCAGGAAGTGTTGTTACTACAAAGAGAGAGACCCACTGGCCCAGTGGATCCTCGAACCAGAAAGCAGCGGTGGGCACAGGCAGGATGGCAAATGGGCTTCAGTTCTAGAACCAACTCAGATTGCCAGTTTGCAGCTGCCAAGAGCGTTGCACCCAGCAAAGGAGTCTGAGGCTGGGCAGCAAAGAGCAGAATTCAATTAGCGGTGACTACCACGGATGTGCAGATGAAACAGCACACTTTATAAGAGAGTTAAGTGGGAGAATATCGTGTTAGAGAAAGACATCCTACTTGATCCAAAAAAGAAATGGAATTGCAAGAAACATCAAAATTGATATTTAGCAGGTAAAAATCTATCTAGTCTCTACTTAACCATCGGAATGTTCAAAATGAGATCTCAACAGAAAAAGCCCAGTATTTATAACATTATTTATTAACTTCCCTAATAATGCTAATATTTAAAAGGAAGCATACATTTAATTTACCAGGTGGTTTATCAAGCTATCACAGTTAATGAAGTTCTATTTTAGGGTAATCCTGAAAAGTCATCAACAGTTGGCTAATGTACAACTGTGCTGACACTACTCTTCTTCCTAATCGAATGGTTTATTTAACTGCTGTCTACTGCTTCCTTTATGAGCTTTTAGCTTCTTCCTGTGATTTTTCTTGAGCCTGACAATGTGACATTGTTCGTTTGTTTTTGTCTTTTTTTCCCAAGGTTTATGTTGACTTGTATTATTCTCATAATGTGCCTACTTGTTCAACACTTAAATAAGCAAATCCCTAGGCTAAGAACATGTGAAAAAGAATTTATCATCTACCAACAACCTGATCTTTAAAAATATTTAGGCAGGGAGGGCTTCCCTGGTGGCACAGTGGTTGAGAATCCGCCTGCCGATGCAGGAGACACGGGTTCGTGCCCTGGTCCGGGAAGATCCCACATGCCGCGGAGCAACTAAGCCCGTGAGCCATGGCCACTAGGCCTGCGCGTCCGGAGCCTGTGCTCTGCAACGGGAGAGGCCACAACAGTGAGAGGCCCGCATACCGCAAAAAAAAAAAAAAAAAAAAAAAAAAATTTAGGCAGGGAGAGGCACAAACAAACTAATTTTAGGTCATCTTTCTCTCTCCATGCAATACAACTCTTAAAGTTACTTTTGCTTTCCCTCCTATTTTTATGGAGCAATTTCTGACATATAATTTTTTAAATATTACAATATCCTAGATTATGCAGTTATTTTCTATTTCATGGAACTATTAAGTATATGTATATATCACGTATATATATATATATGTATGTGATTTCATGGAACTCAAGTGCATATAATATCTCACATTATGCATAACTATTACTTTTTGCACATTACATGTTAGACATACTTCAACATAAAAGATTTGCTGACTCTGGAAAGATAACAAAGAACATCTCGTGATAATGTATGCTTATGCAAATATCTCCTCTAATTATGCTACAGAATGATAAATATATTAAATTGAGAGCTGGCATCATTTGCTCATGATTTTCAAACATACTTTAGCTTACGAACCTTTCTGCAAAAGAAAGCACCCTACAAGGCCGCAACATGAAACAGTTAAATTCTGAGCTACCCGCATTGAAACAGGAATGGGGACCCTGTGTGTCTCTTCTTCTCCACGTCCCCCAGCCCAGCCCAGCGTGGCAGTCCCTAAATCACGGAAACTGAGGAAAGGGAGGCTTAGCGGGATGCTATATTATGCAGGATTTGTTTGCTGAGCATTTCAACACCAGACTACAAATGCTTTATCATGTTTCCTTTGGATCAGTCACCCCTTTATGAGAGGCTTCTAAAGCAGGAATTATTTTATGAGGCTCCACCATGATGGGCTTTGAACATGCCCTTCATTTTATTTCTTTGAATAATTTATTTTTTTAAGTTTACATCCAAAGTCACTTAAATTAATGAGAATAATGTCATTAGAGAATAATGATCACAAGATGTGATAAGGTGATGGACGCCTATTATATTAACTTCAGCTTCTGTTTCCATAACTTGTTTTGACTATAAGACACCCAGAAACTCCTGATCCATTCAGACAGGTAGCTGCAAAGAGTAATTTTTAGAACTTTTTAATTGAGGGAGAATTTATATACAGTGAAATGCATAAGCATTAAGTGTACAATCCAATGATTTTTTTTATAAAGGTGTGCACCCGTGTAACTAACACCCCAATCAAGATATAGATGCCTATCTGTGTGGCTGACTTTGGGGTGAGGGATAAATGCTTTCGGCAGTGTGCGGGTAAGCCAGTTTTCAGTCAGAAAATCATCCCGAGAGGCCTGCTTAAGAGCTGTGAACCAGGCAGGGCCCCAAATCCCAGTCTGAACAGTAGCCCAAGGTGTTAGAGAAACAGTCCCAGGCGGGCACAGCTGGGTAGCCCCACCCCAGCTCTGTGAACTCAGGCACCATCCCTGAAGCCGAAACACCAAAAGGGGACAGTGGGCACGGCAGTTACAGTGATGCACGGCGGCATTCTGTATGCGGTGGGGCAGCCCTAGCCCAGGGAGAAGGGGCCGGAGCTCCTTTTCCCAACGTGTGCTCTCCTTGAGTCAACAGTGAAGTTGTTATGGGACTGTAACCTGAGCCGGGTAATGTGTGCAGGATCTGTGGCTTTCTTGTGTCCCTGCTATGTTCATTAGTATTAGGAGCGTGATGGATTGGCAACACGTGTGTGCTCTGAGTCTTAAACCAGCCCTGAGAGTTTAGCACTCTATTAGTTACACATCACAGAAACCCAGGGGATGTTTACTCAAAAAGAGGATCACTTACCAGAGGAAAACATGCTAATTCATTCCTGATACTGTCTGGGGAGAGGGATACCCCCATGAGCCAGGGAGTGGTGTAACCCGTCATCCGAGAGAGAGAGAGATGCAATGAGGGGCTGGTGGGAGACTACAGAAAGCCCCAGCTCCCCCTGGCCTGGAAACCCTGAAATCTCAAAACCTCAGTTGTTCCTACATGAACCCCTCCGAGACAGAAGTTCACAGAAGGCTCTGTGTTGACATTTCAATTCATTACCCTGTTCCAGAAGCCGGGAACCCTCAACCCCATCTCTCCCACACCCTTGCCAGGCCACAGCGAAGGGAACTCCCACTCTGCCCTCCTTCCTCACCAGATTTTCCACCAGCTGCTGCCTCTCAGGCCTGGACCAGTTGTATCTACTCCCACCTCAGCCCAGTAGGTACCAAAAGGGCCCAGAAAGGATGTCTCAAATCCTGGAACGTCTCTGAAGCAGGTGACGTGACTGTCCTTTTTTAAAAAAAAAAAAAAATGTAGAGTACTTTGAGAAGATAAATGCCAGGTTCCCTTCTCACTGTAAGTTTCCAGCGTCTTAATGTTGTCAAAGCAATTTTGTAGACATGAGGAAAATACAGTTGTGGCTAAAATAGCAATGAATCCATGAATGGTGCTGGCTTTAAATTATCCTGTATAATTGGTATGTAATATCTACTAAGAGTATAGACTATACACACACACACACACACACACACACACACACACAATTGGGCAGTGGTGTGCTGGCAAATGTTTAACAACTGGCTGGGGTGGGGGGAGCCCCAATTTGCAATGCCTGATAGTTTCTGGGGTGTAAATATTCCCACCATAAACGAATTTCGAGCAACCAATCTGATATCTCTGAACTCCAAGCTGGGAAGAGATGTTCACAACTGGTTCTCACAAGCTGGTAGGAACAGGTGCCAGCACACCATTAGAAGCTGGATTAATACAACTAAATAAAAATCACCCCTGTTTCTTATTATCTGCCAAGTTTGTTCTCCTCCCCTACTTTCTGTTACTGTCCCCACATCTCAGGGTAGTGGTGAAGGTCTGGGACCCTAAGTCAGTATATCTAGCTCAAATCCTGGCTCTGCTAGTGTGAAATCCTGGGTGAATTCGTTTGTCTTTCCTTGTCTACAAAATTGAGACTTTTTAAAATAGGTTCTACCCCATAGAGCTGTCATGTGGATTCATTAACTTACTCAGCACTCTCTACAACAGTGACACTCAAACTTCAGTGAGCATATGAGGAACCCCTACAGGGCTTGCTAAGACATAGATGGCTGGGCCTCATCCCCAAAGTTTCCAATTCAGTAGGTCTCAGTTGTGGTCTGAGAATGTACATTTCTAACAAGTTTCTGGGTGAGGCCTGAGTTTGCATTTCTAGCAAATTCCTAGGTAGTGATAATATGGTTGGTTCAGAGCTCACACTTGGAGAAGCAGTACCCTAAGGGTTGCAGTATGGTGCCTAGAATCCATTCAATATTGATTGTCGTGTCAGTTCTAAGAGGTCAGAGCCATTGCTTCTAAATAAAGACCATACCAGGAAGAGCCCAGGTGCTTCCTAAGTGAACGTACTATCTCAGAGGGGTTTCTAGGGATCTCTGAGCAACCTCAGCTGCCCTCAAGCAAGGAATAGCAAGACAGCACCCACACTTCCCTTGCCTCTCCCTCCTTCAGTCAGCAAGGCAAGCCCCAGCCCCCCCACCCCGAGGGTCTACTGTGGGCCAGCTCGGCCAGAGGAAGATCAGGTAGGGCTAAAAGACACATACATTAGAGAGGCAGGAAGCAAAAACAATTACCTCATGACATCAACAGCCAAAAGGAGAATCCCCTGAAAGGCAGCTGTCCTTCCATCAGGCATTCAAGTTTGCCTAGTGGCTTGTTTTTCAGTAGTTGATCATATGTATGCCTGGAGCGCACTAATATTTATTGGTAATGACAGGGGCCGATAGGGGCCACGCTTAGAATCAGACGTTACTGAATCATACATGAAGCACAGAATTCCTCTGCTGTGTCATTAATCCTTCATAAATCTCCCATTTTGAGTTTCACACTACACTTAGATCAAAATTATGTAATTTCTTATACTCACCTCTCATTACAATTACTAATTTCTCCAAGTGCACTGTGTTCACTGCATAACTAAGACAGGAAGTACGAATGGTTAAATCTCAAAGCTTTTTGGGTCAATTATGTTAGTTTATCAAGCAACTGTTTTTTGCTAAAATACAGCACACAAGCCACATGCTATGGTCAGGCCACAGGGCAATGAAAGCTTAATACTTAAACTACACATGGAAAAGTAGGACTCGCCCACTGAGATAGAGGATGTTTATGGCCCCCCTCATTCCCACGTGAACTGTCCGGACAGTAGTTCCCAGCATTGGCGAGTTGGGACACATGCTCTGTTTGGTTATGTAACAACTAGCACCATCCCTGACCCACACACAGCCACCACGGGAAACACAGAAGATATTGAAAACCCAGATGGGAAACCCTGGAGAGGCAGGCCCTTCAGATCTTCCATGGAACTAGTCTTTTGAAGACTAGTTCCTCAATATTCTGATTTTCGGATATACCCAGAGGAGGCCTGACCCAACATTTCCATCTCACTTAAGGGCTAATTTTCTTCCCTTTGGTGTAATGCAGCTGCACACCGGTGCCAGCACAAACATTCCCACTGTGCATAGGCCCCCTAATTCAACCCTAAGAGCCAGCTTTGCACGAGCCAAGATACACTGACTCCAGCCTTCTCTTTCCCACATTTTTCACTGAGAAGGCAGTGAAGCGCATTTCAGCATTTCACTCTCGTTAACAACCTCTTCTTCCCCCAGCATTCACATCAGCTACCTTACTCCTCCCCTGCTGTCTTCATAGTCTTCACAAAGGGAGCATGGAGGGAGGAAGAAGCAGAGAGCTTTCCGCCTGTTTGTTGCTCAATCCCATAGGCCAAAGGTGCAACGCCAAAAGTGTTGGAACTATATCATACCCTTCACGCTATGAACTAATCATATGACTGAAAAATTCTCTAAAGTAAATATGGAGAGAGGTGTAAACTAGCCAGCAACAAAAAACAAGAGAAATCTTCCCACCTCGTGTATTAGGTGCCTGTCTTTCCCATCTGTTACTAGTATTCACATTCTTATGGCTTATAAATTAAAAAGTCAAAGGAAAAGTTCAACAGATTTGACCACCTGGATAGTAAAACAATAGAAGGGGGCTTCCCTTGTGATGCAGTGGTTAAGAATCTGCCTGCCAATCCAAGGGACACAGGTTCAAGCCCTGGTCCAGGAAGATCCTACATGCTGTGGAGCAGCTAAGCCCGTGTGCCACAACTACAGAGCCTGTGCTCTAGAGCCCGCGAGCCACAACTACTGAGACCATGTGCTGCAACTACTGAAGCCCGAGTGCCTAGAGCCTGTGCTCTGCAACAAGAGAAGCCACCGCAGTAAGAAGCCCACACACCTCAACAAAGAGTAGCCCCTGCCGCGGCAACTAGAGAAACCTCATGCGCAGCAAGAAAGACCCAACACAGCCAAAAATAAATAAATTTATTTTTAAAAATAAGTAAAAATAAAACAATAGAAGGAAAAAAAGAAGGAGCGTAGGCAGGAAGGAGAAAGAAAGGAAATTCTTAAAAATAACAGACTAGGGAAAACATTTACAGCAAATAGGATAAAGGGCTAATAACTTTGTAAGATATGCGTCATTTCATTGATAATAGAACACAGTATGGAACAGAACTCACAAAATAATAAATTCAACCAGTAATCAAAAACAGAAAAATAGTCACTGGAAATCCAAAAAAATGCAAAATTAAAATATCAAGATACCATATTTATCTGGTAAAGTAGCAAAAAAAATTTTATGTTAACACCCAAAGCCAGTAAGGGTAGTGTGAAACTGGTACTCAAACATTGCTGGGAGCATTAGAAATTGGTACAAATCTTGGGCAAAGTAGTTTAGAAATACATATCAAATGCCATAAAATTATTCATTCCCACTGACTCAGAAATCCCACTTCTAAAAGAGCAAATAACCCAAAAGAAAGAAAAAGCTATACACACACAAATATACTCAAAGTAACATTTATAATTTTTTTAAAAGGAAGCAACCTAAAAGTCCAACGATAGGAAACAGCTAAGAAAACCATGGTATGTTCATCTATTCATTTATCCAACAAGCATTTATTAATCACCCTCGATGTGCTAGTGAATCCTTTCCCAGTGTTAAATTCTAAGGATAATCAATAACAGATAAGAGAGATAGAATATACATTTAGATTTTTTCCCTTTAAATTAAGAAATGTCAGTCTTTGGTGGACCATGTGTAGCATGGACCATGTTTAGGCATGTATTGATATATCACTCCCAAATCATCAGGGAATAAAATGCCCAGTGTACAGTTAGAAAGGCTATCATCAAAAAGATAATAGATAACACATGTTGGCCAGAATATAGAGGAAAAGGAACCACTGTGCACAGTTACTGGGAATGTAAATTGATACAGCCACTATGGAAAACAGTATGGAGGTTCCTCAAAAAGTTAAAAGTAGAAATACTATATGATCCAACAGTTCCACTTCTGGGTATTCATCTGAAGAAAATGAAAATACTAACTCGAAAAGGTATCTGCACCCCCACGTTCACTGCAGTATTATTCACAAGAACCAAGATATGGGAACAACCTAACTTCCCATCAACAGATGAATGGATAAAGATTATGTGGTATATGCACACAATGGAATATTACTCAGCCATGAGAAAGAAGGAAATTCTGCTGTTTGTGATGACATGGATGAACCTTGAGGGCATTAGGCTAAGTGAAACAAGACAGAGAAAGACAAATACTGTAGGCTCTCAGATGTAGAATCTAAAAAAGCTGAACTCACTGAAATAGACAGTACAACGATGGTTACCGGGGTGGGGAGTGAGGGAAATGGGGAGATGCTGATGAAAGGGTACCAACTTCCAGTTTTATAAGATGAACAAGTTCTGGGGATCTGATGTACAGCATGGTGATTATAGTTAATAATACTGTATTATATACTTGAACGCTGCTAAGAGAGTAGATCTTCAATGTTCTCACCACAAAAAAAAGACATTATGTGTTGGAGGTGTGAGCAAATGCTATGATGGTGATTATTTTGCAATATATAAGTGTTTTCAAATCAATGCACTGTACACTTTATATTCTTTTTTTTTTTTTTTTGTGGTACACGGGTCCCTCACTGTTGTGGCCTCTCCCATTGCGGAGCACAGGCTCCGGACACGCAGGCTCAGCAGCCATGGCTCACGGGCCCAGCTGCTCCGCGGCATGTGGGATCTTCCCGGACCGGGGCACGAACCCGTGTCTCCTGCATCGGCAGGCGGATTCTCAACCGCTGCGCCACCAGGGAAGCCCTGCACTGTACACTTTAAACTTACACAGTGTTATATGTGAATTATATCTCAATAAAGCTGGAAATAAATAAAAATAAAATGAAATAAAAGAAACTTTTACATAAAGTCCCCAGTGTGACTGTCAAGGAAACTGAGGGCAATTGTCCTTGAGGCCCACTTAACTATTTAGGGCATCTGGATGTGAGCCTTGGGAAAATCATGGGAGACATCTATGTGAAGGGTTCCCATTAGCCCAGAATTCACAGTCCACTGCTTTAAGATCTTGAACTTAAGTGTACAGACCCCCTGGACCTGAGCAACCACTTGCCTTCAGAGAGCCCTTATAAATGTTTACATGACACCTGGGTCTTGGGGGCAGCAGAAGTGACAGGCAGAAACGGATGAAATGACTTTGCCCCCCAATGGGACTCCTTTCCTCAAACGCATTCCTTTATTATGTGCCCGTCACTGCACCCCCCAGGTCTTTGGAGGCCCCACTGACTGTCCAGGAAGAAAGTCAAGGAACATTGAGTGTGATGAGAGGGAAGCAAGCCGTGGGCAAGGAAGCTGACCTGCCTGGGGACCCTGGGCTGCTGGGTTCCCTGAGCTGGCCGAACAGAGCTCTTCCGGCTACACCACTTGCCACTGGCCTCTGAGAGCAGCAGCCATCTCCCTGGCAGAGAGGGCTGCTCCTGGCTGTGAATCAAGGAGTCAGTTAAGATGCCCCCCTCTAAAGAAGCCACTTTCCCACCACTCCCTAAGAGCTAAGATATTTTTTCAATAGGAGATAACCCTTCATTTCACAATTAGAGATAAGGCTTAAAATTGATACCCCTGGCAGACATAATAACACTAAATTAAGTATTACTATAATTCCTGCTACGTGCCAGATATTATTCTAAGTGTTCTTCGTACAGTAACTCATTTAATTCTCGCAACAAACCTGTGAGGAAAGTACTATTATGCTCAATCCCACTTTACACATGAGGAAACTTAAACATAGAGATATCAAGTCACTTGTCAAGTTCACACACTAATGGGTTGCCTTTTGACCCAGCGATCCCACTTCTAGGAATAAATGAACCTGCAGGAATGAAAAATTCTATATACAGATATATTTGTGGTGTCATCATGTAACGCGGGAAGAAGCTGGAAGCAAACTAAAACGAGTAACAAGGCAAGAAAAGTTAAGTAAATGCATTCATTTATTATGGGATTTGGACACAGGCAGGCTGGCTCTAGCATATTAACCACTACACCACCCTGCCTCCTTAGAAAGAGACTAACCACCAAAATCTACACATGGGTAGATGGCTGGTATACAGAGCCCTTCCTGGAAGCAGTTTGAAAATGAGAGAGAAACTAATGCCTGAAGGATGGGAGATGTTGTGGTGACGATTAGGATCAGGGCTCAGGCAACACATTGTGCTGACCTCACGTTTTGCTATACCGGGTCCAGGTGCCACGTTCCTTCCCAGAACCAAACTCCGTGCCTCTCCCTCCTCCTCTTCTTCAAAATCAAAAATAAAACAGGTACTAATCTAGGTACTGACCTAATTTTTGTAAGGAAATAATTGTGTTTTTATCCTCCCCAAAAGCCTCAGAACCACTAAGCCAATCTAAACCAAAACGAAACTTCTATCCACTGCTCAGCGTTGGTAAAAGAACTTGTTAATAGCTTTTGCTCAAAAGCCTCAACATACTAAGTGAAGTAAGCCAGACAGACAAAGGCAAATATCCTATGATACCGCCTATATGTGGAATCTAAAAAAGAAAAAAGAACGATACAAGTGAACTTATTTATAAAACGAAACAGATTCACAGACATAGAAAACAAACATGGTGACCAAATAAGAAAGGTGAGCAGGATAAATTAGGAGTTTGGGATTAACAGATACACATGACTGTATATAAAACATCCATAGATAACCAACAAGGTCCTACTGTACAGCACAGGGAACTATACTCAATATTTTATAATAACCTATGAGGGAAAAGAATCTGAAAAGGTATATATATATATACGTGTATATATATGTATATATATATATATCTTTTCAGATTTTATATATATATGTAACTACTTATATATATATAACTAAATCACTTTGCTGTATACCTGAAACGAACACAACATTGTAACTCAACCATACTTCTATTAAAAACAAAGAACATTGTCAAGCTGAGCTACCCCACAGCCTAGCAGCTTCCCACTATTCCAGGCCACTAAGCAGTGCTCCCGAAGTGGGTTTCCGCATATTCCAAACCCCTTCAGTCACGCCACGGTCCGGCAGGGGCACAGAGAGGACTGACGTGCCATCTGCAGTGACCTCAGCCATACACTCTCCACCTCCCGCCCGCCCACCCGGAGCGTGAACCTGCGGCCACAGACGTGCACTCTCCTTCTCTGGTCTGTCTCTGTCCTACCTCCTCCGTGGTTCTCACTGCTGAAAAGCCCAGCCTCCCCTAAGGTTCTGCTGACAGGTGTCTAGGGACATGGGTGAGGCCTCCCCGAGCTTCTGCTCCCACATGACTTTGGGCATCTTTCCGTTTTACTTTTTTTTTTTTTTTTTTTTGCGGTACGCGGGCCTCTCACTGTTGTGGCCTCTCCCGTTGCGGAGCACAGGCTCCGGACGCGCAGGCTCAGCGGCCACGGCTCACGGGCCCAGCCGCTCCTCGGCACGTGGGATCCTCCCAGACCGGGGCACGAACCTGCGTCCCCTGCATCGGCAGGCGGACTCTCAACCACTGTGCCACCAGGGAAGCCCCCCTTTTACTTTTAAAAAGACCTTTCCTAATTCCTTAATTTAATATCCAAGGATGGGGACAAAGTTATTTGGCACAGAAATCAAGGGCTATCCTGGATTAAATACTGTGGACTCCTGACATTCCCAGGTTTGACATTCACGGTTCCAGCTCTCTGAGGAATCTGTAAGGTCAGGACTTGTGGACAATTGTGTTTGGGGGGGTGGGGGGGCAGCTTGAATCAGACTCACTGTACGTCTGGGATGGAAGTGAGCCCCTTAATTATGGTGAGTGAGCTCAGCTGAGCACCCAGTGGGGGCACCTCCACTCAGCCGTGTGGCTCTCTTCTCAAAATCTAGAATGCATTTCATGGAAGAAGGAAGCATACTGATACACATGGGGCTCTCATGAAGGTCTTGGAATGTATCTGCAGAATGTCATGGGTCAGCCTTCTCTCTCACTATCACAAAGCAACCAGGAACTATATCCTTAGCATGGCTGGGAATAATAGATTTGGTTCTAGGAGCTGTGTTCACAGTGCAGCCTGCAGGGATCAGTCAGTAAGTCAGCATGCAGAGGTTCCACCAAGTCAGGAATTCTGTCCCAAGCAAAGGAGTCAGAAAAGCAATGGGCCCCATGCCTTCCTCTGGGAACTTGTGGGATCAGCAAAGAAAAGGCAGCCAGAAAGGAAAAAGAAAGCGTAAGCTAACAACAAAGACTAACCTCTTGTCTGTGAGGGATAACATTTTCTGAGGTATCTCAAGGCACAGGTTTGGTGTCAGACATGAGTTAATGTCCCAGCTCTGCCGTTATTGGTTATGTAATCTCTCTAAGCCTCAGTTTCCTTATCTGAAATGGGGATAACAAAAGTGCCTTCCTCTTTGGGTTCTTATGAAGATTCAAGGAGAAGATCTGTGTGAACTGCTTAGCATGGTGTCTGGCAGCTAGCAAACACCCGATTAACAATAGACAGTATCTTTATTATTTTACTATCTGTTAGAGAATGACAGAAATTAGAAGTTTCCTGACTGTCTAAACCACCATTTTCTCCTTCATTTGCTTTCGGCTTAGAGGTTATTTTCCTGGCCTCCTGGGTCCTTCTCCTGTGGGGTCAGAGTGGCCTCCAGCGGCCATCCTCTAAGCCTATACGACATACTTTGCCCATCTTGGGTAACTTCACTCTTTGTCAGAAGAAAATCAAAGAGGCCAGAGATGGCCCATCTGGTCAGACTGCTCACTAATAAAAGCCAGGATGGTGCAGAAGAAAGAGACAACTTTTCAGAAATGTGATAGACCCCCTCCTGTGATGAACAAAACATCTGTTTGTTCCATCTTGCAAATTTGGGAACGCTGGGTCTGAGAGCTGTTTTTTCTGACAGCATTCGATGGAATGCTGTTTCTAGGCTCACACAGGGTGCCTTTTCAACTCCAAATGTAAACATTTAGCTCCAAGAATGGAAGAAATACCAGATTGCAGTGGCAAGCAATTACTTGGTGTTTCTTTAAGAGATGCCCTGGTTTGGGACTACTTGAGGGTAAGTTAACCCTTGAACAATACCTGATATAGCTTGGAAGGAGCAAAAGTTTTTAAAATGAGCTTGGAAGAAAATAATCATAAGACAAATATTTGACAATGGACTTGTAACTAAAATATATAAAGAACTCTTACAACTCAGTAATAAAAAGACAAGTAATTCAATTTAAAGAAAAATGAGTAAAAGATTTTAACAGACACGTCACCAAAGAAGATATACAAATTCCTGATGAGCACTTGAAATGATGCTTAATGTGGTCAGTCATGAGTGAAATGCAAATGAAAACCATAATGAAATATCATCATATACCTATTAGAGTAGCTAATTTTTTTTTTTTTTTTTTTTTTTTTTTTTTTTTTTTTTTTTTTGTGGTACGTGGGCCTCTCACTGTTGTGGCCTCTCCCGTTGCGGAGCACAGGCTCCAGACGCGCAGCCTCAGCAGCCATGGCTCACGGGCCCAGCCGCTCCGCGGCATGTGGGATCTTCCCAGACCAGGGCACGAACCCGTGTCCCCTGCATCAGCAGGCAGATTCTCAACCACTGTGCTACCAGGGAAGCCCTAGAGTAGCGAATTTTTAAAATTTGACAATACCAAGTGTTGGTGATATGGAGTAACTGGAACTCTCACTGGTAAGGATGAAAAACGGTAACATTTTGGAAATCATTTTGGAAGTTGCTTATAAGTAAATCATCCACTGGCCATAGGACCCAGCAATTCCACTTCTGGGTATTTACTCAAGAAAAATGAAAACATGTGTCTACATAAAGACATCTACATGAATGCTCGTAGCAACCTTATTCATAATAGCCCAAACTAGAAATAAAACAAACGTTCATCAATAGGCGGATGGATACACAAAATGTGACATGGATATGTCCCCACCATGGATATGTCCCCACCATGGAATATTGCTCAGCAGTGCAAAGAAATGAACTAATACACAGGACAACGTAGTTGAACCTGAAAAACATTATGCCCAATAAACTAAATCAGACACAAAAGACTCCATACCATATGCTTCTATTTACATGACACTAGAAAGACGAATGGAATGTACAGTGACAGAGGCAGGATAGTGGTTGCATGGGGCTGGGCTTGGGGGTGATTGAATGGGAAAGGACATAAGAAAGTCAGTGGTTCCTGGGCTTCCCTGGTGGTGCAGTGGTTAAGAACGCACCTGCCAATGCAGGGGACATAGGTTCGAGCCCTGGTCCGGGAAGATCCCACATACCGTAGAGCAACTAAGCCTGTGCACCACAACTACTGAGCCTGCGCTCTAGAGCCCAAGAGCCACAACTACGGAGCCCATGAGCCACAACTACTGAGCCCGTGTGCCACAACTACTGAGCCCGTGTGCCACAACTACTGAAGCCCACGTGCCTAGAGCCCATGCTCCGCAACAAGAGAAGCCACCAAAATGAGAAGCCCACGTACCGCCATGAAGAGTAGCCCCTGCTCGTGGCAACTAGAGAAAGCCTGCACACAGCAATGAAGACCCAATGCAGCCAAAAAATAAATAAATTAAAATTTTTTTTAAAAGTCAGTGAGTCTCAATCTATGTATCTCTTTGGCGGTAGAAATATGCATCAATATTCCTTATCAAACACTTCTTACCAA
Source organism: Kogia breviceps (assembly GCF_026419965.1). Taxonomy (NCBI): domain Eukaryota; kingdom Metazoa; phylum Chordata; class Mammalia; order Artiodactyla; family Physeteridae; genus Kogia; species Kogia breviceps. The sequence continues at coordinate 71,162,510 of NC_081317.1, forward strand.
ATAAGAAAGACAAAAAAATGTTGCTAATGAGAATTTAGTCTAAGAATAGATATTTTTCCTATTATCCAAGGTGAAATAATAATAGAGAAAAGTTATATGATGTTTATTCTTTGCCAGTGCCCTTTCTGGACACTTCAGGTATTTAATCCTCTCAGGAGCCTGTGAGGTACATACTAGTATTATCCTCATAGTTGAGGAAACCGAGGTGCAGAGAGGATGCCTCGCCTAGTAAGCATCTCAGCTGGTAAGTGGCAGAATGAGGACTTGGACACAGGCAGTGTGGCTCCAGGAATCCTGCTTCCTTAACCATCTTGCGGTACTGCCTCTTGGAGCAGATCATGTTTTGGTTCCAGAGACTTTAAGTTCCCAGAATTAAAAAGATCTCCGAGGAACAGAAGCAGCACTGAGTAGCTCTAGGTAGCAGAGCAGGGGCACCGCCCAACAGGGATAAATAGATCTTCCTGCTGAGAAGAGTTTCTGAAAAAGAATGGGCAACTCTGCTCACAGGAACAGCAGAATGGATTCAGATAACCTCTGAAAGCCCCTCCCCATCCCTTGCCTCAGCTGGAGATCACAAGAAAGCGGATTTGTGTGTCTGGTAAAGGCAACACATACCTGGGCCACATATTGAGCTCCAAACTAGTTCATCCAACAAGGGGCATGAAAAAACACTCGAGAACAAACCGTGAGGAAGGAAAGGTCTACCACATCCCCAGGGTGCAGAAAACAGCCCATGTGATAGAGGTGGCATCTGGCGACTCCTTTGTGTGCAGAGGAACTAAGCAGGAAAATGAGAAAAGAAACTTGGTGCTCACTTTTGCAGGAGCATTTGAAGCTCCTCTTCAGCTAATCTCTAAGGGCAGGACCAAGGGAGGTTAACCTCAGTGCCAGGCATCATTACACAACTTGAGTCACAACTACCTAATTACCCTTAACAGCCTCCTTCCCTCCAACCTGAGGTTTACAATCTTGGGGTACTTTTCAGACACAGTCTTGCACACATTGTATATTTTTTATTTCCCACTAGAATGAAAACTCCATGAAGGCAAGGACCCTGCTTAAACCTCTGTGTATCCACCTCAGCATCTACTATACATTAGTAACAGAACATATTTGATGGATGAAAAGAAGAAAAGAAAGAAGGAAGAGGAGGAGGAAGGGAAGGAGGGAGAGAAGAGGGAAAGGAGAGAGGGAGAAAATGAGTGAAGAAACGAATGAATCCATATTCTCTTAAAATACTAATGACAAGCAACTATATACCCCAATAAAAAAAAATACTAATGACAGTAACCAGAAATGATATTTAGAAGCAAACTTCCCCAACCTGCTAAGACCTCATGCTTCACGATGTTAAAACATCCTTGATGGCTTTACATCTTCTTAGAGGCCCTGCTGCTTCAGCACCAAATGATGACTTTTTTTCCTATATTGTTAGTCTGCCATTCTAACACTGGTTAATAGATAACTCTTTGTATTGTCATCAATGAATGATATTTTCCAGGTGCTGAATGTTGGATAAATACATTTGTCTTACCAGAAAGCTCAAGAGGTTTGGGGTTTTTTTTTTAATGGGAAACTATAAAACTCCAAATGGATTCGCTTCTGCTAGGTCCATCCTCTTCTACCATCCTTATCCTGGTTTGAGTAACTAGGTCCAGATGAACTGTAACGTTAGTTAATTTCTCTCTGGGCCCTGATTTCCTATGAGAAAGGAAGCTGAATGACATTTCAAAAGAGCTTTCTGAGATTTATGTTTTTGTATCCGTGGAGGTCTTTCAAGAGCCCGGCATTTTCTCATAACCTGTGGAAGCTCCTTTTGTCTGCCTTTGAACCTATTTATTAGCTGGACAATATTTTTAGGCAAACTGAAAAAAGCAACAGTCTCTAACTAGAAATAGAGAGGAGTTAGGAAATGTAATAAATCATTTATGGATTTCCAGGTAAGAAATGGTTTCACTTGAAAGAAATTATACATATATACACACACACACATATATATATACATATATATGTATATATATATATATATATATGACTACATATATGTGTGTGTATACATATGTAGAGAAAGGCAACTATCCTTTTAGTACACTAAAATAACCCTAGTTTTCCCGGACTGCGTTACAGGGAACACAGATATTCTTTTTATGTAGTGCACCAAACAAACTTTTTAACTTCAAGTTAAATGCAATCCTACTTGAATCAATATCACAACTCACGCTGCCAGGCCCTTCTGACGTGCACAGCACAATGCTGGCTCTGAAGCAGACAAACAAACATAAGACTCTGGCCCTGCTTTGAAGAGCTTACTGTCTTCATAGAGACACTTAAAATGTGCATATAAATCTGATTATATTAGTCCCCTTCTGAAAGCCCAAGAATGGTTTCCCACTGCACTCAGGATGGAAAGTCAAAACATGTAGCACATCCCACTAAGTCTTTTAGTCTCATCTCATCCATCACTCTCTGCATGTTCACCCAGGCACATGAGGCAGGGGCAGGGAGGGCTTCTTCACTTCCTCAAATATACCAAGTTCATTCTGACCCCAGGCCCTTAGCACCTGCTGTTCCCTCTTCCTAGAACCTTCTTCCTCCCACTATTCCTCCTTCAAGTCTGTCACATAGTCAGTGTATTAGTCAGAGTTCTCCAGAGGAACAGAACCATATAAGATTTATTACAGGAATTGGCTCTCAAGGTTACAGAGGCCAGAGTCCCAGGAACTTCTCTCTGCTGAGCTGGAGAAGCCAGAAAGGCGGTAGTGTAATTCAGTCCGAGTCCTAGAGCCTGAGAGCCAGGGGCTGATGGCCTACGCCTGAGTCCAAAAGCTTGAGAACCACCATCACCCCTGTCCAAAAGCAGGAGTAGATGATGTCTGAGATCAAGCAGAGAAAGTGTGAATTCACCCTTCCTCTGCCTTTTTGTTCTATTCAGGACCTCAAGGGACTGGGAGATGCCTATCCACCTCCAGGAGGGCTCAGTTCACCAATTCAAATGCTAATCTCTTCCAGAAACACCCTCACAGATACACCCAGAAATATTGTTTTACCAACTACCTGGGCATCCCTTAGCCCAGTTAAGTTGACACAGAAAAATTAACCATCACACTCAGAAAAGCCTTCCCCCAATTAATCAGACTCTTTTCTATCCTATCTTGTTGCACCCTTTAATTTTCTTTCTTCATAATAGTCATCAGTTTGTAGTTTATCTGTATTTATATTTATTTCCAGATTTCTATCTATTTCCAGATTTCCCCCACTGGACTATAAACTCCATGGCAGCTGAACTCTTTAGTTCCTTGCTAGCCCAAGCACCATGCCCGGCATACAGTTGGTACGCAATAAATATTTGTTGAGTGAATCAGTAACTGAATAAGTACAAACCTTCACTGGCAGATCAAGACCAGGTAAGATGCTTGATATGGAATAATTCAGTGAAAGGGACAATTCAGCCACATTTTCTCAACTTGCTACACATGATTTATCTTAATTTATTATTTTTCCTTTTGTATTCTTCAGAGACATAGAAACATGTGATCATCAGCTCCACTACTCAGCTGACATGTCTGATGCAGCTCTGAGCCTTCAGAATATCAGAGATTCTTACCGGAAAGTCTTCCCTCTGCTGGCTAAACACTCCCTCCTAGCGCTGGTTCTGCTTTCTGCTTTTTAACGTGGGGAGAGTATGGTAAGAAGGTGGATGAAGTCAGGAGTTTCTGTAAAGTTTCCAGAGGAAAAGCCACTTACAAATTGTAAGTGATTGTTGAAGTGATTTGGGCCAAGACCAAAAACCACAGGTACATAGTCCTTTATATTCATCAGGTTATCATCCAGATATCTCGATGCACTTCAGGAACAGTATCCAGATTTAAGGATTCATCCCAAATTTCAGGAGGGTAGTGGTATTTTTGTCTTTATGCTTAAAGACAGAGATTACAAACCCCCATTTTCCAGAAGAAGAAATAGAAGTGGCATGCCCAAAGTGACATGGTTAAGTTCTAAAGAGTATTAAAAAGCAGGCCGAGTGGTGGATGAGCATTGGACAGCCGGGAAATCGTCAAGCATTCGGTTGCATTTACGATGTTCCTTTTGGGGAAAGAAGAAGGCATTTTGCTTTAATAACCAGAGTGGCAAGAGTCAGCACCCCGTCAGAACCCCCAGTGAGGGACCGGGTTTGGATGGCAAGGCTTCAGTAGAAAGAGCAACACTGCAGGTGTTGGAGCAGAGCAGTCTCTAACTGCCAGACCAGGTGTTTCCTTCCACCATAGAAAACTGGGGTGGGTCTCTTTCGCAATGCAGTAGCCTGACCGCTACCCACCCGTCTTCCACGAAATTATACATATATCACACCAAACTCTTACACTCCTTCCTCTGTACTAAGTCATGAAGACAGCAAAGCCTAATATTCTTGAAGTCACCTCTAACCTAGTCCAGGTCCTGAGGAAGAAAGGGCTAAGAACCAATACCAACATGAAGGAAATGTCCCAGGAACAGGCAGGCCATGGGTAGGCATGAGGGCATGTAGAACTGAGGGTCCTGGGGTGATTGAGAAGAACTTGATGAAGGGAAGGGACTCCTTAGAAGGATGTGGCACAAACAGTTCTGGGACAACTGGATAACCACACGCAGAAGAATGAAGGCGGGCCCCTTCCTTACACCATACACCAGTATCAACTCAAAATGGATCACAGATCTAAATGGAGAATGAAATGTAAGAGCTAAGACTATAAAACCCTGAGGAGAAAACCTCTGTGACCTTGCATTAGGCCAAGCCTTCTTAGATACAACACCAAAAGCACAAGCAATAAAAGGAAAGATAAATAAATTGGACTTCATCAAAATTTAAAACTTTTGTGCTGCAAACAATACTGTCAAGAACTTGAAAAGACAGCCCACAGGATGGGAGAAGATATTTGCAAATTGTATATCTGATAAGAGACCAGTACCCAGAATACATGAAGAGCTCTTACAACTCAATAATAAAAACATGACACAATTTTAATATAAACAAAGGCATATACCCAGAGAAAACCATAATTCAAAAAGACACATGCACCCCAGTGTTCATTACAGCACTATTTACAATAGCCAGGTCAAGGAAGCAACTTAAATGCCCATCAACAGACAAATGGATAAAGAAGATGTGGTGCATATCTACAATGGAATATTACTCGGCCATAAAAAGGAACAAAATTGGGTCATTTGTAGACACATGGTGGACCTAGAGACTGTCATACAGAGTGAAGTAAGTCAGAAAGAGAAAAACAAATATTGTATATTAATGCATATATGTGGAATCTAGAAAAATGATACAGATGAACCTGTTTGCAAGGCAGAAATAGAGACACAGATGTAGAGGACAAATGTGTGGACACCAAGGGGGGAAAGCAGTGGGGGTGGTGGGATTAATTGGGAAATTGGGATTGACATGTATACACTAATATGTATAAAATAGATAACTAATAAGAACCTGCTGTATAAAAAAATAAAATAAAATTCAAAATAAATAAATAAATAAAGGCTCTGAGTAGTCATTTCTTCAAAGGAGATACATAAATGACCAAAAAGCACATGAAAACATGCTCAGTAGCCATTTAATTAGCCATTTAATAAATGAAAATCAAAGTCACAATAAAATACCACTTCACATCCACTATGATGGCTATAATTTTAAAAATAATAATGGAAGGGAAATGGAGATTTCCTTTTTTTTTTAAATGCACACTCCAGTTGTCTTTTTTATTTATTTATTTATTTATTTATTTATGGCTGTGTTGGGTCTCCGTTTCTGTGCGAGGGCTTTCTCTAGTTGTGGCAAGCTAGGGCCACTCTTCATCACAGTGTGCAGGGCTCTCACTATCGCAGCCTCTCTTGTTGCGGAGCACAGGCTTCGGATGCGCAGGCTCAGTAGTTGTGGCGCACGGGCCTAGTTGTTCCGCGGCAGGTGGGATCCTCCCAGACCAGGGCTCAAACCCGTGTCCCCTGCATTGGCAGGCAGATTCTCAACCACTGTGCCACCAGGGAAGCCCCGGAAATGGAGATTCCTGGAGCCAAGTTCCCAGAAGGAAGAGAGGCATGGTGAAGTGAGCCTGACATTCAGCTCCACTTCTCCCCTCAGGCGTTTTCCAATACATAATTGGTGACCAAGAGGCTGAGAAGCTAAACAGGGTTTCTGGAGCTGGGGAGACAAAATTGGGGTTTAGGAGGAGAGGCCCTGTGAAACACCCCAGCTTTTGTTAGGACCCCTGAAAGCATCTACTCTAGGATTAAGGACAATGGGAATAAGCCAGCTCTCACAAATACAGAAATGGAGCTTCTAATTAGCTCAAATCCAGAATGGATAAAGTAATCCACCCCTAGCCCACCTGTCAGACAGAATAAGATCATATGATTGTTGAAGTTAAAAAACAAACGGACGAACAAAAAACAGAAGATTCAACAGATAAACTATTAGAATTAATAGGTGAATTTAGTTAGCAAGGTACGTGGATAAAATGCCAAAGTACAAAAACCAATTGTATTTCTATATATCACTTAGAAAAAAATTTTTAATGAAATATTTATTACTTGACCATTTGCAATAGCATCACAATATCAAATGTCTGGGAATAAATCCATCAAAAGATATGTGAGACCTTTATACAGAAAACTACAAAATATTACTGAGTGTAATTAGAAAAGACTTAAATAAATGGAGGGATACATCCTGAGTTGGAACACTCAAGATTGTAAAGATATCAGTTCCCCCCAACATGATCTATAGATTCAATTTATTCCCAATCAAAACCCCAACAGGCTTTTTTTTTCTCCTGAAGAAGTTGACAATCTAAAGCTAAAATTTATATGGAAATACAAATGACCATGAAAAGGCAATAAAATCTTAAAGAATAAAACTAAAGGAATTCTATGGCAAGATATCAAAACTGTAAAGTTATAGTAATTGAGACAATGTAATACTGACAAAGGGATAAACAGATTGACCAAAGGACGTAAAAGTAGTCCAGAAAAAAAACGTTCACACAGTCACGTGACTCGTGATGGAATTGCAATGCAAGGAGGAAAAGACAGCCTTTTCAATAAGTGGTGCTGGGTCAACTGGAAACCTATATGAAGAAAAAAAATGAACCTTGACCCCTACCTCATCCCATACACAGAAATCAGTTCCAGATGAATTGTAAATCTAAATATGAAATGTAAAACAATAAAGCTCCTAGATGAAAACATAGAATACCTACATCACCTTAGACTTCACTAAAATTAAGAACTTCTGGGCTTCCCTGGTGGCACAGTGGTTGAGAGTCCGCCTGCCAATGCAGGGGACACAAGTTCGTGCCCTGGTCCGGGAAGGTCCCACATGCCACAGAGCGGCTGGACCCATGAGCCATGACCGCTGAGCCTGCATGTCTGGAGCCTGTGCTCCGCAACAGGAGAGGCCACAACAGGGAGAGGCCCGCGTACTGAAAAAAAAAAACAACAAAAAACAAAAAAAACTTCTGTTATATAATACATCAATAACAGACTTGAAGTCACAACATATTAAAACTTCTACAAATCAGTAAGAAAAATGACAGATAATCCAATTGTAATGAAAAAAACTGTGAATAGACACCACATAAAAAAGAATATTCAGATGGTTAACAAACATGTGAAAAAGTGCTCAGCATCATTAGTTGTCAGCAAAATGCACATAAAATTGCAGTGAGATAATCACTGAACACCCACCAGAATGGCTAAAATTAGAAAGACTGACAGTACCAACTGTTGGCAAGTGTATGGAACATCTGCAAGTTCCATGCACTGCTGGTGGAAGGATAAATTGCTACAACTCCTTTGGATAACTGTTTGGCAGCATCTACTTAAACTGAACATATGTATACTCTGCCCCAGCAGCTCCACTTCTAGGAATATATGTAACAGATAAATGCACATATGTTCACCAAAAGACATATGTAAGAATGTTCACAGAAGCCCTGTTCCTAGTAGCCAAAATCCAGAAATAGCTCAAAGTCCATTAACCATAGAATGGATAAACTATGGTATATTCATACAATAGAATACTATGTAAAATAAACTACAACCACACTCAACAACATGGATGAACGTCACAGAGTCTAACATTGAGTGAAAGGACCCAGTCACAAAAGAGAGCACACTGCTGTGGTTCCATCTTTATGAAGTTCAAAAAAGGCAAAACGAAGCTAGTGTTAAAAGTCAGACTTGGATTTACCTTTGCTGGGGGAGCTGAGTGTATGGACAAACAATGTTTTAGGTCTTGATCTAGGTGCTGACAATGAGTGTGTTCATCTTGTGAAAATTCATTTTGCTATACAGTGATCTGTGCTCTTTTCTGTAGAGATATTAAACTCAAAGTCTATTTTTAAATTATTGTTGCTAGATGTTACCAGTTTTGCCTGTGTTTACTTTGTATAAGAACTATGACGAACGGAGACCTTCAAGATGGCGGAGGAGTAAGACATGGAGATCACTTTCCTCCCCACAAATACATCAGAAATACGTCTACATGTGGAACAACTGCTACACAACACCTACTGAACGCTGGCAGAAGACCTCAGACCTCCCAAAAGGCAAGAAACTCCCCACGTACCTGGGGAGGGCAAAAGAAAAAAGAATAAACAGAGACAAAAGAATAGGGACGGAACCTGCACCAGTGGGAGGGAGCTGTGAAGGAGGAAAGGTTTCCACACGCTAAGAAGCCCCTTCGCGGGCGGAGACTGCGGGTGACAGAATGGGGGTAGCTTCCGTGCCGCGGAGGAGAGTGCAGCAACAGGGGTGCTGAGGGCAAAGCGGAGAGATTCCCGCAGAGGATCGGTGCTGACCAGCACTCACCAGCCCGAGAGGCTTGTCTGCTCACCTGCCGGGAATGGCGGGGGCTGGGAGCTGAGGCTCGGGCTTCAGTCAGAAGCCGGGAGAGGACTGGGGTTGGCGGAATAAACACAGCCTGAAGGGGCTAGTGCTCCACAGCTAGCCGGGGGGGAGTCCGGGAAAAAGTCTGGAGCTGCCGAAGAGGCAAGAGAGTTTTTCTTGCCTCTTGGCTTCCTGGTGCACGAGGAGAGGGGATTAAGCGCACCACGTAAAGGAGCTCCAGAGATGGGCGCGAGCCGCGGCTATCAGTGCAGACACCAGAGACGGGCATGAGACACTAAGACTGCTGCTGCCGCCACCAAAAAGCCTATGTGCGAGCACAGGTCACTCCCCACACCTCCCCTCCCGGGAGCCTGTGCAGCCCGCCACTGCCAGGGTCCCGGGATCCAGGGACAACTTCCCCGGGAGAACACGCGGCGTGCCTCAGGCTGGTGCAACGTCACGCTGGCCTCTGCCACCGCAGGCTCATCCCGCATCCGTACCCCTCCCTCCCCCGGGCCTGAGTGAGCCAGAGCCCCCGAATCAGCTGCTCCTTTAACCCCGTCCTGTCTGAGCAAAGAGCAGACACCCTCAGGTGACCTACACACAGAGGTGGGCCCAAATCCAAAGCTGAACCCCGGGAGCTGTGCGAACAAAGAAGAGAAAGGGAAATGTCTCCCAGCAGCCTCAGGAGCAGCGGATTAAATCTCCACAATCAACTTGATGTACCCTGCATCTGTGGAATACCTGAATAGACAATGAATCATCCCAAATTGAGGAGGTGGACTTTGGGAGCAACTGTAGACTTGGGGTTTGCTGTATGCTACTGACCAGTTTCTGATTTTTATGTTTATCTTAGTTTAGTTTTTAACACTTGTTATCATTAGTGGATTTGTTTATTGGTTTGGTTGCTCTCTTCTTTTTTTTTTCTTTTTTATTACTTTTAATTTTTTTTATTTTAATAATATATTTTTTAATTTTAATAGCTTTATTTATTTTAATTAATTTATTTTTTCTTTCTTTCTTTCTTTTTCTCCCTTTTCTTCTGAGTCATGTGGCGGATAGGGTCTTGGTGCTCCGGCTGGGTGTCAGGCCTGTGCCTCTGAGACGGGAGAGCCGAGTTCAAGACATTGGTCCACCAGAGGCCTCCCAGCTCCATGTAATATCAAAAGGCGAAAGCTCTCCTAGAGATCTCCATCTCAATGCTAAGACCCAGCTCCACACAACGACTAGCAAGCTACAGTGCTGGACACCCCATGCCAAACAACTAGCAAGACACGAACACAACCCCACCCATTAGCAGAGAGGCTGCCTAAAATCATAGTAAGGTCAAACACACCCCAAAACACACCACCAGATGCAGTCCTGCCCACCAGAAAGACAAGATCCAGCCTCATCCACCAGAACACAGGCACCAGTCCCCTCCACCAGGAAGCCTACACAACCCACTGAACCAACCTTAGCCACTGAGGACAGACACCAAAAACAACAGGAACTATGAACCTGCAGCCTGTGAAAAGGAGACCCCAAACACAGTAAGATAAGCAAAATGAAAAGACAGAGAAACACACAGCAAATGAAGGAGCAAGGCAAAAACCCACCAGACCTAGCAAATGAAGAGGAGATAGGCAGTCTACTTGAAAAAGAATTCAGAAAAATGATAGTAAAGATGATCCAAAATCTTGGAAATAGAATGGAGAATATACAAGAAACGTTTAACAAGGACCTAGAAGAATTAAAGAGCAAATAAACAATGATGAACAACACAATAAATGAAATTTAAAATTCTCTACAATTAATCAATAGCAGAATACCTGAGGCAGAAGAATGGATAAGTGACCTGGAAGATAAAATAGTGGAAATAACTACCACAGAGCAGAATAAAGAAAAAAGAATGAAAAGAATTGAGAACATTCTCAGAGACCTCTGGGACAACGTTAAACACACCAACATTCGAATTATCGGGCTCCCAGAAGAAGAGAAAAAGAAAGGGACTGAGAAGATATTTGAAGAGATTATAGTTGGAAACTTCCCCATTATGGGAAAGGAATAAGTCAGTCGAGTCCAGGAAGTATAGAGAGTCCCTTACAGGATAAATCCAAAGAGAAACATGCCAAGACACATATTAATCAAACTATCAAAAATTAAATACAAAGAAAAAATATTAATTAAATACCAAAAAAAGCAGCAAGGGAAAAACAACAAATAACATACAAGGGAATCCCCATAAGGTTAACAGCTGATCTTTCAGCAGAAACTCTGCAAGCCAGAAGGGAGTGACAGGACATATTTAAAGTGATGAAGGAGAAAACCTACAACCAAGATTACTCTACCCAGCAAGGATCTCATTCAGATTTGACAGAGAAATAAGAACCTTTACAGACAAGCAAAAGCTAAGAAAATTCAGCACCACCAAACCAGCTTTATAACGAATGCTAAAGGAACTTCTCTAGGCAGGAAACACAGAGAAGGAAAAGACCTACAATAACAAACCCAAAACAATTAAGAAAATGGTAATAGGAACATACGTATCAATAACTACCTTAAATGGAAATGGATTAAATGCTCCAACCAAAAGACACATACTGGCTGAATGGATACAAAAAGAAGACCTGTATATATGCTGTCTATAAGAGACCCACTTCAGACCTAGGGACACATACAGACTGAAAGTGAGGGGATGGAAAAAGATATTCCATGCAAATGGAAATCAAAAGAAAGCTGGAATAGCAATTTTCATATCAGACAAAAGAGACTTTAAAATAAAGACTATTACAAGAGATAAAGAAGGACACAAGAGATCAAGAAGAAGATATAACAAATATAAATATTTATGCCCTCAACATAGGAACACCTCGATACATCAGGCAAATGCTAACAGCCATAAAAGGGGTCATCGACAATAACACAATCATAGTAGGGGACTTTAACACCCCACTTTCACCAAAGGACAGATCATCCAAAATGAAAATAAATAAGGAAACACAAGCTTTAAATGATATATTAAACAGGATGGACTTAATTGATATTTATAGGACATTCTATCCCAAACAACAGAATACACATTCTTCTCAAGTGCTCATGGAATAGTCTCCAGGATAGGTCACATCTTGTGTCACAAATCAAGCCTTGGTAAATTTAAGAAAACTGAAATCATATCAAGTATGTTTTCCGACTACAACACTAAGAGACTAGATATCAACTACAAGAAAAAGTGTGTAAAAAATACAAACACATGGGGCTTCCCTGGTGGCGCAGTGGTTGAGAATCCGCCTGCCGATGCAGGGGACACGGGTTCGTGCCCTGGTCCGGGAAGATCCCACATGCCGCGGAGCAGCTGGGACCATGAGCCATGGCCGCTGAGCCTGCACATCTGGAGCCTTTGCTCCGCAATGGGAGAGGCCACAACAGTGAGAGGCCTGCATACTGAAAAAAAAATAAATAAATAAAAATACAAACACATGTAGGCTAAACAATACACTACTAAATAACCAACAGATGACTGAAGATATCAAAGGGGAAATCAAAAGATACTTAGAAACAAATGACAATGAAAACATGATGACCTATGGGATGCAGCAAAAGCAGTTCTAAAAAGGAAGTGTATAGCAATACAATCCTACCTCAGGAAACAAGAAACATCTCAAATAAACAACCTAAACTTACACTTAAAGCAATTAGAGGATGAAGAACAACAACAACAAAAAAAAAACCCCAAAGTTCGCAGAAGGAAAGAAATCATAAAGATCAGATCAGAAATAAATGAAAAAGAAATGAAGGAAACAATAGCAAAGATCAATAAAACTAAAAGCTAGTTCTTTGAGAAGATAAACAAAATTGATAAACCATTAGCCAGACTCATCAAGAAAAAAAGGGAAAAGACTCAAATCAATAGTATTAGAAATAAAAAAGGAGAAGTAACAACTGACACTAGAAATACAAAGGATCATGAGAGATTACTACAAGCAACTATATGCCAATAAAATGGACAACCTGGAAGAAATGGACAAATTCTTAGAAAAGCACAATCTTCCGAAACTGACCAAGGAAGAAATAGAAAATATAAACAGACCAATCACAAACACTGAAATTGAGACTGTAATTAGAAATCTTCCTGCAAACAAAAGCCCAGGACCAGATGGCTTCACAGGTGAATTCTATCAAACATTTAGAGAAGGGCTAACACCTATTCTTCTCAAACTCTTCCAAAATATAGCAGAGGAAGGAACACTCCCAAATTCATTCTACGAGGCCACCATCACCCTGATACCAAAAACAGACAAAGATGTCACAAAGAAAGAAAACTACAGGCCAATATCATTGATGAACATAGATGCAAAAATCCTCAACAAAATACTAGCAAGCAGAATTCAACAGCATTAAAAGTATCATACACCATGATCAAGTGGGGTTTATCCCAGGAATGCAAGGATTCTTCAGTATATGCAAATTAATCAATGTGATAAACCACATTAACAAACTGAAGGATAAAATCCATATGATAATCTCAGTGGGTGCAGAAAAAGCTTTTGACAAAATTCAACACCCATTTATGATAAAAACCCTCCAGAAAGTAGGCATAGAGGGAACTTACCTCAACATAATAAAGGCCATATATGACAAACCCGCAGCCAACATCATTCTCAATGGTGAAAAACTGAAACCACTTTCTCTAAAATCAGGAACAAGACAAGGTTGTCCACTCTCACCACTATTATTCAACAGTTTTGGAAGTTTTAGCAATCAGAGAAGAAAAAGAAATAAGAGGAAACCAAATTGGAAAAGAAGTAAAGCTGTCACTCTTTGCAGATGATGTGATAACTATACATAGAGAATCCTAAAGATGCTATCAGAAAACTACTAGAGCTAGTCAATGAATTTGGTAAAGTGGCAGGATACAAAATTAATGCACAGAAATCTCTTGCATTCCTATACATTAATGATGAAAAACCTGAAAGAGAAATTAAGGAAACACTCCCATTTACCACTGCAACAAAAAGAATAAAACACCTAGGAATAAACCTTCCTAGGGAGAGAAAAAACCTTATGCGGAAAACTACAAGACACTGATGAAAGAAATTAAAGATGAAACAAACAGTTAGAGAGATATACCATGTTCTTAGATTGGAAGAATCAACATTGTGAAAATGACTATACTACCCAAAGCAATCTACAGATTCAGTGCAATCCCTATCAAACTACCAATGGCATTTTTCACAGAACAAAAAATTTCACAATTTGTATGGAAACACAAAAGACCCCGAATAGCCAAAGCAATCTTGAGAAAGGAAAACAGAGCTGGAGGCATCAGGCTCCTGGACTTCAGACTATACTACAAAGCTACAGTAATCAAGACAGTATGGTACTGGCACAAAAACAGAAATATAGCTCAGTGGAACAGGTTAGAAAGCCCAGAGATAAACCCACGCACATACAGTCACCTTATCTTTGATAAAAGAGGCAAGAATATACAATGGAGAAAAGACAGCCTCTTCAATAAGTAGTGCTGGGAAAACTGGACAGCTACACGTAAAAGAATGAATTTAGATCACTCTCTAATACCATATACAAAAATAAACTCAAAATGGATTAAAGACCTAAATGTAAGGCCAGACACTATAAAACTCTTAGAGGAAAACGTAGGCAGAACACTCTATGACATAAATCACAGCAAGATCCTTTTTGACCCACCTACTAGAGAAATGGAAATAAAAACAAAAATAAACAAATGAGATCTAATGAAACTTAAAAGCTTTTGCACAGCAGAGGAAACCATAAACAAGGCAAAAAGACAACCCTCAGAATGGGAGAAAATATTTGCAAGCGAAGCAACTGACAAAGGATTAATCTTCAAAATATAGAAGAAGCTCATGCAGCTCAATATCAAAAAAAAACAAACAACCCAATCCAAAAATGGGCAGAGCACCTAAGTAGCCATTTCTCCAAAGAAGATATTCAGATTGCCAACAAACACATGAAAGAATTCTCAACATCATTAATCATTAGAGAAATGCAATTCAAAACTACAATGTGATATCATCTCACACTGGTCAGAATGGCCATCATCAAAAAAATCTACAAACAATAAATGCTGGAGAGGGTGTGGAGAAAAAGGAACCCTCTTGCACTGTTGGTGGGAATGTAAATTGATATAGCCACTATGGAGAACGGTATGGAGGTTCCTTAAAAAACTAAAAATAGAGCTACCATATGACCCAGCAATCCCACTACTGGGCATATACCCTGAGAAAACCATAATTCAATAAGATTCATGTACCAAAATGTTCATTGCAGCTCTATTTACAATAGCCAGCACATGGAAGCAACCTAAGTGTCCATCAACAGATGAATGGATAAAGAAGATGTGGCACATATATACAATGGAATATTACTCAGCTATAAAAAGAAACGAAATTGAGTTATTTGTAGTGAGGTGGATGGGCCTAGAGTCTGTCATACAGAGTGAAGTAAGTCAGAAAGAGAAAAACAAATACCATATGTTAACACATATATATGGAATCTAAAAAAATGGTTCTGGTGAACCTAGGGGCAGGACAGGAATAAAGACACAGACGTAGAGAATGGACTTGAGGACATGGGGAGGGGGAAGGGGAAGCTGGGACGAAGTGAGAGAGTGGCATGGACATATATACACTACCAAATGTAAAATAGATAGTGGGAAGCAATTGCAAAGCACAGGGAGATCAGCTCAGTGCTTTGTGACCACCCACAGGGGTGGGATAGGGAGGGTGGGAGGGAGATGCAAGAGGGAGGATATATGGGGATATATGTATATGTATAGCTGACTCGCTTTGTTATAAAGGAGAAATTAACACACCACTGTAAAGCAATTATACACTAATAAAGATGTTAAAAAGAAAAAAGAACTATGAAGATAGGATGATAATATCTAATCATGTTAATACATATTTAAATTATGTTATAATAAAAATAATTTTAAAGACATTGGGGGGAAGGTTAATATATTGGAATCATTTTTTAACACTTTGGTTGAATTTTAGACATTACAACCAAATGATACAAATAAAACGTTCAGGAAATTAAACATCTTAAATTCTCTCCACCTCCCTCCCCCAGCCTTGTTTTTGTTGTTGTTGTTAGTTATATTTTACTTTGTCATTTTATAACATTTACATCCTATACAATAATCACAACTTCATGGCTGTTCTATTTGTTCCACTTTGAATCATTCACTCCTCACCACTGATTTCTTTTTCATTCAACTTTTTCATTCTTGAATTCATCAAAGCATGAGACCATAATTCAATTATCTGAAATAAAAAAGACATACCTGGAGCAACCGCTGTATTAGGGTCTCTCCCAGCAGACCAGACTCTTGATCTCACCTAGGGGTTGGGGGAGGGTAGAGCTTAGGGACATACCTGGATGACATAATTGGGTGAGACAGTTGTTGACTGGTTGGCACTCAGAGGTGTGTTTTTTTTAAATAAATGTATTTATTTATTTTTGGCTGCTTTGGGTCTTCGTCGCTGTGCGTGGGCTTTCTCTAGTTGCAGTGAGCAGGGGCTACTGTCCCTTGTGGTGTGCGGGCTTCTCATTGCAGTGGCTTCTCTTGTTGCAGAGGACGGTCTCTAGGTGCGTGGGCTTCAGTAGTTGTGGTGTGCAGACTCGGTAGTTGTGGCTCGCAGGCTCAGTAGTTGTGGCTTGCAGGCTCTAGAGCACAGGCTCAAGAGTTGTGGTTCACGGGCTTAGTTGCTCCGCGGCATGTGGGATCTTCCCGGACCAGGGCTCGAACCCATGTCCCCTGCATTGGCAGGTGGATTCTTAACCACTGCACCACCAGGGAAGCCCGTGTGTGTTTATTGGAGGTGCGTTTATTGGAGCGAGTCCCTCTCTGCTTGGCCAACTTTCCAAAGGCAGGCGACAGCACCCACCCAATGGTCGGCTTGTAAAAGCCTGTTCCCTGAATTCCTGTGTTGTTGGTCCATTGATGGGTTTAAGATCGGGGATATATCTCAAATCTCCTCAAAGTACAATGGATCCATTTTCTTGCCATTTTATCATCTCATTTTTGAGTTCCCTTTTCCTTTGGGTATTTTTTTTCCTTCTAGGCTGAGTTGTTCATTTATTTTTACATGCTCTGTCTCTCTCATTCCTTTCCTTTCCTTTCCTGTAGTGTTTTATACATTTACCATGTCATTTCTTTTCATCTTTTCCATGCTTAACATGGGCAATTTCATCCAGATGTTCTACATCAAACAGACTTGCACCCTGTGAAACAATCATGTGTTTTGTTTGGTCCACTTGGTATTTCTACAAAATGTAAATTTGTTACCAACATTTAAAAATTAGGAGGTTCCACATAAAATTCCACAGTTTTCGTTTCTCTTGAAAAAAAAATCATAAGACATGACAACACTGGACTTAACCTTCCCAGAGAGCAACAATCATCTAGAGACTCTTCACACTGGCAGTTTTTAATCTTTAGTGAGCATGAGGACCTTCTGGGGAGCTTGTTAAAACAGTTTTTCCTAGGCTCCACCCACAGAGTTTCTTTAAGAAGTTTGTATTTCTAACAAGTTCCCAGCTGATGCTGATGTTGCTGGGGCCCACACTTTAAGACCCACTGATTAAGGTGAAGCTTCTGCTCTCTGGTTACCGTGGACCACACCGCTCCCTATGGCCTTACACCTAACCAGCATCACTTATTTATAGCGCCTGCCTGGCCCCTGTAGGCAGTTATATTTATAATACCTGTGATCTGGTCGTCCATAGTCCAAACTGCTGTTGGAAGGCTGCAGAGTGTGTATTACCCAATTTTCCCAGCCTAAAGGCACAGAGAGTTCTGATAGGGCCGTGGAGGTTTTTACTGAAGGTCCTCGGCTCCCCTGTCAACGTGAGGTTTTATACACATCCTGTACCAGGAGATGAATCTTATTTCCGTGAGCGGGTACCTGCAGGGGAGCATTCAGCACTCACCAGGTTTTGATGGGTCACTGGGAAACAGCCGATCTGCTGGTTTTCTTGCCTCTGCTGAGGTCTCAAGAACTCACAATACTCTTCACTTTTCCTTTAGGCTGCCTATTTACTTTCCAGGGCTTTTTTTTTTTCCCCCTTTATGTTGGTGGATAGTAGTGAGAATTCTCAGGATTTTCTTACCAGCCTCCTTTCCTTGAAACACCGTCTGGCAGAAGTTTGGGTAGGTAGGTCTTCTCTGTTCTACACCAGAGTTTTCTATTTATTTTCTTGTCCACCACATTTTAAAGTTTTAAAGACACTTGCTAGAATTTGTACCTCTTCCTTAGCTCGTTTGCTATGGAGCATTTTTGCTTGGTTTTGACACTTTGTTGTGAGGTCTTCAGGAAGGAAGAGTCTGTGGTCCAGCTTCCTTGAACCATATTTATGGGGAAGTCCAGCTCTGGATAATTGTATGGGCCTATTTTAAATGGTCAACCTCTTTCTAAATTTGTGTCTTACCCCCAGAGAATCTAATGAAATTAGTATGGGGTGAGCCCTGGGTATCAGGATCTTTAAAAACTCCCGGGTTATTCTAACATGCAGCAAAAGTTGAGAACCACTGCTATAGCTCAGTGCTTTTCCAATTTTAAAGTGCATACACATTACTGAGGGTCTACTTAAAATTCCGAGTCTGAATCAGAAGGTCTGGGTTGTCGCTCAACAGTCTGCACTACTAATGAGCTTCCAATGCTCCTGCTGGTGGTGGTCCTTGGACCACACCTTGTAGCAAGCTTCTGGAATTAACTTAGCTAATAATCTTGCCTGGACAGTCTTGGTCCCTCATGGCCTCAGACACACAGTGGCTTCATCCACCCTCTCAGTGCACAGACACCCTGCCTGAAGCAACATACAGTCATGTATATAGACTGTTCCTTTTTGAAAGTGCTCCAGACTTGGGTGGCAGTGAGTTCTAATCTCAGAGACTAAGTTCTCAAATACTTGGGGTTCGAAGAAGGACATATAAGAGTTAGAAGCAGGACTTCCCTGGTGGCACAGTGGTTAAGAATCCACCTGCCAATGCAGGGGACATGGGTTTGAGCCCTGGTCCGGGAAGATCCCACATGCCACAGAGCAACTAAGCCCGTGCACCACAACTACTGAGCCTGCACTCTAGAGCCCGCGAACCACAACTACTGAGCCCTCTTGCCATAACTACTGAAGCCTGTGCACCTAGAGCCTGTGCTCCGCAACAAGAGAAGCCACTGCAATGAGAAGCCCACGCACCACAACGAAGAGTAGACCCAGCTCTCCACAACTAGAGAAAGCCCACACGTAGCAACGAAGACCCGATGCAGCCATAAATAAATAAATTGTTTTTTAAAAAAGAGTTAGGAGCATCCCCTTAAATCCTACCTCAGAACAGACTTAAGTTGTTTTTACCGGGGTACCTGGCATTTGTCATCACTTTTCCCAAGCATGTACAGGGCCCCACAAGTAGAAACGGCATTGCCCATGTGGCCCCAGCGCCCTGCAATGAGAGGCACAAGGGCAAGGTGAAGACAGAGAATGAGGAACAGTGAGCAACGTTGCCATCTTCTCCGGAGCCGATGGAACCGAGGCACCTGACTGCACTTTATTAAGTGTGAAAGACAAGGTGAGATCACAAAAACAGGGATTCTTGGGAATGCCTGTGGTAAAGCTGAGAGTGGATGCAAAACCTGGGATCGCCGCCAAACTGTGTTAGCGGAATTCCACCAGAAGATGGCGCCGTTGGCTCGAGGAACATAAGATGTCCGTAACGGTGCAGTGTGGATTTTGTTTCAGCCCTACTTCAGGGACTAATCCTTAAACAGGTGGATTGAAAATGATAGGAGTGAAAAATCAGGGATGCTAGAAGCTGCTTTTCATCTAGCCAGGAACCTTTGCATCCGGAACAATCTAGCAATGTCTAAGGGGCATCCGGGTCATTCTTGTTTACACGACAGAAAGATCCCTGGAGGAGTTGTGTGCCCACTGGATTAGTGAAAATGAAATCTTTTTCTACAAACAGTAGTAGAATCCTTTTGTGAAGTGAAAAAAAAAACACCTCTTTTTTTGTTTTTAAACTGCTTTTCAAAGTTATTATGCATTGAGGGTTTGTGTAAATGGAAATGTGTTTAGTGCTTTAAGTCATTTTTCACTTATCTTTCTAACAGCCCTATGGCCTTATTATTATCCCCATTTTACAGGTGGGGAAACTGAGGGCTGAAGCTATTAAAGCAGCTTGTCCAAATGATGAAGCTAAGACTTGAACTCAGTTTGATCTGTCCCCAAATCCTGTGAACCTAACCACTGTGCTATATTAACTTCCCAATCAATATTCATTCACAAATGCACATGTCCACACAGTGGTCTTTCTTAGTCTGGTATTCTTGACTTTCAGCAAAAACATCTTTCATGACACAGTGTGATAGGGGAAGAATAGGTACTCTAGCTGCCCATAACATAGGCACCTAACCTGTTCTTGACCAATGAAAGTTCCCTGGCACATCTTTACCTTTCTCTCCTTCCTAGTACTTCTTTATAGCATGAAATGTCCTCAGCTGCCTCTATTACCCCCAAGCTCAGCCTTCTCACAACCACCTAGGCAGTGACCTGCAACCAGTAACTAAACTCTCTCTGCTTCCTTCCCAGGCCTGTTTCTCCTCACCAACTCCCAAGTCAATTTACTTTCCCTCAGTAAACTAATCTGTGAAATGGAAAGCAAGCTGGTTGCATTCATTCTCACTAAAGCATATACGACTGATGGTCACTGTAATATATTATCTAAACAAGAAGTTTGGCTTTGGGTCTAAAGGGATATTCAGTGATGATATTTCAGACTTCATGCTTGCTTATATCACAATACTTTGCCTATTCAAGGAGACAGACCCTGAGGAGAAGACAAAAGGCAGGGAGACAGGATAAGACCAGCAATTAAAAAGAATCAATTAGGAATTATGAAATTACACACACACTTGGTGCTGAACATTCAATGATAATGAGAAAAGCTAAGAAGAAAGCTCTCTCCGAGGCTCGTTTCATGGTCTGAACATGATATGGTCCTATTTATTTATTTTTTTAAATTTATCTCTCAAGTGAGAAAGGATAGACTAATTAAGAAGCAAAGAAACCTGAGAATAGCCAAGCAGTCTTTCCCCTAAAGAGTCATTGTATATTCAGCTTAAATATTAGCTCACTTTCTATTGACATAATGGCAGTGTTCTTAAAGAGATTTTATGTAAGTGCACTTGGAAAGCTAGTTATTTAATGTTATCCTATGGTGAATTCTTTATTGAAATAAGTACTTGTTACCCAAAAAGAAAAAGAAAAGAAAAACCTGAGAAAATCATTGGCCATTTTAAGACTGGTATAAACTATTCCAGGGTGACCAAATATCCCTAGTTTTCTTCATATTAAAAAAAAGAAAAAAACTAGCTAATAAATGTGAAAGGAATGATATAACTTGAAAATCTCCATTTTTCAACCCCTAATGAAATACCTGATTCAGGCAACACAGTTGGTAGAGGAAACCACTGTGTGAAAGGTTGAGGGGAAAGACTGAAGGAGACGTTTGCAGTGGAGAGGCCTGGCGGGCATCATCACTTGACCCCACTGACCTTGCTTAGTGGGATTAAAGATCCACCGTGTGGGGCTTCCCTGGTGGCGCAGTGGTTGAGAATCCGCCTGCCGATGCAGGGGACACGGGTTCGTGCCCCGGTCTGGGAAGATCCCACATGCCGCGGAGCGGCTGGGCCCGTGAGCCATGGCCACTGAGCCTGCGCGTCTGGAGCCTGTGCCCCGCAACGGGAGAGGCCACAGCAGTGAGGCCCGCGTACCACAAAAAAAAAAAAAAAAAGATCCACCGTGTTTTCTGAAATGATGAAGGAAGAGGTACACAGTATGTCCTACGGACTCTCACCCAAATATCTGAACCCATATCATATTAGCTTCTAGAAGTCGCTTCTACTCTGCAGGAAATACAGAGGATGCAGGAACAAATTAATGACTCCACAGGAAGCAAATATGCAAATGGAGAAGGGAGGCACTCTGCTGAATAATGGCTGGCAGTAGACTCAGTTTCCTCGCAAAGGGAGAAAGGGTCTGCTCTAAAACAGAGGGTCTTTAAGAAATATAAGAACCAAATGCAGTATGTGGACTCTGAATCAAACAAACTGACAGTAAAGGGAGAGAGAGATGTGAGACAAATTGGGGAATTTTTACAAGATCTAGGTATTTGATGATACCAAGGAATTACCGTTAATTTCGTCAGATATGGTAATGGCATTCCACTGATGTATGAAAACATCCATCTTTTAGAGATGTTGACTGAAGTATATAAGAGTAAAATGACATTATTTGCCTTAAAATCTGAATCAAAAGGAGGACGAAATGGGATATATGAATCAAGCGTGGCATAATCTTCATCATGACTTAATCTTGGTGATGTGTGTACTGGGGTTCACTTTACTATTCTCTATACATGTTTTTTTTTGTTTCATAATAAAAAGATTTTTTAATAATCAAAAAGTAAAAAGGCAAGCCCACTTCCATGATATTGGGTGGGACAAAAGAAAATTCAGTAGATCAGTGAGGTCATTTTCAGCTTTGATGGGACACACCCAGGGCCGACAATAGAACTCCATCAGTGTTAAGCCAGGACCCAAATGTCCCCCTTATCAAACTGCATCGCATTTATCCATCTCAGAACAAATGGCGCCCTCAGCCTGGTTAGCATCGGATTCTGCACCTCCAAGCACTTCAGCGGAATGCACTGCAAGCAACTTGCTCCCTAAGGCATTCACCTATGAATCTGGGTGGTTGGCAGTGAGTTCTGCCAGCTTTGAGCTTAGGTCAGGGACCTGCTCAAAGCCACCTGTACCCCCAGAACTCTGAGAAAGAAATGCTCACTGATGCCGACGGCTCTAAACCATGAAAGAGGCTCACTCCCACTCATAATAAGAGAATGCGAGTTAAACACACTGAGATTTTCAGGTTGTGGAAAATCAGGACCATTGAAAACACACTTGCCAAAGATATAAGGAAATGGATAGTCTCAGACTTCAGTGGTGGGAGTATAAACTGGAACAATACCTGTGGGGGACAATTTGCAGCACCTAGTAAAATTACAAATGCATATGCCCTTTGGCCCAGGAATTCCTCTTCTATGAATTTATCCAATTTACACTTGCCACCAACTCAATCCACATTTGTCTAAGGTTACGCATTGCCGCATTGCACATAATAGTAGATGACTGGAAACTGAAAATACCTATCAGAAGGGGACCGCTAAATAAATTATAGAACAGCTACACACAATGGAATACTACGTAACTTTTTAAAAATGAAGAAATCATATCAAACTGTCTACAAGACATATTAAGTGAGAAAAAAAGCAAGATAAAGCAACTGTGTATATAGTATGCAGTCATTTCTGTAGAACAGGAAATAAAGAATACCTCTGCTCATGTGTGCCTAAAATACTTCTGGGAGGATACCCAAAACACATTAAACTGTATAAAGACTGGTCACCTTTATGTAGCTGGGAAGAGGGAGAATTTTCTCTTGACCTTTTTTTTTTTTAATAAATTTATTTATTTTTGGCTGTGTTGGGTCTTTGTTGCTGTGCGCGGGCTTTCTCTAGTTGCAGCGAGCGGGGCTACCCTTCGTTGCGGTGCGCAGGCTTCTCATTGTGGTGGCTTCTCTTGTTATGGAGCACGGGCTCTAGGTGCACGGTCTTCAGTAGTTGTGGCACGTGGGCTCAGTAGTTGTGGCTTGCAGGCTCTAGAGCACAGGCTCAGTAGTTGCAGTGTGCCGGCTTCTCATTGTGGTGGCTTCTCTTGTTGCGGAGCACGGGCTCTAAGTGCACGGGCTTCAGTAGTTGCGGCACATGGGCTCAGTAATTGTGGCGTGCAGGCTCTAGAACACAGGCTCAGTAGTTATGGCGCACAGGCTTTGTCACTCCACGGCATGTGGGATCTTCCTGGACCAGGGATCGAACCCGTGTCCCCTGCATTGGCTGGAGGATTCTCAACCCCTGCGCCACCAGGGAAGCCCTCTCTTGACTTTTGAACTCTGTAAATGTATCACCTGTTCAAAAAGTACAGATAATAATTTCCTAATAACAAACAAAAAGGCTTCAGTTGACTCTGAGACCAAGCTTATAGAGAAACAATAGTTATTTAGATTCAGGGCTGGGCTGCACCAGAGCCCCAGAGAGCTGGAAAACGTCCCTGCTGGAACGTGGGCCACCAGGCAGTGTAAAGAACAAAACCCAGTTCAAGCCCCTATAGAGGTAATGTATAATCCATTTTAAATCAAATTAAAGCCAAGTCACGATAGTTGGTCAAACTAATGCCAGTTTCATCTTGTGCTCAGAATGGAGTCTCCAGGGATGAAGGTCTCTGAAATCCTGGGGAGAGGGCTCTGGAAGCTAGCTGGACTTGTCCAAGCCCCAAAGCCTAGCAATCCGAGTACCAGCAAAGCTGCCAGGGTCGAGGCTCTGCAATGCAGCTCTCAGGAAGCCCAGTCCCACCCCACCCCCCAGCCAGCTGTGTGACCCTCCAGCAAGTGACTCCAGTGACTGTAGACCCTTCTGCTGAGTAAATGCACATATAAAGAAGGAAACAATGAAACCGTGTGCAGTGGAATCCAGGTCATTTTTCAAACATGACAGTTCAAATACAGACAGCACCTGTTTTTTTAAATCTATAAAACACGTACCAGTAAAAAAAAAAAGATAAAAAGAAAAAAAAGAAAGAAAGAAATAGAAATAGAAAAAAAAAGGTATCTACCTGGTAGGGCTGTTGTGAAGATAAACGGGTCAATACACGCATACAGTAAGAGTTAAAATAAAGTTTAGCTATCATTATCAGGAAGAAAAAGATGGTACTTGGAAACATAAAGATCAGAGTATCTGTAGCATCTGTTCTGCTTGCTGGCTGTCAGACACCATAAAGGGCGAACAGGTGTATGTGTATACTACACCACACCCTGTGACCACTCTGAAGGACAGGATGTAGGACCTGGGGGCTGAAAGTGGCCCCCTGGGTCACCAGATGTCCCTGGGGTAGTCCCTTTTAGCTCACTATATGCATTTCTCTGCTCCTACCCAGGCACACAGAAAACTGTAATTCCCAGCCTCTTGTCCTTAAGTGAGGCCACGAGACCAGATCCTGCCAATGAAATATGAGCAGAGGAGGGGCCCTAAAAAGCTCTCTCTTCTCCCAACACAAAAGCCCCATGTTGAGATGGCAGAGCCACAGGGGAGGAGGAAACAGAATCCTCATGTCAGAACCTACAGAGCTGCCAAACCCCTGGCACAATTGCACGGGCTTGAACGTTTATGTGGTAAGCCACAAACATTTTGGAATTTGTCTCTTACTTCAGCAGGGCTTAGACTAAGCTGACTGATACAGCCCCCAACCCCTAGGAGCTCTAAAGGTAGCCTGAGGCACCTACACGTATTTTCAGTCAGGTTACAGGAGCTCACGGAATGTTTTTGCTTTTAGAGGGAATTTGATCAATGAGGTGTGGTGACATTGGTTAGCTTTCAGGCTGGCCAGAATTCACAGGCTGTTTGTAGTACATGTCATTTGCTCAGGTAAACAAGATCTTTCAAGATATTAGGTCCACAGTGACATGAGGTCGTTAAAACACAACTTTTGGTACCAAAAAAGAAAAACATAATGTTGGGAAACATAGATTTGCTTCCCTCTCCTTTTAGAGATAAAAACAGACTCAGTGGGAATGGTGGGGACTAGCCCCACGTCACATCTAAGCCCTTCTGAGGAGCGAGTTCCCAGGTCAGAGCAGAGAGTAGGAGATAAGGAGCCCTCACAACTTAGATCCACCTGGTCAGGGTCAGCGGTCACCCTGGGCTTTCAGGACCAAAGAAGATGCCTCCCCGCTCGAGGGCAAGATTTAGGAAACTAAATGCTCTGGGTAAGCCGGTCCCAAACTCAGCTGCAGGAACCAGGCACAAATGAGGGAGATCAAGGCAGGCACCAACCAATCTGTCTCCGTGCAATATTGCCAAATATCCCACTTTTTCTAGAATAGCCCCCAAACTTTGTTATATGTGAGGCCTCCCAATTTTTAAATGTTGGCAGTCATTTGAAAATGAAAATAAAAACTCCATACTGGTCAAAGAAAATACATCTGAGGGCTGGATGAGTCCTTCAGCCCAATATAAAACCTCAGCTCTCCTGTTTCCTTGACTGTAGGGGTATGACCACAGCCATGGCCACAGTCTGGCCACAAAAGCATTGCTCTGGTAGAGTTGCCAGATTTAGCAAATTAAAGCACAGGACACCCAGTTAAATTGGACTTCAGGTAAACAGTGAGTAATTTTTTTAGTACAAGTATGTATAGGTAATACTTATATTGAAGTATTATACTTATATAAATACTTAAATTGAAGTAATGAAAACTTTTATAAATATTGCCTGGGATATACTTATACATACTGTATAAATACTTATACATATATACACAGATGCTGATACAAATATTTCCTGGGACATACACTAAAAAATTATTCACTGTGTATCTGAAATTCAAGTTCAGCTGGTGTATTGTATCTGGCTCCTGACCAAGGCAGCTCATTAGCGAGCTCTTCTTTCTACGGTCTCAGTTAGCCAAGAAATCTGGAAACCAGGGGTGTTTGAAGCCAAGCAGGCTCAGAGCAAGTCATCAAAGCTCTGTAGTGTGAATGACTGCCTGGGGTGGTGCAGGAAGGAGTAAACTTAATCCCACCCACAGAGAGAGGCACTCCATGGGCAAGGGGGCTCTGAGCCACTGGAAGTGGCTGTCAGTTCAGGTACCCCTACGCAGGCTGGTTACCCCCAGAGGCAGTCCTCAGGCCACAGTGGGGATACATGTTACTTACCCCAGCCCTTTGACCCCCTGGGGGCCCGGCCCACTGCCCAGGGGTTTATTCTCTGCAGGCTGCACTGGTATCCATAGCCCATTGTTGTCTCTGCCCTCTGCCGTAAGGACTGCAGTAGGATGCTCGGCATCCCAGGGCACAGGTTGGCTCACCTCCACTACCCTCTGAACACTCATCCTGCCTGTGGGTCCTGGGGGTTGGTGGCTTGTGGAGCTCTGCTGGGTCTCCTCCACCCACCCCCTGCAAGCAGGAGGCCAGCCCAGATACCACCATCCTCCTTACTGTGGACTTCATTGTGTGACATTGTCCATGTCAGGAAGGAAAAGCTTATCCTCTATGCTCTTATGTTCAGTACCTGGGGACCTGCAAATTAAACTAACAAAAGACTGATTAACAGGAGAAAAGGCACACAATTTTCATTAATATTTACATGCATATGGGTTTACAGAAAAGAAGTGAAACTCAAAGAAGTAGTTACACTCAGGAGCTTATATATCTTTTTTTTTCAACATCTTTATTGGAGTATAATTGCTTTACAATGTTGTGTTAGTTTCTGCTCTATAACAAAGTGAATCAGCTATATGCATACATATATTCCCATGTCCACTCCCTCTTGCATCTCCCTCCTACCCTCCCTATCCCACCCGTCTAGGTGGACAAAAAGCAGAGAGCTGATCTCCCTGTGCTATGTGGCTGCTTCCCACTAGCTACCTATTTTACATTTGGTAGTGTATAAATGTCCATGCCACTCTCTCACTTCGTCCCAGCTTACCCTTCCCCCTCCCTGTGTCCTCAAGTCCATTCTTTACATCTGCATCTTCATTCCTGTCCTGCCCCAAGGTTCATCAGAACCTTTTTTTTTAGACTCCATATATATGTGTTAGCATATGGTATTTTTCTCTTTCTGACTTACTTCACTCTGTATGACAGACTCTAGGTCCATCAACCTCACTACAAATAACTCAATTTCGTTTCTTTTTATGGTTGAGTAATATTCCATTGTATATATGTGCCACATCTTCTTTATCCATTCATCTGTTGATGAACACTTAGGTTGCTTCCATGTCCTGGCTATTGTAAATAGAGCTGCAATGAACATTGTGATACATGACTTTTTTTTTTTTTTTTTGCGTTACACGGGCCTCTCACTGTTGTGGCCTCTCCCATTGCAGAGTACAGGCTCTGGACGCACAGGCTCAGTGGCCATGGCTCACAGGCCTAGCCGCTCCGCAGCATGTGGAATCTTCCCGGACCAGGGCTCCAACCCATGTCCCCTGCATTGGCAGGTGGACTCTCAACCACTGCGCCACCAGGGAAGCCCTACATGACTCTTTTTGAATTATGGTTTTCTCAGGGTATATGCCCAGTAGTGGAACTGCTGGGTCCTATGGTAGTTCTATTTTTAGTTTTTTAAGGAACCTCCATACCGTTCTCCAAGTGGCTGTATCAATTTACATTCCCACCAACAGTGCAAGAGGGTTCCATTTTCTCCACACCCTCTCCAGCATTTATTGTGTGTAGATTTTTTGATGATGGCCATTCTGACCGGTGTGAGGTAATACATCATTGTAGTTTTGATATGTATTTCTCTAATGATTAGTGATGTTGAGCATCCTTTCATGTGTTTGTTACCAATCTGTATATCTGATTTGAAGAAATGTCTATTAAGGTCTTCTGCCCATTTTTGGATTGGGTTGCTTTTTTGATATTGAGCTGCATGAGCTGCTTCTATATTTTGGAGATTAATCCTTTGTCAGTTGCTTCGTTTGCAAATATTTTCTCCCATTCTAAGGGTTGTCTTTTCATCTTGTTTATGGTTTCCCCGGCTGTGCAAAAGCTTTTGTTTCATTAGGTCTCATTTTATTTTTGTTTTGATTTCCATTTTTCTAGGAGGTGGGTCAAAAAGGATCTCACTGTGATTTATGTCATAGAGTGTTCTGCCTACGTTTTCCTCTAAGAGTTTTATAGTGTCTAGCCTTACATTTACGTCTTTAATCCATTTTGAGTTTATTTTTGTGTGTGATTTTAGAGAGTGTTCTAATTTCCTTCTTTTACATGTAGCTGTCCAGTTTTCCCAGCGCTACTTATTGAAGAGGCTGTCTTTTCTCCATTGTATATTCTTGCCTCCTTTATCAAAGATAAGGTGACCATATGTGTGTGGGTTTATCTCTGGGCTTTCTAACCTGTTCCATTGATCTATATTTCTGTTTTTGTGCCAGTACCATACTGTCTTGATTACTGTAGCTCTGTAATATAGTCTGAAGTCTGGGAGCCCAATTCCTCCAGCTCCGTCTTTCTTTCTCAAGATTTCTATGGCTATTTGGGGTCTTTTGGTTTCCATACAAATTGTGAAAATTTTTGTACTAGTTCTGTGAAAAATGCCATTGGTAGTTTTGATTGGGATTGCATTGAATCTGTACATTGCTTTGGGTAGTATAGTTATTTTCACAATGTTGATTCTTCCAATCAAAGAACATTGTATATCTCTCCATCTGTTTGTATCATCTTTAATTTCTTTCATCAGTGTCTTATAGTTTTCTGCATACAGGTCTTTTCTCTCCCTATGTAGGTTTATTCCTAGGTATTTTGTTCATTTTGTTGCAATGGTAAATGGGAGTGTTTCCTTAATTTCTCTTTCAAATTTTTCATCATTGGTGTATAGGAAATCCAGAGATTTCTGTACATTAATTTTTTATCTTGCTACTTTACCCAATTCATTGCTCTAGTAGTTTACTGATAGCATCTTTAGGATTCTCTATGTGTAGTATCATGTCATCTGCAAACAGTGACAGCTTTACTTCTTCTTTTCCAATTTGGTTTCCTTTTATTTCTTTTTTTTCTCTGATTGCTGTGGCTAAAACTTCCAAAACTATGTTGAATAATAGTGATGAGAGTTGGCTACCTTGTCTTGTTCCTTATCTTAGTGGAAATGGTATCAGTTTTTCACCATTGAGAACAATGTTGGCTGTGAGTTTGTCATACATGGCCTTTACTATGTTGAGGTAAGTTCCCTCTATGCCTACTTTCTGGAGGGTTTTTATCATAAATGGGTGTTGAATTTTGTCAAAAGCTTTTTCTGCATCTATTCAGATGTTCATATGGATTTTATCCTTCAATTTGTTAATATGGTGTATCGCATTGGTTGATTTGCATATACTGAAGAATCCTTGCATCCCTGGGATAAATCCCACTTATCATGGTGTATGATCCTTTTAATGTGCTGTTGGATTCTGTTTGCTAGTATTTTGTTGAGGATTTTTGCATCTATATTCATCAGTGATATTGGCCTCTAGTTTTCTTTTCTGTGACATCTTTGGTTTTCGTATCGGGGGATGGTGGCCTCATAGAATGAGTTTGGGAATGTTCCCCCCTCTGCTATATTCTGCAAGAATTTGAGAAGAAAAGGTGTTAGCTCTTCTCTAAATGTTTGATAGAATTCGCCTGTGAAGCCATCTGGTCCTTGGCTTTTGTTTGTTGGAAGATTTCTAATCACAGTTTCAATTTCAGTGCTTGTGATTGGTCTATTTATATTTTCTATTTCTTCCTGGTTCAGTCTCAGAAGGTTGTGCTTTTCTAAGAATTTGTCCATTTCTTCCAGGTTGTCCATTTTATTGACATATAGTTGCTTGTAATAATCTCTCATGATCCTTTGTATTTCTGCAGTGTGAGATGTTACTACTTTTTCATTTCTAATTCTGTTGATTTGAGTCTTCTCCTTTTTTTCTTGATGAGTTTGACTAATGGTTTATCAATTTTGTTTATCTTCTCAAAGAACCAGCTTTTAGTTTTATTTATCTTTGCAATTGTTTCCTTCATTTCTTTTTCATTTATTTCAGATCTGATCTTTATGATTTCTTTCCTTCTGCTAAATTTGGGGGTTTTTTTGTTCTTCTTTCTCTAATTGCTTTAGATGTAAGTTTAGGTTGTTTATTTGAGATGTTTATTGTTTCTTGAGGTAGGATTGTATTGCTATAAACTTCCCTCTTACAACTGCTTTCACTGCATCCCATAGGTTTTGAGTCATCGTGTTTTCATTGTCATTTGTTTCTAGATATCTTTTGACTTCCTCTTTTATTTCTTTAGTGATCTCTTGGTTATTTAGTATCGTATTGTTTGGCCTATATGTGTTTGTATTTTTTACAATTTTTTCCCTGTAATTGGTATCTAGTCTCATAGCGCTGTGGTCAGAAAAGATACTTGATACGATTTCAATTTTCTTAAATTTATCAAGGCTTGATTTGTGACCCAAGATATGATCTATCCTACAGAATGTTCCATGAGCACTTGAGAAGAAACTGTATTCTGTTGTTTTTGGATGGACTGTCCTAAATATCATTTAACTCCATCTTGTTTCATGTGTCATTTAAAGCTTGTGTTTCCTTATTTATTTTCATTTTGGATGATGTGTCCATTGGTGAGAGTGGGGTATTAAAGTCCCCTACTATGATTGTGTTACTGTCAATTTCCCCTTTTATGGCTGTTATCATTTGCCTTATGTATTGGGGTGCTCCTATGTTGGGTGCAAAAATATTTACAATTGTTATATCTTTGTGGATTGATAATTTGATCATTCTGTAGTGTCCTTCTTTGCCTCTGTAATAGTCTTTATTTTAAAGTCTATTTTGTCTGATATGAGAATTGCTACTCCAGCTTTCTTTTGATTTCCATTTGCATGAAATATCTTTTTCCATCCCCTCACTTTCAGTCTGTATGTGTTCCTAGGTCTGAAATGGGTCTCTTGTAGACAGCATATATATGGGTCTTGTTTCTTAATCCATTCAGACAGTCTATGTCTTTTGGTTGGAGTATTTAATCCATCTACATTTAGGGTAATTATCGACATGTATGTTCCTATTACCATTTTCTTAATTGTTTTGGGCTTGTTATTGGAGGGCTTTTCCTTCTCTTGTGTTTCCTGCCTAGAGAAGTTCCTTTAGCATTCGTTGTAAAGCTGGTTTGGTGGTGCTGAATTATCTTAGCTTTTGCTTGTCTGTAAAGGTTCTAATTTCTCCATCAAATCTGAATGAGATCCTTGCTGGTAGAGTAATCTTGGTTATAGGTTTTTCCCTTTCATCACTTTAAATATGTCCTGTCTCTCCCTTCTGGCTTGAAGAGTTTCTCCTAAAAGATCAGCTGTTAACCTTATGGGGATTCCCTTGTACATTATTTGTTGCTTTTCCCTGCTGCTTTCAATATTTTTTTGTATTTAATTTTTGATAGTTTGATTAATATGTGTCTTGCTGTGTTTCTCCTTGGATTTATGCTGTATGGGACTCTCTGAACTTCCTGGACTTGATTATTTCCTTTCCCATATTAGGGAAGTTTTCAACTATAATCTCTTCAAATATTTTCTCAGTTCCTTTCTTTTTCTCTTCTTCTTCTGGGACCCCTATAATTCGAATGTTGGTGTGTTTAATGTTGTCCCAGAGGTCTCTGAGACTGTCCTCAATTCTTTTTATTCTTTTTTCTTTATTCTGCTCTGTGGTAGTTATTTCCACTATTTTATCTTCCAGGTCACATATCTGTTCTTCTGCCTCAGTTATTCTGCTATTAATTCCTTCTATAGAATTTTTAATTTCATTTATTGTGTTGTTCATCATTGTTTGTTTGCTCTTTAGTTCTTCTAGGTCCTTCTTACACGTTTCTTGTAATTTCTCCATTCTATTTCCAAGATTTTGGATCATCTTTACTACCATTACTCTGAATTCTTTTTCAGGCAGACTGCCTATTTCCTTTCCATTTGTTTGGTCTGGTGGGTTTTTACCTTGCTCCTTCATCAGCTGCGTGTTTCTGTGTCTTCTCATTTTGCTTAAATTTACTGTGTTTGGGGTCTCCTTTTCATAGGCTGCAGGTTCATACTTCCTGTTGTTTTTGATGTCTGCCCCTAGTGGGTAAGGTTGGTTCAGTGGGTTGTGTACACTTCCTGGTGGAGGGGAGTAGTGCCTGTGTTCTGGTGGATGAGGCTGGATCTTGTCTTTCTGGTGGGCAGGACTGCGTCCAATGGTGTGTTTTTGGTTGTCTACAACCTTATGATTTTAGGTAGCCTCTCTGCTAATGGGTGGGGTTGTGCTCCTGTCTTGTTAGTTGTTTGGCATAGGGTGTCCAGCAGTGTAGTTTGCTGGTCATTGAGTGGAGCTGGGTCTTAGCAGTGATATGGAGATCGCTAGGAGAGCTTTCGCCATTTGATATTACGTGGAGCTGGGAGGTCTCTGGTGGACCAATGTCCTGAACTCAGCTCTCCCACCTCTGAGGCACAGGCCTGACACCTGGCTGGAGCACCAAGACCCTGTCACCCACATGGCTCCCAAGAAAAGGGAGTAACAAAAAGAAATTAAAATAAATAAATTAAAATAAATACAGTTATTAAAATAAAAAATTTAAAGATTAAAATAAAATTTTTTTAAGTAATTTTAAAAAGAAGAAGAGAACAACAAAACCAATAAACAAATCCACCAATGATAACAAGCGTTAAAAACTAAGATAAACATAAAAATCAGAAACTGGTCAGTAGCATACAGCAAACCCCAAGTCTACAGTTGCTCCCAAAGTCCACTGCCTCAATTTTGGGATGATTCATTGTCTATTCAGGTATTCCACCGATGCAGGGTACATCAAGTTGATTCTGGAGATTTAATCCACTGCTTCTGAGGCTGCTGGGAGAGATTTCCCTTTCTCTTCTGTGTTCGCACAGCCCCTGGGGTTCAGCTTTGGATTTGGCCCCGCCTCTGCGTGTAGGTCGCCTGAGGGCGTCTGCTCTTCGCTCAGACAAGATGGGGTTAAAGGAGCAGCTGATTCGGGGGCTCTGGCTCACTCAGGCAGGGGGAGGGAGGGGTACGGATGCAGGCCGAGCCTGTGGCAGCTGAGGCTGGCGTGACGTTGCACCAGCCTGAGGCGTGCTGTGACTTCTCCTGGGGAAGTTGTCCCTGGATCCCGGGACCCCGGCAGTGGCGCGCTGCACCGACTCCTGGAATGGGAGGTGTAGAGAGTGACCTGTGCTCGCACACAGGCTTTTTGGTGGCGGCAGCAGCAGTCTTAGTGTTTCACGCCCGTCTCTGGAGCTTGTTTAGGTGGTGTCCTGAATCCCCTCTCCTGGCGCTCTCCTCCATGGCTCCGAAGCTTCCCCCCTCCGCCACCCGCAGTCTCTGCCCGTGAAGGGGCTTCCTAGTGTGTGGAAACCTTTCCTCCTTCACAGCTCCCTCCCACTGGTGCAGGTCCTGTCCCTATTCTTTTGTCTCTGTTTTTTCTTTTTTCTTTTGCCCTACACAGGTATGTGGGGAGTCTCTTGCCTTTTGGGAAGTCTGAGGTCTTCTGCCAGCGTTCAGTAGGTGTTCTGCAGGAGTTCCACATGTCGATGTATTTTTGATGTATTTGTAGGGAGGAAGGCGATCTCCACTTCTTACTCCTCTGCCATCTTGAAGATCCTCTCTATGTACCTTCTTAACAAAGCAAAGGGTTTGAGCTTCAAAAGGTGATAAATTGTGGGGAAGTGACTAGGAAATATATGGGGAGGAACTAATGGAAGATAGGGCTATTTTAGTAAAGGTCTGTTTATGCAAACTCGTCTTGGTGTTGAATCCCCATCTGCAATGGTAAGAGTCGCTCTTCTCTCCCTGGTACAGGCAGGTACCTTCTTCAAAGGGAAATTTATGCCCTGCTTTTAGGCAGATATGAGGAGGGCAGAGAACTCTTCCTGCATCTGTTGAGTCTCAGTTTCCTTCAACTCAAAATAATCTTTGTGCCAAAGTGGCCTATTTTGGGGTAACGTATTCTGATCTGCTTCCCCACTCTGCTTCAGGTGGGGCTGTGGTGGATATTCCCGTTGGCCAGGAAGCCAAGCGGAGGCCCAGACACTACCACCACCATCCCCAAACTCATGCACAGCCTGTGGACCTCCCAAAATCGAGCAGGGGCTGAACTGCACCACTAGGCCTGGCGGAAGCCCTGTTCTGCCCCCGAGGGAATCTCCATCTTCACTGCCTCTTTCTCCACTCCTTTCACCCACTCTCAAGGAGGCCCTCCTGTAAGGCACTGGGTCCTTCACCTACATTTCAAAACCCTTCCTGACTGGGTCGAACCCTAAGTTTAGGGGGGAAAATTCTCCTTGAGTAATTTTTCTTGTAATTGATCAAACCAACCCATAACTGTGAAGGGTAAAGAATTGACCTCTCACCCCCAGCCCTATGGGGGTGATTTACTTAATGTCACTAGTTACTTCTGAACACTGGTATTAACCGCTTCCAACCTGGGAGCCTCCTTACAGTGATTTGGACCCTGAGAGAGTCTTTTATTCACCTGAGTGGGTAATGTAAAGATGAGCAATCTCTCCTCAAATATTATGACTAGTATATTTGTCTTTTCCTCCCTTACTGGAGGGCTGGATTGGGCTCTAAAAGACTATTCTCCAGACAGGAGTGGATTTGGGTGGGTCTCGTTGCCACTGTAGATTCTTGTGGAGGAGGGGGAATGTCTCCTCACAGAGGTTTTGATTTAGACGGTTTGAGGGGAATCCGGGATCTAGATTGTTAACTGACATCTCAGGGCCTTCCAAATCCAGTGATTCATAGACAACACTTGGAGAAACTTTGGATTCAATGATCTTCCTTGTTTTCTATTATTTGTCTAGTAGATTTAATAAAGTTGAGACTTAAAGTCATATTTCCTTCCTGCTGGCTTTAGACAATTCATATTTGAGTTTAATCTGGGAGCCACAGTATTGTCCATTTACCCAAGACCCCTTCTTCGGGAATCTGTGGTCAACAGTACAGCCATCTGTGACACCGATACTTGATCAGTGGCAATTCATTCCTCAGTAGGCTGGGGATTCTCAGGAATCCCCTGCAGGTCCAGTGTCAGAGGGCTGTTGGGTGTGAATGTCTTGGTCCATAGCCACAACTGTCCTGGAGGAGAGATCCTAGAACAAATATGCCTTTGAAAGACTCACACCTTTCTTGTTAGTCAAGGAGCCCAGGGAAAATGATGACTTCATCCACTTTACCTCTACCGACCTCTAGGGGGCAGCAGAGCCAGGAGAAACATTTCATTAACGTCTGTCCGGCTGTAGTGACTGGCTCGGTGATGTAAAGGGAGGACAGGGAGAGCTCTGAATGCTCAGGATTCTACAGCCATGGCCGCATTTCCCACTTCTGATGGAGGCATCTCCGGACCTCGGAGAAAACCAGGGGTCTGGGCAAAGAAAGGCACAGGACTTCTAAAACACCCTGTGAACTCTAAGCCCATACGATGGACCCCAACTGCTGAGATGGAAACCCACATCCACCACCTCCAGGGTTTGCCTTTGGGTAGGTTACTTCTTTGCTTCCTTATCTATCAAAGGGGAAGAGTAATACTACCCACCTTAAGTGACTAAGGAGAGATGAAATGAGTTGCTAGATGTAAATTGTGTAGAAGAATGGCTAGCACAGAGTAAGTGCTTTCTAAATAACTGCTCCTTGAGTCACAAATAACTCCAAACCATTTCTGGAAAATGCCAGATTCTGGATAGCACTGATTTTTAATAATTTTCATTTGGGTTGGACCCAGACAGATCGTTTAAAATAATTAATAATATCTAACAGGTGCCTGGAATTGCTGATTTGAATAAGTTAGTGTTGGAGTAACAAGATTTTGTCTAGGGTAGGTATAAACAGGAATATATAGAACATGTTTCTAACAGATACATACAAGGCCTTTGGCAAATCAAATCGTCCATGTAATAGGGAGTTACGTATGCATCATACCCAATTGCCAATTTTCAAAAATCTCTATAGAATAAAATATCTTTCACACTAAACCATGTTAGATATAATGTTTCTTGAAGGTTCAGGGTCTGCAGTGAATCACAGCTATTACTGTAGTGGAGACGCTTTGGCAGGCTGGTTCATAGCACCTCAGTGTTTGCTGCAGGTACTTTCATTCGTTCATCAGCTTTGTTTTCCACACACTGTTGTCTACTCAAGCAGCCCCAAACGACATCTGGTTGCTCGAGCTGGTTTTAGAGCAGGGACACCCTTAGAGACATACTGAAGTGGGAACGGCCGTCTGACATAAGGAAGGCAAGCAGTAGGTGCTCAATGAAGGCTAGTTCTCCTGCCTTTCTTTCCGACATCTCCCTGCGTTTCTAATCTCAACGCCAACGGGCAAGATGTTTTCGATGCTCTAAGGGAACTGAAACTACTTCCTATCTTCTCAAAAGGCGACAGGTTGAGGAAGATGGGACGGCAAAGATTTACCAATGGCTTTCATAGCTAATTCTTTGTATACTTTGAGCTGTTCTTTCGCAACTCATTCACTCTTTTTCCTTCTCCCTGTCTTTCCCCAGAGTCCCTGCTACACTTTACTATACCTTTGTGCAGAGCAGAAAAAGGTACCTCCTAGAACAGCACCCTTTCTGGTCTGGCAAACTAGAAAAGAACCTTCATTCTGGATGTGAGCCCTCACGCACCCTCTTGGCTGAGCCCCTTGGTGCAAAATGTAAAATACACAACCACCCACAGCAGCCAATGTCAGCCATTGTACCCCAAAGGCAGAACCTACGAGGAAGGCCAGGGCCTGCCTGGAGAGCCAGTGGTCTGCTGGTGGAAAGAGATCCCACTTGTATCACCAAAGCAGCCTTGGGACTGAAAAAGAGCTGGGTCCCAAGTCAAACTCACCTGCTCTCCCTCTGCAGAAGCCATCACATATCTGGTTCCACCACGTTTGGCTGGGAGACAGCGATTCCATCTTTCACCAAAAGAACCTTCCACAGACTTTTGGAGTCTTTCATTCAAATCACAGTGCAAGTATGAGGTCATATCTAAAACCACTAAGCAGTGACTCAAGTTTTCCGGAGGGACTTTTCTGAATAACTGCTGAGTTTACTCTTGGTTAAGTCCAGTAGCTTTGCCCGTGGGATATATTAAACTCTAGCCACAGCCAAACAACCCCAGCAAACTCTCAGAATCCAATTAGTAAATAAACTCCATTGTAATGTAAGAAAAAATCACTACCCTTGCTATTTACCCTTCACACCGAAACAGTAACTGATACTGTGGGAACAATGAAACATATCACTGAAAAGAACATCAGCAAAAGGCAATGCCTCTTCTAAGACTCCTCTTGCCCTCTAAGATTGGAATTTGGGCATGATGCCTTCGGAAATTATTTTTTTCCCCAGTAATGACAACATTCAGTACCACCTAAGAAATGAAATTGAAGCATTGATCTTATTCTTCAAATACAGGATAGCTTCAATATTAAAATTAACATATAAATTTAGCATCCATCTTATTTTGAACTCACTTCTGCTGAGTAAATGCACATATAAAGAATGAATCACTGAAACAGTATGCAATGAAATCAAGTTCATTTTTCAAATATGTCAGTTCAAATGCAGTCAGTGCCTGTTTTCTGGGCACCAAACAAATATTCCCAGGATGCCTCCCCTACCATCGTCTCCCACAGATCCAGCCACAGGGCAACCTGGGGACCCTGGAAGATAAGTCCCTGAAGAGCAAACCCCATAATATATGACTGCTACACTGCACATCCCCTCCTCTGGTCCTATTCTTTTCATAAATTTTAAATGTTCTTAAGCTCTTAGAAGCTGCCAATTAGCTGTAAGAGCCTAGATCAGAGGTCTACAATCACTCACTGCCCCTTTTCCCTGGTACCTGTCCCCTTTCCACATTGCTCTTCTATTAATTTCAACCACAGCCATACACCTGGCTAACAAATGCCTTGCTTCTCAAGACGTTTGTGAAACTACTTCTGGTTTTCCTATCATCAAGAGTGTTGAGATAATACAGCTATAATAGAAATGCTTCTACTTTTCACTGTGTATTTCCCGCAATCTACACCAGATGTTATATAGCAACTTTAAAACACATTTGGGAGTCAGCAACTGAAATTCACTTACAGTTAACCTCTGTTTCTACATATTATTTCTGGAGATTCCACTATGGAATTATGGAAGTATACAGCAAATTACTATGTTAATTTTTTTCTTCTGCAGGACTGGCATGTTTGTAAGTCTATTTTAAACTCACTCACTAAACTCACTAAAATTCAGTTAAGAGCAACATCTCTTTTGAAAAACTTACTGGTTTACACTCAGATTATATTATCACGAGTAGCTAATGTTAAACATGGACAGCAGAATAAAATCAAGTGAAATGATGCCTCTAAAAAGTACAAAACCAAAAATAAAAACAAGAAACAGAAAAAAAAACCTGTTGATATTTCACAACGAGATATCGCCTCACACCTGTTAGAATGGCTGTTACCAAAAAGACAAGAGATAAGTGCTGGAGAGGGTGTGGAGAAAAGGGAACCCTCTTGCACTGTTGGTGGGAATGTAAATTGGTGCAGCCACTATGGAGAACAGTATGAAGGTTCCTCAAAAAATTAAAAATAGAACTACCATATGATCCAACAATTCCAATTCTGGGAATATATCCAAAGAAAATGAAAACACTATCTCAAAGAGATATCTGCACTCCATGTACATTGCAGCATTATTCACAACATATGGAAACAACCTAAGTGTCCATCAATGCGTGAATAGATAAAGAAAATGTTACATCCTAAGTGAAATAAGTCAGTCACAAAAAGACAAGTACTATATGATCTCACTTATATGTGGAATCTAAAAAAGCCAAACTCATAGAAACACAGAGTAGACTGGTGGTTGCCAGGGGCTAGAGGGTGGGGGAAATGAGGAGATGTTGGTCAAAGTGTACAAACTTCCAATTACAAGATGAATAAGTTCTGGGGATCTAATGTATGGTGATTATGGTTAACACTACTGTATTGTATACTTGAAAGTTGCTGAGAGAACAGATTTAAACCACACAAAAAAGTAACTATGTGAGGTGATAGATGTGTGAACTAACCTTATTATGGTAATCATTTTGCAACATATACATATATCAAATCATCACATTATACATCTTTAACAATGCTACATGTCAATTATATCTCAATAAAGCTGGACAAAGGGGAAGGTTTGTTGATTATTTCTTAGAACTCAAAGCTCCAGGGCAAAATCTATTTCCAGGTGTCACGAGTAAGCCAGGAATCACGGAACAACTGAAAAACTGGCAGCAGTCCCCTTAGGGGAAAGGATAGCATGTTTATGCTAATATCTGGTCCTTTACCAAACCCAAGTTTCCAGAAACAGGCATTTCTGATCTCAAATGTGTACTCGATCTAAGCAGAAACACTGACACTACCATTATTTGAACTGGCTCTAGGGCATGAATGAAGACTGCGTACACACTGAAGTTTACTCTTGCCGTAGGAAAGTAGATGTGAGTGGAATGAGGATCCTGAAATCCCCAGCATCACAGTTTGTATCCCTCAGCTCTTTTACTTGGCATAGATCTAAGAAGGAAACCTAAGGATGTGATGCAGAGTGAGGCAGATCTCAAATCTTAGTGAGTTTAAGAATTACCTGGAGGGACCTCCTTGGTGACACGGTGGTTAAGAATCCGCCTGCCGATGCAGAGGACATGGGTTCGAGCCCTGGTCCGGGAAGATCCCACATGCCGCAGAGCAACTAAGCCCGTGCGCCACAACTACTGAGCCTGTGCTCTAGAGCCCGCGTGCCATAACTACCGAGCCTGCGTGCCACAACTACTGAAGCCCACGCACCTAGAGCCCATGCTCTGCAACGAGAAGCCACCGCAATGAGAAGCCCGCGCACTGCAATGAGAGTAGCCCCCGCTTGCTGCAGCTAGAGGAAGCCTGCACGCAGCAACAAAGACCCAACGCAGCCAAAAATAAGTAAATAATTAATTTTTTTTTTAAAAAAAGAATTACCTGGAGAGGATGGTAAAAATGTAGGAGCTTAGGCTACAGGGATTCTGAACTCAACAAGTGGGGCCTAGGAATCTAAACTAGAGACTAGGTATAGGGTGCCTGGACCACACTTTGAGACAAACTGCTGCAGGACAACACGACCAGCCCGCCCACCATCACATCAAAGATGAACAAAGCATTTACTATAAGACTAGCAGGGGAAAGGGGCACTGTGGTTTAATAGGAATTAACTTTCTATAAGCCTGGCCTGACTCAACCCCAAGCGTACAGCCGAGGACCCAGATATTTTGTGGGACAGATGGGATTTAACCAGGAACTGGTTGATGTTGCTTTCCTCTTTTCACAGATGTTGAGTTTCCTGTGAAAGAGTGACTGAGTGCCCATGGGCAGAGGAGTGTTCATTTCCCTTGAATTCTTACATAGCAGGATGGTCTTTGAGAGCTGAGCTAGAATCTAAGAGGTTTTGCCACTTTAACCAGAGGGGCCTCCAGATGTCAGGACTGCAGAGGAAGCAAAACTGAATGCAGGAAGCAGGACATAGGATCTTAACAACCAATTTTCCCCTCTGACCCTGTACCACACTTACCGCACCGAAACAAACATATCTTGCTTCAGAAGTACACTGAGGATCAA
Source organism: Kogia breviceps (assembly GCF_026419965.1). NCBI lineage: Eukaryota > Metazoa > Chordata > Mammalia > Artiodactyla > Physeteridae > Kogia > Kogia breviceps. The sequence continues at coordinate 71,203,647 of NC_081317.1, forward strand.
ACATACCTGTAGTAGCCCAGAAATAAGCTGTCTTATAGGCAGTTCCACTTCGCTGGCCATTGGAAAAAGAGGGCAAGGACTTTGATGATCTGTGGGCAAAATCAAGCTGTCAGGATACCATATCTTAAGCCATTTTGCTCAATCCGGGTCACTCAACCTGAAGATAGGACAGATTTTATAGCACTGTCATCTCATATGGAATCTGTTATCATTGTTGCTTGTTAGATAAATATAGATAAACTTTTGAAGATACCTTTGAAAATACATTTTTGCTAGGTAGGCCCAGACATTAGCCCATCACTACCATATAAAATGTTCTGGACATGTATTTTTAGAATCAGGGGTCACATTATTCTCCTCTCCAGCCCCTCACTAAAATATAACCTTAACAACAAATCATATTTAAACACTCTGGTATGTAACCATGTCAACTAAATACACATTAGTCCGACTAATATAAGGAATTTTTCCCCTCAGTGATTTCTCATTCCAAAGGTGCCCAGCAGAAATAAAAGTGAGATTTTGTTTGTTTGTTTGTTTGAAATATGTTTTCCTCCTGGGACCCATGCAAGGGTGGTGGGCACCTGACATCAGCTCCTGTTCCCATTGAGGGAGAAGCACCTCAGGCCAAGAGGATTTGCCCTTCTTCCTCCCAGAATGAAGATCCCTTCGAGACCTATTCTTGTGCTGGCAGGTCTCTCTGCATCCTTGTCATGTAGAGGCTTTCACTTATTTTCTTTCCCTTCCACATTCATAAGTTTATTGTCTGACCTGGGCAGTCATCTTTCCTCTCCAGCATTCTGAAGAAAGGAGTAAGAAGTGGTTGGTGTGGGCACCACTGCACATTATTGTTCTAAAACTCACTTTTAAAAATATCTGAGCAAGAAGTTTGCCATATACAGGAGCCTCCCCAAAATGCTTTTTAAATGAAGCCCTGTTTTCCAAAGTTTTGTGGTGGTCATCCCCCAATACCAGAATGGCATCTTCTCCAAGTGAGAATGAGGGAATCCACTTCTTTATCCTGAATGCAAATAGGAGTATATACTGAACTTAATAGGAGTAATTGCTCTTATTGATGGAGTACTTTCTCTGCGTCAGGTACCGTGCTATGCACTTTGCTTACTTTCCACACTGTAGATTTTCATTTTTACTTTGTTTTTAATGAGATTCTCCATCATATAATCCCTGCTGTCTTGGACTCAACGGGCAGGTAACTCGGACAATAACATACAAAGAGCGTCCTGTTACATGTAGTAGGCACTCAATAATTATCTGTTGAAGAAACAAATAAGTGGATGGAGGGACTGAATTAACTCTATTCTTGAAAAATAAATTCTGTCTTTCTGAACGCAGCCCCCAAACTTTGCCATTCATATTTCTCAAGGGATATCGCATTTAACTGAAGCCTTGATCCATGCACTGGTAAGTAGCTTTAATATCAAGTTTCTATTTTTAGAGATCCTCTTTCCACAAGTAGAAATGACATAAACCAAGATCATCTCCTTAGTTTATTTTTTTTCTAGAGTCCTTAGCATGCTACATTAACCTGACAAAGCTTAATCTTGTGCTCATTTCACAATACATTTCATGCAGTTCACAGCTGTGATTGGCTTTACACTGACACTGACATTACACATTTCGATTCAGCCATGTGAAAAGAATAATTCTTAATGGAGTTTGTCTCTGAAGACTGTCCAAGCTTAAATAAGCATGTGAGCAGTTCACTCTATTAAGTGCAGTCTCTCTTTAAAATGCAAGAAGGATTTTTAGCATAGGAGTGTAAGGTCCCTGTTTATAGTCCGTTTGCAACCGAACCACTGCCTTTAGGTTTCACATATCCTTAGGAATCCTCTTTTACACAATTTCATTCAAGTATACTATTTTATTGAACATTCCAGGCTGAGTTTAGGGGCAAGGCTGACATTCAGCTCTACATCCCCAAATAAATCTTCCATGGGCCCAAGGCTTTCCCAAGACTATTCTCTTTTACAACGAACATTCAGCACTAAAGCCACAGAGCAGAGCTATTTGGCATTTTCCAGTGAAGTGCAAGAAATTAAATAAGTTATGTTTTTATTGCTAAGCTATAGAATCAAGCACAGTCACTTTGTGAAACGGAAGGAAAAGGTATACACAGGAGGTGGCCTCTCCTCAAAGCGGGGCCAGGGTTCAAATGCACAGAAACTGTCACCTGGTCACCACCCATCGGGTAGCACTTTAAGATGATGTGTTGAGTATTCTAGAGTCTGAGGAGTCAGACCTCTCGTCGTAGTCGTCCTCGGCGTAAATGGACTGCTTTGACACGATGGGACAGCCATCGTCAGGGATGGGGATCCGAGGGTCTTCGGGGACGCGGGTGGGGAGGACAGGTGAGCTTCTGAAGACGCTGGTAGAGTTAGTGGGGAAAGGGCTGACGTACTGGGACCTCAGCTGGTACTGTTGCTGCAACGTCATGGTGTTCCACAGGGTGACATCGTTGGGCAGGAAGGGGCTCGACTGGTTTCTCGCCAAAGTATTCCTCAGCATCAGAGGGTACCGGGGGGGCTGGGGGAACGGGTGCTGCAGGGGCACGGCCAGGGGGCCGGGGACCACGTTACTGGAGTCGGCGGAAAACCTCAACGTGTCTGGGACTCTGAAGGCCGAGCCCACGGACCATTTGGAAGAGGAGATGGGGTAGGAGCTCAAGGTGTGTTCGAAGATGTGCCCATTGGAGGGCAGCACCAGGCCCTCGGGCTCTGCCGCAGTTCGGTCCGCGGCCAAGCTGGAGGAGCGGCTGGAGAGCAGGACCTCCACGGCGCTCACCAGGTCGCCCCCGCAGCCCTTCAGGATCAGCTCCAGCACTGTGGGCTTCTGGTTGGGGAATATTTTTTTTAACACTTCCAGGGGCGGTCTGTTGGCTTTCAAGCTGAAGGGCAGAGACACGGTCCCCGAGGGGCCCTCGATCAGGAGGTGATTCTGCTCCCCGGGGTACTTGGGGCTGTCGGGTCGGCTCTCGGAGCTGCCTCCGTTCTTCTGGACCGCGTACCCCCCTTCGTCCACCGACACTATCTCGGGGCTCTCCGGCGTGAAGCAACCCTTACTTTTGGCCACGTCCGGGGAGCTCCTCTGGTCCGTGTCTTTGTCGCTGAAGGTCTCAGTGGTGTCTGCTGTGCTGCTGTCCCCGAGTCGTTCTTCAGTCACATCTGAAAAGCAGAGAACAGCTGGGTTAATCCTTTCCTGGTGTGTGTAAAGGGGAACAGATGTGCTCAGGAGAGGGCCCTACATGGGCTTTCTGGAAGGGGAACTGCTTCCCTGTGGGTTATAACATACTGCAAGCCTTAAAAATATCCAAACTGTGTCACTAGCAAATGGGAAAAAAAAAATACCTGAAAATAAAGATCTAGAAATCGGAGTGATTTCTCAGAATGGTGTGTGCAGGGAAGCCTGCCTTCAACACAGAACGGAAACACGATACCTACAACCACAGATGTGGCTGTCTAGCACTAACAATCTAAATAGGGGCCAGGCTGGGGATAAACACCATCCAGGGAAGAACAGGAAAATGAACTCAGGCTTGTCTTCTGGCCCCTCTTCTGCAAATGAGGTGGCCGGTGTCATTCAAAGACATTAACAGCTGGTGCACGACACATATACCCATGGGAAATTTTAATATTTTAAATCCATTTTCCCATAGGCAGATTTTGTGTCAAATGTCTTGTGAACTAGCCGTCAGTATGTTTCATCAGGATACCATGTCCAATAACTAGTCGGCATGACTGCCAGAGTGAAATGGGCAGCCTCTATACATTGAAATTTTTCTTAAAAGCCCACTCAAGGTCCTGGCAGACTTGGTTGCCTATAACCCACACTAGAGGGCAAGCAAAACCAGCTGTGAAATCTGGATGTGGGACACGCTGCAGAGAGAAAGAAGGAAATGGCTGGAGAAGGCTTGTGAAACTGCCAGGGAGCAAGATCCACCAGTGAAGCAGTGCGTCCATAACTCCAGGACCTGGGCTGCAAGAAGCAGACAGGTTTTCATGAACTGTTTCATTAGTAAAGTTCATGGAGAGAACTTCAAGATACCTTCCTGAATTATATTAAAAGAAGAGAGAAACAAAAGAAAACAAATAGCTTCCCAAATAAAGCAGAGATTTGCCGTGAAGTAAACCAGTGGCAAATTTAACCTTCTGACCTAAGACATCACCCCCCCACACAAGGGCTAGTATTACGGTGCTAAACCGGCAGAAAGGAAGGAAGGATGGAAGGAAGAAGTAAATAAGTAAGACTGGTCTGCTTGCAGAAGTAGGTTCTCAGAGATCTTAATAATAAAGAAATATACTCTTTATTAACAAGCTATAGGCGAGTGGATTTTTATCCACTGCCCTGCCTGAATAGCCTCATTGTCGCCTTCTCAGTGGGCACACCTGATTATGTGTAGATAGCCAGCTGGTGAAATTTCATCAAAGCAGCTTCTAAAATCCATCTCCTCCTATTTGTTGTTGTTTATTTTAAAACCCTTAAACAGGGACTTCCCTGGTGGCGCAGTGGTTAAGAATCCACCTGCCAATGCAGGGGACATGGGTTCGATCCCTGGTCTGGGAAGATCCTACACGCTGTGGAACAACTAAGCCCGTGTGCCACAACTACTGAGCCTGCGCTCTGGAGCCCATGAGCCACAACTACTGAAGCCCGCGCGCCTAGAGCCCGTGCTCCACAACAAGAGAAGCCACCACAATGAGAAGCCCACGTACCACAACGAAGAGTAGCCCCCGCTCGCCGTAACCAGAGAAAGCCTGCGCACAGCAACAAAGACCCAACGCAGCCAGAAATAAAGAAAATTAATTTATTTTTAAAAGTAAAATAAAAAGCCTTAAACAGGCCCATTTGTGAGCATTCTTCTAATATGGGATGTACCTTAATTATAATTGAAAAACAAAACTTTGATTCTTCACAAAGCAATAAATATGTCCTAGGCATAAATAAATACTTTAAGAAATTCTTAAACTATATCAGTGAAACTTTCAATTATAACTCTGATACAAATTCGTAGTTGTCCCAAATTTGCATTTTATGTACACTGCTTCTTTTTCCAGTACAAAATATCAAGTGTCCATGTGGGGATCATTTGCAGTCCACACACATGAAGCTGTTTTTGCTTTCTGTAACAATTCTGGGATATGCACAAAACACCTATTTTTGCAAGAGAAATTTGACATATCCTCTCCTGCAACTTCCTAGGACTGGAATCCCAGTTTTTACCCCCTGGGTTAATGTGGTATTTGTCCTTGAGCCCAATGAGAAAAACAGCAACAAAAAAGCTTCCATAACTTCATATTCTACTCAGCTAGACCTGCCTACATTTTCCTGACTCAGGACCCCATGCCTACCTCTTGGTGTTACTCTATCGTTAAACACTTGACAATAAGCGGACAGTGACAGTATGTTAACTCAGCACTGAACTCAACACACAATTGGATCTTAGCCCCTGCTCAATGGAGCTTAGGAAAACAAGTCAAATACTCTCCTGGGGAAAATATGGACATAAAATAATGTTTTAAATACTGTGCTCCTCTAAACAGTTTTCTTATTTCTTTAGCTTTCATTACCTGTTATTGTCAGTATCAAGTACTTGTATTGCTGTAACCTGCAAGACACTGAGGAAAACAGAATACAGGGTGGAAAATACCAGGAGGTATACAAGACTGGCCCCTAACTTGTGGAATTTATTACCAAGTCGGGGAAATAAGACGCATGTGCAAGGGGGAAAGCAAACACAACCAGGCAGAACTTGCTAAGCAGCAAATATGCACACATGGAACACGAATGTTCATAGCAGCATTATCCACAAGAGCCAAAGAGTGGTAGCAACCAAGTGTCCATCAAAGATGGATGAAAGGATAAACATGTGGTCCATTCATATAATGGAATATTATTCAGCCTCAAAAAGGAATGGAATTCTCACACATGCTACAATGTGGATGAATCACACTAAGTGAAATAAGGCAGACACAAAAGGACAAATATTCTATGATTCCACTTATATAACGTACCTAGAATAGGCATACTCATAGTGACAGAAAGTAAAATGGTATGACCAGGGGCTAGGGCAGGAGGTAAGGGGGACTTACTGTCTAATGGGTACTGAGTTTCAGTTAGGGATGATGAAAAAGTTCTGAAAATGGAAAGTGGTGATGGCCACACAACATTGTGAAAATACTTAAAGCCACTATACTGTGTCCCTAAAAAAAGGTTAAAATAGTAAATTTTATGTTATGTATATTTTACCACAATGAAAAAGTGAAAGAAATATGATACACAGTGTCATAGCAATACAGGGGATGGTGGGTTGTTGGGTTTTTTTTTTAAAGCAAGGAACAACTGGTTCTTCTAGGAAGCAAAAAGGTATGTAAGTACAGCTAAAAAGCTCTGATGGTGATATTTTTAAAAGAAATAAAATACCTTCCCATTTTAAGAGGTAACTTTTCCCCACTCTGGATGAGCTGCAAACACCGAAGACATTTGGGGAAAATGCTTCAAGCTCTATTACCAAGTTTAGTCTTCCACAGAATGCTTTAGACGCCAGAAGAAAGTGATTCAAAGGGCAGAAGTTTAAGCCAAATGGGAACTAAGAAACGATGTTCTGGCTAATCTGACATATCTACCATTATGAAAATATAGTAATTTTTTCAAGATGGTAAAGGACATACCATCCCAATCAACTGGATATTGGACAGCAGGACTATAAATCAGACAATACAAAATTTAACTTTTGAACCTATTTTCCTAATCTGCAGAACAGGCCACAGTAGAATCCTCTATGATTGGCAGCTTGTTCACCAATTGTGAACCCCTAGACTGCATGAGGCCTCTTCCATAGGTTCTTGCGCTACCCTTTGCACCTGACATTGTGACATCCCCAGGGCGGCAAGAGCTTCTAGTGGCTTCTCAAAGAGTGTGGTGAATTGTGCTGATTCATCCACACTTTCTCTCTGCAGATTTCTGGGTTGATCAGCCTCTCCAAAGGGGTTGGCAGGCTATGGCCAAAAAGTGAGAAAATCTAACCGGATGTCACAGGAATCAAATCTACAAATTCAGAACATTCCAACAGAGTTCAGCACTGTTTATACTGTACTCAAAGGGGAGACAGAAGCCATTGAAGGAAGCAGTGAGTGGGACACACCCATGGTGTCCAAAACCCAAACAACATCTAAGGCTGTTGGGGATTCAGAACCGGGCAAGGGAAGACTAGCCTCTCACCTTGTACCAAGAATAACTCCTTATCCAGCGATAATTTCTAAAGGTCAGAACATACGAGCCCTGCAAATTTATGGTGTCAAGTACTGGTTGTATTGTTGTGCCTAAACTAGAAGTATTGTAAATTATTGTCATAAATACAGACTTTCACAAGTAATTATAGAGGGTGAGTTTTGGGCCCAGTGATAAAAGCGTAATTTAATAACAGGTGTTTCTTTACATCTGTAGATTTTTCCCTAAAGGAACTTTACAAATTGTTCCTGTTGGTTTAAAACACAAAGGCCTTTCGAGATATAGAAATGTGAAACTGCCAAGTAGCAAAATGAAAAAGGAAATACCCCTCAAATGTTTTAACCTCTTTCTTCTTGAAACTGACACCCTAATTCCTAGAACACTAAAAAGAATATATTTCAATTGATAATATTTTTACTCCTAGTATATAGGTGCCAAAAGCTAAAAACTACTAGACTAAAAGTAGAAAGAAATCACTCTCATCTGATATTACAAACCAGTTACTGAAAGTGATATAATCTTCTATTTTTAAAGTTAAACATCTAGATATTTAAAAAAATCTTACTAGATGTTCACTCTCCAATTTCATATTTTTCATGATGTAGAAACACTCACAGCCATCCCTGAAATAAACTCTTCACAAGGGTAAAGATTTTCTTTTGAAAAAGTAGATACTCCATTGAGAAGGACACTTTTTCTACGGAAAACAATGCTCCCACTTCACAATATATCTATGCCATAAGATAGCTACAAGACTTTAAGGAGAGAAAATAAACACCCACAGAAAAGTGACTTCCAATCTAAAATTACAGTTTGAAAATTTTAACTTTCTTCAGTGGATTTTTTTCATATGAAAATGCAGTTAAAAAAAAAAAAAGTCCTAAGTATTGATTTGAAAGATTTTGAGGAAGCCTGCCACATATGCAAAACATTCTGCTCGTGATATGAAGATGAGTATCTTCCTCACTTAGGTGTGGGGGTCTTATCCATTCTTTCTATCTACGAAAATAAAATATAGCATACATCCAGAATAAAAACACGAAAGCACTGGCATAGAGAGCGCTGCTTCCTAGTGCAAAAGTCACTGGACTTTTTTTTTCTTTTTGAAATCATGTCACGCATTTTGAAACATGGACTGTCACGCCCTCATCTGTTCACTTGAGCTTTGGGGAACATACCTCTCAATAACTGTTCCCTGATGGGTCGTTTTCAAAGTACACAAATCTTATAGCAACGGGCAGGAAGAGCCCCAGCTGGATGGGGCTTCCAGAAAAGACCCCTGCCCAGTCAGAATTCAAACAGGAGACACGCTTTTTACATTTTCTGTTATCCTTATCTCGCACTAGAAATGCTGAATCATAAAAAAGTGAATGGGTGAAAACCCAACATACAGCAGGGAATGAACGTCAGTCTAAAATCTTTCCTTTTCTTCCGGGGGCTGGGGGATGGGACCTTGTGAAAACTAAAAATACATAGTCATGTTTGCTTTTTAAAAATAATTAATGACACTGGTTTAATAACATATGAAGAAATCAAGATGATTCTGGGGACCAATATTTTGGCGGACATTGATATAGAAAGGGCTAGACTTAAGGAAGTATGGATTGCAACTGTGGACTTTGTAAGTCCTGCAAAAATTTAGTTTTGACCCCTTTCTTGACTCTGAAAGGAACACTTTTCAAGAAGCAGGAGGGAAATTACCTATAAATCTACAAGTGTTTGGTAGTTATAAAAATGCAAGCTGGCTACTTATTCATATCCACCTATTTAACAAATATCATTAAATCTTTCACTATGTGCCCATGCACTGTGCTAGGTAAGATTACACAGATGATCAAAGCATTTGCCTCTTGGCTACTGAGAGGCTTACAGTTTACTAAAGAATATTTTGCAGAATTTCCAAGTTATCTGTGCAGTGAGTTGTATTTTATATTGAAACACAGCAAGTAACCCAAAGGCCAGCAGCTGGGCAGACTGCTGTATTCATGGGAGGGAATGTTGCTGTAAACATTCACATATAAAGACTATGAGTGGAACATCTACTGAACTAAACAAGTGATACTTAGCAGGGGAAACAAGCAGAACACTGATCCCAGCTTTGTAAAATTTAAGTCTGCCCAGTCACTGCAATCAAAAGAGATGAGAGATTCAGTAGAAAACCGATGTTCTGAATGTTGTTTTCCATAATATTGTTATTCAGTAGTTGATTGTGCTTATTTGTATAGCTGTTTAACTGTATAATAAAATGCAACAAAACACCTAGTTATGTTTTAGTTTCCCCTAGTTTCTTCAGTGGTTTGCAGTGACTCACTAAAGCCATGGGGGACTCTTGGGAGTGATGTGACAGGATCCCAAGGTGATGGGCTCTGCGATGACCAGTGTTCCACCACTCAGGCCGCAACCTCTGTCACCAGCGCCCATGTAAACCCCAGTGCAAGGCCCACTGGGCCACCAGTCACATCACACTAGACATGGAGGTCCAGGGACCCGAGTGACTAATGGCTGAGGGGCTGCAACAGGTTAAAAAGCTAAAGAAAGGAGAAAAGCTGGAGAAACGTTAGAGGCAAAGAAAGGGAAAGGAGAGGCAGGCAGGCACGTAGGTTTTCACTGGGTTCTGCCTGCTTTCCTGTCAGAAAGAAGTCCAACATTTCCAGAAAGGGGCTCCAAGTCCTCCAGGGACGTTGATTTATGAAGATTTACCCCCTTTCCCTCTGTAAAGCTGTTAGCTGAAAGTGCTGACTGGCTGCAGCAAAGAATTTCTCATCAATGCTCTTTGATTGTATTTTGCAAACAAAATGCCTGTTGCTTGGTAACATTTCACTTGAGCCTGACCTTCCCCGAAAGTTATTGCTATCAGATTCGATTTACACTGTCCTCCTGTGATTACTGTAATCTTTTAAACCCAGGAGTTCATCCATCAGGGAAAAGAAGAGTTGGTTGTGTAAATCGAGAGCACGGCTATCCGCCAGATTTATAACCCAGAGGGGTGTGTTAGGTGCGGGGAGGTTCTGTCCTGGATGGCAGTGGAACCCTGTGGTTCCTAGACGTGGAAAACGCTCCCGTTTTCCTGTCCACCCTGTGCTCAGATCCACAAGATGGACACCAGCGCCTCTCCGAGCCTGCCGGGGGGCAGCTCCGGCTCCACAGGGAGAAAGAGGCTGGGAGACCCGCCAGAGCTACGCCCACCCCGAGGGGCGCCCCGAGTACTTTAGGGCTGGGCCCGCCCCGGAGGCCTAGGGTTGCCAGATAAAATAGCAGGATGCCCAGTTAAACCTGCGCTTAGCAAAAATCACAATGTTTCCGTACAAGTGTGCCCCATGCAATATTTGATATCCCTTTTTTCGTGTTTACTTGTAGTTTTTTTGCTAAACCTGGCAACCAACCGAAGCAGGCGGGGTCTAACCCAGACCGCGGGGCTGAGCGCGAGTGGAAGGAGCCGCCGCGGCGGCGGTGCCGCGAGGATTGGGTGCAAGGGGACAGTGGCCCAGGGCGGCCGCAGGGGAGCCGCGAGCGCGCTGCTGCCACCGCACGGGCTTCTGCCGGCGTCCCATCCATCCCTGACCCGGCCCGGGGACCCTGAGCCGCCGCCCCGCACTTCCACTCGCTGCGCTCTCGGCTGCGCCGGGACTCAGGGAGCCGGTCGGTAACTCGGCAACTCGCTGGGCGCCGGTGGGAAAGGCCCGGAGCTGTGAGCAGCCCTGCGTCTGCCCTCCAGGGCCAGCCGTGGGTAAGGTTTAGGAGGAGACCAGTACGGTCTCGCTTCTTCCTTTTCGTTTGGTTGGTTTTTGCTTTTTAAAATGCAACTCTGAGTCAGGCCCCTCGGCCAAAATCAAAGCGTCTGAAATACCCAGACCCTGTTTTAAATTCGTAGCTACCCTTCATGAGTGACTCTGAGGTCTCTCCCACTTTTCCTTTGCTTCAGCCTCTAGTCGCAGAGAATTTCCCATCCTGGCCTGGACCAGTGTTCTGGCAACACTCATTATCCATGCAGGTGTGTGTCTCTTTTTTAAAAAATTAAAGTAAAATTTAAAACTAGGAAGCTGACCAGACAGGACCTAATCAAGCTGGAGCTGAAAAGCCCGGAACAAGCATAAAGATGCTAGGAGGTGCCGGACAGGAGGTAAAATCAAATAAAGGCAGTGTTCCAAAATCTCCCAACTTCCCTTCCTATAGGTCTCTTGTTCTCTCCATTTCAGGAGAAATAAACAAGAAAGGAGACCCTACTTTCCTGGTTAATCTTGCTCTCTTACTCCTAATCAAATACGATGTTTTAGATTTCTTTTCCTTTAAGAAATTTTTAAACAACTTGTTTACGTATTTATTTTGATGGCAGATGTAAACCTAGGAAGAATCTGTAGCCCAGCCCTTTCCTCTGGCAGCCTGAGGACACCCAGGCCACTCTCCTCGAGGAAGAGTAGGGTGTGGGGGAGGGAGCCAAACAGAGGAATGTAACTTCAGCCTCTCACCTTGGTCGTGACCCCTAACTTTCCTCAGCTCTACAGCCCAGACCCTGAAAGGCTGGCTTGGCTGGTTGAGGCTGCTGACTCAGATACTCTAAGAGCTGAAAGGTGTTCAAGCTTTCCAAGGTATTTTCCTGACGGGAAGGAGGGGGGAGTGAAGAGGAAATGAAAGAGAAACGCATCAATAGGATAGATTTAAAGGAGCTTAGACTAGAATTTGGGGCTCAATCAAAATCTACTAATTCCAGGCCAGTCATAGATGATAATCTAGGAGCAGGGGAAATGTACACCCAAAACAGGAAAAAAAAAAAAAAAAAGCTTTAATCCATTGCTAGAAGTAATAACCTGAGAATATGAAAATTCTCCTTACAACCACCTCCGCATTAAAAGAGATGTTAAACGTGATACACCGTTAGAGAAAACAATCCCTGTTCCTTTAAAGAATCAGAAGCAGAATTTGGGAAAGAAATTTCTTCCACCTACAAAACTGAGTCTTGGTATTAATGTTGCTCCCTGAACTGGATGTTTTTTTTCTGCAGCGGTGCCCAGCAAACATTCCCTTCACTAGGGCGTGTACTTTTCACAAGGATTTCTGGAGAGGGGGAAAGACTGTGTGTTTGTGCACTTGCATTTGGAGCCAACAAAAAAAGCAAATGTCTCCACAGTTATGTACTAAAGAGACCAACCACGTTTTTGACACTGAAATCACAAAGAAACAAATCTCCATAAATCACCAGCAGATATTTAGAGATTCCTAATGGTCTGTGAACTTACTGTACATGTAACTTACTACCATTCAAACAGAGCTTCATTTACTTCTCTACATAGTGAGCTACTTGCCCAGGACCATATCTGACAAGCTTCTCAATATGCATGGTATGTTACATACAAATACATCATAAGAACAACTGCCAGAAAAGGAAAAATACACACAGTCCCATTCAGGCAGTTTTCCCTAACTTAAAACCCAAATGGGCTTTCTCTGTACAAAGCATTGCATAGAACCGATCCACTTGTATACTTGCCTTCCTAATGGAAAACAATTATCTATTCCTTTCCTGCCCTCTCTCGCCATCATCGGATTGGTGACTGGTTTTTTGTTGGTGTTGAATGGAATTATGGGGTCAAACCAATTGAAAGAAGAAAGCAAAAGTTACATGAATAAATGTGCAGGGTATGCATTAGGACCTGAGCATCTGATCCCTGATAGCTTAGGCCCCCAAAGCCATCACTCTGACCTTTTCTAGTGGTAAATCCTATTCTCCTTTGCAATTATTTGTTTTCATTTTGAAAGGCTCAGGTCATCCCAGAATACTTAGTTCAGAGTAAAAGAGAGAGCACCAGGTCTGGTTTGTCCAGTTGCAGCCTCCCCCTCCTATTCTCCCCAAGCCTGTAACCTTCTGCAACTGAGGCTGCTGCCTGGCCTTTCTGCCTGCCCCAAACTCCCCACCTCCCAGGGTTACTTTTGGTTTTGTGACTCTTTAGAAACCATGGACTCTGGCTATACCAAAGAATGGTTAGAACAGCACACAATGTGAAAAGAATCCCCTCTTAGACAGGGACCCCAGAACCCAAAGCACTATTACACGGGTGTTGCTGGGCAGGTGGCCACTGCAAGATGCTACCACTGTCACAAACTCAAAACTCCTGACCTAGTGTTGGGGGAAATCGAGACAGAGGAACTGGAAATGGAAAGGTTAAGAAAAGTTACTGGCATGGAGAACTGAGACAAAACTCTCTTAGTTACCTGCTCTAACTTAAAGGAGAAAAACAAAAAGAATGTTCTTTCTCCACCCCCCTCCTATTCCTCTGTGACAAATCTATAAATATGAAGAGATCACACTGACAAAAGAGAGTCAACTGGGAGTGGGCGGACATTACTCAGGGAAATGCTAATATTCTACCTTGGATTAAACATCCACAAAATCCATGTTCAGTAAACTCACTTCCGTCCTTAAAATACCCAGTTCTGCTCTTCCCATAAGATGTTCTCAGAACTTCAGGTCTGGAGAGCCTAACAGCAAGAGGGCAGCAGGACTGCACCTGCCAGGCTGCCCACCAACTCACCCCCAGTGTTTCCCTGGCTCCACACAGCAGTGTGGTGCTCCTGAAAGCCTCTCTCCAAGAGCCAGAGGTACAGTCTTTTTTGGGGTGGGGGGACACTGGGGGTAGGCAGAAGCTCTACCATTAGTTCCACCCACGAGAGGGCTTTGGGCCTTACAGGGCCTTCCATCTCTGAATTCCAGCATACCCCTCAACCCCCTCCCTGAGAAGATGGGCTTTTTTCCTTTGTACACCTGCCCCAGTGAAAGGAAAAGACCAAACACCTGTCCACAGAATTCTAAGAGCTTAAAATCAAAGGAGCCCTTGGGCTGGGCAGGATGGTAAAGTAGACATTCTCCAGAAGGAAAGGCTCCACTGGGGGTTGCAAAGCTTTGGAGGCCTGAAGGAGGGAACCAGATGGAAAGGTGAGGGGAGGAATCTGCCCACCTCCAGGGCTCAGGGCAGACCCATGCTCTCTAAAGCACAGCAGAGGAGGAGTGGGGACGGGAGAGGAGAGGACAGGAGGAGGCCCAGGCCCACCTAGAACTGGGGAAAGGACTCTCCAGGGCTGGCCTTCCTCACTGTAGGTCGTTTTGTTTGTTTCTTTAAAACCACGGAGACTGCTGAGGGCTGCCTGCGGAATGGTGTTAAAGGACGTGAGCAATTCTGGAAAAGGAGTTGACTGACTCTGGGCGCACTAGATTCTGAGTCCCCACTATCAGTTTGGGGGCCTTTCTGTCCCTTGTTTACTATTGCTTCTAAATAGGGCTTCTTTTAACAGACTGCAAGAGGCTGGAGGCCACAGCAGGCTACTAGAAAGGCTTCGGGTTCGTTCAAATTCCCCGCGGGCCGAGAAAAACACCCAGAGTCATCCAAGCCTTGGGCCTTGGCTCCTTCCTTGCACCTACCCATCCCAACCTCCAAATGCGAGGCCCTCTAAATAGAGCCCTTGGCAAGAAACCCCGGCCGCACGGTGGTGTGTGTGCCCACGCGGATTTTAATTTGGTCCTGTCTCGACCTCTTTATTTACCCGTCCCCCTTTAACCTGGAGAAGACTCTTGGCGAGCCCGAGGCGCCTTTCCCGTGGGCGCCTGGGTTCACCTCCTACCTCGCCGGGTCCAGACCGAAGATTGCTTCTGCCGACAGAGTAAGGACCGGCTCGGCTGGAGTTGGGGCGTTAGGCCGGGCCGGGCCATCTTCCCAAAAACTCGCCTCCGAGCCTCCCAGCCAAAGCCGCAATAGCCGCTTCGAAGTGTTTTCGCCCACGCGCGGGGCCCGGCCCGGCACCGCAGCTGCTCTTACCTGGCTTGGCGAGCTGCGCCTGCAGCGCCTCAGGCTGGGGCTCCGCGGCCCAGCGCAGTGCGGCGGCAGCAGCCAACTCCACAGCGGGGCGCGGCGGCGGCGGCGGCGGCTGAGACGGCTGCGAGGTCGGCGGCGGCGGGGCAGAGGTGGAGTCTCCCGGCGGCGGGGGTCCCGGCAGGGCGCGCAGCGAGTCGGGGATGAGGCTCTCGAGGCTCTCGTTGGCCTGCTGCCTGCGCAGCGCCACCTGCGCCGCCATGACCCGCTGCCGCTCGATGATAAGGATGCACTTCTCACAAGTGCAGTCTTTGAAGCGGCAGTAGCGTTTGTGGCCCTTGAGCCAGGACAGCACGCCGTGGTTGCGGCAGCGCGCGCACTTGGGCGTGCGCTGCAAGGGCGCCCGCGGCGGCTGCGACACCGGGCCGCCCATGTACAGGTAGGGAGAGCCGTAGCCGTTCATGCCCCGGGCTCCCGGAAGAGCTGGCGGGCTGGCGGCGGGAGCGAGTCAGGGGGCGCTGGACGACGGGGCTGGGAGGCCCGCTCAGGGGCGGCCTCAGTGCGGCGCAGTCTTTGGTCCAGCAGTCCCCGCGGCCGCGTGCGCTCCGAGGTGGCCCGAGGGTCTGCAGCCGTGCTTACGGCTCCCGCGGCGCTCACAGCCTCAGCCTCCCGATTGGCACTCCACCAACCTCACGCCGGTCGCGTCTCCGCCTGCCGCTGCTTTGGCCGGCACGTCCTCCCTCGCCGAGGCGCTACGGCGGCTGCCAGGAGCCGGCGAGAGCTCTGATTATGGTCTGAGCCAGCTCGTCTGCAGCTCCCGCGCGCGCAGGCCGGGCCCGGCACTTCCTCCGCCGCCCTCCCCCAACTCCTCCTCCCTCCCACCGCCACCCCCACCCTCGAGGTCCAGGTCTCCTTGCACTCCCCACCCCACTCCACGCCTGCCTCCTTCCTTTCTGCTCGGGCCCTTCGAGCCGCTGCACTTCACCTTCCTCGCCATCCGCCGTCGGGCCACTCTCACGGGGGCGCTCAAGGACCCCTCCTCCAAACTCTCTGCGCTTCCCCTGCCCGCGGCGGGCGGAACTGAGGCGCCCCGGGACGCGGCTGTGCACGCGGGGCGGGGAAGGGAGGACCAGTGCGGGTGAGGGTGGAGGTGCCCTTCGGCTTCTTCCCCTCCCTCCAGGCCTGATTTGGCGGCACCGAGCCCAAGGCCGCTTTCATTCCTACACTGGGCCACAGAAACACGGCTCCGCGAGAACCGGAGCCTACCAGAGCAGAGCCTCGCGGGTGCACTCGGTTCCCGGAGAGAGCCGAGAGGGTTTTAAGTTGGGGGGAGCCAGGCCCCGCGGCCACTGGCGGGAGGAGTTGGGGGCAGGGCACTGGAATTGGTTCGAGAAATGTTGGCCTTATTTCCTTTTGCAATATTTTTTTTTCTTTTGCTGCTGTAGAAGAAAATGAATGATTTTGAAAACTTGCTGGCCCAAGGATGACGACCCATTTTGCAGGCTATTTCAAAGGAAAAAACTGTCCTCTCTCTCTGGTGCAGTTTATTTCTCTACCCTCCTCCCCACGTTTTAATTTTAAAAAGTCTGTCCTGAAAAGCCGGGAAGCGCTCTTATGGGGGATTTGCTTAAGTACTGGGTCTAAACTTTCAGAGAACGGACGCAGGAACCACGCTAGCGCCCCCAAAGTTACCGCATATGATCTCCTCCCTGCCCAACGGCATTTGAGCGATTAAACGGAGGTCTCGCGTCCCCCAATTCAAATGCCCACGGACTCTGCAATCTAGTTATGGAAAGTGATGGGGCCACACACACCCCCAGTGTCTTTGGGTAGGGGTGGGGGAGAGCCCTTGCACAAGATGACAGCATAAAACTTTGTTGAAACAGTTATTTGCGTGTTTCTAGTCCCCTAAGAGTACCGCTCTGGCCTAAGGCAGACTACCACCACAAATGCACGGAGTCTCTCCCGCAATGCAAGAAAACAAAAATAAAAAGCAGGTGGTTACAGCGACGCAGGGTAGCACAATGGCTCAGTGCGAAGGGGGTAGAATGCAGTCCCAGAGCCGTCTGTCGGCAAGCTCCAGACAGCGCACCCTGAACTCAGCTCTTTGCGGTCTGGGCGAATCGAATGCGAAACCGGAGCGTAGACGAGTTTGATGCAATGGCCAACCGTTCGGCGGCACAGCTGCCCTTGTCCTCTCAGCTTTTCTCTGCACTGCCTTGGAAGCAAACAAACAACCCGAAAACGTCCCACTGTGTTTGCTGTGAATTCAAGTAGCACCAGAGGTTCTAGCAGCCAACCCTCTGCTTAGAAGGGTGATTCCGGGAGGGGAGCAGGTTAAAAAGGGAACCTGCTTGTGTGTGTTTCCCTTGAAGCCCTTGACTGCCCCCCACCTCCCCCGTTTCAGACCTGCGGACCTAGTAGGGCGCGAGAAGGAAACCCTAGCCCGATTTGGCTAACCCTGGGAGGCCTGCCTTCAAAGCTGCTTCGGGAACAGACCCCTTAGTCTTGCCCCTAACCCACCGCCTCATGGATCTCTCCTCCCAAACTTCACGAAGAAAACAAGCCTTAAAAAACACTACAACTGGGAGGAACTTCATAAACTCTCCAAACCGGAGGCCTAGGTGACCTGCAGCCCCGCGGGCCAGAGGCCCTGAAGTGGGGAGTTGACAGCGAGTCACTTCACTTAAGGAGAGACATAGAGGGCCTAGAAAGACACTGAATGGTAACTTTCGCGCTGAAATCTCCAGGTCTCTTGGGAATGCGGGGACCACAGACTTTTTTCAAAGCCAAATTTCTCCCGATTTTCTCCAAATGGTCAGGGAAACCAGGGAGCATAAGGAACTTGGGAGTAAAGAATTTTTTTAAAAGGAAAGCAGCAGAGCTCTGCACCAGGTTTGGGGGACATTTCCACTACCAAGGCGACCCACTCTCCTCCCTCAGTCACCTAGCCACACTATCCCTTTGCTACTCAAGCAGTCTTGTATTATTTGGTCCCGGGGCCCCATTTCACTCCAGTGCACATTGGGGACTGAGATCTAAATACTCATTTGATATAGCGTAATAATCCTTTTCTCATATTTGATGGGAATGTTTTCCATAACCCAGTATTTGACAACATCTCCCTATAGGGACAGGTTTGTATTTATGTTGGTAAAATGTCCCCTGCCTCAAAGTCTATTGTAACCCAACACCTGACAACCCAGAGTCCCATTTCTGTTTGCAGAAAGGGTTTATTCAAGCACATAATGGGATCCCAGCAGAAAGCCTTTCAGAACAAGGGGCTATGGTAAACTTCACCACATGAACTCCGTTTCCAGGGCTATTAAGCTTTTAATTGGAAAATAGCAGAGGAAATTTCAAGGTGACTATAACGTGTTAGCAGTTAGTGCGGAGAAGAAAAGCCGGAGCGGGGATGAATGTAGAAAGCATATGGTCCGAATCACATTTAGGAAGAGCAGGCTGCTTCTACTAAGTCCCAGCGGCTTGTACACTTATGGGAAAAATCATCAAAGAAACTGGAAAGGGAGGGGGGAGGATTACAAGTAAGTGTAACCTCACTAGACCGGATCCACTCTCCCGTTCTGCTCTGGGTGGGGTGTGTGTGTCTGTATGTGCACGTGTGTGTTCAAACCACAATTAACTGGATAGAATTGTGGTAGGTATTAACAGCGAAAGGGTGAAAGATAGTGTGCATGTGTGGTTCTCTCTCTCTTGACGCACACACAATATATATATATATATATATATGTATGTACGTATAAGTCGGAGTGCAGGTGCCGGTGCTGAGAAACCAAAGATGTCCTGACTGGACGCTGCTCATGACCGCAATCGACACTTAATTAAAACGACAGTTTCATTTTGTCCCGGATGTATAATACATCAGGACATTTTCTGCTTTGCTGGATTCTCATGGAGGGGGAGGTCAAGGTTCCTATTCTGCTGTTTAAAACGCGACCACGGTGACACTGGAGGCCGGGGCATGCAGAAAGCCCTTTTATTTTACTTACTTTTTGTTTTTTAGAAAGCCCTTTTAAAGCAGGAAAACGAGCTCCCTCTCCCCACGCATGAATTTTTCAGCTCTTACCCTGTCCGTGCCTCTTCGGCATCACTCATTGGCCAGCTTCACATCGAAAGGGGTCAACAAATGTCTAGCGAGGCCCTGGGGCCACCAGGAATCGATTTTCTGGGGTGACAATAATGCCCTTGTCTTCCACATTTGGGAGAGACTCGTGTGCACCCCTATGGCATCCCCGAAGCCGCCCTCTGGGGCTCAGGACAGAGGGTAGAAACCTTGCGACCGGGGAGTCACTGAACCTGCGTCTGGAGGCCGGGGGATACGGCTGGTGTGAAGGAATATCCCGGACGGTCACGTCCCCACACCATTTTGGCATCGAGGCCGAGGCTTTTCGGAGCAAACGGGACCTAAAACGGCCTTCAACCCCGGCGGCCCCCTGCAGACGCGGCTGCTCGGTCGTGCATATTCTAGAACTCTCGAGACCAGCAACTGCTCACCCTGGAGGTAGGCACTCCAAAGGGTGCAGATTACTCAGACCTAGACTAGACACAAGGTCGCGCCCGCCCCCATCCTTTACTGTGGCTGTATGGGTGTTGCTCCCGCACTGCAACATCTGAGGGGCCCCCTGAGCGGCGACCTCCGCCCCGAGCTTTCGAAGGGAGGGACTGGGAAAGGGTGCCCTCGGAGCGCTCCCAGTGGGCCAGGGCCTCGGGGCCCGCAAGCGCCCGGGGCTTCCTGGGCCGAGTCGTGCACACCCCGCCGGGCATGGGGGACTGGAGGCGGCGGTCAGGTACCTACACGGTTTTAGAAGAGGGTCACCTGGGCGGCCTGCAGACCCCGTCTACCTTCGGTGCCAAAGGAAAAAGTAAAACACGTACCCTCCGAGATGAAATGAGAGCAGCGCTGCCTTTAAAACCGTTTTAACGTAATCTTTCCCCTGTGACTTTAAAAACCAAAAAAGGCAGAGGAAATAATTTCAGGTAACTTAGAGAAACATTCAAGAAACAAGACAGTTTCTGTTCCCCGAAGTGTTTGCTCTGGGGGCGCTGGTGCATTTCCCCAGGACAAGCCCCCTTTCCGGAACTCTCTTCCGCCTCCCCGCTCCCCTGCAGTCCCAGAAAAACACTGTGCTGGGGAGAATGTGGCGGAGGTGAGGGCTTCCACGGAAGTCCCTTCTCGATTCGACGGGCCCGGGAATGAAGACGGGAAAGGGCCAGCGCTGCCCACACCCCAGGGAAACTTAGGTGCGAACTCCTTGAACCGAGACCAGACCGGCAGGACAGTGACACAGCAACGCCGAGGCACTGCACGGGCACTCGAGAGCACGCCACCCCGGGGAGCCAGGCCAAGACTCGCTCACTACACCAAAGCCACAGCCTCCCGGGCGGGGCGACTTCCGGAACAGTTAGACTACGCCCACTTTTCGCCCCGCCCCCAAGCCCTGCTCGCCCCGCCCCTTCGCCCAGGACCCTCCCCAGCTGTCCGGGCCGCAGCTTAAGCTGCTGAAAAGTTTGCAGGCTCTTTTGCGGGGGGTGGGGGAAGGTACTCAACGAACAACTGGCTGACTAAAGGCCGTTCGCGTTTCCTTGAGGGGTAGGGGAGGAAAGGCGTCTTCTAAAGACGAGAAAAGAGTGACGACTGACCTTACGGGCGTCCGGCACGCAGCACAGGTCTCAGGCCTCCTCCGCGTGCATATGCGCGGAGGGAGAAAGGAGGACGAGGCCCCGTGCAAGTTGCCGGAGCAAACCTCCCAAAGGAGCGGCGGCGGCGCACAGGCAGGCAGTGGCGGCACCAACCGGCGGGGCGGACGGGGCCAAGTCCGGGAGCCAAGGAAAATCCCCTGCCTTCCACTGGCTGTCCTCTGTATTTCTTTGTGACTGACACGAAGCGCGTTCTGTAAAGCGCTTTTAACACCACTTGGTGCCAAGCGTCAGATGCAGTGGTCTGCGTGTGCACGTGAAGCCAGTTCAGCACTGCGGTTCCCGTGAAGCGGGGGGCGGGGGGGGTCGATTTCTACACGTGGGCGGGAGTTTAATTTCCACGAGGTGCCCGGGAGACTGCAGTGCCGGCTCCCGCCCCTGCCTGGAATGGTGGTTCCGTGCGTGGGCTCTGGGGGGAAGCGAGTGTCACCAAGAGCGCCCTGGGCCCCGCAGGCGGCTCTTCCCGAGACCCTAGTTACGCAGTGCGGTGTCTGCAGCACACTAGTGGGGTGAAGGGGACACCCGAGTGAGCGCAGGTCCCGGGAGCCGCGTCCGCTGGAAGCGGGGGAAAGTCGCCCTCACCCCCAGCCGCTGCGGGAGTCGCAGGCGTTCTTGAGGAAAGGCACGCGCTTCGCCTGCCCACAGCTCCACGTCGCGTGGCGGAAGCTTGCCCGGAGTCCGGGAGAAGGCCCGGCGAGCCTGCCTCGGTTTCTCGGCGCCGGAGCCACGGCTCCCGCAAGAGACGAGCACTGGGCGCCCGACATGCCCATACCTGCACACACGTGTGGTGCGCACTCCACACCGCACACACTGCGGGTGCCGCCCGCAGGGGGACGCGGCCTTGTTGTTACAGGTGTCCGTTCAAAGGCGCAGAGCTGAGAAATTGATAGCCCCTCAAACGCAGGTGTTAACATTCAGCAGACAAGACTTGCTGTCTGTTCTCTTCCTTGTGTTCAGAATTTTAAGTTCCTTACGCAGTCCGCCTGGGCCTGGCCTGCCTGGCGCTCTCCTCCCTAGCGGTCAAGAATAAGCCTCCAGGAGGAAACCTGAGCGTCTCAGGGCCACTCCACCCCACCAGGCGCGGGAGGAAGGCCGCAGGTCCCTCTTTTACGGGGCCATTCGGCGGAGAAGAGAGAAGCAGCCGAAGCTTCCCTCAACTCCGCCTGGGCCCCTTGTGGTCCTGGGGTCTGTGTCCTCGCGCTGGGAGTAGCCCTTCTTGGGCAGAATCTTCGATAAGAGTCCCCGCGCGGCGGGCGCCCGAATTCAGAACCAAACTCGGCGTCAGGAGAGGCAGTGGACCCTCGGGGCATAGGAGGCCCACTAAACAAGCCTGGTTCCCAGGGCTCCGACGGCCAGAGTAGAGCTCAGGGCCGCAGTAGGAGGCCGGAGGCGCAGGGCCTTCGAAACTAGAGCCCGGGCGCACCAGGGGCCCAGGGGGTACTCGGTCAGAGGGCTCTGAGAGCTCACATGCGCGCTTTTCCGGGCTCCGCCTGGCTTTTCAGAAACGCAGGGGCACTGAAGGGAGCTGTGCTGGGAGAGGGCACACACACACACATACACCCGTTGAAGGGGCGTGCCAAGCTTCTCCATCAAGCACACCCGGCAAAATTAGTGTGTTGGGGGTCATCTTGGAACAGTAGGAACTGGAAGACTCCTGGATCCGCAGAAGCCAGGATTATTCAAAGAAATGGAGGGGGCCTGGACAGTGGGCAGCGAGTGCGCAGGTGAGCAAGGAATCTTCATCTCCAAAAAGCCACCATTAACGCCTTGAAGGTGGCGAGTCTGCGGCCCAGTCCTGCCCGGCAGCCTCCGGCGTCGCCGTCACAATACCTACAGCCACAGCCGTCCCGAAGGGCACACGGCTGCAGTAGCAGCAGCCTGACAAGTGTGATAAAATGATCTTCCTTAACTAAACTCGTAAAGCACTGGGCAATAAAACTCAATCTTCTGTAAAATCCAATTAAGTCATTATCTGACTGATTGTATCTTTAATTGAAAACAGAAGTGACAGTAAATTTCTGTGATATATCAGGATCAATCGATACCGCTATGCGATTCAGCCCCAAGAAGTGATTTATAATGTCAAACCTATATAGGTAACTCCACATTATTCTCTCTAAAACCACTGGTGGATGAAATTAAGAGTAAGTGCATTTAATAAAAAACAAGATGGTCAGGTTATTGATTACAACAGATGGGGGTGAAATCAAATAGATGTTTTCAAAGCACAGAGCGAAGAAAATACAAGTAATTTCTTTTTTCCTGTTTAATACCGCTCATCAAATATACACACAAGAAAATTCAGTCATCAATAACATTTTTATTTCAGGTACAGCCGCAACTACACAGAACAATGAATTTTTTTTAGACTAGTTTCATTTCAGGATGGCTTCTGTTACATAAGGAGTACACCACTAGCAATTTTTAACAAAAAATGAACTCAGAAATCTATAGTAACTTTTAAAGATGTACTTATCTTCAAATCAGATTACAATCTAAGGTTACAAAATAATCTAGATTGCATCCATTTTTTAAAATAGTAGAATGTGCATCATGAACTCTTATATTTTTCTAGAAACAACACTCAGGAACTCTGCCTTACTAGGGTTACTTTAAATTGTATTGTTTTCAAACTACCCTTTAGAAAAGGTAGCAATTCTTAAAGTCATTAATTTTTTCTTCTATTTCCGTCACACTTTGGATCTGAGGGGATGGGGTCCGGGGCTAGGCTTTCCTAATAGCTAACACAAACACACACACTATTTCTATTTAACCTTCTGCAAATTTCTAAAATAATGTAACTCTCTTCTTTTCTTCTCACCAGTCAGGAACTTGGCTAAATTTATAGTTTAGCACTTGTATTAAAATACTAAAATTCAAAAAACTACCGAAGGCACCTAAGATTTCATTTTAAAACTGAAAGTAATTGACACATTTAGATGCAAATGTACTGCTTTACTTGAGTGAATTATTGTATTTCTTGAGAACTACATGTAAACCAGTGTCATAAAAAAATGAGGGACACTACTATTTAATATTTAACTCCGTGAGCAAAGCACTTAATTGTTGCAGACGGTAGACACAGATACTAAACTATTCCAAATGTGTTCTAGCCTCTGGGCTAAGCTCTAAGGAGTATAAACCAAACATCTTCTCAACAGTTAAGTCGGCGTGAGTCAAGGCAAAATATTAACAACAAACCCTGTGTATAAACGGAATAAACCTGCCACTCCAGGTGAATGGCCAAAGGCATCGGGGTGCCCGATTATTCGTGGTCCTCGATGATGGGAGTGACCGTAAAGCTTCTGGGCTCCGAGGCGGACTCACATTCGAGCACTCCCTTTGAGCTCTCATTACTAATAGGAGAGCTGCTGGAGAGGGAAACCAAGCCAGAATCTTGACTGCTGGGTGGCGAGAATACTGGGAAGTGGGGAGAGACAGAGGGAGAAGAGTGCGTTAGAAGTGGCTAGTCTTTCTACATTCACCGTGCAATTTGGTTCCAACAAAGAAAAACGCGCTCTGCAATTTCTATTCGGAGTTGAAAGTGTTTTCATAGACACTCATTAAAATCCCCAGTGCTTCTTTAGAATAAAAAATAGTATTTCTGCACAAGTATTCTCTATTTAATTGAAGAGGCAAGTTAAGTAGCAGAGTTTCAATTTTATGTTCATTAAAAACAAAAAACAGTCTTCTCCCCCCTCTTTGGGGATACTATTTCCAACCTTCACCGAGCCCCTCCCCTTTATGTAAACGATGCTAATAGAACGAGTCTTGTCAAATGATCCATCTGACAAATTACCCCAAGCAAGACCCCACCCATGTATTTCCACCATTTGACAGGTAACCCTAGTTTCTCAGTAGCTAGCAAGTGAAAGCGATAGCTTATCAACTTTCCTGTTAGTTCTCTTGGATAGAGGGAAACAAACACTTGGGGGAAGGTGTACATACCTTTTAAAAAGCATACATCCCTTTTAAAAAGTCAAAAGCAGTAAATGGGAAGGAAACTTAAAACACAAAAATTAAAAGAAACTGAATTATACAACACTAAAACAGAAGTCAGGAAAAGGTTTTTAACAGCAAACCTATAAACATAAAACTCCACTAGGAATCTGACATTAAATATGAAGGATGCAAAAGTAATAATGTGTTGAACAATTTTTGCAACCTCACAAGCCATAGTAGATACAAAATTTAAGCAAAAGGGTCTCTGACCTTCTTAACCTTAGCTGAGTTTAGATCCACCTCCAGAACTCCCTTTCTGCCTACTGTGAATGTAATTAAGGGGAAGCTGCAGTGGTAATTTCTCTCCTCATTAACTTCCTGATTGGTTTCAGCCTCAGGATTCCGCAGGGCAGTAGTTTGTCACCAATTCCAAATGGCCAATCGTTAATACTAATGTTTGTGTAACTAACTGCCAGCATCTGCCACGGCTTCTTGTACAACAATAATGGTGAAAGGGTACATTAGTGCTCCTGTGTTAATTCAGCTTGTGTTCATCAATAGGGAAATCTATGATGTAATTAGCAAAATGCATTGGGAGCTGAGTGCTGAAGTCATTTGTAGAGAACTAAATCATAGTAGAAGCTGTACTGGGTCCTGATGTGTTTGCCATCAATACTTATTATGTTTGGAATTTAATAAGGTATATTACCATGCTGAAAAGAGACCTTTTTACAAGGGAACACTATTTACGCTTGTTATGGGTTTCGAGGTTTGCTGCAGCTAGTGGAACCACACAGAAATAAAAGAACAGAGCTGGGATTTAAGAAGCGGATCTTTAACCACTCCACTGGACCAAATTACCTGAGAAAGCCCCGTTCTTCTAATGTGACATATGGACAAGACAGACAGATGGATAGTTTGGGATAGTTACCTCAATATCCAGTTAGGAAAGGAATGTTCTGAAAACTTAGTAAGTTAATAAATTTGAAAACCAGTGTAGGTAATTTCCTGACAAGCAATTTACTTTTGATATTGGTAGTATTTGTTTAGATTTACTAAGTTAAACACAAAGAGTACTGATTTGAACCTAGGAAACCTGAAGCTTTCATTTCCTCACTGTTCATTAAGGCTTCTTACTAAATTTGAATTGTTATATGGATTTAAATTTCCCTGCAAATCCAAGATAATTTATGAATTGTGTTCCATGCCCGAGGATGTTGTATCTACACAGACAGCAGACTTAGCTCTGACATCTTGTGACTATACAAGGATCTGGAGAGGCAACTAAGGGCCAACCAGAGTCTGCGAGTTAATCTGCCCACCCCCATCCCCATCTCAAGCCAGTGACAGAAGGATCTCTGTACAGAAGAGATGGAGAAGGGAGTGAACATTTACTGACTACTTCTTGTATGTCACCTACTTTAATGAGTATGTAAATTTAATCCTCAAACCATTCACTGAGAGAATTATTCTCCCGTTTTACAAAGGAGGCCCTGTGGAAGCTGCCAAGGGCGGTGCAACGTTGGTCAGACCCACCTCCTGGCTTGTTCTCACCCCTGCACCATCCCCACCCTTGGGTGTCACATTTAGTCACTGGCCACTGAACCGTCCTAATCTCTGTGTTAGTTTGAGGAGGTAAAATAACTGACCCTTGTCAACTTAATGCAGAGGCTATAAAGGAATAGGCAAGCGTTCTCCAGACATGTTCTGAGCTTCTGCCTACAATTAACAGCTGACCTAGGCATGCTCCCACCCCAGCCACAAACACCCCGACTCCCCCATTTGGCCGGACTTGTGACTGAAAAAGGAAGGGGTGGGAATTCTGCAAAAGAAAGGATTTGGAGAGAGCCCCCCTTTTGCTCTCACTTGCCTTGTGGATACTTTCTTGGAAAATATTCCTCTGACCTGAGGGTGTGAAGATGTGCAGAGTGTGTCACCTGCATAGACTAGGGAGGCTCCAAGCATACTTAATGCATGACTGCACTCCAGAGAAGAGCCAAATAAATGAACTCAACCTGTTTTGCAAAATATCTGTATTTTTTAAAGCTCTTCTCCACTCAAAATTTAAATCCATGTTCGTTTTACTTTTGTTAAAGGCTTAGCATTGTCTCTGAATGCTGAAGTTAGGGACAGTATCTGTTTAACTCATTTTGTGTAGCACCTCATAAAAGTAGTTCCAAGTGCATCAAAGATTTAGTGTTTATCTTAGTGACTAATGTCCAAAATTTATTTTACTATCATCCTTAAAGATGAAGGTACCCGCTTCATTTAAATGCAGCTTCATTAAACTTTACTTGAGGGAAGAATAACAACGGATCATTTTAAATCATTTTATACCAATTAAAAATTAAAAAGCCAAAATTCTTTTTTGCGTGTTGATTCTAATGAGCCCTGCAGAAGGCTAATTTCAACTCAAAAGGTTCCTCTTCATTATTTTGTAAAAATGCTAATGCCCACTGTCCACGGGACTGTGGGGAAAGATATGCTGTTGGTAGCACTAGAAATTGGTTCAATCTTTCTGGACAGCAGCCTAGTGACATGTAATAAGAACCGTAAAACTGTTCATACCCTCTGACCTGGTAATTCCACTCTGGGGAATAAACCCAAAGAAAGAAAGAATAATTGGCCGGGTGATGCTCAACACACCACTATTTGCATGAGCGAAGACGGGAATGCTTTGCTCCGGCGCTGGGGGGTGGGGGTGGGGACGGTACAGGAAGCTTTCACAGGCAACAGACAATTCAGGATTATGCTACCCTGTAATCATCACTAGGCTCCCAGCATTTACAGAAATGGAAGAAATGACTTCTGGAGACCGAAGTAGAGATTTAAAAGTAAGAAAATGAAAAAAAAAAAAAAAAAAAAAGAAAAAGTGTCCATCTGATCTTTTTTCTTGTTACAACGAAAGGTGGGTAAACCTCTGAGGCTGACCCTGGTTTGAACCAGCAAACCCTGTATCTGTTTTCTCTCTACTAGCCTATTTGTCTACAGCAGCTAAATGGTCTTTCTTTTATTATTATTTTAAAACAAACAAAAAAACCTTACACATAATCACTCTTACCAATGCTGAGGGGGAAAAAAGATGATTTCAGTGATGCCATCTAACTACCAATATTCTTTTTGGAAAATATTATAGACTGCCCCCCCCAAAACCCACCTCTCTAAAAAACAAAACAAAACCCAATCTAACTGCTAAATCTTTTGACACTGCAAAGACCCCTGACTTTTAACTTGAATGATCTGTTGGGAGTCGGTGGACCGGAACGAACAATTCTCTTCCAGTGATGTGAGAAACAGGATATTCGTGCTTGAGAAAAAAAATTGTTCTTCCTCTAGATGTTAAATACTATTAAGCTCCCACTAAGAAACCATTTTAAAAATAAAAAATGCAAGTGGCGTTCTTCAACTGTTAGCAACTCTTCACCTAGACACTGACAGGTCTCTTTGGTTTCCTCGAGTTTGCAAGCCTAAGAGTGTGATGAAAAGCTGATGAAAATGTCTTAAACAATGAATTCTTCCGCTTCATGATAACCATAGTGTTTGGAAATAAAATCATGTCCAATCAATACCACTTAGCAGATATTTGATGTTTCACAATAGGACTCTTTTCCAGAGTAGAACTGCTACCCTTCTCACTAACATTTAAAATAACTAGGATTATCTTAGCTGTCCGAAGCTTGGCAGGTTCAGCTTGTACTTTCAAACAGCATTAATTCTTGGCACTCAGAAGAAGGGATAAAAGGTAAAGATATGAATGGAGATCTTTATTCCACCTGATCTATCAAGGATTAGCTCATTCTTTTCCAGTCCATGCCTGCACGCTAGTGAAGAGGAAGGCTAAGCTGTAACTGATGTAATTAGAAACCACAAGCTAAGAATAAAATAGCCCTTTATTAATCACCCCCATTTACTATAAATTTACCAAAAATATAATAATCTTTGAAACAATTAAATGTGGTTTTTTCCACCTGTGTGTAATCAAAGAGTAGTGGCTAGAGAGAGAGTCTGGTTAGGATTATGCTTTCCCTGAAAACATTATCTTAAGTGTCAGTCTAACACCAGTTTTGAGAGGGGCCAGCTCTGCCCTGTGCACACTGTAGGGAGAAGTGGCCAAGCCATCATAAAGGAGAGCTCCTATGGATGGAATGGGACGCATGATGGGTGCTTCCTCCTCGATCCTGCTGCCACAGCTTTGGCAAGCTCTAGGAAAAGCCATCTTACAAACAAGGTGAAGTGATAACAGAAGGCACATATTTAACCACTATCAGCACTGCCTCATTCTCTCTAAATTTCATGTGTAACATACATACAACACAAGAGAACACTAGAGCTTCTTAATTCTCAAAACAAACAGCAGGCTATCAAGCTTCCTTTGGCAGCACCCGGGAGACAGTGTAAGGACCGGGGCTCACAGGCTGGCCCTGCTGGAACTGCAGACTGGCTACCATACTGCTCAAGGAACGAGGGGATAATGCACCCCACCTACCACCTTACCACCGACAGAGTTCAACGGATACATGAAGGGAAGAACGCACACAAAAAGGGAAAAGAGAAGGGACCCCGTTCAGCCTTCCACCTCACCTGGGACGCAGGCAGGATTATCTCAGGTCCAGGCATTCCTCCTCTTCCCCGATTCCCACCCTCCAGGACAGATTCTTCTGGACCACGGCAGGGAAGCTGCTAGGATCCCACACTCCCTGTTTATTCCATGGGCCACGGGGGCGGGTCACTGAAACTACTCGAGTCTCAAAGCAAGCATGTGAATAAGTGATGTTGTCTGGGACAGCAGCCCTACCCTGGCAGGGACTCATACCCTGAGCATATCGTCAATCCTCACCTCCCCAGAACCCTCTTGTCCACTGGCAGTGGTGATGCTCCTGGCTGCTCCCTCACGCCCAAAGTGGCACCGTGAGTCGTGGAGCCTTTTCTCACTGTTATTTCTTCTTGCACTCCTTCTGAAATGAGCAAGTGCGTATGTGACGGGTAGTTCATTATGACTGGCTCAGCTGATGTGTCTCATCCACGAAGGCAGCACTGGGTGATACATACAATCCAAAGATTCAAAGATCCTCTAATTCACTGTGTTTTAATCAAAATATACTCAGTATCAAAACCTAAACATAGTGTGGCCTTCTTCGCTTTCATGGCAACATTCTGAGATAAATCTTCACATTGACTAATTCTGCTCTGTCTTCCTCATCACTGAAATAACCACAACACCGACTTTGAAGAAATCCCCTAAACTATCTGGGCAATGAACTTAAACACCAGTTTCCTTATCTGTAAAATGAGGCTAACAACAGGTCACTGTGATAATCACTGAGTACAGAGTAGTTTCCTTACCTCCTTTGTCTTCAATTTCAGTGTCTTCACGTTAGAAGATCCTTGCTTTTGAAGGTGCCAGAATCCAATCAGTATTTAGTACAAGATCTGTTCCCTCCAGGCCACACATAATGTGCCTTGGGAGAGCCAGGAACCAGGGATACACACTTTACTTCACTTGGGGCCTACATGACAGCCAGAGTGTCAAATCCAGGAGGCAAATGACCTGGTCCTCATTTGGACAACAGGACCCTCGTTACATAAGCTCTGCTTTTTTCATTTTTTGAGAAGGGGTGTCCAATCAAAATGAAGCAGCAGAATACCTCTGGACATACCAGACCAAAACATAGTGTTGTTATCCAATGATCAAGCCAACCATTCCTTCAGGCAGCAGTATTTGAAAGCAGGAAGAATCTTCCTTTTGAGCCTAAGCTTTGTCCTAAAAGTTGAAAACTCTGGCAAGTACTAGGTACAGGCTTCAATGTCCCCAAAGAAATAGGCGTCTCATTGTTCCTAATCTACAACGATTGGGTACCTGGAGCCCTGATGGGATGAGGCTTGCTGGGGTACCAGAAGCTGACCTTCAGTCACAAGGCAACAAAGCGGGGCTAGGGTGAGGTTGTGTGGGTTTTGCCAGAAGACCATCTCTTACTATCCGAAGACCTTGGGCAAGTGCCTTACCCTCTCCGTGCCTCCATCTCCTCATCTGTACAATGGGGACACAGTACAGCACTTAGGATGGTTCTACACAAAGCTTTGGGGCCCCATTAAGCCCGATGCATCTGAAAAGCCCACACTACCATTGTACACAGCTGTACCATTTGGCCATCCACATGTGTGTCCCACAGACTCAGCACTTCAGCACAGGATGTGGTCCGAATTGAGCTCTATTCCTAGCATCACTCCCCTCAGCTGCCCCCATCTATACCCATCCTGCCCTGCTTAATCTTTCTTGAGTGCTTGTCATCTCTGGTCCAGCTCTTCCTCTCCGAAGAGGCAGACCATTTTCCCACCACATACATGTACTGACAAGGGCAGGAAGGCTGAGGGGGTCCTGTTCCCAGGCCCAGCTCTGCTCATTCTGGAGGGTCTGTTAGGCCGGGCTGAGCCCAGTTCCCAACAGTGGCCACCTAAGAACAAGTGTGGAAAGACCATGAGCTCTGCCGTCAGACATGGCACCTCAGTAAACACCTCTGAGCATCAATTTCTTTCACTGTAAAAGGAGGTAATAATGATGTATTTCATAAAGTTTCTCAGAGGATAGAAGAGATGATAAATGACAAAATCATTGGTAGACATGAAGACTCCTCTCCCCTGGTGTGAGTCTGTGCACTTCCCTAAGGAAGGAGTGTGATTTAGTCTCTGTCCTCCACTGCCTAAGACAGGACCAAGAAATTAGTAAGACTTTTATTAAACACTGGTTGGGAAAGAAAGAAAAAAAAAAAAAAACGATTTAGTGTCAACACAGCTCAAGCTTCCCTGAATATTTTCAGACAAGTTTCAATTTCAATGTTCAGAGAAAGGTGACTTGTACTTTGTTCGTCTTTCTTTACACACCAGAAGGCTAAAAGTAAAGATGAATTCCGAACTGAAACCCAAGCCTGTTATATTGTGTTTTCCTGGGACTTCAGGTACACATGACATTACCTGAGGCTGGGCCAAATGGGAAGGGACTTGGCTGAACCAGGAACAGGGGCAGAGCAAGGAGAACCTCCTCGAGAAAGAAACAGAAAGTCTATTAGATAAAACACTAACACCTGGTAAGCTGAAATTCAGCCAAGAACATCTACTGTACACTACCTAGCACGGTGCGGTGCACCCAGCAGGTGCTTAATACGGGAGTGAAAAAGACCATGGAATGTGGTCTTCACAAGACATGCTGCCACCACAAAACAGGGCTAACTCACACACTGGCAAAGAGAGTCTCAAGCCTAAAACCAGTTTTGAGGATTTTAAAGTGCAAAGGCTTTCTGTCATTTTGTCTGTATTTATTGGAAGCACTCTGGGCACCGACACAAGGAGAAAAGCCGCATCAAACACACCCCGAGGCGTGATCTCAGCCAAAGAGCCTGGCTCTGGACGAGCCCACAGGACCACGTTCCTTGAGGACTCTGCAACGCAAACCACATATGGTACCACAGCTGGGTGGTCACAGGTGCAACTGCATTTGAAAACAGAGTTTAAACAGGTGTGTGATCATCTCAGAAACCAAGGCAGACCAGGCTAACAAGAGGCTCCACAAGTCACCTCTGGAAGAGAGTTCTCATTTGATTCTGGGAAAGCGGTTTTCTCAGATACAAAAAGAATCAAACCCACAAAGCAGGCGCGGCATTCCCCCCCCCCCAGAAACTACGTTGGCTCTGTCCAGATATTTTGCAACAAGAGACATTTTAAAGTAGCTTTGCTGAGAGTTTCCTTCACACTGAGAAGAAAGAATTGCAGATGCTTCAACCTTAAAGGGTAATGTATGATGAAAATCTCCACCTTCATGGGACTCTTGTTAAGACTAAGAAAATAGATTAAAGTTTTGGAGTCAACACCACTTCCAGGAGAGCCAGGCATGAGGAGAGGGAATGCAGCTGCTTTCTCACCTGGGGCCCGAAATGAGCTCGGTTTCCGGCTAATCCACTAGCCTGCAGTCAGCCTTTCATTGTGGAATTACATCATCTCTGATAAAACATGCTGTTTAACAAAATATCTAAGATGTGCAGCTTCAGCCGTATGGCTTTGAACTCTTTCATGGAAGCAACCTAAGTGTCCGTTGACAGATGAATGGATAAAGAAGATGTGGCACATATATACAATGGAATATTACTCAGCCATAAAGAGAAACGAAATTGAGTTATTGGTAGTGAGGTGGATGGACCTAAAGTCTGTCATACAGAGTGAAGTAAGTCAGAAAGAGAAAAACAAATACCGTATGCTAACACATATAAATGGAATCTTAAAAAAAAATTGTTCTGTAGAACCTAGAGGCAGGACGGGAATAAAGATGCAGACCTACTAGAGAATGAACTTGAGGACAGGGAGGGGGAAGGGTAAGCTGGGACAAAGTGAGTGAGTGGCATGGACATGTAAACACTACCAAATGTAAAACAGATAGCTAGTGGAAGCAGCCGCATAGCACAGGGAGATCAGCTCGGTGCTTTGTGACCACCTAGAGGGGTGGGATAGGGAGGGTGGGAGGGAGGGAGATGCAAGAGGGAAGAGACATGGGGATATATGTATATGTACAGCTGATTCACTTTGTTATAAAGCAGAAACCTAACACACCATTGTAAAGCAATTATACTCCAATAAAGATGATAAACAATATTCAGATACTTTGCAAGGAAATAAATAAAAGAGAAAGTTCACAAGCCATTTCACAAGTAGAACTTGTGTAAAAGTTGCAGCTTATAATTTGAAAAGAAATACTGTGCCCCAAACGATATGCTAGTAGCAGGGTAGAAGACTGTGTCCAGTAAATTATTTTACCTTTACTGTCAGGAGATGATGCCTTCTTCAAAAAAAAAAGCAAATGCAAAACTCCATCAGTATTGGCTATTAATACTATGCCAACTTTTCCTTCTCTGTCTAACTAGGATTACAGGAAATTTAAAATGAGTAATTATTAGTATTTTTCTCTGGTACAGAAGAAGGAAGCAAACACCAGGACACATTTAAATAACATATACCAGATGAAATCAATCAGGATAGAAAATTCCAGGCATTTCCAGACAGGAGAATACATGCTTACTCAGTCACACAGGTTGTTTCACCTCCTAATTACAACACAGCCATCATGGGTGGATAAGATAGTTCAGATTACAGGCTCAAGAATACGCTCTCTTGGAACGGTCCATGTTAAGGGTGAAGAGAAACAAGAAAGTAGCACAAACTATGTTTTTCCTAAAGAGTATTTACACACTTTGCATAAGAACTCAACTGCTAAAAAAACAAATCATATATGTCTTTCTTAAAACATTTTTCTATTTGTTTAAAATGCCTTCTGTTCAACTAGATCCCAAGAAAGGACTTCAACGCTAAAGAGGTTTAATCTGTGGGTGATATAAGGCATTCACGGAATGTGATTGTGCCCTCCCCTCTCCAGGGGTTTATGATATTTTTTAATTGTTTCAGGAGAGAAGACCTCACGTCTTGACAAGTATTTTAGTTTGCTTTCAAGGTAAGATTTTCCTTTTCCCCCCCAACTACATCCTGTCTGAAACTAAACTTAACTGTAGCCTTTTTTTAGGGACTTCTCAGAACAACCCATGTTCTCTTTGGGCGAGAAGCTTCTGGGCAGGACCTGCTGGTGCTGGTCGACCAAGCTCAGCTCTGAACTAAATGAAGGAAACCAACGCTGGCAGGTATTTATCAAAGTATAAGACAACTTTCATTTAATTCTTCCTCCCAATGGTCAAAACAATTGGTCTCCTTTCAGGATTTTGTTTCCTGCTTAAGGAAATTTTTTTTTTATTGTGGTAAAATACACATAACGTAAAATTTACCATTTTAACCACTCTGAAGTGTACAGTTCAGCAGTATTAAATATATTCACGATGTTGTGCACCCGTAACTACCCAACCATCCATCTCTGGAACTTTGTCACCTTTCCAAACTGAAACTCTGCACCGATTAAACAATAACTCCCCCCATCCCCTCTGCCGGGCCCCTGGTAACCACCCTTTTACTTTCTGGTTCTATGAATCTGACTGCTCTAGGTACCTCATGTAAGTGGAATCATACAGTATTTGTCTTTCTGTGACTGGTTTATTACACTTAACATAATGTCTCCAAGGTTCATCCATGTTGCAGCATGTGGCAAAATTTCACTCCTTTTTTTTTTTTTTTTTGTGGTACACGGGCCTCTCCCATTGCGGAGCACAGGCTCCGGACGCGCAGGCTCAGCGGCCATGGCTCACGGGCCCAGCCGCTCCGCGGCATGTGGGATCTTCCCAGACCGGGGCACGAACCCGCGTCCCCTGCATCGGCAGGCAGACTCCCAGCCACTGCGCCACCAGGGAAGCCCTCACTCCTTCTTCATGCTGAATAACATTTCATTCTAAGTACAGCCCACATTTTGTTTACTCAGGCATTTATCAGTGGACATATGGATTGTGTCTGCCTTTTGGCTCTTGTGGATAATGCTGGTTATGAACACTGGTGTTCAAATATCTGTTCAAGTCCCTCTTTTCACTTTTTTTGTGTGTATACCCAGAAGTGGAATTGCTGGATCATATGTTAATTCTATTTTTAAGTTTTTGAGGAACCACCATACAGTTCTCCACAGCAGGGGCACCATTTTACATTCCCAACAGCAATGTACAAGGGTTCCAATTCTCCACATCTTCAGCAACACTGGTTATTTTCTGGGGTCTTTGTTTGTTTGTTTTTTAATAATAGCCATCCTAAGGGGTGTGAAGTGTGGGATTTTGTCTTTTGATCTTTTTACACTAATCCTTTCCTGCACTGCATCCTCTCTTCCCCAACCCTGACCTACCACCCAGTCTGTTTTATCATCACCAAACTTAACTGAAGAACTAGCCCACTGCCCACTACTCACTGGGTTATGCCTGGCAAACTGGTAGCTGTTTCACTCCCAGAAAAGCTTTCTCAAGGTCACCCATAGCCTGCTGGTCCCCAAAGCCAATGGCCAGTTGCAGTCTTTCCCTCTTTGCTCAGGAGCACTGACACCTAACATGTCCTCTCCCATTCATCCCCCTCAGCTGCCCTCCAGGCTTTCTGCCCTCCTGGACCATCCTTCCCCAACACCAACCCTAGACACAGACTCTCCAAACTATTCCACTTGGTCCTCTCATCCACATAAGCTTTAAACATCACCTCCTTGCAAATGACTTCACAATTCCTATCTCTTGCCCCGATTTCTCACTGAGAACCACTTCTGTATATTAAATATTGGCAGAACATCTCCACCTGGCTGAGTTTCCTTCAATGGAACCTCACCTGTTTAGAAATGAACCCACCATCTTCTCCTCTCTTGGGTCCTGAGCATGCCCACATCATCTGCAGCTCAGGCTCTCTCAGACCCACCCTCCAACCTAAGCCACTGCTCTGTCCCGCTCTCTTGAACTGCACAGAGCCCTCCTGCATCTCCCTCCCTTCCATTTACCCTCATCTGCTAGTATCTGGTTGCCCTGTCTAGTCTTTTCTACTTCATCTTAATTTATCCAGTATGGCCAGTTAGTTATTCTTCCAGAAGCATATCTCTAACAAGATGTTTCTTTCTAAATAAACACCTATGGAGACTTCTGAAGAGCTGAGAGTACAAAAATAGATCTCTGTGACAATGAACCTGAACCCTCAAGAAAGGTTCAGCATCCTGAAGGCGAGAAAGAAGAGAATCCATTTTGTAAATGTCTCTGTCATCAGAGACTGGGAGGCAGAGAACTTTGGCAATCACAGGAGAAATTATGAGTTGTTTAGAAAATTCATTTATGCAAAAGAGATCATTGTTCAGTGACGGCAAGTTAATGTGACCTCATGAATCTATCCTTAAACCCAGTCCTTGGACGGATGTAACTTCACTCTGGACACTAACAGAAATACCACAAGGACAGAAGCTGGAAGACAGTATACAGACATTTTTTTTCTCCAGAAAAAAAGAAGCTTATAAAACCGCGACCTTAAAAAAAAGGTAATATGGTGTCGTTGGACAGATTTTGCATAGATTGCTTTCGTTATTGTGGACTGGTTGATGACTGACTGACTGACTGAAGATGTGACAACACAATAAATAAGGTTGATTCTACAGATGGACATAGAACTCTGGCCCCAACAATGAGCCAATCCACATTCTTCTCAAGCACACCTGAAACATTACTACAAAATGACCATGTACTGATCTACAAAGCCAAGTCTCCACAAATTTCAAAGATGTGTATCTTTCAAACCTTTGAAGTCTTGGAGATTTAAGTCTGTAGTCTATCAGAGTAACCACTAAGAAAAAAACCTTTCAGCTTTAAAAAAATGATAATGAAGAATATAAATTTCACTGACTCTGACTAACCAACAGGCCAGCATTTGGCCACAACATAATTGATTGCACCCTTAATGCTACTGTTGAAAGTAGTTAAGTGCCCAGGCACTGATTCCAACCCACACACTCCTCCTCGATCCCACATTCCAAGTAGATCAGGTATTTTCACACTTGGTTCATCTTCAGTGAAGACTGTAATTAAATCTTTAATTTGAAAACAAGAGCGGAAGTCCGGCACTCGCAGCATGATTGGCCGCCCTCAAAGCTTAGAGCAAAGAGCAATCAAGTACCAAATGGCGACCTCTGCTCCTTCAAGCTCAAGTAATCTGCTCATTTCAGAAGGTAACAGCTCGTCTCAAAACTGACAAATTTACATGTGGAAGTGCTTTCCACAGTTATCTGCAAGCTTCCTGGGGATCAGAAACATTATTTAAATTACATAAACTGTCAAGTTTATGTGCTGCCTGGCCTTTTGATTACACCGTAATTTTTAAAGCATACATTTCAGAACATGCTGTATTTCATATTCAAGGTGTTGGGAGAGACCTCTTAGGGAGCTGAGTACCCAGGAACACAATGACAACTGCTGGTCCTCTTTACGTCTTAACACTCTTCTTAAGCATTGACGAAGGCAGTGTGGTGCTAACTGGTTACTTAACTCATGGAATATGTCTTGAGCATCTGCTCTGTGCCCAGCACGGTTGTAGATGAAGAGAATACAGCCATGAATAAAACAAGTCTCTGTTCTCATAAGGAAAAAACCAGGGACACCTGTAATCAGAGACACCTGGGAGCAGATTCTTACTGTTGATGTGACTGCGGGCAGTAACTGAACACTATGAACCTCAATTCTGGACATTCGTTAATGGAAAACAACTAAAATATATTCAGTCAACACTATTCCTTCCTCCGCTTTTCCCTTTCCATAATAAGGGAGCAGTAAGTACTTCACAGGTACACCAGGCACCATCTGAAGCAAAATCAGGAGGAAGGTGAATTGTTTCTCAGTTACCCTTTTACCTGACCCTTTGCACCTCCCTCACCTCTGTGCACTTCTTTTCTGTTCTTAGGTATCCGGTGCTCCCTGATCCTCTCCCCTGGTCTCCTCTCTGCCAAATGACACCTTACCCCTCCTCCCACCCCCTCCACACACAGTTCTATTCTCTCAGTTTACTGCTTACTCTCTCAAGAGTTTACTCTTGATGAAAGGCATCCGGTTAAACTACTTCACTCAAGAGGTGAACTCAGGCTTCGGGCTCTAACCTCCTGTTGGTATTCTCATTTCAAAGCGGTAGCTTCTAGACATTGCAGAGATGTCACCTTTTGGGGCAGAGCAAATTTCTAAAGTGTTGCCTATACCACTCAGTATACAGAAGGTACTGCTATTAAGTGGGTGGATCCTAGAGTTTTACTTTTACTATGTCAGGTTTCCATAATTTATAGAAAAGACGCATCCTTGCCAAGTAAGGTTCTGGTCCCAGCCTGGTCTGCATCCCCAACCTAGAATGGTGTCACAGCCTTTCCAAGTATCTACCAGTACGGGAATCTCAAGCTGATAATCAGCTTCCCCTCCACTTGCTTTCCAGGAGCTTAATTAGAATGTAGTCCTGTGGCTAACCAGAAAACGACTGGTATTTAAAGAACTGACATTATAAGACGGTTATTTTCGGCTAACAGTAAGTCTCATGTTTTCTAGCGCTTCAATGAGGCTCCAGGATTGTTTCTTTTTTCTTTTTTTTTTTTTTTTTTTTTTTTTTTGCGGTACGCGGGCCTCTCACTGTTGTGGCCTCTCCCGTTGCGGAGCACAGGCTCCGGACGCGCGGGCTCAGCGGCCATGGCTCACGGGCCCAGCCGCTCCGCAGCACGTGGGATCCTCCCGGACCGGGGCACGAACCCGTGTCCCCTGCATCGGCAGGCGGACTCTCAACCACTGCGCCACCAGGGAAGCCCGAGGCTCCAGGATTGTTATGTGTCAGAGCAGAGAATAAAATGAACTTCTAATTATTTTCGTTAGGAAAGATTGCTATTTGTAACACTGAACCAGATAAAATTGTGAGAAAAAGAAAAGACACGAACATTAGCATTAGCTAATGAATGTGGCTGGTAGTTAAGGGGGAAATTTTTTATAGTGCTAAACCAAGGTCATCCATTTATTTAAAAAGTTCTTAGAACCTTTTGTGAAAAAACAAACTATCAGATATCACAGGTTTTAATTTGCTTTAATAAACATGTATTGTTTTCATAGTAATAAAAAGTGATATAAAAGACAGAAAGCAAGGATGAAAGGAAATCAAAGAAAATAGGCCACCGCTGGGAGCACCGCTCTCCACTCCTGCACTGTAGGAGTGAACTGCTTTCTTTATTGAGTGCAGGCTGGTAGACCCTGGGGCAATGAAACAGGACGCCTTAGGAAGGATGGACTACAGGCCCCAGCAGGAGCTGGTAAGTGCTGACTTAGGTAAGCAGGCCTGTGAAATGAGGTTCAGCCCACGGTATTTATTAGCATAATTATTAATAATCATCGCTATCATTCACTGAGCCCCTATCATGTTCCAGGCATTGTACTTATCATCTCCACAAAAACCCTTTGGGGAGGTGGGCATTAATATCCTCATTTGGCAGATTTTAAAAATTGAGGCTCAGAGAGGGTGATTAACATCCAGGGTCACACAAGTGCTGAAGAGTCAGAGCCAGATTCTGTACTCAGGACTTGAACCTGGGACTGTCCACCACAAGGCCGCAGTACATTACGATGGGTTTGCCGGTTTGATTTCTCACGCAGCCTACTCTGCTGACACAACCCAGGGAGCCCTCTGCCATGAGCCCTCCTCTTCTTCATATTCCAAACTCCCCTCCAGAAAGCCATGATTTTGCTGAAAGAGACAGCTTTGAAACCCAAGCATCACCTGAGCTGCAGGTTTGCCTTCTGAAAATGAATCCAGGAAAGCAGCTATCCAGGGGGTCCCAACTCCCACATCTTTTCAATCTACTTTCCAAGCAAAAGAGGTTTCAGGGACCCAACATGTAATTCGGTGGAGTGAAGGGCTGGGGAAAGGTATCCATTTGCTGCCTATCGGATGTTTCAGAAAGTAAAGTAGGAGACGCTTGGGAGAACGCTGCAGCCTCTTCAAAGGCGACCCCCTGTTGCACAGCCTTCTGAGCCCCGAAAAAGCAGAGCACAGAGGAGGGATGGTCTCTCCTGGGCAGCAGGGAGGCTGCCAGGGGCTGTGGGGGGGATGCTGACTTCTACCAAGACCCCCAGGCCTCTGGTAGGAGAGTCGGAAACAGAACCATAGGATCTGGGAATTTGAGAGCAACCAGACACCAAGATATCAAAAAGAGTGATATCAAAAAAAGAGGTCTTAGGGACTTCCCTGGTGGTCCAGTGGCTAAGACTCCATGATCCCAAGGCAGGGGGCCCAGGTTCTGTCCCTGGTCAGGGAACCAGATCCCGCATGCTGCAACTAAAAGATCCCAATGCCGCAATGAAGATCCCACGTGCCACAACTAAGACCCGACATGGCCAAATAAATAAAACGTTTTTTTTAAAAGGGGGTCTTATTTTTCCCAAGTTACACTGGCCTGAGGAGAGGAGAAGGAAGGGGCACAGAAGACCCCTACTAATAAAAAAGTGTTGCTTTTCCCTTCATCTGATTTAAGATAATGATGACGAGTTCAGCAAAGTGCACACCTGGAGGAAGGACAGCAGGGTGCAGGTGGGCTCCCAGGTGGATCCGTCCCATAGGCCTCACGTTCACTAAGCACAAAGGGGCACAAGAGGGCTGAATTCTGGGCCGATCCATACAGGAGAGTTTTCAGAGTAGACAAGTAATTACCCAATTCCACCTCCTATGACCTTCCATGAAGGCAGGACAGAGACAGTGAAAAATGAACCAGTCACCCCAGCAAGCTCCAGCACCTCCCGGTCAGCAGTATCAAGGGCTCCTGATACATCTAACAGAAACGCCACAGGGCCGGACCGGGGCCACCAGCAGGAAAACCTATCCATCAGCAAAGCTAACACAGTGCAGTTCAGGCTCAAATCTAAAACCAGAGCGCCGGGACGGGTTAGCAGTACAGTAACACACTCCTGGATTCTACGGAATTTTTAAGACTGTACTGTCCCTTAGGTGAGTCATGTTTGGGGCCTCAGTTTCCACATCTATAAAGTGAGGGGGTTCAGCTCAGTGGCTTCCAACTGCTCTCTCAGAACTAAAATTCTTTGTGTTAATGACTTCTGAAATCTCCATTTCTTTTAAGCTCTAAAGGCTTAAGTGCCTACTTAAAGTCAGAATTAATCAAGTACAAAACAGAACTAATTCAGTATCAAGTGATTACTCCTGAAGATATGGAGACCTTTCTTCCCTAGTGGAGACATTAACATTTTCTCTGTCAATCATGTACTAAGCTTTTCCCAGTCACTGGGATTCAGCCACTGAACAGGAGGTTCACCTCCTCCATCTCTGTGCTGATACAGAAGATGAGCTTCTGGTGACATGTGACAGCCTCTGCCTCACAATCAATCGCTGACTTTGCTGGGACACTTGGCCGAAATCTGATCATTAGCTAACTTTTCACAATGAATTTCCTAACACTAATTTGTTTGATATGTCGCTTGGCTCAGTCTATGAATCCAGTCCTTAGAAGAGTGTCAATCGCTGCTTTGTTGTGTGAATCTGAACTATTGCCCAATATGACCTTGCAGACCTGGACACACGCCTATTACAGAGAGAGGACACATCTTCAACTTTTCTTACAAAGGAGACAGCAGTGGAAATATAACTGTCCCCCAGGCTATGTCAACAAGAAAGCAGTTGTCTTCTCCTGTTTTTTGGTCTGTTTTCTCCAAGACTAGATCCTCTAGTAAGGAGAACTCAGCTACAAGAGATGAAAACCGCTAGTCTTTCCAAGCACCTTTGCTTGTGCATATGAGCTGGTGTTTTTATAGGGAGACTGACTGGGATTCAGCAGAAGTTGGCTATTAGGGAGGATGGACTACACTGGAGTGGCTTGTCTTGCAACCCGTGTGACCTGCTCTTGTACTCAGTTTGTGGAGAGAGGAGGGAGCAGTGGTGGACGAAACGGTCCAGCCACTAGGCATCTCAGGCACTGTCCAGATGCTGGCTGAGGGTACCTCCCTTACTGCAAGGCCTCTCAAGAGGTACTCTGGCTTCCTGATGGAAATAAGACCCACTGGACTCCACCATCCACCCACCAGATAGACAACAACGTATATATTCAAATATCACCACTAGCAGAGGTTTGGGAGAAAGTGGTACTTTCATGCACTGCTGCCAGGAGCATAAACCAGTGCAGCCAGTCTTGGGGGTAACTTGGCAGTATTTAACACAATCTAAAATGCAGGCTTCTCTGAAATGTCCCTTCCTAGCATCTCCCCAGAAAAACACCAGTACCTGGGTACAAGCAGACTGCAGCATTTAAAACAACATGATTGTCAATAAAGAAGGAAATTAATCAACATACTATGATCCTTCCAAACTTTGAAATAGTACATGCCAGTTAAAAAGAATGAAGTAGGGCTTCCCTGGTGGCGCAGTGGTTGAGAGTCCGCCTGCCGATGCAGGGGACACGGGATTGTGCCCCGGTCCGGGAAGATCCCACATGCCACAGAGCGGCTGGGCCCGTGAGCCATGGCCGCTGAGCCTGCGCATCTGGAGCCTGTGCTCTGCAACAGGACAGGCCACAACAGTGGGAGGCCCGCGTACCACAAAAAAAAAAAAAAAAAAAAAAAAAAGAATGAAGTAGATCTACATGCACCAACGTGAAAGGTCTTTAAGACCAACTGATGACTAAAAAAAGTAGATCTGAACAACAATCTATTCACTATGATGACCCCCCTTACGTTAAAAAGCCAAGAAAACTATGTATTTCTACAAAAACACATATCCTCATAGCAAAAAGTCTGAAATGACATATATTAAGAGTTTAATATATGTAATTGTTGTAATTGATGTAATTGTTAAAATAAGTGAGATAAGGGAAGAGTAGGCCATAGCACAGTTCACATACCAAGATTACAACTGGTGGAAAAATACGCATGTGTATTCAAAAAATAAACCTTGTTAGGAATTACAGAGAAAATGAAAACAGCAATGTTCTATCCAGTTAAGAAAAAAAAAGTTATTTTAACTGTACATTCAGAATGTTCTTAAAAACCAGTTTTCCAAAGTTATTTTTGACCGCTGTCTTTTAAATCTGACTTAAAGAGCACTTTTTAGATGAACAAAGTACAAAAGAGAGCTGTATAGCAAGTGTCATCTTGATGGAAGTATGAAATGGCTGACTGCAAACTAGAATGAAAGAAAAAACACAAATTAACTACAGCAGTTATATTGTTCATATAAACTAATTAAACTATTTTGACTTTTGAAAATTCTACTTTGCAAAAGATCTGACTCACTGATAAAATGTGCAGTGGGTATCATTACTATTCCCAATTTGTTTTAATACAGCAGGTCTTTATCAGAGGACAATTCCTTAGGTTAAGTTAGTCATTTTCAGGTGTGTACATGAGGCCACTAGTTTACTAAATTATCTTGTTAATAAGTAGTCATACACCTTCCAAAGCAAACAACTGGACAACTAGAATAAAAATATACTATAATGTCTATGTTTGAAACATTATAAAATAGCAACGTTTTATGACACATACCGTGTTATTATAAGTGTGTGATATTATAAGAGGGTCACAAATATGGTATTTGGAATAAAGCCAAATTTAAAGCACTTCAGTAACAACCAAGGTGCTTGAAGCAGACTTGGTTCCATGTATACAAAAGAGGTGGTAACTTACAAGAGTGATTTGAGAATCAGGGGAAAAAAGAGATCCTGTCCCTAAAATATGCCTGCCGCCAAAGGAGCAAAATATCTGAAATTCCACCATTAAAGATTCATTTCTTCAGAATAAAAACTGATGTCCTTTTAAAATTCAAATACTGAGGAGGACTAAGACATAAAATCAATATTATTTTACCATGTTACTTATCAAATTGTTTTTTCTCAAAAGAGGCACGGGCAAGAGGGGAGTAAGCTACAGAAATAAGAAAAAGTCCACGTGTATATGTGTACTTACTGTGAGAATACTGGAGGAGAAATGACAAAAGTTGCAACACTACTGATCATTCCCTTTCACTCCTGGAATTGGTCCTGCCTGGAACACTTTCAACCGTAACCTTTCTAAGAATTCTGGCAGGCTCAAAACCAATCCGGAACATTCAATTAAGAAGACCATGGAATTAATGAAAAACCGATACAAGTTCCTACAATTTATTAAGCCCTAACCATGTGCCATATGCAGTGCTATGCCCATTATATACATTACTTAATTCACACTAAAAAGAAACTGCATGAAATGCATACTATCACCTCCAACTTACAGATGGAAAAACTAAGGTTTAGAAAGAGAAGACACCTGCCCAAGGTCATGTGGCACTAAGTGACAACCCACGTTTGGGAGACACCAAACTCAATGCTCTGAACCATTATGCAAATATACAAAGGAAAATGAAATAATTTGAACACGAATCAGTGCTTAGGCCCCAAAGCAAACCACATTCTCTCATACCTTTAAATTCACCTTTTCTTTAAATAGATATATTTCCGTTAAGAAAGGTAAAAACAGCTTCTTTCTCACGGTGATTTTTCTGCCTTTCTTAACCAAAATAAATCTTCTCTAGAATGGGGAATTTCATCAGTAAATTGGAATCCGCTGGAAAATCTTCAACACATTAGTTTTAACTAAT
Source organism: Kogia breviceps (assembly GCF_026419965.1). NCBI lineage: Eukaryota > Metazoa > Chordata > Mammalia > Artiodactyla > Physeteridae > Kogia > Kogia breviceps. Next base: position 71,248,418 of record NC_081317.1, read on the forward strand.
CCTCCCAGGCCCCCTTTTCCCCTGGTGGATGTTTCAGATGAAAAGGAAGTCCATTTGGAAATGGAACATATAATATCCCACCCTCCCAATGAATTTCAGACTTTAAGAAAATAAAAATAACTCATAGTACCCCAAATCCAGGGTATAGGTGGCTATGTGTGTTAAGTTCATGGAAAACAGAGTTGGGGAAACACACTGTCATGGGTGAGTTCAAATGATATTCCTATAAATAGACTGTAAAAGATGCCTCTTATGCCCAAAGAACATCCTATTGGCATCTTCTGTGTAAGTTTCAAGTCACCTCCCTGTGGCAGCACCTTGTACAGAGTGGACGGTGGGCCACTTACTTCCTGCCCCCAGGCTTCTCTGATGCCACAGACACTATGCTCCTTCAAGCACGTGTGCAAATCAGAAGTGAGGGGGCTTAATGCCTTAATGCTCCTCCTGGGAGCCTGTGGATAAATGCCTCTCCTGCAGTAGTATCCTCAGGTACAGGACTCTGAGAGGCTCTCTAGGAGCTCCCCAGAAGGTCCCAGATCTAACACCTGTTGCTGCCTGCCAGGACTCCTGTAACACAGCTTGATGTTGGATTTTCCTCCTGCCCTCACTCTTCCTACTTGGAATTATCATTCAATACACTACAGCACACAAGTCCGTCCTGTCTTGAGTTCTGCTTCTAAGCAGACCCCAAGCTAATACATAGATATCCTTTATACCTCAGAAGCAGCATGATATGGGGGGTGGGAGGAAGTGATAGATCTCAGTGTGAATTCCAGTTCTGCCATTTACTTACTACACTGGGGGAGTAACTTCTTTAAGTCAGTTGGTTCTACTATCACAAATATCCACTTTTTTTCAGTGGGTATTGAAAGAAATATGTAGAAATAAAGAATTTCAAAAATCTCTTTAAGAACAGAGTAAGTTATGCCAATCAAAATCTATACATGAACAAACAAACTCATAAGATGGTGATATAAAATAACCAATAAAACAAACTAACCTTTGGGAAAATCTAACGATGAACACAGAAAATAAGCATACAAAGAGAAAAGCATTAAACATGAGAAAGTGGATATAACCACATGTATAGTGTTCCAACCACAGTTATAGCAATTTTATATCACTGTTTGAAAATAAAAGTGAAATGCATAGTTCTCTCCAAAGAAAGAAAACTGCCAACGTTAAGTGAGGAAAAGAGTTCATTAGATATCAATAGATTACCATAAAAGAAAGAGAAGAGTTAATCAAGACATTTCCCATTTTGAAAAAGACCCAGACCTAGATGGTTTTATGAGTAATTTCATTCAAACACAAAGATATGATTATTCCTATGTCATTTAAACTTCTTCAGAGAATAAAGATGAACAACTTCTGTTTCATCCTATGAGCTTATAACCATGAGACAAAAAACTTGATAAAGATACCACAAAATAGGAAAAAAGGCCAAACTAACTTATGAGTATAAATACAAGTCCTAAATAAATACAGGTGAACTGAATCCTGCAATGTATTAAAAAGATAATGCCTCATGACCAAGTAAGATTTATTCCAGGGATATAAAGATGGTTCGACATTAGGAAATCCATTAATGTGACTTACTATATTAAAAAGAGAAAACCACATGCTTATTTTGATAGATGCCAAAAGAGGCATTTGACAGAAATGTAATAACCATTCTTGTAGGTATTAATGTATATCAGCATAACATACACTGGGGAGGGAAGGAATACAAAATGTGTAATATCTATATGAAAGAAATTATAAAACTTTACTATGAAACTTCTGGTTTTAACATATTTCTATCTTATTTGATTTTTCCCCAATGAGCTTATATTGTTTTTTGTAAAAATAATAACAGTAACCCTGTATGAAGCACTGAACTAGGAGTTACACAGAGCATAATGCAAAGCCCTCTTCAGGCAGTTGTGGTGTCTGCTGAGTGCCAATAAAGAAAAAAGTAAAAGTCAAAGAGTGAATGAGGAGAACGAATATGCAACAGAAAATAGAAGTAACTATTCTCAGCATTTGTGGAGAAGATTCAAATTTCAAAATAGCAGGACCAGGGAAAAATCACCCTGTTCTTGTCATTCATTTTGGAAAACATAGTGATAAAGGAGTTTAGAGCTGGCTGATTAAAGAAGAGGACTTGATGAATGAGGGACATTGTGGGGACCAGGCAGGGAGTGAAGATTCTTTCTGGACTATTGTTCCACTTGGGAGTAAGCTCAAGAGAACAGGCAGACAGTTAAAAAGAGGTCCTCGGTGGCCTGGTTGAGTGGTCCCTGGAGCAGAGAGGGCTGGGCACCAGGCTCACTTCGGAAAGGAAGACGCTGAACTATCCAGGTCACACAGAAGATGGGCAGGGGTGAGGTCAGGGTCCAGGCATCATGTAAACAAAGAGGATTCTTTGGGGAAGAGATACATAAGGGATGAACGGGGTGTCACTGGTACCTTGGAGGTAGCCCTGGGATGCGTGGGTGAGGCAATGGTGAGTGAAGGGGTGGGCGGGTTAGAAGGGTACCCTGGGGTTGGCAACCCTGCCACCCCACCACCTCCTAGACCAGTGACTGCCTTCAACCCTAGAGAAACCTCAGGTGGCTGCATGGCACTGTAAATGTCATTACTGCCACTGAATCCTACACTTAGAAGTGGTTAAAATGGCAAGTTTTGTATGTGTTAAGCATAAAGAAAAAGTATAATAAAAATAAAAGATTATTAGTGCGTCCCTGAGACATCATTAAGGTGCCCTGGCAAGCCCCGTGGGAAAGTAAGCGGAAGAAGACAATGGCCCAACCAAAGGAAAAAGAAAAGAAAATCATGAGATATTTCTTCCGACTAGCACTAAATGTGAAACAGATTTCACAGTAATAGAGCCACCACAGTCACACTCTGTAACGTCTGCCTCCCAACCATGGAGGCTCAGAGCTCTGGTCACTTTAACTTGCAAAAGGAATGAAGACAGCCATGTCCACAGTGTCCTCTCAGCAGCCGAAGTACATAAGAGAGAAATACACGTCCCCAAAGTTCATTTCTTTGCTTAGAAACTTCTTGGGCAAGAAAGCACGCTCTTTTCAGAGCTCAGTGCATTTCTGGCACATTTTATAAGTAGCAGCTGGAGGCAAGGTTGACACCCAGAGTTGGTTTACTTCCTGCAATAAAGTGTCTCCAGCCCTGAAAACGACTTTGGAATAACTTCATTTACTGTGTGGCGAGACACTTTTCCTACCTAACTATACACGGAGCTTCCTCTCTGGTTTAACAGAAGCAAAGCGTAATTCACAGGATTAAAAAATGAGCAAATCATTTGCCTCCATTTCTTGGAGACAAACATTTGGTTTGATAAGTAAACAAAAAGTCATTTACACTCAAAAGACCACTTGCATGGATATAAGCAGTTCTGATTTACTCCAGTGGGTCTGGAGGGGGTGCGATTTATTACAGTCCACTTAGTGCTGTAACAACTGCTTTTCAAAAACCAACACTTGATTCATGAAAATGAACATATGGACTCTCTGCAGCATAAACCCTAACAGCCTCAGGCAAGTGCCGAGAGAAATGTAGTACAAGGCATCGCTGGACCGTATGCGGAAGCAAGCAATTACGCCAGTATTTAACCCAATTCATTACTCATCAGAAAAGGGCTCAGCACAGGAGTCAGACCCAGACGAGCTGACAAGGAGCACAGCCACTTAACTGTCCCCTCCAGCGATTACACTCTCTCAACCCAAGAGTGTGTCAAATTAAAACAACTACACATTGACTTTTCGCTTCTGTAAACATTAAGGGGTGATTGACAACTCTGGGCTGCAGCCAGCCAGCCAGGCATCCTTATCCACCGTCTTTGCTTATCTGCTCTCAGCTCTAGACGTGTTGCGTTAGGACTACAGGACACAGAAGTATTTCATGGCTTTGCCACTGGGGCTCACCCAAAGAGGTTCTGCCATCTCTCATGGATAAGCAGCTTCAGAGGACCCTTAAAAATGGAGTATTTTAGGGCTTCCCTGGTGGCGCAGTGGTTGAGAGTCCGCCTGCCGATGCAGGGGACACGGGTTCGTGCCCCGGTCCGGGAAGATCCCACATGCTGCGGAGCGGCTGGGCCCGTGAGCCATGGCCGCTGAGCCTGCGCGTCCGGAGCCTGTGCTCCGCAATAGGAGAGGCCACGACAGCGAGAGGCCCGCGTACCACAAAAAAAAAAAAAAAAAAAAAAAAGGAGTATTTTAAAAATTAACATTTGTCCCTTTCTATTAGAAAAACTCTAGTACTTCCAATCAGAAAAATGGAAAATCAGCCGGTCTTTTACGTGCACTTCTGCCCTCAGAGCTCTACCTACTATGATCTGGACTGTGGAAGGATTCCCTTGGCTTGTTATCCTATTCTCATTTATCTCAGAACTGTAAGGAGTGGAAAAAGATACAGTTGAAATAGGAGCGAGAGACAAGTAGACAAAGTAAGAAATAACCCTAGGAAATCTACTCACCACAGAGATCCAGGTGGATCAACTGCCAACTGTAGGCTTGTGCTACAGATTCAATATTCAATGTCTAGTGTTCTCTGATGATCACAGAAAAAAGCCACAGGCAAGTGTCAAACTTTGACTCTTCCAACATTTTCCCCTTCCGGTGCCAAGACTATCCAATGGGGAAAGGGCAGCCTTTTCAATAAATGGTGTTGGGAAAACTGGATATCCACATGCAAAGGAATGAAGTTGGACCCTTACCTTACACCACATATAAAAATTAACTCAAAGCGGATCAAAGCCTTCAATGTTAGAGGGAAAACTATAAAACTCTTAGAAGAAAATACCGGGAAAAAGCTTCATGACACTGGATTCGGCAATGATTTCTTAGATATGACACCAAAAGCACAGATGACGGAAGAAAAAATATACTAACTGGACTTCATCACAATTAAAAATTTGTTCATCGGAGCACACGTGGCACAGAGCGAAAACACAACCCAAAGAATGGGGAAAATATCTGCAAATCCTGTATCTGAAGAGGGATCAATGCCACTTTACCCTCTTGGTTTTAATGTTAGCAAGTGCCCAAGACTGACATGCTGCCCCATGACCATAAGACAAGGCAAGTACTATCATTCTTGGGCTGAGACCAATCAGGTTCTAGTTTACTCACTTCCATCTGCTAGTTAAAAAAAAAAAAAAAGCATGCACCACAGTTAGACCCAAAGATCGACTTAACACTTGCCATTGTTCAATCAGTCCAAGTCAGTGAGTCCTCCTCAACCTGACAGGCCATTTGAATAAGGGCTGATGCACCCACAAAAGACTTTTAAAGTGGTGTCTATTGAGCTTGAGGTACTCCTATGTCTCAGGTTTAAACGCTATGCTACCCACCCCATCACTCGAGAAGTCCACAACAAAACAGCCTTCACTTAACTGTCTGAGACAGTGCTGTCCAACAGAACTGCCTGAGGATGGAAATGTTCTATGTCTGCTCCATCCAGTATGGTAGTCACCAGCCCCATGTGGCTACTGAGTGCTTGAGATGTGGCCAGTTTAACAGAGGAACTGGATTTTTTATTTTAATGAAACATAAATAGTCCTATGTGCCCAGTCGCTCCTATACTAGATGGTGCAGGTCTAAGACAGCAGGCTGAGGACAAGGGTTTCAATACCGTGTGACAGTCTGAGGTTGGAGAGTGTCCCAGAGAGACATCGAGTGGGAGAGAGAAGACCGTCCAGCTCCACTCCCAGCTGCCACCTATTCTCTCTATTCAGCGATTTCCTTTTCCCTAAAATAGGGTCAGGGATTTCTGCTCTACCAACCTGTGGTATCACAGAAAGATATTTGGACTTTGTCCCTGTTCCTGGCACAGAGCTCCTCAAACCCTTGGAATTTCCTGAGTGAGAAGGATGATAGGAGCCCCTTTGTTCTAAGCAGGTGACTCTTGGCGGGCTAGATGGTTCCAGGATGGGGGCTAGTCACAGACGCAGGGTGGGGGCTGAGTACCAGAAAGACCCAGCCCTGATCCGAAGCTTGGATCTTCCAGCCTTACCCCCAACCTCCAGGGAGAGGGAAGGCCTGGAGAGTGCACTCATCACCAATGGCCAATGATTTAATCAATCATACCTGGTAATGAAACCTCCCTAAAAACCCATTAGCAATTGGGGTTCTCAGAGCTTCCGGGCCCGTGAGCACATCAAGGTGCCAGGAGGGCGGGGTCCCTGAAGAGGACTTGGAAGCTCTCCACCCCTCTCACCATACCCTGCCTTATGCATCCCTTCCATTGGGCTATTCCTTTATAATAAACCCGTAATAGTAATAGTAAGTAAAGTGCTTTCCTGAGTTCTGTGAGTCATTCTAGTGAATTATCAAACCTGAGGAGAGGTTGTGGGAACTCCCAAATTTGTAATGGGCCAGGCAGAAATGCGGGTAACCTGATCACCCCATTTATGGCTGGCGTCTGAAATGGGGGCAGTCTTGTGAGACTGAGACCTTAACCCATGGGCTCTGGGCTAAGTTTGGACAGTCAGTATTAAAACTGAACTGAACTGTAGGACACCCAGTTGGTGTCAGAATTGGTGTCAGCAGGAAAAAGGCTCGTTACCTAATAAGACTGTTGTTAGGATTAAACAAGATGATGTATATGTCAACGTGCTTCAAAGTAAGAGATTATTTTTCCTATTTGGTTGATCTGTAGGGGACATTAGCTAGTTCATGAAGGCTAACCATAAGTTTACCGTGAAGTAACCTTTGCATTAGTTCATGGTAACATTGGGAAACAACGCACTGCTTTCTCATTCATTTCCCTACGGGGGAAGGCCCTAATTCTTACCTGCTTTATTTGCCAGGAAAAGTGGCAAAGATTCTAATTTGTAGCAGTACATCAGGGTTTAGCTGTTTATGGTTACATGGAGCAATTTAAGGGCAAAGATGGCAAGAAATCGGAAATTCTTCCCCAAAATTCAGAGAGAGAGAGAGAGAGAGAGAGAGAGAGAAAGAAGAATCCAAATTCAGGGGAGGTGGGGGGAGTGGGGATGAGAAAAAGAAAGGCAACAATCTGGAAAAGAAGTGGTCCGGGAGAGCTGTGTGCGCCTGACCGTGGAGTTTTCCATCTCTAAAAACCTCCGTGCTTTGGGGATCCAGCCTGCAGGTGAGGGCCTGCCACAGGCTGGGCCCGGCGTGTCAGACAGCTTGGGAGGTGAGTGAACGGGCAGCAAACGCCAGACAGTTGGCAGTAAGACCAGGCAAGATACTCCATTCATTCTATACACACTGGCCCACCCGACCGACCTCAGCATCCTTCTCCTGCTTCCCAAGAACCTCAGCAAGAAGAGGAGACATACAGAGACACTAAACTCTTCAACAGTGTTACGAACTGAACTGTTATACCCCGCCCCACCCCTAATTAATAAGTTGAAGCCCTAGCCTCCAATGTGACTGTATTTAGAGACAGTGCCTTGAGGGAGATAAATGAGGTTACATGAGGTCTTGAGGGTAGGGTCCTAGCCTGATAGGACTAGTGTTCTTACCATACAGAGGAAAGGCCAAAGAAAACGGGTCTCACTGGAAACCAAACCTGACAACACCCTGATCTCAGACTTCTAAACCCCAGAACTGCGAATTGCTGTTTCTTAAGCCTCCCAGCCTGTGCTATTTTGTTACGGAAGCCCTGGCAAACTAATGTAAATAGTATTAGCATAAAACAAGAAAATCACACAACCTGACTTGCTGAATGTGGGGAACCTCGACACCACAATTGCGGGTGTCATTTCATTTCATATAGTAGGTTCTACTTGTTAAGGACATTCATGTATTGAAGTGAAGACTTAATAAAATGAGATAAATCCGTATTTCCCCTTGAGAATCTTAGGGTTTTAATCTTAATAGTTTTGCTGGCCCCTGTGATAGTTTTTGAATTCTTTTCATATAATGAAATCTTATTTGGCCATAAAAAAGAATGAAGCCCTGTTACAAGCCTCAGTTTGAGTGAACCTCAAAAACATTATGCTAAGTGAAAGAAGTCACATGTAAAAAGGCTAGATATCATATGATTCCATTCATATGAAATGTCCAGAAATAGGCAAATCCATAGAGACAGCAAGTAGGTAGTAGTTTCCAGGGGCTGAGAGGGAGGTGGAAATGAGGACTGACTGCATATGGGGATTCTTTGGGGGATGATGGAAATATTCTGGAACTAGACAGTGATAATGGTTGCACAACTTAGTCAACTTACTAAAGACCACTGCACTGCATAGTTAAAAGTGGTGAATTTTACGGTATGTGAATTCTATATCAATAAAGTTGTTATGAACAAACAAACCAAGGCCATCCCACCTCTACAGCCATATAGTAACAAAGGGGAAACATGCCTGAGAAGGGCTGCATATTTGGAACACCTATTCACAGACTCTGGTTGTGATCCTGACTTCTCTAACTGGAGATGGAAACTCTCCCTTAGGTTTATAGCGGAGACTTCAACCAACTCTGGAATCAGAGCAAAGACAGTAGGGCATGTGGCTACTCCCTCACACACCCTGCAGCGGCTTAGAGGCAAGGCTGTTCTTCTGTGGCAGGAAGGGAACGGCTTGTGTCCCTAAGATCTGCTAACATTCAGGGATCACTGCAGCATGTTCTCTGCCATGGTTCGTCTCCTGGGCATAATGCTAGGGCCACAGACACGTAATTGGCACTCAATGAATTTATTACTTGTTTATTGACTGAGCCATCAGTTCACATCCTGGTAGGGGGTGGGGAGGCTTCAGGAAAGAGACAGAGGAGCTGGTCTTGCCCAAGAGCTTCAGGAGTCACTGTAATGCCTGGTGAAGCTACACGGGAACAACTGAACCAAATGCACGAAAACTGTAAGTTTCCATTCTGAGTCTGAGCAACAGTGGGTTAACTTTTATATGCCGTTATATTAATGGAGCTAACTTATAAAATATGATAAAAGAAATGTCTGCACCTACAAATTACCTACACAGAGGAAGACACAGTACAGTTAACATGTGCAAGGAGAAATTATAATCCAGAAATTTTTCACAGAGAAACCCATGAATAGCTTCAACCAGAACAGGAAACCATTCCAAGCATGATCAGCACTGCCTCTTGTACTGTTTGTAGAGATATAAATGAAGCAACTCTTAAACTGCCGAATATGCTTAGCGAAAGTATTGCTCTCCTCCATCCACTGTTCATGGTGGTTCAGAGAGGACTTGGATGAAGCCCGAGGTTGCCAGATTTAGCAAATAAAACTACAAGGTGCTAAATTAAATTTAAATTTCAGAAACAAATAATTTTTAATATAATAAAATACCGTGAACATGCTTATTAAACATTAAAATAACGTTTGTGGTTTATGTGACATTTAACTTTAACTGGCCATCCTGTGTTGCTCTCACAACACTAACGAAGTGATCGCGTTGGGCTGACTAAGGGCTATTCTCCCTCGTCGGGCACCACGGCCAATGAGAGGCTTCTGGCCCCTGTCCCACCCCCCGAGGCTGGCACCGCACAGCTGCAACAGTGTCCTGTGCCGCTTCCGAAAGCTCAGACGTGGCACCGTTAGTCAATCTCCAGTAAGAAGACACTGTGACCAAGAGGAAACAGCCAGGAAAAAGAGCAGAGGGTAATGGTGGGAAGGCAATATTCACCTCTGCATCTTAAGTAGGGGGAACCCCTACCCTAGACTTGGTGTAAATGGGGGACAGATCCTGGATTCTGTGCAGTGCCCGATGTGTGAAGACCACAAACAACCCTGCTACACTGAAAAGAGAATTTTAAAATATGTGTGTTAAGAAGATGATCATGGGACTGCAGGGCCTGCTGTTATCTCTGAATTATTTTTTTATGGAGCTCATTTTTAATATCGGCACTTTTAGGGTAAATGTAAATAAACCTGATCATGCAATAAACTCAGTGTGTTCTTTTTTTTTTTTTGCCGATTTAAGCTGAAACACCATCAATCTTCTCTTAGAAGCAGCATCTTTCAAGATAACAGAGGCAGCACTAGGCTTTTGATACCCACTAAAAAAATAATAAATAAGCAACTGACTTTTGAGCCCTCCCCCCAAGTGCATGTACTCAGCTCAACAAGCCAGGTGCTCGAGAGCAGGTGAGGACAGTCCTGTGGGGTTTCTTCTCTTTGCCCTCCTGCCAAGGGATCATTCCAGTACCACAGTAATCCCAGGACAGAGGGGCCCTTTTTTTTTGTAAGAAAGAATGGTAAATATGACCACTTTACACACAGCAAAATCAAACCCACTTCCATTATGAAATTACCATCTACTCTAGTTCCCCCAAAAGATTCCATTAATGCCAATTTCAGTGAACAACAGTTGGAAGGGACATAAAAGCTGGCCACCATTCTTTACACAGAAGCCCAGTTGGAACCTGACCCCAGCATATATTGTATACCCATGTATATGTGCAAGATGGGAAGTATATGCCTATATATAAATATAAATACATATAAAGCTAACTTTCAGTGCTCGGAAAACAAAAGCTATCCCCATATAACAGCCAAATTCTGACATAACTCAGTTTGGACACCTCATCTGGTGTGCACCGCACTCATTCTCAGTGTAAACCCCGCTGCGCCGGGCAATGATATACTGTAATGTCACATCGCAATCTGGATTTACTATAAAGGGCCGCTGACGAGCTTCAGAGCAGTAAACACTGCAGCGAGGTGTATTTCACACTGAGCTGGTTTTTATGAAGAACACTTCACCGCCCAGGCACGGCACCTTGATGATGGATGGTGAAAGATGCATGACAAGCTTCATCCTTGTTTGTAAATCTTAACTGTTCCCGCTCACTAACTCTGAAGGCAATTTTCAAAGACAGAGGCAGACAGAAGGACAGCACAGCTTTCCTGAAGGTTATTCAAGTTGTACTTGGCCTGGGCCGGGCCTCTGAGGAACCAAGGAGGGAACATAAACTCCGGAGTTACTCCACACCGTGCCTGAGAAAAACCGCTGAGGCCCTGTGGGCTCAAGTCAGAATCAAGGGAGGAAATCTCACGCGTGATCATGTTGGACGCTCTGCCCAGAGTGGCCACTGTCCATCCAAGTTCATGCCCATGTGAGTGCTGCCTCTTCAGGATTTTTAAAGATAAGGAGTCATGGAATGAGTAACAGAATAAGCAACCTTGATGGTGTGTCCTGTGATGTGTCCACAATAGATGGGGTTCCCTCCACTGAGCAGGTGGATAGGGGCCTGACATCACACCTGCATCCCATCAAGATAAAGTCAGCCCCGAAAACACTGGCCAGCAGTGTCTAGTCATTGTGTTCAATCTGGTTCTGTCAGGACACTTGGGAGTTCCTAAAAGTGTGCTTTCCAGAGCTCTGCGCTTTCCGTGTCCCCTGCTGACTGCAATCTTTAGCTCAAAGGAAAACCCCAGCAAAGGTGCCCTGTTTTTCAAGAACAAGTTAAAGATATAAAAAGCAACCCCATGATAAGCCATTGACAGACTAGGTAGAATGTAAAATACTGTCTCTCTCAAAAATTATCTGGGGAAATTCAATAGGCCTTTTGTTTTTTGAGGTACGCAGGCCTCTCCCGTTGCAGAGCACAGACTCCAGATGCACAGGCTCAGCGGCCGTGGCTCACGGGCCCAGCCGCTCCGCGGCATGTGGAATCCTCCCGGACCGGAGCACAAACCAGTCCGTGTCCCCTCCACCGGCATGTGGATTCTCAACCACTGCACCACCAGGGAAGCCCTCAACAGGCCTTTTATTCACAATAATTTTAAAATAACAACCATGTCTATGGAGGGGAAAAAAAAATCTTTTAAAAAGTGGTTTCGGGCTTCCCTGGTGGTGCAGTGGTTGAGAGTCTGCCTGCCGATGCAGGGGACACAGGTTCGTGCCCCGGTCCGGGAAGATCCCACGTGCCGTGGAGTGGCTGGGCCCGTAAGCCATGGCCGCTGAGCCTGCGCGTCCGGAGCCTGTGCTCCGCAACGGGAGAGGCCACAACAGTGAGAGGCCCGCGTACAGCAAAAAATAAAAATAAAAAAAAATAAAAATAAAAAAATAAAATAAAAATAAAATAAAAAAATAAAAATAAAAAGCAGGGAAAGCAAGAGGTCAATGTTCTTTCTCTCCTACAGGCTTGCCATACAATTCAAAGCAGAACATACACAACAGAAGCAGCCCTCAGATTCCTTGGCCTGCTCTCCCACCTGTCTGAGCAAGACTAAAACATTTCCAGAAGAGCTTTGTCCCTGAGAAGAACTGCCTGAAACATCAACACAACCCTTGCAGAAAGGAATGGTGGAAGGAAGAAGAGCCACCCTGCCCCTCTTGTTGCATTTGTGATTCAAAGAGCTTGTTTACATCCTGGGACGGGAGCTCATCCTCACAACACCTGTGTGGGCTCGACAGGGCCCAGCTCCTCCCGCTCCTGTAACAGGTGAGAAGACTCAGGCTCCCAGAGAAGAGCCTGAAACCCCCAGGGCTACAGCTGCTCAGTCGTGGCTCCCATTCAGGTGCTGAGCAAAGAGCTTCCCCTTTCCTACCCCTGCCCCGCAGCCACTCAGGACAGCTATCACATCACCTCACATTAATGGCAGCTTTGGGGTCCTGGATCATGAGTGAGGAGACCTGAGGGTGTGCTTCCAACAGGCAGCATAACCTCACTGTTCTCACCTGCAAAACTGGGAGGTTCGACCTCCTCATCTTTTGCTAAAATCCAACTCTAACGCCCAGCACTAAGCTAGTCCATTCCGTGGGTGAAAGCTCAACCACTTTGCATTTAGTCATGAAAACCATGGGGAAGGCAGCATATGCCATCAGTGAAATCAGGCACTTCTACATTCACTGGCCTACAAAATTGCCAATGCTGAATGCATTCATAAAATCCTATTTGGGAACACAGAGGCCTCTACAAGCTGCCCAGACATCACAGAGCAACATGAGGGACCCTTCTGCTGACCTTGCCATCTGACCTTTGGGTAAAATGTAAAACGCTCTGCACCTGGCCTCAGAGCTGCTCACATCCTACGGGTCAGATGACTAATATGTAAATAGCTCGTGATAGGTAGTAAACATCCAAATGTGTGTTTCTGTCTCCTAAAAAAAGCAGAGTTTGAAGGTAAAGGAAGGGCGAGTTTGCACAGGAGCCTGCCACTTATCTGAGCTGGAAGCGGCCAAAGATGCAGAAGAAACAGGATGCACCATTTCTAACTTTCAAACTGAGATCACAAAACGTTATAAATAGACAAAAAGATCTAAACGTGTTCACCTTTACCATTTTAAATCTAAACCTCTTTGCAAGTGTTGTTCAGCTACATATACTCCGAGAACTTATTCAAGAACTCACCTGTAGAGAAAATGCCTATTTACAGATATGAAATGCCACCTACCTGTAGACATGTGTGCATCTACTGACACAGAGGTATTGCTGTGCAATCTGCCTCCTTATTCCAAGTTGAGGAAGCATCATTTCCAGAATGCTCCTACTACCACTTCCTGAAAAACCTGCAACTGTTACTATGACCTGGCCACACTCACACATAAAACCGGCCTTCCACTTGGACACTAGGTCAATGTTTCTCAAACTATCTGCAAGCAAGGGCCTGTTTTAAATTTTTTTTTCAGTTTCCAGTCCACCACAGTCTGATGCTTTTATAAAATACATTAAAAACGAATTACTAGAATCATAATCCAAAAAATGGAATGGCTAGAGAAATTGGAACACTCATACACTGTAGTGGAATGTAAAACGGTACAGCCACTGTGGGTAACAGTTTGGAGGCTCTTCAAAAAGTTAAACACAGAATTACCATATGATCCAGCAATTCCACTCCTAAGTATACCCCAGAAGAACTAAAAACAGGTTTTCAAACAAAGACTAGTACATTAATATTCATAGTAGTGTAATTAACAATGTCAAAAAAGGGTGGAAACAACCCAAATGTCCATCAACTAATGAAAAGATAAACAAAATGTATATCCAGGGTTTCCCTTGTGGGGCAGTGGTTGAGAGTCCGCCTGCTGATGCAGGGGACATGGGTTTGTGCTCCCGTCCGGGAGGATCCCACATGCGGCTGGGCCCGTGAGCCATGGCCGCTGAGCCTGCGCGTCCGGAGCCTGTGCTCCGCAACGGGAGAGGCCACAACAGGGAGAGGCCCGCGTACCGCAACAAAACAAACGAACAAAAAAAACCAAAAATGTATATCCATACATGCAACCGTATTAGGCTATAATAAGGAATGAAGTACTGATTACATGCTACAACTTGTATGAACGTTGAAAATATTATGCTAACTGAAAAAAGACAGTCCAAAAGGCCACATATTATATGATTCCATTTACACAAAACTTCTACAATAGGCAAATCCATTGAAACGAGAAAGCAGATTAGTGGTTACCAGGGGCTGGTGGAAGGGAGAATGGAAAGTGACTGCTTCACGGGTATGGGGTTTCCTTGTGGGGTGATGGAAATGACCTGGAACTAGATAGAGGTGATGGCTGCCCAACACTGTGACCCACTAAATGCCACTGAATTGTACACTTTAAAATAGTTAATGGTTAATTTTATGTCAGGTGGATTTTACTTCAACATAAAAATGAATTACTAGGAAAGTGAAAGACAAAAACTACAAGCCCCAATTTTTTATTGATTCAACATAGAATTGCTCTGTCACATTGCTGTTTACTCTTAATTCCTTTGCTTATCTCCTCTTAGACCAGTAACAAAGCATGCACAGCCCCACTCTGGGGACCACTGCCCTACAAGGGGTGCCCTAGGGGATCCCACCCCACGTCGCTTACTCAGAGAAATGCTATCGTCCCCGACAATTATGCTCCCACACGTACCTCGCATCAGCTAATCTTTTTCATAACCTATTATAATAACCCCCTTCTTTAAAGAAGAGGAAAGGAGCTTCCTTGAACTCACTCCCTCCTCCAGGTCCTGCCCCATTTCATTACTTCCCTTACAGCAAGACCCCTTCAGGAGCTGTCTACACTCACTGCCCCAATGCTTCTCTCCCACACGCTCCTGGACGTACAGTCAGGGTATGGTCCCCACCTCCGCACCACAGTGGCCACTCATCAAGCCGCTGATCATTTCTTTTTTTTTTCTTTTTTTTTTTTTTTTTGCGGTACGCGGGCCTCTCACTGTTGCGGCCTCTCCCGTTGCGGAGCACAGGCTCCGGACGCGCAGGCCCAGCGGCCACGGCTCACGGGCCCAGCCGCTCCGCGGCACGTGGGATCCTCCCGGACCAGGGCACGAACCCGCGCCTCCCGCATCGGCAGGCGGACTCTCAACCACTGCGCCACCAGGGAAGCCCTGGCCGCTGATCATTTCTACCTTACAACAGCCCGTGGTCAATTCCAGTCCTCATCTCATCTGACCTATCTGCGTTATTTGGCTCGGTTCATTGAAATGCTTTCTTTACTTGCCTTACTTAGTTTTCTTCCTACCTCATGGGTAGGAGAAGGTACCTACCTGACTCTCCCCTGCTGGTCCTCCTCATCTACCAAACTTCTCAACGTTAGAAGGCCTCAGAGCTCACAATCCTTGGTCCTTTATTCTTCTCCATCTATACTCACTTCTCCAGGTGATCCCACCATATTAACTTCAAATGACATCTACACACTGAACGCTCAAGTTTCTATTTCCAGCAGGGAAATCGCCCCTCAACTTCAGACTTCGTACATCCAATTCCTACTTGATGATCCATTTGGATGGTCCACGTACAGCTCACACTTAACACATGCAAGATTAAACTCCCAAATCCTGCAAACCTGTTTTTCTCATGGTCTTCTTTACCTGAATAAGTGGAAACTCCATGTTCCTACTTGATCAGATCAAAAATGATGGAGTCATCCTTCACTCCTCCCTTTCCATCCCATCCCAAATTCATCACCAAATCTTTCTGGTTCTATCTTCAAAATGTATCTAGAATTCAACCCTCCCACACTGTCATTCATCACTCCCACACTCCCACCCCGACTAAGCCACTGCCATCTTTTGCAAGCATTGTGGCCACAGCCTTCTAACTGGTCTCCCTGCCTCCGCCTTGCACCCCTACAGTCTGTTCCTAAATAGCAGCCAGAGTGATCTTTAAAAACCACAAGCAGACATGTCACCCCTTTGCTGGAAACCCTCCAATGGCTTCCCACCTACTTGAGATAAGAGCCAAAGTGCTTGCACTGGCTCACAAAGTCTTACACAACCAGGCCCCACCATCTCTGATCTATGTCCTAACGCGTTTCAAGACATAAAAAAAAAGTGAGAGAATGGCTCCTAGGCTTTTTACAAAGAATAACATTAAACAGTAGCAACAGAGCAAAAGGAAAACTTTCCCTGTAATTCTTTTTCCCCCTACATTCTATTTTCATGTTGCAATCTTCAGCAAAACCAGAGGAAAACCTTGAACTTGGACTCATTTCTTTGGATGGTAAGGAACGGTTTATCTTTAAAGAAACTGAAGAAAAATGAATTTAATGGACAAATTTATACTTAAATAAAACATTAACGAACACATTAAACCTATTTAAAAAACTGTTTTTCAAATTACTTATAAATCTCCACCTAAAACAACTGATATACTATTTACAAATTGTAATTTACTTATTAATGCAACCAACCAAAGGCCCTCAACTCAAACTTGATAGAACTGATAAACGTAACTGGTTCTCAGCCAGTCTCTACCACCTTCTCACAAATGACTATACTGATCCCCCATCCCCATCCCCGCATCATGCCACTAGCCTCAGCCCCGTTTACCAGAGGACCTAAATGGCCCCCACTTGTGTCGATGCTGATGATAAAAATGAGGATCCAGTGCCCCAGGAGATGATCCTGAGGTGTTCCTACTGACCCCCAACTTTCTCTTTCCCCGCCCCTCCCCACCTGCTCTGTAAAAATGTCACGCAATGTAGGAGCCCAAGACACCATATATTTGGAAGCCATAAAGCCGCATTTCTTTAAAAAAATAAGCTAAGGTTTGGATTTCCAATGAATCCATATTCTCCTTCTCCATGGCAATTCCAAAGTAGATATTGCTGAGATTCCACTCTATTTCCTCCTAGCTCACTCCCTCATGTCTGAAGTGAGTTAGAGAAGGATCAGAAGGTTAAGCCTGAGGTCTCCTCACACCACACTTTCAAATACACTGTTTCAAACATACGTATCACCAGAAAAGTTTTAGGAAATCCTAGGTGTTATTCACCCAGTCTCTCACCATGGACACTGGGGCGGCTGGTCTTATTTTTTCCTGGACTGTAACCTCTCTCCTTCTGAGCCTTTTCCTTTCCTGCCATACACTCAAATGCCTATTGCTTCTCTCCAAATTCCTTCCTCTCTGCTCTAGTAAATTTCCTCGTATCTTTTTGTCATACCGCCTTGCTCTGAATTTACACCTCTGTCTCAAGAATGCGAATGCTTCTAAAAATATTCCACTATTCCTAGAGCAAGGAGCTCAGGCAATTTATTCCTGAAAGTTAAGTTTCAGTCCTAATTTTCTGTATGAGCAAGTGTTTTTTTAACTGCTCCATCCCTAAACTCTGGCTCCATGAGTTAGGATTGTGACCTTTCTGGATTGTGTTTTCTTATAGAGCAAGCTTACTTAAAAAATCATATCTGACTCATTTATTCCTTTGTTCATTCACTCCTTCATTCATTCACTCAGCTGATGAAAAACAAATAGGCATCACAGCAGCTAAAAAGATTCATAAAATGTGTTCTCTGTCCTTAAGGAGCTTATAATTCACATAAAGATATAGAATCAAAGGCCGTATGAAAGAAGGACCGCATGGGCATACATTATACGGTACAAATATTTACATAAAGAATTGTGTTTGTCCACTCCTGACAAAAAGTGATTATTAATGGGTCAAAGTGCAATCAATAATGTGTACTTCAGGGCTTCCCTGGTGGCGCAGTGGTTGAGAGTCCACCTGCCGATGCAGGGGACACGGGTTCGTGCCCCGGTCTGGGAAGATCCCATGTGCCGTGAGCCATGGCCACTGGGCCTGCGCGTCCAGAGCCTGTGCTCAGCAACAGGAGAGGCCACAACAGTGAGAGGCCCGCGTACCGCAAAAAAAAAAATAATAATAATAATAATAATAATGTGTACTTCAGTCTCTCTATAGTTCAAACTGGTCAGGTTTCCTCAACCTATGTATTCCATATTAACAAAATCCTTTATTTTATTTTAGTATGTATTGTAAATAAAGCTTTTTTAGACTTCACTGTTCTGAATTTGGAAATCAAAGTATGGTTCTGATTCTCACTCTCTAAGCACTCGTTTTACCAAGAAGCCAGTTCTTTATAGAGAATCACGTTATTGAGAAAACCAGCTTCTTTTGTCATTTGTTAGAGTCCGTTCTAGTAGTCGGTTTCTCTACCAACTCACTCACTATTGCTCTGATTTCCACTTACTGCCTCTATTGTGTATGCTTCTCACTTTCTTAGATCAAAAGATGATGCTTAAATACAAAGAACTTAAAAACAGGGCCTGGAAACACAGCAGCCATAAAGACCAGCCTATCATCACAGTGTAAACATTGGGGAGAAAGTTAAAATTGAAGTTGAGGAATTGTGTATTTCAAAGTGCTCTGGTTCATTAAACAGTCATTTTTTTATTTTAAAGCCATTATATCAGAGTTATTTGCATTGCTACTGCATAAACTCTAAGATCTATTATATTCAAAAATGTTTTATTATGTTATTTTATTTCCTCCCGCAAAAGATGAATACACCTTCAATTTTAAATTGGAAAAGTTTTGGAAAACAATTCTTCAATATACAGAGATTCATTTCACCAAAAATATCAAGACTTGAACCACATTTAAAGGGCCCCTGATATTACATATCGATCCTCCAGAAAATACATTTTTGGCTTCTGATGGTAGTCTCTACCTTATTCTTATCACTCCGGGTGTCCAGAAAAGAGAAACATGATATTAAGAATCTAGCAAAGCAAAATCATTCCATAACTGAATACTTTAAAGGATACTATACAACCTTTCCAACAGCTGCTATCTGGTAAGCTGTCAGAGAGGACCAGAGACCCAATGCTGGGCAGGTAGCCTCTCCCCACCTCAAATCCAGGCTGCGTAACCAGGAACCTACCACTCGCTTTGGCTTCCGGGTAACAGGGGCCGTCCTCATAGGTGAAAAGCTGGGACATGCTCTGGCCCAGGTAGGAGGGAGGCGGGTAGTAAGAATGCATCCTGTACTGGGAACTCACTGCGTGGCGGCTCTCCGAGTTTTTCACCTGCTTAAGAAAAAAGAAGGAATAAATTGAAACCAAAGTTGCCTATTATAAGAATTAACAAATTCTTTAAATTAAGGGAATAGCTTATTAAAGTTGGAAGTATCCTCACCCATGAATATGCCCCTCCGGTGCACAGACCCTAGAAATACTAGAACTGTGCAGCCTGAGGTGCCTTTTTGATGCTGGAGGCCCCTCTAAAGTACCCCTCTAATTCCATCTGGTCACAGGATGTTTGGACTAGTAAGTACAAAAAAGAACAGGGCAGTAAAGACCAGAGAGCGCTGCTTAGGAGCCAACACAATTCCCTCTAACACTGACCAGCACATTTGACCAGGAGCAAGTTATTTAACTTCCTCACGTTTCCTCCTGGGTAAAACGAGCATCTTACCTTGGTTACCTTACAGTATTCACATCAAGAATATTTTTTAAAAAAACACGCAAGCCTTGTGTGAGGGTCAGCTGTTGTCATCAGCATGAGGCTGTGCTGGATATTGTCACTCAGAGCCCATTCCCACCCCCTCCTATGCTTTTCCCTGTAGCAAGGAACAGAAGTCAGGGATCTGCTTCTTCCAGATGCTCCTGTCACCAGGCTTCTGGAAGTGATTTGGATTCTGCTAACAGGACATAAAATGAGATCTGGTAGGCAGAAGGGAGGCACATGCTGCTTCTCCAACAGTAGTGGCAGCTGACACTTGGCAGTCATGCATTTTTCTGGCAATCAGACCCTGCCTTTGGGACCATCAGGCGGCTTTTAGGTAAGGAGCAGTTCCCATAGCTTCCTGACCTCTCATTCAAAGCTAAGGAGATGGAAACTCTAGGCTTTAAAAGGGGTCCCCACTCTTGCTTTCCTGGCTCTTCCCGGCCACTTCCATGAACATTAGAATTGTTCTGAATCCTGCACGGACCCTGGTACAACAGTGAGCACTGAACACATGATCAGATAGATCTTCACAGCAAGAACAGCTCAACTAACAGCTAGACATCAAGTACGTATACTGCCTTTAAAAAACTAAATTCAGATGGTATTAACTTTATTTAAAAAGTCAACATAAGGGAATGTTCAAGGATAAACCAATTCTGTTTAAGAATTAAGGCATAATTTCAAAATCACGTCTTTCAATCAAATCTTTAGAATACTACTGGATAAAGAAAACAGTAGTAACTTGACAAAGCCTGGCAGGATAAAAGTAGGTACTAGGCTTCCTCAAGATTTACTATGAACATCTAAATTCTGGACAATTGCCCAAGTGATATAGGACTAAGTAATATGGCTTTGTTTGGTGGAAAGGCCTAACTCCCTGATTGCTCTGTGCTAATCTGAGAAGCTCAAGGGATTCATTTTTGGCCCTCCCAACTGCTCCCCAGCACAGATGTCTGTTCTAATGGGTGGATTATTTCTTCTTGCAGAAGCAAAAAGACTCCATTCCACTTGATTATTTCCTTACAAGTTAAGTTTATCTGGCAAGTTCCCTTTATCCTTTCTAGTTTGTTTTTCTGACGCATATAAAACGTTATCTCTTCTAACTCAATCACCCCACTTTCATTTTCTACCATTACATAAATCTTTACTAAATAAGAGGGCAGGCAAGCTGTACTTGGAAATAGCCAAAGGGGAAAAACCGTCTGCCTTTAATGGGTGAGCCCAAGTCAGAAGCCATTAAGGAGCCATGAAATCATTTAAAGTGAGGATCAATGGTCAGTTTACTGCACAGACCCAGTTATCAATTAGCCCAGTGCTTCCCAGGGCTCTCTTAATGTGTATTCAAATAGCCAGGGGATCCTGTTAAAAAGTAGACTCTGATTCAGCAAGTCTGGGGTGGGGACCTCACAGTGTGACATGCTCTCAATCAGCATCTCAATCAGGAGATGCTGATTCTGCTTAAGGGGCTAGAATAAATGATCCTTTCTCTCATACTTGGAGCCTTTAAGGGCCATGACCAAAGGAGGACCTTCTAAAAAAACTCTTTTGAACAACTGTTTTTTTTGTTGTTTTCTTTTTCGGGACCGGGGCACGAACCCATGTCCCCTGCATTGGCAGGCAGACTCTCAACCACTGCGCCACCAGGGAAGCCCTGAATAACTGTTTTACAACCATCAACTTTCCACCAGAACTGAGGGAAGGTGGAAATGATGTAGAAAACATTTAAATTTTTTTTCATTCTTTTTCTTTCTATATATGAGATTCCCCAGAGCTAAAGGATTTCCTTCAGGGGTCTGCTGCCATCTAACATGGCTGCAGCAGGACTAACAAACTCAGACACACTTTGCATTAAAGAGCCATTTCTGCTTCTATAGACCTCTGTCAAGTCAATCACACAGTCTAAGTAATGAACGCTGAACTAGAGGCTAAGGGTCGACTTTTAAGTACAAAGCGCCGTGATGTAACCCAAGGAGCCTCCCCGCTCTGGGTGGTGAGTTGGCCCTTCTCCTTTCAAGTTGACAGTATCTTCCAGTAAGTTCTTCAGGAAAAATGCTTTTCCGTTTTTCCCACATATGAGAAAACTGACAGGATTGACCCTGCAAGGCTCTGCAAAATACTGCATTTTTTAAATTTTACTATGATTTTTATGTAAAGCCTCTTTTTAAAAGCTTTCACTGTGAGCCTAGAGTAGGAACTGACAAACATATTTTGGTAAATGGCCAAAGAATAATTATCTTAGGCTTTACAAGCCGCAGGGTCTCTAGACAATCAGTAAATGAATGGACATGGCTATGTTCCAATAAAACTTTATTTATAAAAATGCACCCTGGGTGGCGCAGTGGTTGGGAATCTGCCTGCCAATGCAGGGGACACGGGTTCGAGCCCTGGTCTGGGAAGATCCCACATGCCGCGGAGCAACTGGGCCCGTGAGCCACAACTACTGAGCCTGCGCATCTGGAGCCTGTGCTCCGCAACAAGAGAGGCCACGATGGTGAGAGGCCCGCACACCGCAATGAAGAGTGGCCCCTGCTCTCCGCAACTGGAGAAAGGCCTCGCACAGCAACTTAGACCAAACACAGCCAAAAATAAATAAATTTATTAAAAAAAGAATGCACCCTGGGGCTTCCCTGGTGGTGCAGTGGTTGAGAATCCGCCTGTCAACGCAGGGTACACGGGTTCGTGCCCCGGTCTGGGAAGATCCCACACGCCGCATAGCGGCTGGGCCCATGAGCCAGGGCCGCTGGGCCTGCGCGTCTGGAGCCTGTGCTCCGCAACAGGAGAGGCCACAACAGTGAGAGGCCCGCGTACCACCAAAAAAAAAAAAGCACCCTGGTCCTCAACCTTCACTCTCACTAGAATATAGGGAAGTGGGGACCCAGCACTGATGCCTGGGCTCCACCCCTAGAGCATCAGACTTCACTGCTCTGGGATGTGGCCTGGGTCCTGGGTTTTTTCAAAGCTCTCCAGGTTATTCCAGTGTGACACCAAGATTAAGAACCAGTGTTCTAGGATTACCTACATATTTCCCATACCTGGAGAAGTATGAAATCCCCAGTATCAACTAAAAAAATTCAAAAGGTTAAGTCTGACAAACAGACTGGTCAACTGCTGCCAATCCCAATATGTATAATATAATATTTAAAGAGATATTCAGATAAACTGTAGAGTTCCTTTTTGTCTTTCAACTAAAGCTTACTGGAAAATAAACACAATTTCAAATCCATGTATATGTTTGTTTTTCCTTAATTCTTTTTCTATGTTTTCAGAAAGCATCAAATAACAAGGATTATTTGGAAATAGATATTGAGTTAACTGAACTCACTTTCTAATGAACCCCTAGATGACTGAGCTATAAAAGACCTCAAGCAAAAGAAGAAAAAGATACAAAGGGTCAGACTCCACCTGAGATTATTAAAATGTGAATTTACTGAGGCCCCCAGTCGCTTCACCGGCTCCCAACTAGAAGAATAATCTACAGATAACCATGCGCACAACGACTTGGAAATAAGAAAGAAGGCCGGTTTGATGCATTTCAAAGTACACATGTAAACCTCTGAAACATGAAGTTAAAACTGAATCGTGGGCTTCCCTGGTGGCGCAGTGGTTGAGAGTCCGCCTGCCGATGCAGAGGACACGGGTTCGTGCCCCGGTCCGGGAAGATCCCACGTGCCGCGGAGCGGCTGGGCCCGTGAGCCATGGCCGCTGAGCCTGCGCGTCCGGAGCCTGTGCTCCGCAGCGGGAGAGGCCGCAACAGTGAGAGGCCCGCGTACCACCAAAAAAAAAAAAAAAAAAAACTGAATCGTGATTCACCCAGGTCCAGAAAGAGGCGTGGAAAAATGCGATTTAAGGGCTTCCCTGGTGGCGCAGTGGTTGAGAATCCGCCTGCCGATGCAGGAGACACGGGTTCGTGCCCTGGTCCGGGAAGATCCCACATGCCGTGGAGCAACTAGGCCCGTGAGCCATGGCCGCTGAGCCTGTGCGTCCGGAGCCTGTGCTCCGCAACGGGAGAGGCCACAACAGTGAGAGGCCCGCATACCGCAAAAAAAAAAAAAAAAAAAAAAAAAAAAAAAAAAAAAAAAAAAAAAAAAAAAAAAAATGCGATTTAAAACTCTAGATCACTTCTTACTCCCTTCTAACTTAAAAGAAAAAATTCACAGCCTGCGACTTTGGGCTGAGACAATAACGGGTAAATAAGGAAACCTTTGAAATGTCCTGTTGTATGATATTTTAAACCAGTAGTACTCAGCTTGGGGTAATTTGTCCCCTGGGGACATTTAGCAAAGTCTGGAGACACTTTTAATTGTCACAACTAGGTGTGTACGGGGGGTGCTACTGGCATCTGGTGAGCAGAGACCAGGGACGCTGCTAAGCAACCTCCAATGCACAGGGCAGCCCCACACAGAATTGTCCAGCCCGACATGCTGATGGCGCCAAGCCTGAGAAAACCCACTTTAAACTAACCTAAGATTAACTACCCCCTTGTGCTCAGCTCCTCGCCTCCAGCTAAAAGAGCAAAGTTCCACTGAAGGGTAAAAGGTGCTCACAGATGCAAGGAACTGTTCAGTTCTGCTGAAAGGCTATAACTTCTCTTTCCTTTATGCAATGCTGCCTTGCTTCTTCTCAAGATTTTATTTTTTATTCCTTTAAATTAAACAAATAAACCAAGTAAAACCTAAAAGCCCAGGATTCCAGTGCATTCCAGCTAGTATTATTATTAGCATGTGGTAGCTGGTAAGCAAGAAACATGTTTTATACTTTATTACCCACCCCAAGTCTCTGAACCAGAGTATGACCTACGGATGGGAGCTGGGCTGGCGGAGAACGTGCGCGGTGTCAGTATTAACCCTGGAGGAAAACCTAAGAGCTTTGGGTTTTATTTTACTAAGCTGTTGAGAACATACAGCGCAATGAATCTGAACCACAGGTTTCCTTCTTATATACCACAGTCACCCTTTTTTATAATAACGATAAAATCCCAACAGAATGTAAAAATGTTAGACCCCACTTCCGTTAAAAAAAAAATTCCTAAACACTACTCACTGGTGGTCTATTAACACTCCAGATAGGAAGAGTCTGGTCTCACACTGAAGCAAACACTCCATCCAGGGAACAGCTAAAAGAGATTCCTGAAAACCAAGTCCTGGTCTCGTTTATATCAAGCGGGGCTCAGCTGCACAGAATTAGAGTCAGCGAAGAAAGGGGATGGTCTTCATAAGAAGAGTGACTGTATAGGCTAAAATTCCTAATTGCAAACTCTGATATTTAAAGAAACAGCGTGAAGATCCCGCTGGCACTGACATGTGACTTACAGGCTTTTAACTGCAAAAGCCACATGTGGGATAAACCTTTGGTTTTAAGAACAGAAACCTTTTTATAAAACAAAGCAGGGCTCTTCGCATGCTGTGGAATTCTAGGTCTTCTGGTGAGCTTAAGAGTGGAGGTTAGGGCTGACTTTTTTAAACTTATTAAAGAATTTATTTAGCTTTAAAAGAAGCTTCTTTTCAAACTATGTGAATGGGATGCCTGTTCTCACGCTCACCTGATCGCACACTGAGGAGGCTCCTAGTCCACGGACCTTAGACCTGGGCAAGGTGCTTTCCCTAAAGGCAAATGCCCATCCCCCTCCTTAAATAGGCACGTCATTCATCCTCTGGAATGCCACACATCGCAGCTGGAAGGAGTTACTTTTAATGATTGCTGTTATACACACATTTCAGAGATTACTGAAACATCAACAGACCCAATGCTGAGCCATGTGCCACAGCAGACTAACTTCGTTAGGAGTTAACTTCCTCTGCTGGGCCCACCTTAGTTTCTCTTAGGTGCTATATTATGGAATGCCTTCCACTCCCCTCCCTAGAGCCAGGAAGAGAAAAGGAAACAGACGGGAGACTGGCCTGTGAGGACTCAGGCCCTTGGAAGGGATTCCTGAAGAGCCAGACTCCTTTAATGGGAGAAAGAACTGTGTTTGAGGGTCAGCACTTAGATGCTGGAGAACATAAGAGCTGTTTGTCCAGAAATGCAAGAGGTGCTCTTCCTCCTCAGA
This sequence comes from Kogia breviceps, assembly GCF_026419965.1. Classification (NCBI taxonomy): domain Eukaryota; kingdom Metazoa; phylum Chordata; class Mammalia; order Artiodactyla; family Physeteridae; genus Kogia; species Kogia breviceps. The sequence continues at coordinate 71,274,082 of NC_081317.1, forward strand.
GAGGAGGTGGGAGGGGGGAAAAGGAGAGAGAAAGAAGATGTGCATACAGTATGGCAGAGAGGACAAACAATTTAAGAAATGATACTTCTAAGATATTTAAAATTGTAAGCCCCATGTTTCCCAGAGCTTCAGAGCCTGTGACACAAGCGAAAGCGAAACAAAACTTGTGTGGGTGAGCTTTTCAAAAAGGATAGAAGAAAAGCGGCTCAATTCCAGGCTGGACTAATACCAGAGTAGATTTTTAAAACATAAAATACACCGTAAGATGAACCATGGGAAAAAACATAGACCCTGGAGAAGGCATAATATAGGAATTCACATCACTTTATAAACTTTAAAATATGGAAACAGCATATGATACAGGATTACACTTGCATTTATTAGTGGTCCATTTCACTTGTCCTTAGTAAAAAAACAACTAAGATGCAAATAGGGACTTCCCTGGTGGTCCAGTGGTTAAGAATTTGCTTTCCAGGGCAGAGGATGCCAGATCCATCCCTGGTCGGGGAACTAAGATCCTACATGCCACTGGGCAAACCAAGCCCACGCACTGCAACTACTGAGCCCACGCACCTCAACTAGAGAGCCTGCGAGCCACAAACTACAGAGCCCACGTGCCACAAACTACAGAGCCCATGCGCCACAACTAAGACCCAATGCAGCCAAAAATAAATAAATAAAATGTTTTTTAAAAAGATGCAAATAGGGGCTTCCCTGGTGGTGCAGTGCTGGAGAGTCCTCCTGCCGATACAGGGGACACGGGTTCATGCCCCGGTCCGGGAAGATCCCACATGCCGCGGAGTGGCTGGGCCCGTGAGCCATGGCAGCTGAGCCTGCGCGTCCGGAACCTGTGCTCTGCAACAGGAGAGGCCACAACAGTGAGAGGACCGCGTACCGCAAAAAAAAAAAAAAAAGATGCAAACAGCCCCACATTTTAAAAAACCCAAACTAACTTCCTAAAACTTCTGTCACTTGATTGTTCTCACCATCAGCATCACTGGCACAGACAGAACAGCTTACTCCTCTAGCCAGTGTTTTACAATATGCAGCACTGTGACCCTTTAGTGGGCCCCAAAGTAATTCGATGGCTGCAATCAGCAAATATATATATCTTTAAGAACAGTATGGGGATGAATGAAATGAAACTGAATAGAGTTAAACATAAATATGAGAATTCACTGTATACAGTATGGTAAGAGCTATTTTATGAAACTTTAATTTTGTGTTTATGTGTAGGTATAAAATATACTGGATCACAATATAAAATATTTCTTATTGTGGGTCTTGGTCTAAAATGTCTAAAAGACACTGGTGTAAGAATCAGATGAAGGGAAGTTAAGGACCTTCAAAAATAGGTACACAGTAAGAAAAAGCCAAACTCTGAAAATGGTTCCTTTTGTTGGAACCTGGGAGGATTTTATGCATTTTCAGGGTTCACAAAAGAGAGGGGGGCAGTTCATGTGGAAACAGCCTCTGGGACTAGCACCGTGCCTTCCTCATTTTTCCCAAACCACAAACTTACATAGGATTTTCTAGCCCCTAGGTTAGAAACTTCTATTTGTCTCATTCACAAGTCTAAAACACAAACCCAACTGTGTGACTGACTTCCCAACTGAAGTCACACAGAGCCAGGCAGAAATGCAAAGCATCGTTCATGTAAAAGCCAACAAGGAAACAGCTTCGGTGAAAGAGCTGGTTTGTATTTTTTAAATTGGGTTAATAACTATCAAGACATAGTCCTCTCCACTCTAGCATGCAAGTCTCTAAGCGTATGACATTACACCTTTGCAGAAAGGTGGAGGGAGCTTTGGGAATGGTGACATTCTTAATGTAACTTTCCAGAGAAAATGTACCTTGCACACCTCACATCTAAGGGGGGTGGAGAGGTGGGAGGTGGACAGGAAACTGTAGATACTTGAGTCCTCATAATGTAATCATCATGAACACAGGATAAACCTGCCCCAAGACATCAAAACCCTTGGTTCAGCTCACAATGGATTAAGCAGAGAAGGCAGAAGGCAAGGCAAGTCAGCCTCAGAAGCTTCTCTCTACTAAACCAGGCCACCTTTCCCATTTTAAATTAAGGCACCTGTGTATTATAAAGACCTAGTCATTGCTTTTGAATTTTAACAACTCTTCACATTTTCACTGTTCCAAGATCAAATTGGGGGTCTGAAATTGAGAAGAAAAATGCCTATAACCACACATTCAGGAACTTTGATTTTAGAACCAGAAGTATCAGAGGCATCCACTTTTGTTCCCATCTTGATGGACAAATTTAATTAACCTTTGCTACTCTGTTCCAACCTACTGTTTTAGACAAAACTAGTGACCCACAAACAATATGTTACCATCAGAATCTCAATGGCGGAGACACCAAGAGATATAGCCCTATCAGCAGTACCAGGAAATAAGCCACTTGGATTAGCCGCTCGAAGAAATATGGATTATATTCATGTCACACATGAGCTGTCAGAAACATTAGGATACTTTTAGCATAAATCAGCAGTGTGAAGGGTATCTTATGAGTACTGAACATGACAGACTGCTTGGAGGGCAAGGTGAGCCTGTCTGGGGCCACCTTCTAAGTATAAGCACGTGCGCACAAGCGCTTTACCCAAACTGGCATAAAAAACTGGAGTGCAGGCTGGTGACCGTTGACGGGTACATCACACTCAATTCGCGGTGTGTTAGTAGCATGGAAAGGTGCTTCCCACTCCAGACCCATGATGGAGAGCCCACCTCAAGGTAACCAAATGACACAAGAATGACCAAAAATCTGTTGCCTTAAAGCACACAGAAGTGCATGGGTGTGTGACTCAAATGTGGTTAATACTATCAGGACTAGGACTCTCCTCCTATCTAATATGTCAAGTCTCTGAAAACATTTTGTAAGATGTCATATCTTATAATATCTTATACCATAAGATGTAAGAAAACATTATATAACACCTCTCAGGGCTTCATACCAGGAAAACCAAGAAATGTGCGCTGCCCCACGAGGAGGGCAGAGAGACGGGGGCAAACGTGCCCCCTCTGTAGTCAGCCAGGCAAACCCGGATTCCAGCTCCAGCCCCCCACTTGGCAGCCTGTGATATGGCAGGTTACTTCACCTCCCTGAGTCTCAGTCTCCTCACCCGCAAAGGTGGATACCAATCCCCGACACGGCCCTGTTTCAGGGCTGAGCGGAACAGCAGGTATGAAGGGCCCGGCACCAGGCTGTCCAGTAACTGTCCTGTCGTACCTCCCCCTCCCCTACGGGTCTCCCGCTGCGTGCGCCTCAGTGCAGAATGGTGGCCACACCCAAGGACCCCTCTTTTGGGTTTGTTACCACATGACTCTGAGCCCTTTTACAGGTATGTCAGGGACCTAGTAATAGAGAGGGAGACAGAAAAATCTGTCCATTATATACTTCAAAAATTATTTTAAGTATATAAATGTTTGATATTTGAAAGAAAAATCCGTTGTCTGAATTGTTCTACTTTTCACATTTAAATAAGTTGAAAAACCAACTCAAGAAACTACACTGCCACCATCAAACAGAGAGAGACAGAGACAGAGAAAACGCTCCTTCCCCTTTTGGGTTGCATACCACTACCCAATACGTAGAATTTTTATGTCTGCCCTCCTTCTCTCAGTATTGGCTAAGAATTGCAAAAAGCAGTGTTTGTGAAAAGGAATGAAAAATGAAATGAGGAAATAATCCCCTTTTCCCTGTTCCTCAGTCTTCTTACGAACTCCCCCCACCAGGACGTTGTGCATCTCAAGGAGATGCCCTCGGGATCAGGGGTCTCCCAAGAAGGGGGCGCTGAAAGCAACCTGTCCTGGGTGCAGGTCGTAAGGGAGTAGAGTACTTTTTAAAATAATAAAACTCACAAAGTCAACCTGCTTCTAATTATCACCAAGCAGTGGCAATTCTAAACGACAGTAATGATAAAATACTTGTCCCCACCCCACCTCGCCTGGTCCCTGGGCACAGCACTGCACAGGGCTCACCTTCCACATGCACCACAGCTCCCTGGGAACCTCCAGACTCTGACCACAGTAGCGATCAGAGAATTACACGTGTCCTTTCTCTCATCCACCCACTGTGAGCTGGCACTGGAGGGGACAGTCTAGCGCAGGGCTAGGCACAGAGCTGGCACTCGAGGTATGAATGATACATATACACAAAGGAGTTTCTTATGCACACTCTGTAATATGGAAATTTTTCATAACCCTATTCTTTTTGTTTTTCTACTACCATATTCCTAATATATCTCCAAATATAGGGCAAATCAGCCTCTATTATGCATTCCCTTGATTTTGGTCTTTATCTAACTAATGAGAGCCACTTACCAGGCCACACAAATATGGACTCCCAAGAAATCTGAGACTCATGCACACACATAAGCATTCTAAAAAGCAACTAATTTTATAACACATTCACATCTACTTAGGAAAAGAAGTAGACTAAAAAGGCAAATGGAAATAGATAAGATTTTGGCCAGCAGCCTAACTAAATCAAATCTGAAAGCTTTTAAAAACTGTGACCTAATCATCTAATTTTCAAGCAGATTACAGATCCCCAAATGACTGTATCATTTACTAACCTGATGCTATTGTGTCAGAATCGGATTGTGTAACGACCTCACAAGAGACTGATAATGTCTTTTCTTCTGCCTTCAGCTGAATCATGGAGTAGTCCCTGGAGTAGACCAGCCCTTTCCAGGGCTTCCCAACTCAGTCCAGATTAAACTGAACACATGTAAGAATAGAAATGACCCTGCAGGACAGCCCGAGAATCACTGGAGTCTCCCAAAGGGTCCTAAGACCCAAGGTTACCCTCCATCTGGATTTCCTGGGATGCTACTGGACTGCTTCAGTTGGGCTGAGAATCCCTTAGGAGGGCCAGGGCCCAACCCCTCCCCGAGATCCTCTCTGAGTCAGATCTGCCTCCACCAGTGTCCAGGTTTCCAGAGGCCAGTTCCATTTTCTTCTGTAATCCACACATTTTTAACCAAAATACTCTGCAAAAATGACTCTCGTGTGCACTGCTGCAGTGAAGGAGCATTCCTCAGCCCCACCTCTCACCATCTGTGTTCAGCTTCTAAAATACCCACCACCTCCCTTAATTTTGGTTCCAGACCAAGAGTCACCAAGAATATTGTTATCGCTGGCACCAATTCTTGCAAACAACAGCCCTCTTGCAGGATCAAAGCATGCAAATCATTCAACTTTCATAATCTGTGCAAGAAAACAACCATTCCTTCCAGGAAAGGTGTAATAAAAACCAGATGATGCCTGTGGTGCCCATGGCTTGTACTCATCTAGAACGTGACAAAACAGCAATTCCTCTGTGACAGTGTGTGTCAACAAGGAGGTCATTTAGAAACAGAAAGAGAGGACTGCATTCCTCTGCTGCAAAGCTCGGGGGGCTTCCCAGGATGCCCAGGCCCACTGCTGCCCCACCGGTGCCCTGGCCAACAAAGCTTGTCTCCTGCAGGTGTAGGAACATGAGGTAAAGGCCCAAGAGAACTGGGTTTATTATTTCTTCTTAAATGAGAAGAACCTAATGAGGAATTATGTTTCAGAAGAGAAAATTGCAGATGGGGCTAAGACTTGACAGGCCATTTAAGGGAAAGTTTATAGTAGAGGCAATGCAACCCCAAACTTTGGGAAGCCTGACACCTTCACTTCACTGGCTTTAAACTTCCCGTGGTCTGTAATGACTTTTACATTTAAATGGAAGATTCTTCAAGACTGGTCTTCTGAGCTGGGAAGCCCAATCCCTGTGTCCTCACTGTCCCAGAAAGCAGGACCTACTTGGGGTGCGTGTGAGGGAGCCCCACAAAATGCTGAGCTAGCATAAAGGCGTTAACAGGGCTGAGATTAAAAGATAGGAAAAGACCACAACACCCTGTCTGCAAAGAGTGAGGTTGAGACAGCTGCTAAAGACAGCACACTGAAGACCCCAAAGAATTCCGCTGTTGTCATGGTGACACAATGCCTGTGCCTTGGTTTGCAGACTCTCTCTGGTCTTCGGACTAGTACAACTTCTTAAAAAGGAGGCAGGGGAGACAGGAACAGAGTCGCCAACTTTTTATATTGCCAAGTAAGGGCATTTATAAAAAAAAGATCCTCGTTTCATTAAAAACGTGTTGGAAAGGGACGGGCCCGATAAAAACAATTTTTTGAATTGAATAATTCAGCTGTAAGAAAAAAAACCTTGTCCTTTTTTTCCCTCATTTCTCTGTAAACCAGCACAGGTAACAGCCTGCATTCAGGACAGTGAAGTGCAAAACACATTCCCAGTAAAATAAGGAACAAGATGACACCAGCTGTCCACCACTGGTATCTAAACTAAATAATTCACTAAGAACATAAATTAGAACTTGGAGGTATTTGGGGGAAGAAAAATGTCAGTATCAATATTTTTCTATGAAATGACTATCTAATCTAGAAACCCTAAAATAAGCACCTATAAAATTATTAGAATTAACAGAGTTCACATAAGTAGATGGATACCAAATAAATACACATTATAGCAACACCAACAGAAATGTATGTCTCTGTAATTCCCTTTTAAAAAACAAATGGGGGGGGGGTTAGCCCTAATAGCCCAAGGCAAATACCACATCTAATTTAATTTCCTTTTCCTGAGGAAAGAGATTCCTTTACATGCTTTAAACTGAATGCAGCCTTACAAATTCCTCTTCTATATGCTTGAAAACTTTTTCTTTCCAGAGGAAAAAGCCTGTCAGTATCTATTCACCAACAAATAGTGGCCAATAACCAGTTTGCTCTAAAAAGGGAAGCCAGGGCTAGTATATTCAGCCAACAAAGAGGGCGATGGGATTGGAGGGGCAGCCTAGTGGATCACCTGAGTGTTTGTAGAGAGAGCACCTCACCCAGAGAAAAAAGGCCCCAGGTCCTCAGGGAGTCACTTGCTCTTTCCCAGCCAGCATCACCCAGTAGTGTGAGGTGACCAGATGCACATTACCCCGGGGGCCTGGTGGGACAGCTTACTGGCCTGAGGTGAGCACAAAATTTATCTGAAGTCCCCTACTTCGTCATCAAAATTGATGTGGATTTTGCATTCTACTACCTTCTCCCTGACATACCATTTTTTTAAATTTAGAAATATTAAAAATTAATGGTTTAACTAATTAACAGTTGGCTATTGTGATTGTGTCCCTGGGAGTGGGAGCCCGGTTTAAGCCTTGGATTCCTATCCTCCCACCCCACCTCTGGACCCTCCTGGGAGACCCTAGGGCACAGACGTGGAGGCGCTGCAGCTGTGCCCACACCGCACAGGCGCCAGAAGTCACTTCTTAGCTCCTCGAGCTAACAGGCTCGACGGAACCACGCTCATAAAAAGAGGAGGCAGTGTGAAAGCCAGGGCCCCCACAGGCTGCTCCTACAGGATGGAGAACAACAGCAGGCAGGCAGCACAGTCAAGAGGGGCGGCGTTTACAAGCGCCCGACAGGCCACATCCCAGTAATGCCCACAAGGGGAGCCGTTCTCTGTGCTCCAAGGCCTAGGTCAGACTCTGACTTCCTGCCTGCCTATGTCTCAGTTTCAAAGCCAGGGCACTTAAGATGACCCCCAACCTCCTTCTCATGTACCAGGAGGTAACAGCCTTCCCCCAAGACCTACTTTTTGCACTTTTGTCCATTTGGTTCAGTGGTAGATCCCTTAGCACATGGTGGGACCTGCCTGCATGTTTATTTAATAATCGAATGCATTCCAGTGAGGTGCATAATCATAAACGGGCCACTGTATCTTGAGACACTTCAGATTGAGCCCCAAAGAATGATCAGAAGGAAGCAATCACCTCTGCTGCTATGTGACCACACCCCAACTGTGGCTGGAACGGTTGTCTCCACCTCTGGTGGCACAAGCTTCAGAAAAGCCTATCAAGGGGGTGCCCACCAGGGGGACTGAAAGGAGATCCCAGACACAACTTGGAGTCCTCCCATATTTATTTCTGCTCACTTGATATGTACCTCTCCCTTGTCAACCTGGTACAACATGTTTATTTAAGAGGTAATGTTGCCGTGAAGGAGTGCACCAGGCAATAAACAGCTTTTGCAGGCAATTAAATGCAGAAGTGAAATTGAGCTGCTGGTCAGTGGAACCAGCCATTCATCGTGAGTTTGTTCCAGTGTCACAAATGTTATTCCTGTTTCACAACATGACAGGAATCTATGATTGGGCCACAAATCTCCAGAGGCTGGAAACAGACCCAAAGCGATTAAAGCAGCTCTCAGCATGCATGCAGGGTATCAACATGAAAGAGCCTTGGGATTCTGGGATGCTGGCCCAGTTGACTGCTCTAGCTTTTTCTTTTTTTTAACTAGGTTTTGTACTTAGTAGGTGCTCAATAATTATCTGTGGCTTGCATGACTTTATAGGGAGACTTACAGGAAATCTCAATTCTATAATAAAAAGTCAATGATTTCGGGGCTTCCCTGGTGGCGCGGTGGTTGAGAATCTGCCTGCCGATGCAGGGGACACGGGTTCAAGCCCCGGTCCGGGAAGATCCCACATGCCGCAGAGCGGCTGGGCCCGTGAGCCATGGCCGCTGAGCCTGCGCGTCCAGAGCCTGTGCTCCGCCACAGGAGAGGCCACAACAGTGAGAGGCCCGCGCACCGCAATGAAGAGTGGCCCCCGCTCACCGCAACTAGAGAAAGCCCTCGCACAGAAACAAAGACCCAACACAGCCAAAACTAAATAAATAAATAAAATTTTTTTTAAAGTCAATGATTTCTTTTTGTAAATAATTCAGTACCCTCCCCACTAATCTCTAAGAAGTCTGGCTTTAAAAAATTATGACAACCTCCACTAGAGTCGATTTTTTCTAGGAATCACAAAGGAGCTCTTTGTTCTGAAAACTTTTCATGCTACTCCCCCCAAACACACTGTTACCCAAAGCAGCAAGGGAAGAAGGATAACGAAAGTTATCGCTCTGGTGAAGAGTTAGAAGGGAAGTTGGGTCCTAGCAACAGAGTCAAGACAGTAGATGGAGGAGATGTTACCTAAGATTCAGGCCCTTCAGGTAGAGCTAGGGTCAGACCGGGTTGGGGGGAAGATCCAGTGAGAGAGACCAGCTCACTGCCCTCCAGGCGCAGCTATGGGCCACCTTCCAAAAGGAGACAGGAAAGCATGGCTACAACCAAGAGAGGATCCCTCCCCTTCCCTCCCCAGGAGGCTTCTACCAGAAGGGGGCAAGGCACTCTCTGAAGATCAGAGCCAGGGCGCCCTCCTGAAACAACAGGAATAGCAAGGTCAGGGGGAGACCCTGCCCCAGATCACTGTTCCCTATACCTCTGCCATAGCGACTTGGTGAAAAAGTGAGCTGTACAGTTCCTATCCCTTAAACATTGGTTATAAGTATTATTTGTAGGTGTTTTCTATTTAATACTTCTTTATAACACATACATATTAATAAACATATATTATACCATAATCTTTGTCTATGCTTCCAGTTTTCAATTTCCTAAGCAGATCAAATTCTTCCCCATTCCTGATAAAAATTATTCCGTATACATTCATACTCGATCCATATTCACATGTCATGGTCTTTCAACAATAACAAAAATGTGCATTATGTATACCCCATCTTATTACAAAGGGGATCGGAGGTAGCTAACTAAAATACATATGAACAAAAGGCTGAAAATTAAATAGCTTTCAAAAAAGAGTAGGGCCAAGAGACAATCATGGTTAATGAAATAAATTCACAAGAAGTTAATATCGGCATAGCATTTGTTGGTACACACAGAAACTTCCACATACACTTCAGTCATTATGCTGCCTTATATATTCATGGAACACAACAGTTCTGTGAAGGTGGTAGGTATTATGCCCACTTGACAGACAAAACAACTGAGTTTCAGAAGGTTAAGTATTTTGCTCAAGGCTACACAACAGTTAAATCACAAGTTAGAATTGACTATAGATCTCCAAGCGCCAGACTCCACGTGTCTCAAAACACACAGTACTGTTTCCCTAAATCTACAGGCCTGGTTTCTGGACAAGGCTCTGTCATCAGCTAGCTGTGGGTGCTGAACAGATCCCCCAGCTCCAGATCTCAGTCTTCCGTGCAGCAGGATGGGGGTGAAAGGGACCTCTGTAAGATCCATTTCAGCTCTGACCATCACTGGACGGACTTTCACCTGTCCTTTTGCAAAATGATGGCTTATATGGATGTTGGCTCTTCAATTTTTAACGTTAGTGTTTACTTCCAAGAGAAATAATTTTTGTGGGTGTGACTATAAGGTTGTAAGTCAAGCTCAGGGTCAGGTCTAGTTACAAGATTAATCCACAGACTCGTAAAATGTCAGACTTAGAAGGGATGGAGAGGCCATGTGTGTGGTCAAGCCCCCTTATCTCAATTGTTTGGATCACCTTTCATGTTACACACACACTGCAGGGGTGCCTACATATGCTTCAAGAATTCACACTCAGAGAAAATCTGGGGGCTTCCCTGGTGGCACAGGCGTTAAGAATCCGTCTGCCAATGGGGGGAGACACGGGTTCAAGCCCTGGTCCAAGAAGACCCCACAGGCCACAGAGCAACTAAGCCCACGCGCCACAACTACTGAGCCTGCACTCTAGAGCCTGCGAGCCACAACTACTGAGCCCACGTGCCACAGCTACTGAGCCCGCGTACCTAGAGCCTATGCTCCGCAACAAAGAGAAGCCCACGTACTGCAACGAAGAGTAGCCCCCGCTCGCCGCAACTAGAGAAAGCCCATGCGCAGCAACGAAGACCCAACGCAGCCAAAAATAAATTAAATAAAAAATAAATTAAAAAAAAAAAGAAAAAGAAAATCTGTACGCAGATTCCAAAAGCAACCTCCAAACTGCAAGGAATTCAGCATATTTTAACACTAATGGCCAAGACCGAGAATTTCAGGAAAGTGTCAGGGGCTCTGCTCTCCACTATCTGAAGTGACCACACCTCAGCACTGTTCTAGAAGTTTCTGCTTATTTTCCAACCTCCACAAGTGAAGAGAGACAATCAGAAGAGGGATCCAAGAAGACCCCCCAATAAAAAGCAAAGGACACAGGTAGGAATTCCAAGCCCTAAAGAGCTAAAGAGGGTGTCAGTATTCGTACTTAACTGATGGCCGTCTCTGTAGCTCCGAGCCTGCTGCAGACCCAGTGTTAACCAGATGGTGCTGGGAAACACACTTTGGAGCCAGACGGCTATAGATTCAAACTCCAGCTTTCCATGTGGTGACTGTGTGACCGTGGTGGCCCTCTGAGTCTCCATGTCCTCACCTGTATAAAGGGGACAATACCATCTGCCTCCCAGGGCTGTGGGAGGATTTACTGCTCCACAAATGGTAACTATCAGGATGGGTGTTGTTACTAACTAAGAGGAACAGGCATCAACCAGAGTAGCAGAGAAGGACCTACTTCTGCAAAACAATTTGTTAGATGGGAATATATTACCAATGGTGAAAACTGGCTAGGAAATAGATTGAGCCCAGACCTCCTTGAAAACAAACTCTTATGTTAAATGAGGCCTTGGCTTTTCTCCTGGGCCTCTAACCAAGGGCCCCTCTCTCCAGTCTAGTAAGCGGTGGTTCTAGAGAAGGCGCCAACAGCATCAAAACTGCAGGCCCCCCACATGACTAAGAAAGTTTGGGTAACATTTTTCCTCTCACCCTTGGCAGCAGGGGTATAAGAACTTGCCCTTGGGGGGGAATCTCTCCTTGTACACAGCGGCTGAGGCAGCGCTCCAAAACCAGGCAACGCTGCTGCCCAAGAGAATGTCTCCTCTTGGCTGTCCCTGGTCCCCCAGAGGGTGGACCTTGGCAAGAGACCTCCAAGGAAATCCAAGACTTCTGCTACACCCCCTCCAGGTCTTCCAGGTGGAGTTAAGAACAAACATTAGTGTGTCAGCCATCTTACGCCATTGGAAAGATCCTGACAGAGTGGGAGTGTAAATTAACTTAGAAGATTTCTGATGCTGCTGATCGTGAACTCTCTCTTTCAGAAGACACTTAAGAATTTTCTTTCTCATCCTTTTCCTCATAAGCCAACAGGTTCAGAGACCTTCCCTAATTTCTCTTTAAAGCCTGGAAGTAGCCAGAAAACCAGGATGCTCCAGCAGTAGTCCCTGCCTCATGGGAATCTGTAGGATGAGCTGGTTTTTAAGGACTATAAGATACTTCTTTCTCCTTTCCTAGAGGAGAGTCTCTAACAGAAATCAACCTAAAACCTGCCCCAAAATCATAAAATCCAACTGGCACTCTGAAAGGCCTGTAGGGATCCGGCCGGAAGATCCATAAATCATCGCATTTCCTTTATATTCATATCACCTCTCAGTTCCAACGCCTTTTTTAAAAGTCTGATTCTAAAATTAAAATGTATAGAAAACTTATGAAGATGATTAGCCCAGGGAATTCAAGCTGACACATTAACATGCCGAAGAAGTCAGATCCTTAAGGCTAGTGTGAGAGTCCAAAAAATGGGGTGATGTGAATATCAGCAACTTCCCCACATCTACAAATGCAAAATGGAATAGAATTGCTCTGAGGAAAACGTCAAGGCACATTTTTAAAAAGTGAGTATAAGAAGGTCAATTACCCTAAACTCCCACATACATACATTGCATTGTGCTGGAATCAAAGCCTAGCTGGGAAACCCCAAACACAGTAAATGCATCCAAAATGAGAACAGTTCTCTCAGAATTGGTATCTTACAGTTGGAGGGGGGCTTGGAGGAGCAGAGGCTAAGTGCTCATGCATGCACATTCCCACAACATGGTAACCCAGCCTGTGCATACTTTCCAGGCCTTCAATCTGCTGCTGATACACTGGCATCATAAAAATGGTGAAAACTGAGGAAGCAGAACAGTGCTGAATAAACATTCCCTGATAATGCAAAATGCTTTGTTTTATCCCAGATATTAAAAGCTCTTGATGGCACACTATTTCAGAAGCACATACTTAGCATATGAAAGACTGACCTCCATTCCCAGCTGAGAATGGTCTCAAGTTGGCCCAGCACAGCAGTGACCTAGTTCTTCTCTCACCTTCCTTCCATGCAAACATACAGATCAGAACACATCTCCCTTGCAGGGTCAAAATTCATCACTGGGATTACTGCCACCCAGAAGGCCACAACCAGCATTTTCTAAGCTGCTCTAAAGAGTGGGGATAAGGCTAGAGGAGATGGGGCCTCTTACATAAGCCACCTGTGAAGCTGATTCTGGCCAACTGGGTATTTATGCAAAATGACATCAAAGGATGAGAAAGGTCAAATTTGAAAACAGAAACAAATATATCCATATTTCTTTACAGTGCCTTGCAGTCAACCTCTGGGGTTAAATGATGTTATGGGTAGAGTGAAAACTTGTTACACGTTTTGCATAATGGCACACGTGTGCTGAGCTGGGCGTGCGCGTCTGTGAGTGTGTGCTTATGTGTGTGGTTTTCACATACCCAGTTCACTCTCTGCTAACATCTTACCTGCCACTGGTTTCCTGTCTGACCGGGCACATAAGGGGCTGGGAGGCTCCGAAGGCTGTTCTTCACAGGGGAGCCCCCGAGAGGGCTTCCCATGTCCCCGGAGGGGGAGTCAGCGGCTAAGCCCATGGAGTACTGCGGGTAGTTGTACAGATTGTTGTAGTACGGGAACAGAGACGGCTGGTAAAAGCTGCTGTAGTAGGTGGAGTCGGAGACGAGGTCAGGTGTGTTCTCCACGTGCCCTCTGCTGGTGACAGGAGGAATATCCTGGATGACCACCCGGCCCTCTACTAAGAAAAAACACAGAAAGAAAAAGACAACATGGTATTAATATGGGGGCCTACAGAACTTTACCTCTAAACCTTGCCAACGTATGGCCTTCCTCCTCAAGATCCGCAGAGCTTTAGACCAAGGCACCTGGGCACGCGGCTGTTCCTGCGGTCGGAATACAGCAGGGTTCCTACGGCTGGCGTAACTCTGGCGGCACAGCTGGCAGACCCTTGGTGATTATTTTTACTGAGAATATCAAAAACATTTTAGGCAGGGGTCATTTTCATCACATAAAGGCTGACCAGGTCTAACTTCTCCCTAGACATTCCTATCCTAATGTCAAGAAATTAGAGATCAAATCTAGTTAACTTGGCTGTCTGCAACAGTCTTACAACAAAATTAACCGTATTTCACTTTAAATAAAGTAATAAAAAATCCTAGTGCCCTTTCTATGTGTATGTCCACACAGATATGTCCCAGAGCCAAAGCAAGAGGCTAAGAGTTTAAGAAAACATTGTTTTCTTCACTTCCTTCTAACCGTTGATACTGAATCCTGAAGTCTGGACAATGGTATAGACCCTGGGAGACAAACTTCTGTAAAAGGTCAGTTAGTAACTATTTTAGGCTTTGTGGCCATTCCTCTGCAGAATGTACAGGCTGCTGCGTGGTTGTGTTGCAATAAAACTTTATTCACAAACACAGGCAGTGAGCCAAAGTGATCCGCAGGCTGAAGTCTGCCGACCCAGGGTCTAGATGTTAAGCTGTCAATTCCAATAAACAACTGAATGGACTCCTAAGTCATCTCTCCAGTAGACATTTATTAAACAATGTTCTAAGAGTTGGCCAAGTGCCTAAAATGGCTGCAAGGTATCAGGCTGCCCCTGCCCACTGGGAGTCTACAGTACAGGATGGACGATGCGATTACAAATTATAACAAGGACTCTCATACAGGAATACCCATAAACTTTTATGGAAACTCAAAGGCTGAAAGATGACATGCAACCTAGAAAGGAATTACAGAGACCGTCATAGAAAAAAACTGCACCTGCGTTGTACTTTAAAAGAGGAGCAGGAAATAGGTGAAAATGAGAAAAAGAGAGTACTGAGAACAGGGCAGCAAAGACAAAGGGATGGAAGAAGGAAAGTGGGAGAGGACCTTGGGAGTGATGGACAGGGCTGTTGGGTTAAGAATTGCAAAGAGGGCAAAAGAGGGCCAGTCTTACAGGTGGGCTGCGGCCAGGCGAGGGGAAGCCTCAGGCCAGCTCTCTGAACTCTTTCCAGGCTGTGGTGGGAACCACTGAGGATATGTGAGCAAGGAGCACAGAGGATCAGAGCTGTGCTTTGGAGTGATTCAACTGATGGCAATTCTTAAGACGAGCAAAGGGAAGAGAGCCCAGAGGCAGGGAGAGCCACCAGGGAGCCGCTGAAGCAGTCAGGGAGAGACCCAGCAGACTGCAAATACCAGAGACACGGGGGAGATGAGCTCAAGAGAACTGCAGGACTGAGGGGCATCAGGACGCAAGATGCAGGAAAAGCCAAAGAGGAAGAGCGGGAGGCCTGGGATGGCAGCAGAGATGCAGGTGGTAAGTCTGCCTCATCGCCACGCAAGGGGCCAGAGGGGCACGGACATGGGGGAGAGGAGCCAGGCCGAGAAGCTCGACGGCTGCACTCGTGCGAGAGGCTGAGGTTGGAAGCTGAGATTCAGGAGTCACCACCGGGAGATGCTGGCTGCATCTGGGAAGAGGAGAGAGCTGTTACAGAAGAGTATGTTCTGAAAGGAGAAAAGAGCACCAGGGCCAGAACCCTGGAGAATGGAGGAGAGAACGCAAGGTCGCAGAGGACAAATTCGACAGGGATGGCAGAGGGGCAGGCTGCAGTGTCGACCCTGCTACGAGATCAAGCAAGATTAGTTCTGGAAAAGACCCACAGAGGGCTGGGTCTTTAGGGCCCTGTGGTTTTAGCACAGTGTTGGAGAAGCAGAAGCCTTCAAGAGATAAAGGAGCGAGTGAGCGATGAGGAAACATGAATACGGTGAAGAGCCTCCTATCTGATGGCGAGCAGCCTTCTCTCTGGTCGGAAGGGACGACCCAGCGAGCAGCGCTGCCAGGCATCCCTCATGCTAAGCACACGCTAAGCCGGACACCTGGGGGCAAATATTTGCAGAAGGGATCAATGAACAGTGTTTTTTCAAGCAGCCTGTCATCAAAATAAATACGAGGAAAAACTAGAAGCTCCAAGGAGTAGTAAGATATTGTTATTTCATTTTTAAAACACAGAGAAGGGCTGAACACACGTAGGCAGGGAGAAGCCTGTGGAGAGAAATTCCCAAGACTAGCAACACGTGGCCCAGAGCAGGTGCTCAGAAAGTGTCCTCCGACTGAATGTGGGGAAGGCATGACTAAACGTGCATACGCTCTGGAAGGTTTGGGAGAGAACAACAACAAAATGTGTTTCTACAGCCTCATTGTATAGTCAGCACTGAAGTCTCTTTTCTCTGACAGGATAGCAAGTCCGTCTACCTCAGGCTCCTGGCAGTGCATTGTCAGGGCCACTCTCTTATTATACATCTCAGGAATTCTTCTCTCCTCCTCTTCCCAACTAACGAGATGAAGAGTTCCAATTCCATCACTCTACCTGTGTCTGGAGAAGGCACCTATAATTCTTTCCTCCTGAACTTTCCCACTGGTCTATCTCTTATTTTAAACACCAATGTAGTGGCAAAATAGATGGTTTTCTGTATCTAACTCTTTTGTTTTCAATGTCACGTCTTTATGTTAACCTGATTATAAAAGCAATACAAGTTTCACAAAAAATGATAAATTATAGTTATTTAAATCAGAAAAGCAGGCTTCCCTGGTGGCGGAGTGGTTGGGAGTCCGCCTGCCGATGCGGGGGACGTGGGTTCGTGCCCCGGTCTGGGAGGATCCCACATGCCACGGAGCGGCTGGGCCCGTGAGCCATGGCCGCTGAGCCTGTGTGCCCGGAGCCTGTGGTCCGCAACGGGAGAGGCCACAACAGTGAGAGGCCCGCATAACGCAAAAAAAAAAAAAAAAAAAAAAAAAAAAATCAGAAAAGCAATGAATAACATACTCTTACCACCCAGTCATAAGCATTAGTGAGACATCCGTATACAATCTCATAGGCATTTAGGAAGGCATTTTAGACGTTCATCCCCATCCCTGCAGTTGAAAAACACTGGATACCCCTAGGGCCTGCCCTTCAAAAGCATGCTTCTTGATAAAGAAAACAAAATACACTAGGAGGTAAAGAATTAAACAGAAACCCAAAGACACGAGCATTCTCAGATCAGGGCACATGAATTTCTACATCATAACTTTAGTTAGGACCATTAATCACGCCTCAGTTTACCCAGAAACAAAATGTTGTCAGTAATAATCCTCAAAGTGCCAAAAGCATGGCTTCAGTAAATTTCAGAGTAAACCTCAAATAAAATGCTACATCAGGTCAAAGCAAGGATTTGTTTTGCTACAGATGACTGTAATTAATTAAAATGTGATCACTTTTCTACTTACCCATATTTTATCCCCTCTTTCAAATTATAATGACCTTTAAGAATAAATTAAGATATATGTTGGAAAAGTTTCGATTCATACTAGCATTTAAATAAACAATAAAAATCCTTTGAGCTTTATGAGAGTAAATGCCTAAATATTTTAGACTCTTAAAATGTTTAAGCACTCTCAAAAAGTGACATTTTAAAAAGCACTAGGAGAGGGCATCCATTCCAGGGACATGTGGAACTACCAAATTCTTATTTTATAAACGGTATTTTAAAGTTCCAAATTAAAATTCCTGGTCAATGTTCAAAACATCTTTATGCCTCCCAGCCTTTATGTGTGTGCTACCAGTAAGTGGAAGTTTCCCAAGGCTGAAATAAACATCCATCAAATTATGTGTCTAATCCAGCAGTGCTCAGGGTGTGGTCCTTGAATCAGCTGCATTGGCATCACCTGGGAATTTGTAGAAATGGACATTCTCGGACCCACCCCAGACCCACTTAATCAGAAACTCTGAGGGCTGGCCCAGCAACCCAAGTTAAAACAAAGCCTTCAGTAGGTTCTGATGCGCTCAAAAGATGGAGAACCACTAGTTTAAAGATTCAAAGCAACTGCTCTATAAATTCTCCCTAAAAATATGTGACTCCTGACTGCATTATTGTGACAGCCCTGACTGGCTACCAAGTAAGAGCATACAGATGAATTCCACTGAATAAAGACGTCGGGCTTCTACAGAAATCACTGCCGAGCTTGGATCACAAGCTGCGGGTATTGTGTGTATACTGCTGCCAGATGGTTCTGATTTTCATGGCTCACTCCCAGACTTTCTTCATTTATTCCAACCACAAAAGCTTAATTCACCCTTTCAAGTGCTAGTATAGTAACAAAGTATACTATTCCTCATAAGGCTTCCGGAATATCAAGAGGAGAAGGTAGGGCTTCCCTGGTGGCACAGTGGTTGAGAATCTGCCTGCCGGTGCAGGGGACGCGGGATCGTGCCCCGGTCCGGGAAGATCCCACATGCCGCAGAGTGGCCGGGCCCGTGAGCCATGGCCGCTGAGCCTGCGCGTCCGGAGCCTGTGCTCCTCAACGGGAGAGGCCACAGCAGTGAGAGGCCCGCGTACCGGAAAAAAAAGAAAAAAAAAAAAAAAAAAAAAGGAGCAGGTAATGCAGAAATCTTAACTCTTGATCTTAAGGTGTTTTTTTTTGTTTAGTGTGACCGATTTTTAAAAAAATTTTTTGTTCATGTGGACCATTTTTTTAAAGTCTTTATTGAATTTGTTCCAGCATTGCTCCTGTTTTAAATATGTTTTGTTTTTTTGGCCTCGAGGCATGTGGGATCTGAGCTCCCCAACCAGGGATCGAACCCTCACCCCCTGCATTGGAAGGCCTGGACTGCCAGGGAAATCCCCTTAAGGTGTATTTTGGTACTTATATTTGATTAATTCATTAGTTATCATATAACAACTGTCCAAAGCTTTGCTCTAGACATTGTAAAAGGCACAGAGAAATATTCAAAATGTTTCATTTCTTCTTAAGAGGGACCCATCTATTCGGGAAAATTAGGTGTAGACCGAGAATCCTACAAGTAATGATCCAATGGCCACAATGACAGTATAGGCAGACATCAGCATCAGCAAAGGCAGTGGAGATGTGAGTCAGGATGGAGGTGATTCAGAGATGGTGAGCGTGGCGGGGCAATCAAGAGAGGAGAATAATATCAACAGGATAATACAGGAGGGAAAGGACAAGACATGTTCCAAGGACAGTGACCAGATGAGCCTGGCTGGAGTGTAGAGGTCACGTAGCGGATGCCGAGACTGGAAACTTACTTTGGGGACACACTGTGGAAGGCCTTGCATGTGAATCTCAGCCAAGGACTTCTGGTTGCCCCTCAAACTCTAGGGAGTTGATGAGTTTTCAGAGCAAGGGAGTAACATAAAAATGTTTTAGGAAAATCAGTCTGAGGCAAGCACAAAAGAAGGATCTAGAATAAGGAGGCAGAAGAACAGACTAGGCTAGAACAGTCTCTTCTAGATATGTACGTGGTCTATAGACTAGAATGGAGAGGCTCTTTAAATTCTCCAGGCCAGAAGAGGTAACTATAAGCTCGCACAGGGAGGCTGCAGTAAAGGGGGGAAAAGGAACTACATGAAAATTACTGGCATGTCTGGTTTTCCAGGAATTCCCTTCAAACAACCACGTTACAGTACTAACACCTGTCACCCAGGGACTAGGGATGCCGCCCAGCTCCCCTTTCAGGTCCTTGCTCCACTGCTGAGTGATCATGCTTTACTCACTCCAGTTTGAGAAGGAACATGTAGCTCTCGCCCAGAGTAAGAATACAAGCAGAACGTGCCTGTCTCTCCAACCTCTGCTACAGCAGAATTCCCCAAAGAGTAACTGGAGACAGTCTCTTCACCACTGAGCTGGTAAGTCGAGCTAAGTGTCACTATTAACTGACTATAAACCTGAAAGATTTCCAACTCACAAGCCACAGAATATATAAAGCATACAAAATTTGAAATAGGCTGTGTGTGTGTGTACTTTAAACCACAAGGCCAGTATGACTAACTACAAAGACCAGAGCAGTATACTGAAAAGCAAACACCTTAATGAATCTGCTGAAAATTCTTAAGCTGGATCTCACTCTTTATTTTTCTAGAATAAAAGCTAGTCAAGGTGACTTTAACAATGATATTCATAATGAGAGAAAGTACGGTGGCACTGTTCCAAGAAAATGGGGTTGCTCCTTAACCAGCGGTCCCTTACAGGAATTATCAACCCCTAAGTCCTCTGCCAAGATGCAAATGAAAGCACAAAGCCAGCTGTTTTAAGTGTTGTTACTTATGACTGGAATAGTCCTAATGTGTGCTGTAAGGAAGAAAGATCAGCAGGTGTGGACTCAACAGCTAAGAAAGGAAGCAGTGCCCAGAGAAGTATGTTATCTGGAAAAATGACCAGCAGCAATCATCCAACAGAGACGTTTGCAGAGACGTTGCCTACAGAATCGATGTCTTCTTATTGCAATGGTCCGATTTGTGGCTCCGCACATTTATTTACCTTCAACACGTCCCATTCTTTGATAAGGCTTCCCGATCCCTCTGCTACTTTTTTTTTGTGCACTAACATATGCAGCGTGAAATATGATTCACTCCTTCCTGAGAGATCAATACCCACACATGATAAATACCCTTATTGATCCTGCAGTGTTATATGCTGGTCTCTGGGCCCATGGCATATTAATAGTAGTTAACCAGTAATTCACTTTAAGGTATGTGAAGGTTTTTTCTCCCACTCTTGTCTGGTGTCAAGATTTCCAGAGTTGTTGCACTTTGTGTCTGTTATGTGCAAACCTGAAGCCATACTCCCTTTTCAACAACAAAACCAAACCCCACAGTTTTCTACACGAAAGATCACATAGGAAACCAAAATTTATGATTCACAGCCATCTCAAGTAAGTGGTAAGATTTATGTGTACCGGGTTTTATTTTTTTTCTTAACCCCATCCCTTGCGTGGTGCCTGCCGTACTTAGCTTCTAGTTTTAAGTGTTAACCAGGCAGAATTGTGCACTGCTACGTCCAAGATCTCAAAATTACCTGCCAGCTACTAGCATGTTGTGCTGAGTAGTAGGAAGGTAGAGCAAAAGTACAAGTTATTGTCCCCGTTCTTATTTTTTTTTTTAAGGAAAATTAAGGTCTTAAGAAAAGACAATGTTGTTTGATGACATGTCATGGAATCTGGAGGAGACAGCGGGGTGCCGCTCGCTGGAACAAGTTGGAACAAGGTGGCTTCCTCAGCTCCCTGTTTTTAAGCCGTCTTCACGGCAGGGCAACCCTATGTCCAGACTAATCAGCTCCTGACATTTCCTAAATTTAGGGAAAACTGAGAAATCAGCCTCAGGACTCTTCCCCTGCAAGGGCAAGAACCCAAAGGGAGACGTTGATACATGGGGAGAAGAGTCGATCTGTGAGCTGACGCCTGGCCCCTCAGAGCACTTGTCCAACTCCAAGAAGAAAAGCTCACCATCCTGCCTGAGGGACTGGTGGGTTTTCCAAGCTAAAACAGAACTAGAGCAGGAGAGGCCTGATGACTGAGGCGACAGCATGCCTACTGCTCACACCACTAAGTGTCGACCGTGATGGTGGACGAGGGGAGTCATCACAGCTGCCACCTTCCCCCGATTCCGGAGAAACAACTCATGTTCAGAGCACTAAACTTACTGAGCGCCTATGTGTGCAAGGCAACCTGCCGCACTTTGGGGGACAAAGACGTACTCCTTGACGCTGCAAGGCCCAGCAGTAAGGGGGGATTCTGAAACACACACACACACACACACACACACACACACACACACACACACACACACACACGGAAGGAGAGACTGACTAAGGCTATGGGAAAACACAAAAATTGTGCGGCCAGGAGGGTGAAATTAAGTCCAGCCTTCAAAGTGCAAGTTCTGCTGATGCTGGCTCATTAACATCATTCTCCACTCTCGACCACAGGCAGGGAATATGTTACAGCCCGTTTCTCCTCTTTCCCAAGGAATTTTTTTTTTTAATGTATTTGGCCTGAAGGAATGCGTCAAGGTCACTTTTCTTTGTAGGGTGAAGGCTTTGCATAACAAAGTGAACCTGAAGTTGGCCTTTAAAACCCAGAGAGGTTTGCCAGATCAAAGAAAACAGGCAAGAGATATGGAGGACAATGGAGAAAATAAAGCAACTCAGGCCTCCCAAGGGAGCTGCTGAGATTTGAAACATGCTGCTCCACCCACCGCCACTGAGAAGCTTAGTAACAAGCACATCTATTGTGTGCAGCAGCTCCCAAAGTGCTGGGCAGGGAATGCCCAGAATGCAAGCAAAAGCCTCACCCTGCCCTCAAGGAGCTTCCTCTCTGTGTTGATGAAGAGCAGGGGAGAATTTAAGGGACCAGAGGGGGTTTTCCTGGTAGAAGACTTTTAAACAAAGGAGGAGAGTGAAAAGGAGAGAGAAAGGAATTCCAAGCGATGAAAGGAGACACGGCACCAAAACAGTTTCTGGGAAGTCAGAGCAGCCTGCAGAGCAGAGCAGAAGGGGCTCAGGGTCCCCACAGGATGAGAATGAGGGTTCTGCTGGCACAGTAGAGTTTATGGAGTTTTATGGAGTTTTATGGAGTTTAGACTCTCCTCCAAGGAAAGATCTTAACTGGATCTGAAGATTGCCACGTAAAACGCAGGCTTCGCTGTGCGGTCCCTGGGAGCAGCTGATGGCATCCCGGCAGCTCCCACCTCATACGTGTGGCACCTGCCATCGTTCCTGGTCACAGTCTCTGCTCCCAGGTCCCTGCCTCCCCCACTGTGTGCCGCAGGATTCCCCGGACACCCAGGAGGGAAAGGGTTCGCCAGATGTGGAGAAAATAACACATCTCTGACTTTACCAGAAAATGCCTCACGGCCATGAAGGCCGATCTCGTGGCCAAGAAAGAGGTTTTCTCTCTGTAGGCCAGTTCAGCATTTCCTGTCATTGGCAAGATGCCAGAGTCACCCTGAGACTCTGTCCACACTGCCTGGCACACCAGAGGGATGGGCAGGGCCACACAGGCCAGCGGCAGAGCTCCTGCTGGGAGTGGATGAGGGAAGAAGAGACAAGATGCCCAATGAGTTTCCTCTACACCCAGTGTTCTATTCTAAGAGATCATACGGAGAATCCCTTCTTCAATCTTCTTAGTATTTCTCACACTGAGCAAATTTTACATTAGGAGCATTTTTGATAGACTGTGTCCATATACTTAGGTCTCCACAGAAAAGGTCTGCTCTGTTCACTGTGCTGTACAGCAGAAAGTAACACAACATTGTAAATCAACTATACTCCAATAAAACATTTTTTTAAAAAGTCTGCTCTGAACTGTATTCCAACAACTTAAAAGGTAGGGGCTTCCTTTATCAGGGTCTTTTTCTTGGCAGGAAGGGTGCTGAACAGAGGGGTGTCCATTTTTAAGTCTGCTCAAGGCCAGCCCCCTTTAGATTTGGGATTTAGATTCTGCTTTTATAATTTTCTTTTAAAAATAAGATTGTAGACAATACGGCTTCAAGATGGCAGAAGAGTAAGACGTGAAGATCACCTTCCTCCCCAGAAATACATCAGAAATACATCTACACGTGGAACAACTGCTACAGAACACCTACTGAATGCTGGTAGAAGACCTCAGACCTCCCAAAAGGCAAGAAACTCCCCCATGTACCTGGGTAGGGCAAACAAAAAAGGAAAAATAGAGACAAAAGAATAGGGTCGGGACCTGCACCAGTGGAAGGAAGCTGTGAAGGAGGAAAGGTGTCCACACACTAGGAAGCCACTACACGGACGGAGACTGCGGGTGGCAGAGGGGGGAAGCTTCGGAGCCACGGAGGAGAGCACAGCAACAGGGCTGCAGAGGGCAAAGCGGAGAGATTCCCGCACAGAGGATCAGGGCCGACCAGCACTCACCAGCCCGAGAGGCTTGTCTGCTCCCCTGGGACGGACGGGGGCTGGGAGCTGAGGCTTGGGCTTCGGAGGTCAGACCCCAGGGAGAGGACTGGGGTTGGCGGCTTGAACACAGCCTGAAGGGGCTAGTGCTCCACAGCAAGCCGGGAGGGAGTCCGGGAAAAACTCTGGACCTGTCTAAGAGGCAAGAGACCATTGTTTCCTGGTGTGTGAGGAAAGGGGATTCAGAGCACCACTTAAAGGAGCTCCAGAGACGGGTGCGAGCCACGACTATCAGCGCGGACACCAGAGACGGGCATGAGACGCTAAGGCTGCTGCTGCTGCCACCAAGAGGACTGTGTGTGAGCACAGGTCACTCTCCACACCTCCCCTCCCGGGAGCCTGTGCAGCCCGCCACTGCCAGGGTCCCGGGAACCAGGGACAACTTCCCCGGGAGAACACACGGCACGCCTCAGGCTGGTGCAATGTCATGTTGGCCTCTGCCGCCGCAGGCTCGCCCTGCATCCATACCCCTCCTTCCCCCCGGCCTGAGTGAGCCAGAGCCCCCGAATCAGCTGCTCCTTTAACCCTGTCCTGTCTGGGTGAAGAACAGACGCCTTCAAGCAACCTACACGCAGAGGCGGATCCAAATCCAAAGCTGAACCCTGGGAGCTGTGCCAACAAAGAAGAGAAATTTCTCCCAGCAGCCTCAGGAGCAGCGGATTAAAGCTCCACAGTCAACTTGATGTACCTGGCATTGGTGGAATACCTGAATAGACAATTAATCATCCCAAATTGAGGAGGTGGACTTTGGGAACAATGATATATATTTTTTTTCCCTTTTTTCTTTTTGTGAGTGTGTATGTGCGTGCTGCGGTGTGTGATTTTGTCTGTATAGCTTTGCTTTTACCATTTGTCCTAGGGTTTTATCTGTCCGTTTTTGTTTTGTTTGTTTTAGTACAGTTCTTAGCACTTGTTATCGTTGGTGGATTTTTTTTTTGGTTTGGGTGCTCTCTTCTTTCTTTTTTTCTTTACAAAAAAATTTTTAATAATTGTTTTTTATTTTAATAACTTTATTTTATTTTATTTTTTCTTCTTCTTTCTTTCTTTCCTTTTCTTCTCCCTTTTATTCTGAGCTGTGTGGATGACAGGCTCTTGGTGCTGCAGCCAGGCGTCAGGGCTGTGCCTCTGAGGCAGGAGAGCCAACAAAGTTCAGGACACCGGTCCACAAGAGACCTCCCAGCTCCACATAATATCAAACGGCGATAATCTCCCAGAGATCCCCATCTCAATGCCAAGACCCAGCTCTACTCAGTGATCAGCAAGCTATAGTGCTGGACACCCCATGCCAAACAACTAGCAAGACAGGAACACAACCCTACCCATTAGCAGAGAAGCTACCTAAAATCATAATAAGGCCATAGACACCCCAAAACACAACACCGGACACAGTCCTGTCCACCAGAAAGCCAATATCCAGCCTCATCACCAGAACACAGGCACCAGTCCCCTCCACCAGGAAGCCCACACAACCCACTGAAGCAACCTTACCCACTGGAGGCAGACACCAAAAACAACGGGAACTACAAACTTTCAGCCTGCAAAAAGGAGACCCCAAACACAGTAAGTTAAGCAAAATGAGAAGACAGAGAAACACACAGCAGATGAAGGAGCAAGGCAGAAACCCACCAGACCTAACAAATGAAGAGGAAATAGGCAGTCTACCTGAAAAAGAATTCAGAATAATGATAGTAAAGATGATGCAAAATCTTGGAAATAGAATGGAAAAAATACAAGAAACATTTAACAAGGACCTAGAAGAACTAAAGAACAAACAAACACTGATGAACAACACAATAAATGAAACTAAAAATTCGCTAGAAGAGATCAATAGCACAATAACTAAAGCAGAAGAACGGATAAGTGACCTGGAAGATAAAATAGTGGAAATAACTACCACAGAGCAGAATAAAGAAAAAAGAATGAAAAGAATTGAGGACAGTCTCAGAGACCTCTGGGACAACATTAAATGCACCAACATTCAAATTATAGGGGTCCCAGAAGAAGAAGAAAAAAAGAAAGGGCCTGAGAAAATATTTGAAGAGATTATAGTTAAAAACTTCCCTAACATGTGAAAGGAAATAGTTGTTCAAGTCTAGGAAGCACAGAGAGTCCCATACAGGATATATCCAAGGAGAAACATGCCAAGACACATACTAATCAAACTATCAAAAATTAAATACAAAGAAAAAATCTTAAAAGCAGCAAGGGATAAACAACAAATAACACACAAGGGAATCCCCATAAGGTTAGCAGCTGATCTTCCAGCAGAAACTCTGAAAGCCAGAAGGGAGTGGCAGGACATATTTAAAGTGACAAAGGAGAAAAACCTACAACCAAGATTACCCAGCAAGGATCTCATTCAGATTTTACGAAGAAATTAAAACCTTTATAGACAAGCAAAAGCTAAGAGAATTCAGCACAACCAAACCAGCTTTACAACAAATGCTAAAGGAACTTCTCTAGGCAGGAAACACGAGAAGGAAAAGACCTACAATAACAAGCCCAAAACAATTAAGAAAACGGTAATAGGAACATACATATCGAGAAGTACCTTAAATTTAAATGGATTAAATGCTCCAACCAAAAGACACAGACTGGATGAATGGATACAAAAACAAGACCCATATAGATGCTGTCTACTAGAGACCCATTTCAGACCTAGGGACACATACAAACTGAAAGTGAGGGGATGGGAAAAGATAGTCCATGCAAAAGGAAATCAAAACAAAACTGGAGTGGCAATTCTCATATCAGACAAAATAGACTTTAAAACAAAGACTATTACAAGAGACAAAGAAGGACACTACATAATGATCAAGTGATCAATCCAAGAAGAAGATACAACAATTGTAAATATTTATGCACCCAACTTAGGAGCACCTCAATACATAAGGCAAATACCAACAGCCATAAAAGGGGAAATTGACAGTAACACAATCACAGTAGAGGACTTTAACACCCCACTTTCACCAATGGACAGATCATCCAAAATGAAAATAAATAAGGAAACACAAGCTTTAAATGATACATTAAACAAGATGGACTTAATTGATATTTACAGGACATTCCATCCAAAGAAAAACAGAATACACATTCTTCTGAAGTGCTCATGGAACATTCTCCAGGATAGATCATATCTTGAGTCACAAATCAACCCTTGGTAAATTTAAGAAAACTGAAATCGTATCAAGTATCTTTTACAACCACAACGCTATGAGACTAGATATCAACTACAGGAAAAACTGTAAAAAATAAAAACACATGGAGGCTAAACAATACACTACTTAATAACCAACAGATTACTGAAGAAATCAAAGAGGAAATCAAAAAGTACCTAGAAACAAATGACAATGAAAACATGACGACCAAAAACCCATGGGATGCAGCAAAAGTAGTTCTAAGAGGGAAGTTTATAGCAATACAATCCTACCTTAAGAAACAAGAAATATCTCAAATAAGCAACCTAACCTTACAGCCAAGGCAATTAGAGAAAGAAGAACCAAAACACCCCAAAGTTAGAAGGAAAGAAATCATAAAGATCAGATCAGAAATAAATGAAAAAGAAATGAAGGAAACAATAGCAAAGATCAATAAAAGTAAAAGCTGGTTCTTTGAGAAGATAAACAAAATTGATAAACCATTAGCCAGACTCATCAAGAAAAAAAGGGAGAAGACTCAAATCAATAGAATTAGAAATGAAAAAGGAGAAGTAACAACTGACACTGCAGAAATACAAAGGATCATGAGAGATTACTATAAGCAACTATATGCCAATAAAATGGATAAGCTGGAAGAAATGGACAAATCCTTAAAAATGCACAACCTTCTGAGACTGAACCAGGAAGAAATAGAAAATATGAACAGACCAATCACAAGCACTGAAATTGAAACTGTGATTAAAAATCTTCCAATAGGGCTTCCCTGGTGGCGCACTGGTTGCGAGTCTGCCTGCCGATGCAGGGGATGCGGGTTCATGTCCCGGTCTGGGAGGATTCCACATGCCACGGAGAGGCTGGGCCTGTGAGCCATGGCCGCTGGGCCTGTGCGTCCAGAGCCTGTGCTCCACAACGGGAGAGGCTACAGCAGTGAGAGGCCTACATACCACAAAAAAAAAAAAAAAAAGAATCTTCGAACAAACAAAAGCCCAGGACCAGATGGCTTCACAGGCAAATTCTATCAAACATTTAGAGAAGTGCTAACACCTATGCTTCTCAAACTCTTCCAAAATATAGCAGAGGGAGGAACACTCCCCAACTCATTCTACGAGGCCACCATCACCCAGATACCAAAACCAGACAAAGATGTCACAAAGAAAACTACAGGCCAATATCACTGATGAACATAGATGCAAAAAACCTCCACAAAATACTAGCAAACAGAATCCCACAGCACATTAAAAGGATCATACACCATGATCAAGTGGGCCATAGCCCAGGAATGCAAGGATTCTTCAATATACACAAATCGATCAATGTGATACACCATATTAACAAATTGAAGGAGAAAAACCATATGATCATCTCAATAGATGCAGAGAAAACTTTTGACAAAATTCAACACCCATTTATGATAAAAAGTAGGCATAGAGGGAACTTTCCTCAACATAACACAGGTCATATGACAAACCCACAGCGAACATCGTCCTCAATGGTGAAAAACTGAAACCATTTCCACTAAGATCAGGAACAAGACAAGGTTGCCCACTCTCACCACTATTATTCAACATTGTTTTGGAAGTTTTAGCCACAGCAATCAGAGAAGAAAAAGAAATAAAAGGAATCCAAATTGGAAAAGAAGAAGTAAAGCTGTCACTCTTTGCAGATGACATGATACTATACATAGAGAATCCTGAAGATGCTACCAGAAAACTACTAGAGCTAATCAATGAATTTGGTAAAGAATCAGGATACAAAATTAATGCACAGAAATCTCTTGCATTCCTATACACTAATGATGAAAATCTGAAAGTGAAATTAAGGAAACACTCTCATTTACCACTGAAATAAAAAGAATAAAATATCTAGGAATAAACCTACCTAAGGAGACAAAAGACCTGTATGCAGAAAACTATAAGACACTGATGAAAGAAATTAAAGATGATACAAATAGATGGAGAGATAATACCATGTTCTTGGATTGGAAGAATCAACACTGT
Organism: Kogia breviceps; assembly: GCF_026419965.1. Lineage (NCBI taxonomy): Eukaryota > Metazoa > Chordata > Mammalia > Artiodactyla > Physeteridae > Kogia > Kogia breviceps. The sequence continues at coordinate 71,302,996 of NC_081317.1, forward strand.
GAAAATGACTATACTACCCAAAACAATCTACAGACTCAATGAAATCCCTATCAAACTAACACTGGCATTTTTCACAGAACTAGAAGAAAAAATTTCACAATTTGTATGGAAACACAAAAGACCCCGAATAGCCAAAGCAATCTTGAGAAAGAAAAATGGAGGTGGAAGAATCAGGCTCCCTGACTTCAGACTATACTACAAAGCTAGAGTAATCAAAGACAGTATGGTACTGGCACAAAAACAGAAATACAGATCAATGGAACAGGATAGGAAGCGCAGAGATAAACCCATGCACATATGGTCACCTTATCTTTGATAAAGGAGGCAAGAATATACAGTGGAGAAAAGACAGCCTCTTCAATAAGTGGTGCTGGGAAAACTGGACAGCTACATGTAAAAGAATGAAATTAAAACACTCCCTAACACCATACACAAAAATAAACTCAAAATGGATTAAAGACCCAAAAGTAAGGCCAGACACTATAAAACTCTTAGAGGAAAACATAGGCAGAACATTCTATGACATAAAATACAGCAAGATCCTTCTTGACCCACCTCCTAGAGAAATGGAAATAAAAACAAAAATAAACAAATGGGACCTAATGAAACTTAAAAGCTTTAGCACAGCAAAGGAAACCATAAACAAGACGAAAAGACAACCCTCAGAATGGGAGAAAATGTTTGCAAATGAAGCAACTGACAAAGGATTAATCTCCAAAATTTACAAGCATCTCATGCACCTCAATATCAAAAAAAAACAAACAACCCAATCCAAAGATGGGCAGAAGACCTAAATAGACATTTCTCCAAAGAAGATACACACATTGCCAACAAACACATGAAAGAATGCTCAACACCATTAATCATTAAAGACATGCAAATCGAAACTACAATGAGATATCATCTCACACCAGTTCAAATGGCCATCATCAAAACATCTACAAACACACTGTAAAGAAATTATACTCCAATAAACATGTTAAAAAATTTAAAAGAAAAAATCTACAAACAATAAATGCTGGAGAGGGTGTGGAGAAAAAGGAACCCTCTTGCACTGTTGGTGGGAATGTAAACTGATACAGCCACTATGGAGAACAGTATGTAGCTTCCTTAAAAAACTACAAATAGAACTACCATACTACCCAGCAATTCCACTACTGGGCATATACCCTGAGAAAACCATAGTTCAAAAAAAGTCATGTACCACAATGTTCAATGCAGCTCTATTTACAATAGCCAGGACATGGAAGCAACCTAAGTGTCCATCGACAGATGAATGGATAAAGAAGATGTGGCACATATATACAATGGAATATTACTCAACCATAAAAAGAAACGAAATTTGTTATTTGTAGTGAGGTGGATGGACCTAGAGTCTGTCATACAGAGTGAAGTAAGTCAGAAAGAGAAAAGCAAATACCATATGCTAACACACATATATGGAACCTAAAAAAAAAAAAAAATTGTTCTGAAGAACCTAGGGGCAGGACAGGAATAAAGATGCAGACACATAGAGAATGGACTTGAGGACATAGGGAGGGGGAAGGGTAAGCTGGGATGAAGTGAGAGAGTGGCATGGACATATGTAGACTACCAAATGTAAAATAGATAGCTAGTGGGAAGCAGCTGCATAGCACAGGGAGATCAACTTGGTGCTTTGTGACCACCTAGAGGGGTGGGATAGGGAGGGTGGGAGGGAGGGAGACGCAAGAGGGAGGGGACAATGGGGATATATGTATATGTATAACTGATTCACTTTGTTATAAAGCAGAAACGAACAAACCATTGTAAAGCAATTATACTCCAATAAAGATGTTAAAAATAAATAAATAAATAAAATAAAAATAAGATTGTCGACGTTTGTCTTTGCTTCTGCAGGTCCCCAATGGTGATCTGAAGAGAAGGACTAGACCCTTAAGTAAATGTGAAGAGATAAAAAGCCACATTATCTGGTATTATTTCACATGGCTTTTGTTCAACCCAAGATTATATACCCAGATCAATTTAATACCCCTGGTTTTCAGTTGGGTATTTGTCCTATAAAAGGTTTCAAGTCATCAAGAACAGTACCTTAACCAACTGCTGAGATGGACTGGGTCCCCCAGGAACAGAACCTGCCTCCAAAACAGCAGCTCTCACCCTGGGCTGTACAGGGTAGCGTGGAGGGTAAAATCCCTCAGGACCAGACCACCCCCCAGACCCTTTACATTAGAGCCTCTGGCTGGGGACCCAGGCATCAGAAGTCTTCAGAGCCACCAGAGTGACTCCACCAGCAGGGTGACAACCGCTTTAAACCCACCATAGGTTGGTGTTTTAGCACCAGGAACTCCCACTCTTATACCCTATGGCAGCAGCTCCGAAAATGTGATCGAGGCCCCCTGCCCACACCGCCTTTTCAAGGGTCCACGAGGTCAAAAGTATTTCCACAATAATGTAAAGCTGCTATTGGCCTTTCTCTCTGTGTTGACAGTTGCACTATGATGCAGAAGCAATGATGTGGGAAATGTGGTTTCTTAGCAGGAATCAAGGCAGTCCCACCAAACTGTACTGAGAGTCACTGTATTTCCTACTGCTATGAAGTAAAATAGTTTTAAATTTTTATGTCAGTTTTGCTTAAGATGCCCTTGATAAAGCAGGGGAAAAAAATTGATTAAATCTCTACCTTTGACTGCCTCTTATTATCATGGTGACCAAGTGGGAAGGACTCACAAAGCACTTTTGCTGCTTTGTGCTGATGTTTTCCTTGGAGAAGGCGCTTGTGTAAATGTTTGAATGAAGAACCAAGCTCACTGCTTTTTGTTTTTTTTAATGGAACACCATTTACTTGAAAGAATGACTGATGACAAACTACAGTTACTGAGACTTGGGTATTTGGCAGACATTTTCTTTAAAATGAAAAAAGTGAGCCTATCACTTCAAGGAAAACAACTGAAAGTATTTATTGCCAAAACGTTGAGCTTTAGAATAAAAACCAGAATTTTGGAAAACTTACATCCACCATCATGTGCTTGACAGCTTTCCAAACTTAAAGAGCATTCTGACAAAATCAGCAGTGATATTAATGAGTGGGATTTTCTGATATTTTGTAATGAAATGTCAACATTTGGAAGATCTGCACAATTCAGTGAGCAGATATTTTCCAAATGACCAGTGCATGACATTACAAAATAATGCATGATTGACAGATCCATTTAAAGTGCAAGATGGATTTTAATTTAACTGAGTACAAAAAACTCATTAGCATGGCTTCATGATCCACACTGCAACTATCTTTAAGAAATTATTACCTGTCAAGTTTTGGTCTAGTATCAAAGAATAGTCACAGTGATCTCAAAACACTATTCTATTCAAGCATTTCTCTTCCTTTTCCAACTATTTATCTATATGAAGCTGAACTGTCTTCATGTATTTCAATCAAAACAACAGACTGGGGACTTCCCTGGCGGTCCAGTGGTTAAGACTCTGTCTTCCAATGCAGGGGATGCAGGTTCGATCCCTGTTCGGGGCGCTAAGAAAGATCCCACATGCCTCATGACAAAAAAACCAGAACATAAAACAGAAACAATATTGTAACAGATTCAATAAAGACTTAAAAAAAAATAGACTTAAGTACATATGGGAACTCAGCTGTGTTCTATTTTTTTTTTTGCGGTACGCGGGCCTCTCAGTGTTGTGACCTCTCCCGTTGCGGAGCACAGGCTCTGGACGCGCAGGCTCAGCGGCCATGGCTCACGAGCCCAGCCGCTCCGCGGCATGTGGGATCTTCCCGGACCGGGGCACGAACCCGCGTCCCCTGCATCGGCAGGCGCACTCTCAACCACTGCGCCACCAGGGAAGCCCTCAGCTGTGTTCTATTAATAAGCCAGACATATAAAAGATATTTGTAAAAATGTGAAACAATGCCACCCTCCCTCACTAATTTGTTTTGGAAAATATAGTTATTTTTCATTAAAATGTTACTTAGGTTAACTAATAATAGATTTATTATTTTCAAGGAATTAACAAATGTATTCTTAATTTCTCAGTTTTAGTTTCCAATTCAATAAATACTGATAGATGTAATTCACATAAACAAAAGCTCTTTGAGGTCCTCAAGAATTTTTTTAAGAGTGTAAGAAATTTGAGAACCTCCATATCGCAGGCTCTTCTCTTTCCAGGAGGACGGATTTCAGAGCAATTGGAGTCAGTGTCTCATCCTGAGCTGGCACACCGAGCTTAGTTAGCAGTCAGCAGGAAAGGCCCAACTGGATGCCTCTTGCTTTACCCCTAAGCCAGGGACATTTCTTTCAGTAAAACAGGCATTCACCCCTACACAATGTGGCCAGGCAGCAGAGCCTTGCATTGAGAGCACCAACCTAGGCTCCCAGGTCAACTTCTTGATCAGATCTGGAATCTACAACCCGGGGACCTTGGATCCGTTAATACTTAAGTGTCCGTTGCCCCAGAGTCTATATGTAACATGGGGTTAATAATGCTACTTACACCACAGAGGGCGAAAAAGGCTCCAACAGGGTCAGTGTTCGATAAATGTTAGCCGTGGTTGTTCTCACAGTCACAACACGGTGAGAGCATTCTCTGCTGTCAAGCAAGAGAGCCACCAAATTATCTGCCCGAAAAAGGCATCCTTGCTCCCGTGCTCACCTTTGAGGGACCGCAGGAGGCCTGGGCTGCACCTGGCAGGGCTTCCTGAGCACAACTGAACTTGGAAAGGAGCAGAATCCTCCGCTCCTGGCCTTCTCTGAGGTCAGACAGTAGCCTTGAATGCAGTTGGTGTGATATCACTCCCCAAAGTCATAATCAGGAAAGGCAGGAACAATCTGTTTCTCCCACAAGGCAATCATGACAGGCTATTTTAAACGTCAAACACAAACCTGGCGCCAGGAAAGCAAACAACCCCTGCACTTGTGTACCTGTCTTGAGCCCCGAGCCATCTCTACTTGGGAGACAAAACCAGCGGGTGGAGAAGAGGTGACCTTCCTTTCTGACCGCAAATCCCCGCCTCCTCATGTATTCACGTCTGCTTTTGATAAGCGTAGCTACTACAGTGCTTCCCTTAAGTGAGACAGGGATTTTATTTATGGGGGGGCGGGGGGGAAGTGCTGCAGTTCCAGGGCTGAACTTTTAACAGGCTATAAAGTTAATGTGTTCTTCAGTGTTCATTCCAGGCAAGACTGTGGGGCTATGTATTTTCTCCCACCCCCCCAAAGGCCATTATCTGTAATTGCCCATTACCATGCATAATTATTTCACCTAGTTTGGTCTATGGCCTCCAGGGCTGCACGCTGTTACAGCTAACTGCTCCCCCTCACCAAATCTGTGAAGGAAGCTTCACCGACCTTTAGTACTTTGCATGGTATATTCCAAAGCCGACATAAGAACGGTTTACAGGCAAACTTAACTCGAATCAGGAATATTTCAGATCTCCTCCAGATGTACCTTTCCCATCTCTACAGAGTTTTCCCTCCCCTCAAATAACAAGAAAATAAACTCTCCATTATGTGAGGGCTGATAACCCAAACTGGGAATTATCTGGAGTCCTTTATCCTCCCTTTTCTTGGAGGAGCTGTTTAACTATATCATGCTTTTTTTTTTTTTTTTGCGGTACGCGGGCCTCTCACTGTTGTGGCCTCTCCCGTTGCGGAGCACAGGCTCCAGACGTGCAGGCTCAGCGGCCATGGCTCACGGGCCCAGCCACTCCGCGGCACGTGGGATCTTTCCCGACCTGGGCACGAACCCGCGTCCTCTGCATTGGCAGGTGGACTCTCAACCACTGCGCCACCAGGGAAGCCCTATCATGCTTTTTAAAGACTGCTACTGGGAGAAGGTGGAGATAGGAGAGGGAAGAGAGAGAAAGGGTAAAACTTACAAAAATTTACAACTTTTAAATTCAATATATATGCTCCCACTTTTAGTGTATTTTGAGTGGGAGGAGGAACTGTGTTCAAATCAGTTATTAAGGTGAGATTTCGGGATACCAGGTACACTGGAAATACTACTTCTAGAACTGACATTTGGTGACATAGCCCAAAGTGTCCCCTTACATTTACCTCACTTTTCAACATTAGCAGGGAAAGAGGAGAGGGGCCAGGGATTGCTAGCTATACACACAGATTGCCGAAATGCTCAGCCATCCGCTGGCATTTCTGTGTCTTCTCTGCTGCACCACTCAGGTGTGAGGGTGGGAGATGTACCTCTAGGCTGTTATAATGTCCACACACAAAAAGCTAGGAATGAAACCTACCCACTTTTGTGTAGTCACTAACTACCACTGCACCCAAGACCGCCCACCAGAATCTCCTCGATGGGTAACACCCTTCATGTGTGCCATCTTGATTTCCCATCTGCATTCCTTCCTTTTGAGTGAAGCTCCTCTGAAATGAAAAGAAGTCGATTCTAAAAATAATCACTTGTCCAACCTTTCAATCCTCATTTTTACCAAATTCAGGTAGGGGAAACGACAGAGAATTCAACCTAGCAGTTTTCACCAAATCCGACAACAGGGAAGGCCTAGGAAGTAATGTTATCCCTTGTTTCGATACCTGGAGAAGTTCAGGTGGTAAATCTAAGGATGTGTGTGCAACTGGCAGCAGAACTCCGTCTGAGACCTCACACTTCACCACCAAGCTGTGTCATTAAGGGTAAAGAAAGCTGCTTAAATGTGGCCAATGAACAGCTTAAGCTAAAAGACATCTGTTCCTACTGATGATTTCCTGGAGAAGAATACAAATGACTACTAACTATGCATATGCTGGCATGGACGTGAATCAAACAAGGTCAAGACAGTTCTCAGACTCCAACGACAGAGACCAGGACGGGAGATGACATTTCCACTGGGAGATGTCAGGCAGGGCAGGGGCTGTGAGTTGTGATTTGGTCCAAAGGCACACCATACTGTCCCAAAGCCCCTAACTTGTGGCTCTTCTGACTCATCCTTGAAGCACCTCACTGCAACCCTGGGTCCTGGTTTAGCTCTGCAACTGTGGCCTCGTTGCCACAGCTGCTGCCAAAACAACCGTGTTGTGCTGTTCTCAAAGTGTGTACACAAGTCACTATATACCAGGTGAGGTGATCGCCTCCAAGCTTTGTTTCCTCTTCACAGCTAACTGCTCCACCAAACATGTCACTAACCACAGGGACAGGAAGGCACAGCAAAAAATGTCACACTTGTGATGATTCCTGCCTCCCAATGTAGGGCCAGAATGTGAATTCCCAGCCTCTGTGCAGTCAGGACCTAGGCATGTGAAAAAAGTGCTGCCAATGAGGTCTCCCAAGTGAGACTTCAACTGCAACAATGCCCTTTCTTTTTGGCGGGGGCTAGAGCCAGAAACCTGTGGTTTTTTTAAAAAAAAGATTGATTGACTGATTGATTATTTATTTATTTTGGTTGCACCAGGTCTTAGTTGCAGCACACAGGATCTTCCTTGCGGCATATCGGATCTTTTAGTTGCAGCATGCAGACTTCTTCTGAGTTGTGGCATGCTTGCGGGATCTAGTTCCCTGACCAGGGATTGAACCCAGGCCCCCTGCACTGGGAGTGCAGAGTCTTACCCACTGGACCACCAGGGAAGTCTCAAGAAACCTGTGGCTTTTGATAGTGGCAGGAGCAACAGCTGCAAGGCCCTGAAGGCTCTGACAACTTGGGATACACACATGTAACATGTAGACACACATGCATATACATACATACACATACACACACACAGATATATCTGTATCTACATATCAGTCAACACCCTAACCACAAAGACAGTTGTATCTTAACTGAAAGAAATGATTACCAAGAGCCATTCTGGGCCTGTCAACCAAAATGTTATCATGGTAACTAAGAAACAGCATGATGGAAGCTGTATCAGTGGCCAACTTCTTACAACTACAATCACAGCTGCATCATGTGCATCTTTATTTTCCTCATCCAGGGGCCTGTGTCATGCAGATTTTGTCCATCAGGTCTCTGGAAATCTAACATGCTCTCAGAAACTCCATTTCACAGAAAGGTCACCAGTATTAATAACTGTTTGGCAATTCTCCAAGTAAACACAGAACGTAGGAACGTCTCTGCATGGGTACAGCCTGTGGCACAGAGAGGGGACTACATAAACTCTAAAACACGGGGCCTGTATCTGTGACAAAGGAGCTAGCCAACTCTATGGGCAGCACTGGTTATCACCTGTGGCTGCATCAACCACCAGCCTCACCTGTGCTTCTCAAGGTTTCTTCCATCACAGAAACAATACTGGCTTGACGAGTGAGAGAATAAAGATTTTATTTTTATTTTTATTATTTATTTATTTATTTATTTATTTATTTATTTTTTGTGGTACACGGGCCTCTCACTGTTGTGGCCTCTCCCATTGCGGAGCACAGGCTCCGGACGCGCAGGCTCAGCGGCCATGGCTCACGGGCCCAGCCGCTCCGCGGCATGTGGGATCTTCCCGGACCGGGGCACGAACCCGTGTCCCCTGCATCGGCAGGCGGATTCTCAACCACTGTGCCACCAGGGAAGCCCAAGATTTTTTTTTAATCGACGATAAACCAAGAGTAATTATCTGAACACCACCAACAAAAAAGCATATACTTCCACGAACGCACAAGTTTTAAGATGAAGTTGTCTGTCCCCACTCTGCACACCCAGAAAGGAAAAACAACAACACAGGCAGAGCCTGGAGACTCACCTGGGGGTTCTCTTCCATCTCTGGACTAGACGCAGCCCAGAAGTGGTAGTAAAGTTAACCTTCTGAGCAGAGACTACAGTGCTGTGACTACAAGGATTTCAGAGCTAAAGAACTGAGCTTACTGAAAAAATAACTGCAGATGCTGTCACAGGAAGGACTCAACAAAAAGTCAACCACGGAGCAGGGGACAGAGCTGTTCTTTCACAGATGTTGAGCAGTCATAGCCATTTGTCCTAGGAGGCCAACTTGTGAGGGAAAGCTCTCAAAAACTCGACAAAGTCATTCATTCACTCATTCATTCTATATTAACTGGGTACTCAACTGTTTAATTCCAAGGTAGTACTAAAGGTCGGTAAAGCTTCCTTCACAAATTTGGTCATTTTTTCATGACATTACCATACAGAGGTGCCTTCAGGTTCAGCTGAGTCTGAAACTAGGAAGCCAATCAATGCCTCAGAATGTGTAGGACTTGATTTATTGCAAGTCAAAATACAGACAGACTGCAGACTTGCATTAATAGCTAAAATCAAACAAATATGTAGACACAGGGAAAAGACAATTAAACAGTGCAACTGGAAATATGACACCCTAAGAAAAACTAAGAAAATAATAAGCAACAGATTATTAAATTCTCAGGGACTGAAAGCACCAAAATAGGGAGGAGAAACAAAGTCACTGCAGATTAAATATGGAGAGTTTTAAGCCAATTATAAAAGATCAAAGAGAACAAGAGAGGGGAGGAGTAGCCTTACAAGTAACTGAGATAGGAGACCTTGGGAGAAATATGACCAGGGTAAAATCATTACAGTTTACAGTGAAAGTAATCTAGGGGACTCCAGAGAGAAATTCACTAGGGACCACTCCTGGGAGAACAGCACAGGGACAGAGAGCAAAAAGCTCTTTATTTTCAAAAGGCACACAACTCCGGAGGGAAGGTGCTTGCTACAGAGAACAAGGACTAGGTTGGGCGAGGTGAAGAGTGCAAATGAAAAATGCTAGTGGCTTGAGCCACATTTTGGATCCCATACTGTCCACCTCTGGCTAGGAACCTCGGTGTGGTCTCCATTCCATGGCACCGTGGGCAAAAGAGAGAGGCAACAGTTGTGGAATTAGTAGAAACTCACTTGACACTTTCTGTTTCACCCTCCAAAAAAATCTGAGACTGCCCCCTTTGAATAAGGTCAACCTCCTGAAAAGTCCTAACTGTTACTAACTGTCCTAGATTTTAACCAAGAGGAGCAGAGCCAAGAAAAAAGCTGTGAATGCAAATGATGTTCACTTTTCGCTGTAATATCTCATTTATTCCGCAGTTTACATAGACTTTTCAGTGGCTACCAATAATAACTCTACAAGGCTGAGACCCAGAAAGAGGAGCTGGCTGTGGCTTAGAAAGGTGCCCTGCACACAGAGGAACACGGTAGGAGCTGGACTCCCGAGTAAACCCAGGTCTTCTCAGTCCAGGTCTGGCGTCTTCTTGCAATAACAGGAAGAACCCAGACGCCTAGCTCTTCACCTAGATTCTGAGTAGTTAATTCTGTGTATTTTGTTTTGTGTTTTAGTAATCATCAATACACTGGACGCTATAAAATATCAGAGTCAGAAAGCCAAGGGAAGTGCACAACACTGCCAAGAAAATCCCCGCTACAACTAGCATTTAAGATCAAGCGTAATGCCTGACTTACCAAATTTTCTTTCTTACAAGAGATTCAACAGATCACTATACAACTGTAAGGCTGGTTAAAGCCTACGGTATAACTGAAAATACAGAATGAGAAAATGTAGTATATTAATTAATTAATTAATATATTAATTATTGTATGTAGTATATTAATTAATTAACATAGCACTTACTGATACTGAGAAAATATATCTCAAGGAAAGAAAGAAAAAGAGCAACTCTGGACATCAACTATTTTACTTACCTCTGTAACTAGATACAAACTGCTCACCTAGCTTAGTAACCTGGCTACCTAGTGGGTCCCAACTTACTATCATGACCAGAGTAATGGAGCCCAATACAGGACATGAGCATGGGCTGTGAGTCACAGACTCGGGTTGGAATCCCAACTCCACCACTTAATCTTAAGCATGTTATTAAACCTGCTTCCTTATAAGTGGAAAAATAGTTCCTATTTTACAGAGCTGTTGTAGAGATTAAATGAGAATATAAATAACAAAGCAGCTAAGGCAATACCTGGCATGAAGGCAGACATTCAGTAAATGAGAGCTAGCAGTATTGCAATCATGACCTCCTCTGAAAACATAATGCCAAAGAATTGGGAATTAAGCAAACTACACACACAGATGGCAAAGGATAAAGCACTGCCTGCTCTCTCCCTTCACACACAGGAATTACAAAACATTATTCACTATCATGCGTGGATCCTCAGTTTGAGAAACACCCCTTATTCCTGCCACACTAGCTCCTGGCAACGCAAACTTATGTGAGAATTACATTTCTTTGCTTAATCACCCTCACTAACGTGCTCTGTTTCTTCAGTTCTACCCAATTCCCCCCTGCTCCTAGATGCAAGCTTCTGTTCCCTGTCAAACTCCTCTCCATTGCTGTAAATAATCTCTCTCCCTCTTTATATATTACCTTTCAAATATTTATAGACTGTTATTCTCCTTCTCTCCAAGCCATACATCATTTTTGTTGCCCTTCCCCTAGATTCTCTCTAGTTTATCTACGTCTTTTAGAGAAAAACAAACCCCAGGTGCTTCATGATGAAAACAGCACACCCAAAGCTAACAGCCCTAAGCCAATAAGGCTCCTTACTCAAAAGCCACCAGAAAATTCTTTGATGTGCTTCTTCCTCCTTTTCCCCTGTCACTCAATAATTCCATCTCTCAGATAAAAACGAGGGAGAGAGGGATAAGGGAGGTGACCACCGGCCTCACCCAGTGGAGGCCAGGGCTCCACAAGGCAGCAGCTCCTGGGGTAGGATGCCATGGGATAGCCACTGACACGCTCCAACTTGCTAATGAGGAATTCCGCACCACGCACATTGCTCCTGCGTGTTAATTCCTTCCCCATCCACTGCATTCGATGTGAAGGTATTAGAACTGTGTCCTTGTGACTCACCTCCCCTCCCCCACGAGGTCTGGGCTGACGCGCCTGCTTCTTCATCCGACACGCAGGGCCTAAGGTCTCTAAATCGTGTGCCTTCTGTCCAAACTGTGAGGGGCAACAAGATACAGACAGTGTGTTACCTGTTTTGCTGAAGGTTAACTTCCTCATCTCGGAGTCCTGGGTATCTGTGTGGTTATCCAACACTCCCTACTCCCTTTAGAAAGGATAAGAGATGGCTAATACTAAAGACACATGTCAGTACAATTAATAAAACAAAAAGAAAAGCAAGGCCAAGAAAAGAAGGAGAAAGCTTACTCATACTCTGATGTGTGAGTGTTAAGATGCGTCTTGGAGATTCCTGGCTGCTGGAGCGTGGCCTGGGGTAGGGGAACTGTGACGGGTTATGTACGAGACACAATTCTTATGTCAGGTAGCTTGATTTTTGAGGGGGAAAAAAAAAGGAAAGAAACAAACCAAAAAAAACCCTAGTTTATGGCTATAGGGTAGATCATATCCAGACTCATTCCTCTGTTCCTCATTTTAGTATCTGAAACTTGAGTTTGATGGCATGTTTCTGTACTTCATCATGGTTTACAAAGAACTTTCACGTTAAAATCTTAGTTCAGCACCACACTGATTCTGCAAGATAAACTGAGCAGGCAATATTATTTTATCCATTTCACAAATGAGGAAACAGACACTCACAGAAATTAAGTGAACTGCTCAAAATCGGAGAGGTGATGAGTAACAGGCAGGTCTTTGGACTCTAGATCTTAGGTTCGTTCAGTGACATGGAGCTTCCTCCCCAGGCATAAAGTTAACCAGATAAAAGCAAAACTGTTTCCAGGTGTCTTCGATCTTCAAGACCTTTGATCAAGCTTCTACTATCACATACCATTCTCTCAGGGGGAAATTTGGCACTAATAAGACTGGTTGATCTGTTAACTAATCTGGCACCAATCTGGAAATCGGTACTAAAAACTAACTCTCACCCTGGCGGAAGCACAGCCCTGAACGTGTTCAACATCAACCAAAGCAGTAAAATCATTTTGAAAGAGTTGACAGGTAACGTGCATTCTATCGATAATTTCATGTAACACTGTTAGTAAGAATAAGATTAGTCTCTAGCAACCAGAATATCTGAATGGAGAGTGTATCCTATTCCTCAGCTGGCTTATCATATACCAAACAGTAATACTGGAACCTCTGGACCACAGCACCAGACATGAGTGTGAAATGGTTCAATCATTGAGGCCATTAGCTTAACTTGAGCTCTGCCCATGGTTATACTGGAATGAGGACAGAGGTTGGAAGAGTGTGAAGAACATGTCAGGTCCACTTGGCTCTGGTATGCTGACGGGGAACCAGACAAGCCACAGGCTCCTCTGCCTGTCCACACAGGACAGTGACCAGGGCCAGTCCTCGGGCTCCTGGCCTCTGCAGCCTGTCCCCGGCTAGTCTCAGCTAGTTTCCTGGCTTGAAATACTAAATAGTGGGGGGAAACTGCAGCTCATATCACAAAGGGCCAATCTCCACAGTAAATAAGGAACTTCAAGATAGGGGGAGGGGATTCAATTAAAAAAATGAGCAAAGGACATACACAGATGGCTCACAGAAAAAAACATAAATGGTCCTTTAACATATGAAAAGATTTCAGTCTCACTAACAAAGGAGAAGGGGATTATAAACTATATCAACCATATTTGTTTTCTGTTGCTGTATGACAAACTGCCATAAATCTAGCAACTTAAAACAATGCAAATTTATTATCTTACAGTTTTGTTGGCCCATCGTCTGACCCAGGTCTCTCCAGGCTAAAATCAAGGTGTTAACTGGGCAGAGGGCTGTTCCAAGCTTCTAGAGAACTCCTGAAATCTTTGCCTCAGCGCCCCCTTCCTCCATCTTCAAAGCCAGCAACAGCGGTCAAGTCTTTTTCCAGCTTTGAAACTTCCCAGCATCTTCTGTTGCGACATCTCTGGGGCAGCTGGGAAAGGTTCTCCAGGTCCAAGGATTCAGGCCATTAGAATGGGCCCACCTGGAATCCAGGATTACCTCCCCACCTCCAGATCCCTGACTTAATCACATCTGCAAAGGCCCTTCTGCCACAAAGGTAACACCTTCACAGGCCCCAGGAGCCAGGGTGTAGCCCTGTCTGGGGGCCATTGTTCTGCTGACCACACCCATGTACAGCGCTTTACCTTTCAGACTGATAAAGCCGCCATGGCAACCTAGCACTGGCAATGCCGTGGCAGCAGCTCTCTGGAGGAAGTGCCGTGGACACCATCTACCAAAATTACCTCAAAGTAGAACTCCTGTCCTACCATTTCTTTCCGTCTCTACTGTCACCACCCCAGTGCAAGCAGCACCCCTCTGCCTGGGAAACTGCATGGTCTTTGCTTTGCTCCCCCTTGAAACTACACTCCACACAGCAGCAGAGACACTGGAAGAGAGTAAATCAGATCACAGCATTCACTGTTTCAACACTCCAATGACTTCCCATCGCATCGACCATAAAATTCCAACTCCTTCCCTGGCCTGCAAGACAGCAAGTCGCATCCCCCAGTGATGTCACCCTTGCTCACAGCACCCATCACACTGGTCCGCTTCCTGCTCTAAGCACTGTCTCACCTTGCTGCACCTCCTGCCTGGAAGGCTCTTCCCCCGGACCTTGACTGCAATGGTTCATTGTCACTTGGGACTAGCTCGGATTTAATCTCCTTGGAGAGGCCCTCTTTCCCTAACCACCATGTCAACAGCCACGACCCTTCCAGAACATGCATCTTATCATTCTGTCTCCACAGTGCTTATCACTTTCTGAAAGCATCTTGCTCACTCACTGCTGTACCTGACTATCCACTGCCTCCCCTGTTGGACATGTAAGATCCACGAGACAGACGTTTTAGGCACTGCTGTATACCTCATGCCTGGAAAAGGGTCTGACCCAATGCAGTCCCACAACGAGTATTTGTTGAATAAATGAAAAATAAAATAGAAACACAGACGGAAGAAAGGGAAAAAGGGAGGGAGGGACTCTGGCCCAGACAGCAGACTCACCAGCAAAGATGAATTCAACTCAGTTCAGCAAACAGTTATTAGTGTTTGATGAATCCAATCTGCTTCCCTGAATTAATGTATATACTGTATTTCAGATAAACTCCCCAACCTCAGGATCAGAGTTAAAGGGTGATGTAAAAATAGGGAGCAGTTTTATAAGTGCTGAGATCAATACCGAGAGTCAGCTGTTAGTATACACTGGACTGAGCTGACATTGGGTGGCTGACGCAATACCCGAGAACTCTCACTGCCAGTAAACATCAGAAAATGTGCTATTTCTAGAATACGGAATCAGTATCTTCTTCTGACTACAAACCAGCTGTGTATAGTCTACTTTAAGAGTTTCTTGTGCATTTTTTTCTGAAATGCATGCTCAGTGGTACCATACACTAACACTGGGTTAGTGATTGTGAAGTCTACTAACAGACATAAGAGACCAGAGGAAACTGGGCTTGCAATGTAATCTGGTTCAGCAACAGGGAGCAATTTTTTTTTTTTTTTTTTTTTTTAGCGGTACGCGGGCCTGTCACAGTTGTGGCCTCTTCCGTTGCAGAGCACAGGCTCCGGACGCGCAGGCTCAGCGGCCACGGCTCACGGGCCCAGCCGCTCCGTGGCATGTGGGATCCTCCCAGGCCAGGGCATGAACCCGTGTCCCCTGCATCGTTAGGCGGACTCTCAACTACTGCGCCACCAGGGAAGCCCCAGGGAGCAATTTTTATGTGAATTTTCTTAGGGGAATATTTTTATAAGTTGAAAAGTAAGATACCTTGAGGCTGAGACAGAAATTCAGACCTGTACTTACAGAGTTGCTTGTGACCAAAGCAAAAGGAACCCTGACAAGTCAAGAACCAGTGAGACAGCAGCCAGAGCCCCAGGGGGCCCAGAGGTACCCTCACTCCACTCCCTTGGCTTCGTGGCACAACACAGAGCACTCCTAGGCTCAGGGTCCAGATCACCTGGCAGAGGTACAGAATTCACAGTATCCCACATCAGGTGGTAGCTGGCCTTACCCTGGGCCCCCTACTAACCTCAGCCCTTTAAGCAACTTCAGAGTCCTCATTACCCCAGAGGCACAAGTTAGACTAGCCTATAGAACAAAGAGAGAAGTCAGCAATGAAGCAAAAATTGCGGGCCTGGGGGAAGAAGTAAGAGGAAAAAAACAGATGTTGACGAGATAAAAGGAATCATCTCATGTGAGTCTACAGGTGATTCTTTTTTTTTTTTTTTTGCAGTATGCGGGCCACTCTTGTGGCCTCTCCCGTTGCGGAGCACGGACTCCGGACGCTCAGGCCCAGCAGCCATGGCTCATGGGCCCAGCCGCTCCGCAGCATGTGGGATCTTCCTGGACCGGGGCATGAAGCCGTGTCCCCTGCATCGGCAGGCAGACTCTCAACCACTGCGCCACCAGGGAAGCCCCTACAGGTGATTCTGAAGGCCAAGAAAGGCGGGTTAGCAGAAGAGGCTGTCCTTAGCCAAAAGTTAATGAGAGGGAGAGAATGGGGAGTTATCACTCAGTGGGTTTAGTGTTTCAGTTTGGGAAGATGAAACAATTCCCGGAGATGGATGGTGGTGATGGCTGCAAAACACTGTGAAGGTACTTAATACCACTGAGCTGTACACTTAAAAACGGTTAAAATGGTCCATTTTATGTTAGGCATATTTTACCACAATAAAATCTTTTAAAAATAAGATAGCTAGTGCTCGCTTCGGCAGCACATATACTAAAATTGGAACGATACAGAGAAGATTAGCATGGCCCCTGCGCAAGGATGACACGCAAATTCGTGAAGCGTTCCATATTTTTAAATGCTGGAGAGGGTGTGGAGAAAAGGGAACCCTCTTGCACTGCTGGTGGGAATGTAAATTGATACAGCCGCTATGGAGAACAGTATGGAGGTTCCTTAAAAAACTACAAATAGAACTACCATACGACCCAGCAATCCCACTACTGGGAATATACCCTGAGAAAACTATAATTCAGAAAGACTCATGTACCAAAATGTTCATTGCAGCTCTATTTACAATAGCCAGGACATGGAAGCAACCTAAGTGTCCATCAACAGATGAATGGATAAAGAAGATGTGGCACATATATACAATGGAATATTACTCAGCCATAAAAAGAAATGAAACTGAGTTATTTATAATGAGGTGGATGGACCTGGAGTCTGTCATACAGAGTGAAGTAAGTCAGAAGGAGAAAAACAAATACCGTATGCTAACACATATATATGGACTCTAAGGGAAAAAAATGTCATGAAGAGGTTAGTGGTAGGATGGGAATAAAACACAGACTTACTCGAGCATGGACTTGAGGATATGGGGAGGGGGAGGGGTGGGCTGTGACGAAGTGGGGGAGTGGCAGGGACATATATACACTATCAAATGTAAATTAGATAGCTGGTGGAAGCTGCTGCATAATACAGGGAGATCACCTCTGTGCTGTGTGACCGCCTGGGGGGGTGGGATAGGGAGGGTGGGAGAGAGGGTGATGCAAGAGGGAGGAGATGTGGGAGCATGTGTGTATGTATAACTGATTTAGTTTGTTGTAGAGGGAAAACTAACACACTATTGTAAAACAATTATACTCCAATAAAGATGTTAAAAAAAATAAATAAATAAAAAAAAAAAAAAAAAAAAAAAGATAGCTAATAAAACAACAGATAGGACAGAAGGGCATCCACGAGATCCAAAGAGTAGTGGGTGGCTGAGGGGGTCGTCAATGGACAGGATCCCTGAACCAGCAGATAACCAGGGACCCAAGGGTCAAGGACTCCAGGGGGACACAGTGCAGCAGGCAAGAGAAACTGGTGACACAGATGAGCCTTCTGACATTCCAAAAGTCTCCTACAGCAGCAAACACAAGGCTGTACAGCACTACAATGATACCTAGTGTCACCCAACACCTCTAAAAGTTTCCCAATGCTATGAATAACTATGGCAGTAAATTCTGAGACAGTCTATGAACTACCCTCTTCCAACTGGCAACGTGAAGAACAGCTGTCTATTCTCATCAGCTCTCGGGTGTTCTCTTCTACTTTCCACAGGAGTGACGGCGGTTTTCCATTTTCAGAAATCCAAAGATAAAAATTATTCTTGCCAAGTTTCTAGGGCAAGAGAATTCCTTCTCCCTTGTTCTGAGGAAATGCTTGTCACCCAAGGTCTAAACAGTTGCTTAAGCCCTTCAGAAAGAAACCAATGTTTCTATGGGCCAAAAACACAACAAAGAAAATCTGTCACCAGGTCCCTCTATGGTTTAATTCCTCAAACACTATTCCTTTCACTACAAAGTATATGTGATAATGAGGGAAAAGAGGAAATTTTTTAAAGACTGAATATCAACATATTTCTAGTGATAATAAAATGCAAACCTAGCAAATCCTCCATGATCTAAACTTCTGGTCATCAAAGAGACACTGACTGGGTTTTTTATCTTTAGTGTTTGCCAGGATGAAGGCATCTTATTGTTCGATTTTTAAAAACTTCACAGGATGAAGGCGTCTTACCTTTTAATTCTAAAAAATTTCAGTACGAATCTTCTGGAGCCCTCACACACTGCTGGTGGGAATGTAGTAAAATAGTGCAGCCTCTTTGGAAAATACTGTGACAGTTCCTCAAAAGGTTAAACATAGTGTTACTGTATGACTCAGCAATTCCACTCTTTAATATATACCCAAGAGAATAAAACATATATTCATATAAAAACTGGTACAAAAATGTGATGGAAGCATTACTCATAATAGCCAAAAAGCATAAGCAACCCAAAAGTCCATCATCTGAAAAAAAACAAAATATGACTTATCCGTATAATGGAATATTATTCAGTTTTAAAAAGGGAATAATAAATACATACTACAACAGGGGTAAACCTTGCAAACCTGAGGCTAAGTTAAAGAGGTCACCTATGACCCCAGTGTGGGAGCAGATGGAGAGTGCCTACTAATGGTACAGAGTTTCTTTTAGGAGGAGATAAAAATGTTCCACAACTAGATTCCAGGGACAGTGGCACAGCTCTGTGAATTTACTAGAAGACACTGAATTGTACACTTTAAGTAGATGAAGTGTATAGTATATGAATTTCACCTTAGGCTGTTAAACTACATTTGAATTTTTAGTCATGTAAAAAATTCAGATACATTTTTAAAATATCACAAAAAACGCAGATTGAACATCAATGATTTTACTCTGATATCTGCAAGTGGGTTCATGATCACTAACAGAGTGTGTTTTAAAACACAACTTCAAATTTAACCATCACTATTCATTTATTCAGCAAAGGTTTACTGACCACATGCTACAAAGCCAGGTACTGTACTATGCACATGAGTACATGATGAATAAAAAATGCAATCCCTACCCTTAAGATTACACTTTCACAAAGCAGACAGAGGTGTAAACCAATCAAATGTTTCTTTGTCTTTTACATATGCTGTTATAAAACTGACTTGTTATTGTACAGCACAGGAAAATATAGCCATTATTTTGTAATAACTTTAAATGGACTATAATCTATAAAAATATGTTGTACACCTGAAATTAATAATATTGTAAGTCAAGGGCTTTCCTGGTGGCGCAGTGGTTAGGAAACTGCCTGCCAATGCAGAGGACACAGGTTCAAGCCCTGGTCCGGGAAGATCCCACATGCCACGGAGCAACTAGGCCCATGCGCCACAACTACTGAGCCTGCGCTCTGGAGCCTGCGAGCCACAACTACTGAGCCCTCGTGCCACAACTACTGAAGCCTGCGTGCCTAGAGCCCGTGCTCCACAACAAGAGAAGCCACTGCAATGAGAAGCCCACGCACCGCAACAAAGAGTAGCCCCTGCTCGCCGCAACTAGAGAAAGCCCATGCACAGCAATGAAGACCCAAAGCAGCCAAAAATAAATAAATACATACATACGTACATACATACATACATACATATATTGTAAGTCAACTATACTTCAATTTAAAAAAAAACTAATTTGTGACTTTAAACCCTGTATTTACCTTTTTTGGTGGGTCTACATGTTTTCCAAATTTCCTTTCTAGCCAAGGTAGAACAGTAGGCTACTTCCTACGTACTTTGTCGTTTTAACTTCTTTACAGAAATACTGTCTACAGAGAATTTCTATCAGGTCAGTTAAGTGCTATATTTGACACATAAGCAGAGACTTCCCTTGGAATAAATAAAATTGACTGAGACGCTATTTAAAACACTAGGCTATCAAAATGGTCAGTACTATTAATCTTAAGTGTTTCCTTTCATTCAAGCCTCCAACTCTTGCTTCAGTTTAACGAGATTTGTTTTGTTAAACATCCTGGAAATTTCTTTGACTCTGAACATAAAATTGGGGAATGCTTTTATCTGAAGGCCTTTTTAAACCTAATCTCCACATCCTCTATTCTACTTGAAATTGAGAGCTCTGTCTAAAATCAAATGGAGCTCATCTCATGTAAGTAGCCAGAATCCTCCAAATATCAACTCTCAAACTAACCTGGATAAAATATTTTGGTGTTTCATTTGAAATGCTTCTTTCTGTACAACATGGAAAACTGCAAAGATAAAAACTGAAATATTTCAAATTTAAATAACTCCACAGAAGATTCTAGGGCAGCAAAACTACTCTGTGTGCTACTATAATGATGGACACATGTCATCATTAATTTCTCTAAACTCACAGAATGTACAACGCCAACAGTGAACCCTAATGTAAACTATGGACTCTGGGTGATTTCGCTGTGTCCATGTGGGTCATCAATTGTAACAAATGTACCTCTGGCGGGGGATGCTGATAATGGGGAGGTGTGCATGTGTGCGGGCAGGGGTGTATGGGAAACCTCTGTACCTTCCTCTCAATTCTGCTGTAAATCTGTAACTTCTCCGATGAATAAAGTTTATTTTTAAGAAACTTAATTCAACATCTTCAATTGTTAGCTCCTCGGTCACATTTCTTACTGGTAAAAACTTCATGGGGACATTATTCTGTTTTCAAACTACCACACTGCAGGTTTGTAAAGCACTTAAGCCCTTTGAAGGCACAAAACCAGGACGGCGTGTGTGCCCTACCAGCATGAGCTCTCTCTCTGTGCTGAAGTGGAATTACTGCTAAAGAAGAGAAGTGAAGGAGGGGGTCCTGCCGTTATCAGATGCAGACCTGGCCGATCCTCCCAACGGTGAGTGAAAGCAGGCCGTGGGCGCTGGGGGGGGGGAGGCCTGAGATGGCGGGAGGCGGCTTGATGTGGAGGAGTGCGAACGTGAGTGTGTGTGGAAGTCCAGGGTGCTCCAGAAGGGAGGCCCCAGGAGATAACATTCAGGTCCTTACTTACAAAGGACACGTATGCAGAACCGAATTCTCTACAATGCAGCCCTTCATCTGACAGCCCTGCACAGAAAAGGAGAGGCAGAGAACTATGCGGACCTCAGCGTGAGCGCTGGATAAAATGGCATTCTACTTGCTGCATAGGAGGCTGAAGGAAAAGAAGAATATAAAATAAAACGAGCCCAAATTTCAAAGAGGAGGAATACCTATGAGATTTTTTAAGTCAGTTGATAACTTTCAAAATAAAAAATATATATCTAGGAAGCTAAAATTTAAAAAGTAAAACCACAGAACTAATGCTGAAGTTCCTATTAATTCACTGTCATTTACAACCGAAAGTGCTCACCCTTTTTTTGAGGTGACCCAAAATGGCTAGGAAGAAACCATTTGCTAATCGATAGAGCACCTGTTAGCATATCTGATCCTGCCAGGATAAGAGACAGCAATGAATAAGGCATTTCTTCAAAAGGTAGTTCCTTCACAGTAACACCCGCAATCACAGATGAAAACAACAACAAAAATATTCTATACCCATTGTGGGAGGAATCGTCAGGCAGTGTTTTGATCCATCTTGGCCAATCTTTGGCTAAGGATCGTAGAGACTTTCTTCTAATGTGCTATTCTAGTCAGAGGGATCAGCTCTCCAAGAGATCAAACAACAGCTTGGTAAACGCAATTTCCTTCACAGTGGCCTTAGAACTCAACCAGTAATCTCAGCAATAATTCTCGGGCATTTCTCACTCTCACTTTTGGCATTTTCAGGAGCCAAAAGGAGATAACGAAGAAGCCTCAAGGACATAAACATCTGCTGGATTTCACTAAAGCACTGCCCTTGCAGACACTCAACATCAGGTATGTGAAAGAGAAGGTGAGCAACCCACCCCCGTGGAAGCCAGGTTGGTGGGCTGCACTATCCCATGACAACTGCTACAAACTTTCACCTCTCACGAGGTAACTGCAAATCCAAGCCCTCCACATCGACATAATGGAATACTAGGCCATTAAAAAATTCCAGTTTTAAATGAAAAAAATAAAAAGTACACACAAGTGGGAACAATACACTCCCATTATGTTAAATATATAAATTATATATACACATACACACATATGAAAACGATAAACAGACACACAAGCTTGCACATGCAGCTTGTAATCAATCCTGGGATAACAAAGAGAAGACCTACAGGTTGGGATTGGAACATGTTCGTTGAATATGTTTTGTACTCTATAAATGTTTACCGTTTACCTGCATAAAGTTAAATGTTACTTTAAAGAAATCCTTATCTCTGGAAATTTAATACAAGCTACATATTTGTTAGCAGCACACTATGCAGGAAGTTGGGCCCACTGTGCTGCATAAAACTTGAGGAACACTCTCCAGTCAATCTGTCTTGTCACTGCTTCTCTCTCTCTCCTCCTCTCTTCCCCCCTCCCTCCCTCCCCTTCACTGCCCTGTCTTTCTCCCTCTTTACGTCACACAGTTTAATTCTACTGGCATTTCTGTTTTTCTCATGTTCAATTCCCAGCCCAGGCCGGAAGTTAATGATCCCAACTCAAGAGCTTTGGTGGAAGTCCTGAGTAATGATGATGGATGAGGCTCCTGACCTATCCTTCTTGGGCAGGCATAGCCTCCCCGCCCATACGTGAGCACAGGAGCAACACATACTGCTGGCTTCCACACTCCCCTCCCCTGGAGTGTTGGTTCAAGACTCCAAAATGACTCCAAGGTCTATCAGCTCCAGAAGCAAAGAAGGGAATCTGGTCACATCCTCCTTGACCCTGAACTTTCTATCATGCTCCCCTGCTGCTTCTATTTGTAACTTTCCCTATCACCACTCTGAAATGCCCTGCGAGAACTTCTTTGTCATTCTGAACTCCATCTAGCCTGAAATCCTTCTCTAAGGCTTCGCTATCTTGGGGTATGCTATCAAACTCTGACACCCCTTCCGCTGAGGTGCAATGCGGGACAGCAGGCTACACCAAGTTCACCTGTGGCTCCCTACCAAATGCCCAGCATTGACATTTCTCCATCATGGGCCTGTCCCTGTATTTCTCCCCGTGAAGACCAGCGGCTGCAACCTTCCATGCCAGCCAAGAATGGCGCTGCTCCTAACAGTGTTCCTATTTGCCCATCAGCCCTAAATCCCTTCTGAGGATTAAACCATAACCTCTAATCGTAACTGTCCATTTTCCAAGGAAACACGGCAACTATTCCCACAGCCTCACGTCACAGGCAGATGAAGAAATTCATGGGCTTTGGGACCAGACAGACCTAGGCTGAATCCCAGCTTAATTCAGCTTTATTCTGGGGCAGTTTCCTCACCGCTGGCTTCCTTATCTGTAAATAGGAATAATAATTCCTACTTTATAAGATGTGTGTGAACATCAAATGAGTCACTCCCCTCTTTACTCTTCTGGAACATCCCCTATCAGTCCCTCCAGCTGAATCCACCAGGTCTGCCCTGACCTGGTAGTATATTGTAATTAACCTTACACACAGCTTAAAATCCCAAAGTGCAGGAATCATATTTCTGACAGATATACTCTTTCCTTCTTAAGAAAAGGAAAGTTTAGAAACTGCTGTAAATATATATTATGAGCAACTGAGCTAAAAAAAAAAAAAGAAAATAATACCATTCCTTTTGTTAGCTACAGAATCTGTAGCCCCAGTAACACACACAGGGACAGATACACAGACACACCGACCTGCAGCAGAGATTACAAGTCTTATCTCTCTCACCTGCCTTCTTTGGTGCCCACTAACCTTCTTCTTTAAAATGGTCAAGGCTCCTAGAATCTTCAAAAGCCTCAAAGACCTCATCCTTCATTTTTGAGAAGAGAAAACAATAGGGCCAGAGAGCTAAAGTGACTTGTCTCAAGTTGCACAGCTAGTTAAATGACAGCTAGGCAGCTGACAACTTTAGCTGGGTGGTTAAGAGCAGCAAACTGAGTAACTCACGAAAAGCTTACTTAAGAGGAACCGCACTGCAAGGCTCCATTTCATGGAGGCTTAGAAGGCTCAAAAGATTCTGTGAACCCGGCACATGTGTTTAATATGAAATATATGTCTTCATTTGCCAACAGGATGTCACAGATCTTTGTCTGGTGGATTTCTTAGAGTCCCTGCATTCTAGACCAGTGCCATTAAATAGAACTTTGTGAGAAACGGAAATGCACACTTGCCAATATGGCAGGCCTTAGCTATATATGTGCCTACTGAGCACCTGAAATATGGTTAGTGCAACTGAGGAATTAAATGTTTAAATTTTTTAATTTTATGTTTTATTGTGGTTAAAATACACGTAACACGAAATTTACCATCTTAACCATCTTTAAGCGCACAGCTCAGTGGCATTAACTATATTCATAATGTTGTGCAACCATCACCACCATCCATCTCCATAGCTCTTTCCATCTTGTGAAACTGAAATCCTATACTCATTAAACAATAACTCTCTCTTCCCCCTTGCCCCCAGCCCCTGACAACCACCATTCTACCTTCTGTCTCTCTGATTTTGACTACTCTAAGTATGTGTGGAATCATACAGTATTTGTGTTTCTGTGACTGGCTTTTTTCACTTAGCATAATGTCCTCAAGGTTCATCCACATTGCAGCATGTGTCAAAATTTCCCTCCTTTTCAAGGCTAAGTAATATTTTACCACATTTTGCTTACCATTCATCTGTCAGTGGACACTTGAGTTGCTTCCACATTTTAGCTATTGTGAATAATGCTGCTATGAACATGGATATACAAATATCTTTAAGACGCTGTTTTCAGTTCTTTTGGGTATGTACTCAGAAGTGGAATGGCTGGATCATGCGATAATTCTATTTTCAATTTTTGAGAAACCACCATACTGTTTTCCATAGCAGCTGTACCATTTTACATTCCTACCAACTGTGCACAAAAGTTCCAATTTCTCCACATACTCACCAATATTGTTATTTTCTGTTTTTTGATAGTAGTCATCCTAATGGGTGTGAGGTGATATCTCATTATAGTTTGGATGTGCATTTCCCTAATGACATCAAGCATCTTTCTTTGGGCTTTTGACCATCTGTATATCTTCTTTCAATGAATATTTTATTTCACTGTAATCAACTTAAATAGCCAAACGTGGCTAAGGGTTTCCATACTGGACAGTGCAGCTCTAGAATACCATAATTCTTGAGGTAATTTGGAGACCCAGTGCAGTAAGCATAGTGAGCTTTGAAGACAGATGGACCAATTGAGATACTTTCTAGTTCTTCAGATGTAGCCAGTCACTTAAAATTTTTATACCTCAATTTTCCCATGGTATAAAATAGGATTAATACCTCCTTCTTCTAAGAATGAAATGAAATGAATCAGCATACATGCAGCCCCTGGTATAATCTTAGTACACGGGAGAGAATTTAAGCCAATGGATACGCCTTGCCTCAACCCCAGTATCCACTGATAGCTGACACATAGGATTTGGCTTTTTTAGACACTCTCCCCAAATGGGATTACAGTCCTTTCCAGAGAAATGGACTTTCATTCTAGGAAACAAGGATCTTTAGCTCCCACCAAGAGGACCCACAAATGAAAAGGGCTGACTGAGATGAAATCTGGACTCTCACTTTTCTGGGATTCTGGGATTCTGACTCTGCCCAGATTCAGCCTTGACAAATAACCAACAGAAAAGTGAAGCCGTCAAACTTCTGGTTTTAGAATTCAGGCCCACCTCCTTTGTGAGGCCATCAAAAACAGACCTTCAGAAGGGAGGATCTTTTAAGAAACTCTAAGCTCTGAATGTGCTCTGGGGCTCAAGACCTTCCCGAGACTCCGTTTTTGTGGCCACGCCTCTCATCCCTCCATCCCAGACACAGGGTTACCTGATGCTGCCGTGGACGTGGACGGGGTGCTGGCCGGCAGGGGCTGCGAGGAGCTGCTGCTCTCAGTCATCAGGCATGGGGTGCTGTTGTCGTTCTCTCTCTTGACGAGCAGCTCGGCCGTGCTGGGCAGGGCGATGGGGTGGCTGATGCCCAATTCCTCCTCCTGGGCCTGCTGCCGTCTCAGGGCCACCTGGAAGTACAGGGCAGTGGGTCACCCTCCAGCACCCCAGAGTCACTCAGTGCAGCTTTGCCAAAGCCACGGAAGCCCCACCCACCCCAGGGTGAGGCCTGAGAATCTCTCCTTGCTTTTTATTTATTTTTATTTATTTATTTATTTTTTTTTTTTGTGGTACACGGGCGTCTCACTGTTGTGGCCTTTCCCTTTGCGGAGCGCAGGCTCTGGATGCACAGGCTCAGTGGCCATGGCTCACGGGCCCAGCCGCTCCGCAGTATGTGGGATCTTCCCAGACCGGGGCACGAACCCATGTCCCCTGCATCGGCAAGCGGATTCTCAACCACTGCGCCACCAGGGAAGCCCTCTCCTTGCTTTTTAAAGCTACCCAGGTAACTCTGAGATGCAGCCAAAGCTGAGAAATGGTTTCCAGCAGAGTCCCTGGCCCACAGTAAAAGCACTCAAAAAATATCCCTTAAACAAGTGAGTACATAGAGCAGCGGGAAAGGCTGGATGAGGAGAAGCTGCAGAGTCAGCAGAGGCATTCAACGTGAGGAGAAGCCAGCACTGAGAGACTAGGAAGGAAGGAGAATGGGGTCACTCACTCTTTCCTTCCACAGATGTGTCAAAGGCTGCTGTACTGGGAACAGCGACCAGCAAGATACACTAAGGTTAGGTTAGATCCCAAGGTACTCACTGTTTAAAAGGAGAAGCAGGAAACAGGCAAACGTGCAACTGCAACTCAAGACAAAACGTGGTAAACACCACAGGACAGGCATACACGGATCCTCCAGAAGAAACGTGGGCAGAAACGGCTTTAAGTGTAAGTATAAGCTGCAGGTGGTACTGGAACAGGGCCTTGAAGAATAGGATGAGTGGGGCTTGACGGGCAAGGATGAAGGGGCAGAACAACCCGAAATAAGGGGGCAGGGTAGGCAGGGAAGGCAGGGGCTGCTCAGGAAACCTTGCAGAGCCCTGTTCTCTGTGGGGGAGGGAGCACATACAGAAGTAATGGG
This sequence comes from Kogia breviceps, assembly GCF_026419965.1. Taxonomy (NCBI): domain Eukaryota; kingdom Metazoa; phylum Chordata; class Mammalia; order Artiodactyla; family Physeteridae; genus Kogia; species Kogia breviceps. Next base: position 71,330,145 of record NC_081317.1, read on the forward strand.
GAAAAGGGAGCTGGAATACGGCACTGAAGTCTCAGGAGAGCGAGGCTGGAGGTGGAGAGAAAGGGAGAGGACACATGCGATATTCCAGGCAGGAGGGAAGGGGACGCAAGTGGGGGCTGGAAAGGATGCAGCATACCTAAGACCCTCCTCAAGGTCCCTCTTCTTTTAAATAACATTGTTTAAGGTTGAAAAAAGAGGTGTCAAGAAAATAAACTGTATTGTGGCTTACTACAAATAACAAAAATGGAGACTTTCTGTTGAAACTGACCATTGGTAATAATGAAATGAGAAAAGGAAGCACCTGTACCTCAGAGGCCCAAACACAAGCCAAAAGTTGAAATCAAAATGGTAAACCAGAAACACAACTACAATTTACACATTGTCTTAGGAATACAGTAGTCCAAATTTAGAAAAATGATTAATTTGGAAGTAATTTTACTCCTAACAAGAGGAGTCTTCAACTTCAAAAACATCCTTGAATAATCAGTTAAGATTAAATAATTAAGCTTAATTCTTGAATTTTCTCTGATTAACCAAGAAGTTTAGGAACAGAATATTAAAGATTTGACCACAAATTTTTTAAAAGAATACCCATGAACTTGTGAAGTATGTCAATGAAAATTTATACCCTGGTTTACACGAATCCCATGCATGCACAAAACATGCAGGGTATTATATAGTCCGTAAACTTAAAACACTTTTACAAAGACCTCTCAAGCGTTCTTAGGAAATGTTATTTAAATGGGGAAGGGGGGGCAATTGGTTTAAAATGCAATTGTTTTAGAGTCAGATCTAAGATCAGTTTCAAGCTATTTTAGAATGACTAAAAATGCCTGTTATAGGAAGGTTAAAGGATTTCATTCAGCACAGCACAAGCCTCCTGGTGTGGAAAATAGTGAAGTTTCATACTACAAAAGTAATCTTGAGTTGCTTTTGTTTTTAACAAAGCAAGCATCCTCCTTCCAAGTTACTACACCTACTAATACAGCTTATTCAAAATTAATGGCCCTACTTGGATATATATTTTTATTACATTTTGAGGACAATTCCCCTCCCAAGCATACTCTCCATACTAAATATTAAAGCCAACAGCTAAATGTTCAGAAAACTTTTCTACCTACAAATACAATTTAAATGTCCATAAGTTTTTTTTCCAGTAAACTCATTGTGACACATTATAATGCTACACTCAGTGTATTCTTTTCATCCATTACAGATTTTAAAAAGAGTCTATAAAGAAACTCAGTAAAATAACCTATATTTCCATGAGTGCACTCGCAATATGTGAAGCCAAAATGTATCTAGTTTAAAACATTTCAAAATTGGGTACATAAAAAGTATAATCTCTAAGCATTTGTGCAATCCTGCACAAGGATCTTACCTAAATCATTTTCAATGGGGGGTATTTACCCATTCCTAACCAAAAGTAGCACACAATAAACATTTCTTTGGTACCTTTTCATCTTAAATAACCTGTTTTAAAAGGATGAAACAACTTTTAGCGGGAAAGAATGTATATTATTCTCTTCTAAAAATCATTTTAGGATACCAACGACGTTAACTATTTCCGTGAAGGTGGTAAATTACTGCCCAGCTTAGGACGCTTTAAAAAACTCACACACTTCCATGAACGGTAGACAAAACCTCAAACTCTTGCATCTATTCCTCTGCGAAGATTTAAAAAAATTCTTAGGTGTGTTTTAAATCGCACTCAAAGTAATTTGTACTTTAATAACTTCGGTGGAGACAGCAAATTTTAAAAGGCTAATGAAATTTCCGTAGTGCTCAAAATGGCTGAGACACTCAACCTGGATCCACCGGGGCGAATACGAAAAGTGCGCCAAGAGCACAACGAGGACCATGCCACGCTGCCGTCCGTTACAGCGCCTTTTCCAGAAAAACAAAGCCTCTCGACGCGTTTTGCGGATAAGCAGCAGCCAGCCGGGTCTCCGCCTCGCCCTAACCAGTAGCCGGAGCGGGCACCCTCCCTAATACAAGCGCACCACCCTGCTCGAGGCGGAGTCAGGGATCCCACTGAACCACGAGGTAGCAAGCCCCCCAACTCTGCTCAGAGAGCGAGGCGAGAGATCCCGGGGACCACCGAAGGCGCAAACCGCGAAACTCCCCGCCAGAAGCGGGGTTGAAGATCCCGGGGAGCCTTCCCCAGCAATGCAAACCCCGCAACTCTCAGCTCTGAAAGGGAAATCAGACATCCTGGGGATCCTCGGGGCCCCCGAGACCCACGAGGGGCGAACCCCACAACTCCTGCTGGAGGGAGAAGGTCAAGGACCCGGAGCCGCCGCAGCAGAGTAAACCCCGCACCTCCCTGCTCTGTCTGCGGGATCGGAGAGGAGTCCCGGCCCTCCGAGAGCGGCGTCCGCACGTGGCTGGGAGCCCGGGCCCCGAGCGCGCCGCGGCTGTCGGGAAGCACCGCCGCCTTCTTCCCGAACTCGCACCCCGCGTGGCGCCCGCCTGGTCCGAGCGGCTTTACCCATAAATTTCCGGGCTGAACCCCGGTTTCGGGGCGCCCGCACTCACCTGCGCGGCCATCACGCGCTGTCTCTCTGCGATCAGGTTGCATTTCTTGCACTGGCAGTCCCGCCACATGCAGAAGCGTTTGTGGCCCTTGAGCGGCGACGCGTAGCCGTGGTTCCTGCACCGCGCGCACTTGGGCAGCCGCGGGGACTTCTTGCTCGCGTAGGCGCCCATGTCCGACGCCCCCGAATCTGAGCCGCCGCAGCCGCCGCTGCCCCCGGCGCCCGCGCCGCCCGTGGTCCCGAGCAGCGCCCCGGCCTTGCCCTGCGGTGGTGCCCCAGGGGCGTGCGGGGCCTCCGACGGTGGCGAAGTCTTGCTGTATGCGTCGTCGTTGGGCATGGTGCCCCAAGGAGATGCGCAAGGACTCTCCGGTGGCTGCAAGGGGAGCACCCAGCCGACGGCAAGGCTCCCGAGAAGAAGGCGCAGGAGGCGTACGCGCTGCAACTGGAGTGGCGAGGTCGGGACTCGCAACGCTCAGAGTGGTGGGGGGTTGTGACCGTTTTTTTCTCTCTCCTTTTTGCGCGCGCGCGCGGCGCAGAACTTTTGGATACTTTTAAGAACGTTCCCGGGATTGCCTGGGCGGGAGAAGGCGCGAGGGAGCGCGGCCACGCCCACCGCCCCCCAAGTCTAGGCACCGAGCTCCCGCTGCGTGCAAGCTTGCACGGGCTGCAAACACCGAGGGCATTGCTGCAGGCCACTGCAAGCCCACACCCGAAGCAGAGGTGCTAGGGGATTGTGTGATCCCTGTACGTTCAGAGGTGCCCACGCCGGGCTGCTCTAGCACGCTGCACGGAGGAAGCTGGGCTTCCCAGCTCAAGAAGGTTGTTGTGCATCATAGTCGTGCAGGCTGCTTGGAGGAGGGGCAGACCACCCTGTGGATCCTCCAGCTCCCTTCCCCCCAGTGACGCCATTTTCCAAGGTCGATAGGGCAGACTTCGGCAGAAGCCAGCCAGAAAGTGGTTTCTTTCTCATTTAAGAAAATTAAGTATGAGGTGAAAGGCCTGAAAAAGTCTCTGCGCTTATATCAGCAAATAAGCTCCTCAGTGTGCGGGGGGTAAGCGTGCCCCATATCGGGCCTTTCTGTTTTCCAGTTACCTCTTCCTGCACCTGTGCTCGTTCGCTCACAAGATTTTCACCCGCTGGCTCCAGATAACTTTGAAATCTGGAGTTCCAGTCCTTCTTGCTTCTTACTTCAGGGGCATGCAGCTTCCGGCCTTTGAGGCAACTTCGCTTAGGATCTGCAAGCACTGGAAACTCGGTCTTCTAAAAACCTCTCTTGGGGGTGGGGTGGGATGTAGCCTTTTATCAGAATTCATTCCGTACTTCAGATCTGTGCATTTTAATTATTCCTCCAAAAACCCAAATCCTCTTACAGCCTTCCCTGCACCTCCACCCCCAACCATGTTTGTCTTCTCTCTTTGCACTTGCACGGCCAATCCAGCCCTAAGGCCTGCTGATCATTTCTTCCTACACACCCAAGTGTGCCTCTAAGGCCAGCCCTTCTCGCATCTGAATCTCTGCAGCGTCCAGCTGGTCTCACTGATTCTTAGTCTTCCAGTATATTCCATATTCCATGCACACAGCAGCTGGCCCCCTGCAGTGTCTTGGTATTGTTTTCCACGTGAAAAACAAAAGTTAAAGACCTGAGGCTGCATCTTAAAAGGACTTTGAATGGTCTCCCTCTGCATTTCTCAGCCTCATATAGTTACTTACCAGCTTGGAGGAGCTCTCTGTTGACCTTTTACATACCTCTTTGCTTGGTGCCACGTCCCTAACCTTGCAATGGCCATTGTCCAGCCAAGGGGGCTGCCCTCACATCTCTCCCTCACTCTCCTTGCTTTTCCCCAGTGTACTCTGGTTCCAAATTCTTGGCCCCAACCCTAGGGGTTAGGTCCCCAAAGGATCCTGGCCACCCCACTCGGCTTCTCATCAAAATGGTTGCCCGTTGACCCTCTCTTTCAGCAGATTAGCATTTTCAGCACTGAAAATCCTCTAACCTGCCTTTCTCGTTCTTATTCTGAGGCCCCTCTCACAGGCTCTTTCCCTCAGCCTGGATTTTCTCCATTAGTGTTCTCAGTCTGAAAATTATTTCCTAAAGAAGCTTCTAGCATTTCACGGTACCTCATATCCTACCCATCAAGCCAGCGAAGCTTTACTTCGGACAGAGGCCAGGATGCAACGATTCATCTCAATCTGGAGCTTGTTAAATGATGACCACTATTTTGTTCAGGAATATCCATAAGACTTTCATTAAAACACACATACCAATTGCTGTTATCTACTATTTACTTTTCTTTTTCCATATTTACATTTTAATACGTTAACTAAATCTGCATCATTCCCAAAGCCAAGTCCAGTTTCAGAGAATGAGGTCAATGCCAGCAGCAGCAGCTGTCAAATCCCTAATTACAGGGGAACACATGTTTCTTATGAGCAGCCCCTCACTAGAATCTGTGATGGAGGGACTTAAGCCTACAGAAAATTTGAGGCTAGGAAACTGTGTGACCAAGATATTAAAACATAAAATGTTGTAATGAAGTTAATAGCCTAACCAAGTTTTTATTCACAAACCACAGAGGAAGTACCAGACACGAGACAATCCAAAAGCAAAGTGGGAAGACCTCCAGGGTGAACAGAGTGGTCCTGGATATTTTGAGTAGTTTGGCCCTGTTGTCTCCTTTCTTCCCTCCCTTCTTTCCAAAACAAAGCTATGCAGGATGATGATGCAGATCTGTATTTACCGAGGTAGAAAGATGTTCAGGGCATACTGATAAGGGAGGAGGAAGGGAGTTCAGTTCTAGAACATGGCAGGGTTAGGCAAAGACTTCTTCGATATGACACCAAAAGCACAAGCGATGAAAGAAAAAAATTGATAAATTGACTTCATCAAAATTCAAAACCTTTGTGCTTCTAAAGACACCATTAAGAAAGTGAAAATACAAGACATGTATCTGATAAAGGACTTTTATCTGGAATACATAAAGAACTTTTGTGATACAATAATAAAAAGACATCTCAACTGAAAAATGGGCAAATTTTTGAATGGACGTGCACCAAAGAAAATGTTCGAATGGCCAAAAAGCACATGGAAAGATGCTTGATATCATTAGTCATTAGGAAAATGCAAATCAAAACAATTAGATACCAGTTCACACCCACTAGGATGGCTATACTCAAAAACAAAGACAGTAGCCAAGTATTGGCTAGGATGTGGAAAAACTAGAATTCTCATGTATTGGTGGTAGGAATGCAAAATGGCACAGCCATTTTGGAAAACTTTACCATCTGACCAAACAATTTCATTCCTAGATACCTGCCACAGAGAAATGAAAACATTATGTCCACACGAAGACATGTATGTGAATGTCAAAGCAGCATTATCCATTTGAAACAATGCAAATGTCCACTAATGGTTGAATGAATAAACAAAAATGGTATATTCATAAAATGGAATATTATTCAGTCATTAAAGGGATGATATACTGACACATGCTACAGTAAGGATGAAACTTGAAAACATTATACTAAGTAAAAGGAGCCAGATTCTTTTCTATGTTCCCCTTTATATGAAATGTTCAGAATAGGCAAATTAATATAGAGAGAAAACAGCAGTTGCCAGGGTTGGGGTGGGAATAGAGAGTAAGTACAAATGTGTTTAAGGGATCTTCGGGAGGGGTGATGCAATGGTCTAAAATTGGATCACGGTAATGGTTGCAAAACTCTAAATTTACTAAAATTATTTGTATGATTAAAACAAGAGAATTTTATACTTTATATATTATACCTCAATGAAGCTATTTAAAATTTTGAACTAAAAGAAAAAAAAACTCAGGATGTTCAACGTGGTTCCATTTCTGAAATAGGAACTAATGTGTATTAATATCTGCTTGAGTACATTATTTAGTTCTCTATGAGTTATAGAATTATGGGTGATCGTCTCCTTATACTTTGTGTGTTTGGGAGGAGGCCCATGGTCTGGTGTCCTCCCTCCTGTTTCGTCCCCTGTAGCTGGGTGGTAAGAAATGACATCTGAGTTTGGGCCTAGCAGACTCAGTGTCAGCCCTGTGATCAACCCCAGATCACCAGCATTCTTAGCATTAAAATTGGAACCCAAGCTGATTTCACAACAAATTATTATGTGTTTTGCTTTCCAGTTACCATAGCTCTGTGGTGCATATATACTTTATTATCTGATTTTTTAAAAACACTTAGGCACTACTGTCACCAGAAATAAATAATACATTATTTTCTTGGTGAGGCAGTATAGCACCATAATTTAATGCCTGGCTTTGAATGCCAGCCATGTGATCTTAGGCAAGTTTCTTAACCTCTCTGTGACTCAGTTCATCTGTAAAAGGAAGGTAATAATAATAACCACCTCAAAGGATTGTTAGGAAAACTAACTTAGTTAATACTCATGATGTGCTTAGAAAAGTATCTAGCACACAGGCTTCCCTGGTGGCGCAGTGGTTGAGAATCCATCTGCTGATGCAGGGGACATGGGTTCGTGCCCCAGTCCGGGAAGATCCCACATGCCGCGGAGCGGCTGGGCCCGTGAGCCATGGCCGCTGAGCCTCCGTGTCCAGAGCCTGTGCTCCGCAACGGGAGAGGCCACAACAGTGAGAGGCCCGCGTACCACCAAAAAAAAAAAAAAAAAGTATCTAGCACACAGTAATATGTATGCCATTTTTATTATTTACATATTTGAAATTTTAAGAGTAGTGAGAAAGCATATACATATAACCTTCCACCTACTAGAATAACTTACAGGGAGGGGAACCTATACTAGAAAACACCAATGATAAATTTCATCTAGTTTGCATTTTGTCCATGCAAAGCAGTTTTTGCCCCAGTTCTTGGTACAACACGTCATGGGGAAAATTCCCTGTGGGGCTTCTAAATACATATACAAAGCGAGACACTATAGAGTCAAAATATTTAGCTCAGGTGCCTGCCAAGTGTGCAGACGAGAGTCAGCTGGCCTGAATGAATGATCTGGCCCCCCAGGGGCTGGTCTGAACAGCAGGAATCAGGGAGAAGTGAGACTCATAGGGCCTGAAGCATTTCATAATAGGAGGAGCCTCAGTGAGAGGGAAGACTGAACAGGACTTGAGTAGGCACAAAGGAGAAAATAAGACATTCTAGGTCGTGGGAACAAAGGATGGATGGCGGGGGTATGGGAGTGAGGTTGTGAGTTGGGGGAGAGGGCACAGACATGTCTGTCTGGAACAGAGGAGTCAAGCTGGAGCCCAGTGGGAGATAAGGTTGGAAAGATAGCATGGCACCTTGCCTGCCAGTGAGGAATTTGGCTTCTATCCTATAGGCAAATGGAGAATGATGGAGGCTTTTGTCCTTGAGGTGTTGGAAGAATGAAAGTGGCAGGCCTGCCAATCACTGTGGGATTTGAACAAGTCGCTTAAGGTCTCTGAGCCTTCGTCTTTGTGAGGAGATGACAATATCATAAGCATCAGAGCTGTTTGTAAGATGCCTAGAACCATGCCTGCCACACAGAAAATACTGGATCATTGTTCGTAGCTGATTCTAACTACAGTTTGGATAGGCAGAGAGGGAGAAATATGAAAGCAGATAATGCTGGCAGGGACCTAGTTGTTCAGGAAGATGGCTGTGCCTGAGGCTGTGGCAGTGAAACCTCATTACCAAACAACCTTCCTCTACCAATTCCTGTTCCCACCAACATCCACACAGACGGATGAAGGCAGTCAGAATCCTGGAAAGTGTGGTATAAAGGAATGCAGGCCTTGCAGTCAGGCTGCCTGTAGAGTCCTAGCTTGGTCACTTACCAGCTGTGTGCCGTGGGCAAGTCGCTTACCCTCTCTGTGCCTCCCTTTCTTCATCTGGAAATTGCAAAAAACCTGAGAAGTGATGTAAAGATGCAATGATTGATGTACGTAAAGGGCTTAGGTGAGTGCCTGCAAGAGAATAAGCACCATCTAAGAGTGAACTATTGTTGATTTGGAATTCTATCAGAGGAATTCTGAAGCACAGATAGAAGATGAGGGGGAACAAGGAGGCAGGTTTTAGAATCTGGGCTGTTTGCTAGTCCCTCTCAAGTAAACTGTTCCCAACAACAGTAATTAGGAGCCCAGCCTGGAACCTGGAAATAAGTGACAGAACCTCTGAGTAGCAAACATCTGTCACAAAGCATATGATCCTCACACTGGCCGAGTATCTGGAGCCAGTCTCAGGCTCTTAGGAAGACCAAAGGACACACTAAGGGGGCACGTCACAAGGAGCACATGGGCAGAACAGCAATGGTTAGAGCTGATGGGAGGGAGGAGACAGCACAGACATAGGTAGGGAAGGCTGGTCTGTGTTACTCAGGGCACAGGTCTACTGCCTACAGTTAGCTTTGGGAGCATCACTGTTCTATGACTACACAATGATTGATTTTCACAAGTAATGCTCAGTGAGTTGTCAGCAAAAGATTAAATCATGTTCAGTTCCTTACTCTCTGTTTAAGAAGAGTATAAATATGCTAGAATTTTTCCCAATAAAAATGGTTAAAATGTAAGTTTTGACATTTAAAGAGGAAAGCTTAAGTTACTTAGAAAAATCATTGGACATGATACAAGTGAAATGAAGTGATCTAGAGAAAATGCACTCATAATCCAGAAAAATTAAAAAATACATTTTGAAGATAATGGTAGATGACTTTTCAGTATTAACTGCTGTTATGAAATTATCAGCAGCATACTGACCCTTTTCCATTACCCTAAAAGAAAAGAAGAAATGGCTTACCATCATGAGTTTTTCTTGTAGGCTCAATTGCTTAAAATTTCAACAATAAATCTGGTTAAAAAATATTTATTTTACAAAGTTTAATTTGATGGGGGAAAAGTAACAACATACAGTTACTGTTTGATATTTGTAAAGAGCCAACAAATGTCAGCTTGCTATTTCAGATTATAATTTACAAATACCTTATTTTAACTGGCCATTTAAAAGCAAAGATGATTACTTTTTAAAAATAACAATTCACCCAAATTACCATCTATTTATTTAAGTACTTATACAATGATGCTCTTGTAAATTGAGGCTCTTGCAAGAGTTTTCCCATGACTTCTGCTGTCATAGATAAAATAGGACAGAAGAAATAGTGAAAACAAATCCTGAAATAAAATTTCATTTAAAAGTTTCAAATTAACTGGAAGTTAAAGTGTATATCAACAAAGGAGGTCAGATACATCTCCCATTGGGTTCAACAGCCACTAACTTGCTGATTTCTCAGTTGGCTAACAAAACAAAAACAAGACAAACAGATAGATTAGCAGTGTTAATACTCCTGGGATAAATAACAATGTAAGTAGGCTTTTATATTTACCATAAGCCATCTACATGAGGTAGAGGGTTGGGAAGACTAAAAAGAACATTTTGTGGCTGATTCTAAGTTTAAAAATTGAAACCTTTAGCAGACATATATATCAGCTATTATGTATTTTATCAATTTTTGTTTAAAGATGCCCTTATCAGGTTTCTACCATGGAAGAAAACTACACTGAGTTTTAGAGATCTATTATGAAAACAAAAATTCATCTAATTCCAGAAGAAAGAATGATTAGTCAAGAAGCAAAACAGTGGGGATGACTATGGTATTTGATGCCAAGAATTAGACTAACTGTAATCATAGCCATTTCTGACACAAATTATTTAAAAACCACCTGCAACTATAAAATGACAAGACAATTACATTCATTTATATATTTCTATACTACTATTGATAAATATTGCTTCAAGTTGATAATACACTTATTGCTAGAGCTGGCTGATGTGAAGTGAAGGGCTAAAATACCCTTAACCAAACATGACTTCAGGAACACTACAAAGCATTATGTTCCTAGTGCCGGGAAAACAAGACAAAGGAGTTAAATATTTCACCAGAGAAAACATCAGTAACAGTTCAGTTCAACAGATGTCTCGAGTTCAGGATTCATTGCCAATTGAAAGGTGACATTAAGAGTGATATCAAGAGCTTAGAAGAGGGTGGAGGGAAGCTTCCTGGAAGAAGCAAGCTTTCAGGAGAGCAGTATTTGGGTTAATGAACCAAATCATGAAGGGGTGATAAACTGATACAAACTAGAAATAAATCTCCCAAAGGGGGACTGGGACTGTCTCATTATGGGGGCACTAATGCAGCCTCGATTTTGTCCTTAAATGTTCATCCCTGGGGTGCCTATTTCCTCCATCCCCATCATTGCTTGCTGCCCTACACTGTCCTTAGTGGAAGCGTTCCTCCTGCTTTCAAGGGCTCAGGAGGAATACGAAGCCCTTCTTTGCTTCCAGGAACCTTAGTGAGACAAGGCTGGGGTATTTTTATTATTATTTACAAACACTAATAAAAGCTAGGGAAACCAACAAGGAAATAATCAGAGCGCCACTAATCTACACGCTCTGGCTTGCAAAGTGTAATCACCTATTCCTCTTCCTAGACAACTCAAGGAAAAGGGAGCTTGGCTGGGGCCCTCCCACCCGACAGACAAGCTTGCCCCACCACCGTAGACGCCATCTTTACCCAGTGCCTCCCCTTCCCGGCCAGCCAGTAGGTTTGCCCCACATGACTGGCGCCATCCTGCCCTTTTGCACCGGTGGGAGGCGCCCTGGTCCGGGCAAAGAGTCTTCTCCCTTCCCCCTTTCAAGCCCCATTTCCTACCCGGAAAACCCGCCCCCTTCCTCAGTGATTGACAGGCAGTGTCTGCGCTCTCCCACGCATTCCGCAAGCTCAAAGGGTGTGGACATGCGTACTCTTATGGCTGGCTTCCATAGGCTGGAGGGGGCGGGGGCAGAGGGTGAGATTGGTATTCTTACACCTAGAAAGTACAGGCGGGCCCCTGTACCTGTAGGTTTGGCATCCAGGTATTCCGAGGGCCTCCTGTATTCACTGGACTGCACCATTTTATGTAAGGGACTTGAGCATCCTGGGATTTAGGTATCCACGGGGGCTCCTGGAACCAGTTCCCTGGGGATACCCGGGGACAACTGTACTATGCTCTCTGAAGTAGGAGTACCAGATAAAGTTCACGTAGAACATACATTAAAAAAGATTATTCTTTGTTTATCTGAAATTCAAATTTAACTAGGTGTTTTGTACTTTTACTTGCTAAAAAGGGTTACCCTAATTTTATGGGTCCTTGGAAACACCATTTCCCCATGTCCTCTTAGAAGCAGGAAGAAAACCCTTTGCACCAGAAGTCCTTCAGCTACAGGCCTGTAGGTCAAACTCAGCCGACCATATGTTTTTGTATGGCCTGTGAGCTAAGAATGGGTTTTACATTTTTAAATGGTTGAAAGTGAATCAAAAGTCAAAAGTAGAATTTTTGTGACATATGAAATTTTCATGAAATGCAAATTTCGGTGTCCATAAATGAAGTTTTATTGGAGCACATCTACCCCCAGTTCTTGTGATGTGATATTATGATTCCTGCTCGTAGAGTTTAGAATAGAACGTATGATTTGTTAGAAATAGGAAAGGCAAGAGGGAGTCACAGTGGCCAACGGGGCGCCCATCTTGATTGTTTCTAAATGTCTGATGTAAGACTTGGAATCTGTAACTTAAGGTAATCAGTGTGAAATTAGGTAGGTAAGTTGGTTTGAAAGGTCCGTGGAAAGACTTAGGGTTCAGATGGTGCACCTGGCCGGTGAGGCACATTCCTGGGGTGTAACCGCTACCCCCTAGGGACTGTACCTCATCAGAGATGGGGTCAGAGCGCACTTGCTCGAGAGGGGTCTCTTCGGAGCGCACCCTGCACTCCAGACTCTGCTGGTGTCGGAAGCTTCCCTGGGGGCTGGCAGAGCAGAAGGTGATTGCTGAGAGAGCCAGCCCCATGATCCTTGCTGAAGCCAAGGTCCAGAACCGGTGCCTGCCGCCTGCCTGGAGGACACCTACCTTTCTGCGTCTCTTCTCCGAGCTGTTCGTGAAGTCCTTTCTTCCCTTTAGTATTGCGTGTGATTAATCAGAGTGTACTGAGTGCAATAACCCAAGGGATTTGATCTTCTACAACTGGCTCGGTCGCCGTTTGTGACTTCCCAGTCCCCTGATTCCTACCTGGTCTCGCTGCTTTGGCTGGAGACACCAGTCCTTTATGCACTGTTTGTAGCTGCATTGGAGATACAAGGGCAGAGTTCAGGAGCTGCAACAGATGCCATAAGGCCCACACAGCCTAAAATAGTTACTATATGGTCCTTTACCTAAAAAGTATGTAGAAAACAAACTCATGGTTACCAAAGGGGAAGGGGAGGAGGAGGAATACATTAGGAGTATGGGATTAACATACACACCACTATATATAAAATAAACCACAAGGATTTCCTGTATAGCACAGGGAAATAATATCTTGTGATAAACTCTAGTGGAAAAGAATCTGAAAAAATATATATATGTACAACTGACTCACTTTACTGTACATCTGAAACTAACACAATATTATAAAGCAACTGTACTTCAATTTTTTAAAAAAGTATGTGGATCCCTGCTGTAGACTTCCTTTTTTTTTTTTTTTTTTTTTTTTTTTTTTTTTTTTTGCGGTATGCGGGCCTCTCACTGTTGTGGCCTCCCGTTGCGGAACACAGGCTCCGGACGCGCAGGCCTAGCGGCCATGGCTCACGGGCTTAGTTGCTCCGCGGCATGTGGGATCTTCCCGGACCAGGGCACGAACCTGTGTCTCCTACATCGGCAGGCGGATTCTCAACCACTGCGCCACCAGGGAAGCCCCAAGACTTCCATTTTTTTGAGGCCCCCAATATTTTTTTTTTAAATGAAGATATGTCAAAATGGGATAATGCACTTGGAGGTATGTCCAAGGTCATTTGTGAATGGCAGGCTTGTTCTAAAATGATGGTCCTGACTACCCTGGTTAAGAATCTACCTGTCAATGCAGGGCACATGGGTATGAGCCCTGGTCCAGGAAGATCCCACATGCCTCGGAGCAACTAAGCCCCTGCGCCTCAACTGAGCCTGCACTCTAGAGACCGTGAGCCACAACTACTGAGCCCACATGCTGCAACTACTGAAGCCTGCATGCCTAGAGCCCGTGCAATGAGAAGCCCACACACTGCAACGAAGAGTAGCCCCCACTCGCCACAACTAGAGAAAGCCCATGCACAGCAACAAAGACCCAACAGAGCCAAAATATAATTAATTAATTAATTAAATTTAATGGTGGTCCTGTCTTTCCCCTTCAGACTCCCCCTCCCTCTGGCTGATGGGTTAAAAAATGGAGGTGACATAGGCCCTCTCTTGGCAGAGCTCATGATTACCAGGGGAGATACCCATGTAAATAAAGTATTTTGCTGGAAGTGTATTAAGCCTGGGCAGGAGGGGAGCCCAGCCTTACCAAGCAGGCAGGAAAGGCAAGAGCATCTATTTCAGACCAGCCTGAGGATAAAGGTACAGATGCTTGCGAGTATATGATGTATTCCAGAAATGAAGGAGTTAAGTTTGCCTGAACCTGAGGGGCAGGGGATGGCAGGTGGGGAAGGAATGACTCAAGATAATAGCAACATTTAACAAAATTCACGTAGAGCTTTCTGTGTGCCTAACACGGTTAGAAGTGCTTTCTATACTAATTCATTTAATTATCACAACTGCCCTTGACATAGTCCTGTCATTTCGCCACTTTATAGATGAGAAATTTGAGGTACACACCCAGGTTAAGTGTTTTGCCCAATCTGGAAAAAACAAAAGAACAGCAGGAGGTAGACCCAGGCTCATTTTCTTAACCATGCTAAGACAGGGGGGGTTGCTCTTCTCTTGTCCCCCAGATAGTGGCAGTGAGAACAAGTGGGTGATAGGAATGGAGAGGTGGGATATTTCTTGGGTTCCAGGACTATCTTGGATAATTATGTGAATGGTGATAGCAACTGAATTAGGGTGATCAACGTTGAGCACTCCTGAAGCAACAGCAAGCAAAACAAAGGGGCAGGTAATTCATTGTTAAGTGTGATGCAGACTACAAATGCTGAAGAAAATCAGAGCAAAGGAGAGGAAGATTCCTGCTCACAAAGGAGTTATGACTGGTTTAGAGAAGCTGGCCTTTGCGCTGGTCCTTTAGACACTCAGAAACAAGGGGGGTGTGAATCTACAGGAGCCTTTTCCATTTTTTTGTTTGGTCTTGTTTATAGCTGTATTTCCAGTACCTAGACTAGCACCTGCTATGCTCTAGTGGCTCATTAATACTTGTTGAATGCAGGAGTGGGTTTTAAGATATATATGTGTGTGTTTGAATAGGTAATATGGTTACATGGTTCAAAAGTTAAAAGATTCAAAAAGCTGAAGAAGGCAGTTTCTTCCCACGACTGGCCTCAGTCACGCAGTTCCCCTCCACACAGGCAACCAGGTTTTATGATTTTTTGAGATTTCTGGCAAACACGTGTTGTGTGTGTGTGTTTATTCTCCACTCCCTCCCCACACAGCTACTTTTCATACAAATGGTACCATAGCATACACACTGTCCTGTACATGGTTTTTGTTCACTGCATGGATCCTGAGATTATCCTCTGATAGTTTATTTTCCAGCCGTAGCCAAGGCATCAAAGTGCCACACTTTATCCAGTCCCCTACACTGGACATGTAGGTCTTTTTCTTCCTTTGCTCTTACAGGTAGCACTGCAGTGAGGAATGTGTGGGTGTTGAATGAGGAAACTCGGAGATAAGGAAGTGAAGTGACTTAAGAGCACTTTTTAAATGACTTTAGAAAGTGACCACCACCTTTTAAAGATTGGCCAGAAGCCACCCACCAAAATGGCTGTAAAATCCCCACCTTCAGAATATGACAGCTCCAGATGGGATCTGGTGGAATGAAAGACAATGGTCTGGTTCTGCCCCTTATGACTTGCATTCCCTTGGAAAAGCTACTGAAATCCTCTTCAGTTTTCACATCTGAACTGGGGATTAGTGATGCTCCCAGACTATGAAGGCTAAATGAGATGAAGTAATGAGTAGATGCAGCCTGCCTGGGTGTGTGGTACATGGGAGGGATTCTCGCCTTCATTTCATTGTGCTGCTGTGCTGTGACCCTCCAAATTCTCTTTCCCATTCTTCCTTCTGCTTCTTTTTTCCACCTACTGTGACCAGAACAGCTCAGTGATCTCTAGAGCTAGAACATGGATGGTCCGTGAAAACATTATGCTAAGTGAAAGAAGCCAGTCACAAAGGACCACCTATTGTATGATTCCATTTATATGAAATATGCAGAAAAAGCAGATCTAGGCTGATGGTTTCCTAGGGCTGGGGGATTGGGGGAAATGGGGAATGATTGCTACTGGGTACAGGGTTTCTTTTTGGGGTGATGAAATTGTTTTGAAATTGCTGTGGTTGCACAACTCAGTATACCAAAAACGTTCTATACTTTAAATGGGCAAATGTTTTGATATGTGAATTATACCTCAATAAAACTCTTATTTAAAAATGCCTTGGCGGGAAGGCGAGGTAGAGGAGGAAGAAGGGATAGAAGGGCTCCCGAGCAGCAAAGAGAGAGCTGCATTTGAGGCGCAGGTCTAGTACAGCAATGGGCACCAAAGGGCCTCAACTTTAGTCCTGGTGCAGCCTCCAACCTGCTGTGTGACCTTAGAGAAGCCCCTTCACCTCTCTGTGCTTTGTCTCATTAAAAATTAAAATAAAATTTAAAAAAAAGGAGGTGGAACTTGATGGCCTAGGGTCTCTTTCCCATCTAAAAGTCTACAGTTGGACTCTTGCCTCCGGCTGGGGGAGGAGATGTGAGGGGAAGCCAGAGATAGGAGGACAGCAGAGATACTGGCGAGCTTCTCCCTTGTCTCTTCTCTCTGCTCTGTACCCTGCCCTCCCCTTGAACCCCAGGCCTTTGTTCAGCTTCCCCCACCCTGGAAGTTCATGCATGCAGGGGAGAGTATGAGGGTGGGGTCAGGTCAGGGTCACAAGGAGGCCAGGACAGGAGCCACACTCACAGATATCACCCCATTTTCTACTTGAGATTATACTCCTCGGGAAGGAAGCAATTTGGAAAGATGAACATAGAGCCAAGGCAAATTCTCCAAGCAGAGAGGTGGTTTTCCAGCTACTTACAAGGATAACTTTGCCATTGCTAAGGTTAATTTATCATCCTTTAAAATACGATGATGAGCTGCACTGAAGTAAATACGCGCATTTTAAATTGTGGTAAAATGTACATAAAATGGACCATTTTAACCGTTTTTAAGTGTACAGCTCAGTGGCATTAAGTACCTTCACAGTGTTCTTCAACCATCACCACCACCCACCTCTATTTTTAAATGTTTATATTGAAGTATAAAAAATAGAAAGTGCAAGAATCCTAAGCGCTTCCCTCCGTGAATTTTTTAAGTTTGTATAGACCCATACACCTGCCATCCAGATCAAGATACAGACTATTTATAGCACTCCAGAGGGCTCCCTCTTGCCCCCTCCCATCAATTGTATTTTAAATTTGTTTTTGCTAAATTTATCTCTTTGCTTGGGGAAAAGAAAAAAAAAAAAAGGTCATTTGCAAACAACTTAGGTGGTTTTGCAAATTGCATAGTCAGTATCTCAATGTTTCATTCCTAGAGGTTCAAGTCCCTTTGTACTGGGGCGGGAAGGCACTGTGCTAGGACCTGAACATGTTGCTCCACAAAAGGTCACCTCGCGGGGGGGGTCACCTCTCGGGGCTTCCCTGGTGGCGAAGTGGTTGAGAGTCCGCCTGACGATTCAGGGCACACAGGTTCATGCCCCGGTCCAGGAGGATCCCACGTGCCGCGGAGCGGCTGGACCCGTGAGCCATGGCCGCTGAGCCTGCGCGTCCGGAGCCTGTGCTCCGCAACTGGAGAGGCCACAACAGTGAGAGGCCCGCGTACCGCAAAAAAAAAAAAAAAAAAAAAAAAAAAAAAAAAAAAAAAATTGGCTGGAATCCCTTTGTCGCACAGCCCAGGACCCCGTTCATGGATTGAAAAGTTCTCAAATTCTCACTGCAGATGGGACAAAGGTGACCACCTTTCTGTTAAACATAATGAGGAGATATTTTCTACTTGCTGCCAGGTAATTTGTTGGTTAAAGCGTCCAAACCTATGTCCCATCAATGACGTCAAGTTTGCTGGTCTGTAGCTGAACTAAAAGTGACATAGCCTAGCCCACTTTTTCATTCTGTAGATTAGCCTATGCTTTTTTTTTCCTTCGGATTTAAAAACTAATTTAATTTAAATTTTTTTGAGATATAATTAACAAATAACATTATACTAGTTTCAGGTGTACAACATAATGATCTGTTATATGTATTGTATATTGCAAAACGATCACTATAAGTCTAGCTAACATCCATCGCCACAATTTTTTTTCTTGTGATGAGAACTTTCAAGATCTACTCTCTTGGCAACTTTCAAATATACGATACAGTATTGTTAACTGTAGTCCCCATGCTGTATATTACATACCCAGGACTTATTTATTTTCTAAGTGGAAGCTTGTCTCTTTTGACCACCTTCACACATTTTTTTTTTTTCAGTATTTAAATCTGGATTGGTGTGTGTGATTTAAGAAGCAGGAAATTAGAATATAATTTATCAGACTAAAAACTAAGAAAGAAGCCAATAGGAAACTAAGGAAAATAGATAATGAAGGAAACTTGAAGAAGGAAGAATTGGAAAAGGATCAAATCAACCCCAGAGAGAGAAAGAGATTTCACAGTTCTGATCAGGAAATCCAGAAGGCAAAAACAAACAGAAAACCCCGGCTGATCTTCAACTCCAACATTATTACCTGCAAATTTGGTTCTCTATAATTTTTACCTTAACCGAAGCCCTGCGAAAGCCCACGTGTTTTGTTCACCACAATCTCTCCAAAGCTCAACACAGGTGCCTGGCATGTGGTAAACAGTCAAGAACCAGGAAGCAAAGGACAGAGGAACCAGCTAGAAAGGCCCTTTTCTAACTGGAGAAGATGGTCACGGCAGGGAGGGTGGGAGGCAAGGAGGAAGGGTCACAAGGGAAATGATCACCTATTCAGAGTGACACGTACTAGCGCTGGCACGTCTCAGTGTAGGTATGTGGGAAAAGAAGGAAATAAACCTTAAGGGGATTTTTCATTTTAATAAAACACACACACAAGTGTGTAACCATGTGTGGTGATGGATATTAACTAGACCTAATGTGGTGATTATTTTGCAATATATACATATATTGGATCATTGTATTGTATACATAAAACTAATGTTATATGTCAATTACATGTCTATTTTTTTAAAAAGCAAGGTAAGTAAACAATTAGAAGGAATGGGGCAGAATTGCCCAGGGAATACAAAAAAGCCTTTCCTTTAAATCAACACTAGTTGGTGTGAAGTGTATCTCATTGCGATTTTAATTTGCATTTCCCTATGACTAATGACGTTAAGCATCTTTTAATGTGTTTATTAATGATGCCTAACCATCTTTGATGAAATATCTATTCAAATAATCTGATGAGAAATCATTTAGATTTGGTAATCAGTTTATAATGAAAATAATAATAGCTAACGTTAATTGAACACTCAGTGCCAGGCACTTGGCTGAATTCTTTAAATGAATGAATCTCACTTAATCCTCACATCACAGGCTTCCCTGGTGGCGCAGTGGTTGAGAGTCCGCCTGCCGATGCAGGGGACATGGGTTCGTGCCCCGGTCCGGGAAGATCCCACATGCCGCAGAGCGGCTGGGCCCATGAGCCATGGCCGCTGAGCCTGCGCGTCCGGAGTCTGTGCTCCGCAGTGGGAGAGGTCACAACAGTGAGAGGTCCGCATACCGCAAAAAAAAAAAAAAAAAAAAAATCCTCACATCACACCTGTGAAGTCAGCCCTGTTACTCTCATGGTTTTTAAAATGGGGAAACTAAGGCACTGAGTGGATAAGTGAAATGGTAAAGCAGGGGTTGTAACCCTGGTAGTCTGGTTGAGAGCCCTCACTCAATCGCTCCATGGTGGGCAGTACTTAAACGTCTGGCTCTAGAATTCCAGCAAGCCTTGTCTGATTGTGCAAGTACAAGCCTCCTGGTTCTCAAGTGCCTGCTGGGAGCTAGCGGTGGGATCTACAAGTTCTAAGTGATTTTTAGGGGCATAGAAAACGTCTTGGCAATACAAAAGTTTTCTTCTCTAGCTTCTATGGTATCTGAGAGTTTTGCCTTTGAGAAACTCTGAAGCAACAGCTCTGCAAAGTCCATGGTGAAATTGATCTCAGCATAATATTTTGTTGAATGTGTGCCTCATCTTTCTAAATGATTGTAAACTCCAAGATGGCTGAAATCGTGTTTTGTTTTTGCATGTGTTTTAGAATTTGGGTTTCTGGGCTCAAGGTTTGTGGGGCTCTCTCTGTGGGAAAGGCAACCTGGGTTGAGAATATGTTCTTCCAAAAATGTTTGCCTTTGCTTCTGCCAGACACCCCCAAGGGTGTTACCTGCCCAGAACCACTTTTCATATTAATAACTCTGCAGAGGGGTTCCCAGCCCTCACAGGTAGTGTAAACTCTGAAACTCTGTGAAGACAGGGTTGTGGTTAAAAATTTTCATGGATGATCTCCTCCCCACACTCTATCCCCGCACCCAGAACCAAGGCCCAGGCAGACAAGCTTCCTTGTCATCTTGGCTAAGGTGTGTGATTTTCTAGTGCACTCTTTCATTCAAGGTGTATCCCTTTGAAAGCCCCAGCTTTGTATTGGGGTATCAATTCCAATTCAGTTTTAGGGGGAGCCATAGGTCTTGTCTCCTGGCCCTGTGAGGGTCTTAAAAGCCAAACCTCTCAGCACTAAAATACATGAAGCCCACACCAGGGCATCCACAGAGTCTGTTCTCTTCCCCTCAGATTTTTAGCTTCTTCTTTTTGACCTTTGGGGATTTCCCATATTTTCTTGTCACCTATTAATTTATAGGACATTCATATTATTTGATCCAGAATTTGTTCAGTCTTTTGTTTTGGGAAGTTGTTCGAAGTATCTATCCCGCCATATTTTTTGGAAGTGGAAGTCAGCCAAGAGCCTTGTTTTTAATCAGCCTCTGCATTTTCCTCAATACCCAACACAGTACTGTACAGAGACTGGAGGCTTAATCATAGGTAATGGTTGTATGATTGTCCATGCTATTCCCAAGGGAAAACATATCCTCCCATGAAAATGGATTTGTGTATCATATTTTAGTTTTGAACTGATGCCAAATTCATTCTCCTAAGGGATCAACGCCTGACAGGGGAGTTGTAATAGGGAATAGGGAAGAAAAGGATGAGCAGCAAGTCTCACGAGCAAGGGGAGATGCTCAGGAAAACTACAGCCTGCCCTGGGTAAGGGATAGGATTGTCAGGAGACAGGTCACCAAGTGCAAGGTCACTGTAGTTTAAGAGAGGGGCTTCTGTCAACCCTTCTCCAACTTTTGCAAATTATTATATGGAGGGCAGTTCCTTGAGTATTACTTTTCCACTGATGAAGTCTCTAAAGGTTTGATAAGATTTAACAATGCCTGAATACAAGTTAAGCTCTCTTTCCTCTATTTTTTTTTTTTTTTAAGAAGAAAGGGTTCTTTGGGGAAAGTGAGGAAGAGAACATAAACTCCAGATTTTCCCTTCAAATTTTTTCTTCAGATTTTGAGAAAGAGAGCCTTCAAAGGGATAGCCATGTTTATTCACTTTTAATAAATATTTGTGGAATGCCCACTGCAGGCCGGGCCCTGTACAGAACACTAGAGCAATGGCTGTGAACATGGCAGATAAAGACCTTGCTCTCAGCAACTTTTGTTCCAAGAGTGGAGACAGACATTTTACACATAATCACAGAAATAAATGTATATGTACAGAGGGTGAGGAGTGTTATAAATGGAAGTGCATTGAAAGGTGCTGTGACAGATGATAACCAGATGATAATCAGATGATAACTGATCTGGCTGGAGATCAAGGAGGGTTCTCTGAGGAGGTAACTTTCTGCAGAGATCTGAAGGATGAGCCCAAGTAGTCAGGCTGAGAGTGTGCAGAAGAACAGACAACTGGAGGGAACAGCTTGTGTGCAGCTTCTCATTAGTAATAAACCTATTTACAGAAAATACTGGAGCTTTTGCCTCATCATGATAAGACCTGACATTTGGTAGCACTTTGTCGTTTACTGACTATGTCCTGGAGTGGGGCGGGCTGGCATCATTATTTCCACTTTCAAGATGAAGGAACCATGGAAGCAACCTGAGTGTCCATCAATACATGAATGGATAAGGAAAATGTGGTACATACATTCAGGGGAATATTAAGCCATAAAAAAGAAGGAAACCTTTCTATCTGCGACAACGTGGATGGACCTTGAGGACATTATGCTAAGTGAAATACGTCAGACAGAGAAAGACAAATACCACATGATCTCACATATATGTGGAATCTAAACAACAACAACAACAACAAAATACCAAACTAACCAACCAAGCAAGCAAACAAAAAAACCCAAGCTCGTGGATGCCAGAGGCAGGGGGTGGCATGGTGGGAAAAAGAGGAGAAGGGGGTTAAAAAGTACAAGCTACCAGCTATAAATAAGTAAGTCATGGGGAGGCAATGTACAGCATGGAGACTATAGTTAACAATACTGTATTGTTTATTTGAAAGTTGCTAAGAGAATAGATCTTAAAAGTTTTCATCACAAGAAAAAAATTGTGTGAATATGTTTGGTGATGGATATTAACTAGACTTATTGTACTGATCATTTTGCAACATATAGAAATATACATTGCTATAAATAGAAATAGTAAATCATTGTTATACACCTGAAACTAACATGTTATATATCAACTATATATACACATACTATATATACATTATAAAGATACATATATACAAGTATAAATGAAACAATGAAGGAACCAAGTCTCAGAGTTGTCAAGTTACCTGCCCAAGTCACACAGTTTAACAAGGGATGGAGCTGCAGCTGTGCTCTGGTTGTTTAAGTAGCTCACATTTAAAGGAAACTCTGAAACATTCCCAGAAACAAGCAGTTCTATTTTAGGCAGCAGCCTGGCAGCTCATCTGATGCTCAACAGAAATAACTAGTGGTTTCTCAAACTAAATGACGTTTTGAACAGGACAGAGGCTCAGGAGGAAGAGGTCCTGGCTGTAGATTTAACTGTAAGTCATCATCATAAATATAACTTGTTTCACCAGACCTGTAATAAGGTTCTTCTGTGCCACGATGTAAACGAAGGCACCGCTGTGGAATGTGCAGGTTCTGCTGTCAGAAATTGAGTAATGCTGCCTTAGTGCCCCAGCTATTGACAACAGGACACATTTCTATGGAAATTACTTTTAATATTGACTTACTACAACTTAATGACCACATTTTTTTAAAGATTGGCTAAACCAGGGCTTCCCTGGTGGCACAGTGGTTGAGAGTTCGCCTGCCTATGCAGGGGGCGCGGGTTCGTGCCCTGGTCCCCCGGGGGGATCCCACAGGCCGCGGAGGGGCGGGGCCCGTGAGCCATGGCCGCTGAGCCTGCACGTCCGGAGCCTGTGCTCCGCAACGGGAGAGGCCACAGCAGTGAGAGGCCCGCGTACCGCAAAAAGAAAAAAAAAGATTGGCTAAATCAAAGAACACGAACTCCTCTTATCATTCATAAAATTAAAGGTGAAACAGCAACAAAAAGCACGTTCTTATGCCCTTCCTTTCCTTGCTAGAGTTGTTTAAACATGTTCTGCAGAATGATCTACAACACTGTTCACCTTTTTTGTTCATTATCACCCCCTCAGGAAAATATTTTAATATATTTAAACCAGTTAATTAAGTCTAAATAAAGTTAAATTCTATAATATGAAGTGTATAATACATAATTTCATTTCATTTCTTCCAAATGAAAGAAATTAAATCCTAAGGAATAAGATTTTGTCAGATAGGGTTTGACTTTGGAGGACCACAGACAATTGTAATATCTACGATTTTTTTGTCCCCAAGGACCAATTTTCATCTCTCCTCCTATTGAGAATTCATGATCTAAATG
This sequence comes from Kogia breviceps, assembly GCF_026419965.1. Classification (NCBI taxonomy): domain Eukaryota; kingdom Metazoa; phylum Chordata; class Mammalia; order Artiodactyla; family Physeteridae; genus Kogia; species Kogia breviceps. The sequence continues at coordinate 71,353,632 of NC_081317.1, forward strand.
AGAAACAGAGAAAACACACACACACACACACACACACACACACACACACACACACACACATCATAGAGATATGTCATCCTATGGTCTTTAAAGGCTTGTACTGAATGGAACTGAAATGCTCATTGTGCTGGTTAATTTTGTGTCAACTTGGCTAGGCTATGGTGCCCAGTTGCTTGGTCAAACACTAGTCTATATGTTGCTATGAAAGTATTTTGTAGCTGTGATTAATTATAATCACAACTGATTGTAAATTTCAGATTACTCTCCTTAAGGTAGATGGGACTCATCCAGTCAGTTGAGGGCCATAAAAGCAAACAGGTTTCCCTCAGAAGGCATTCTGGGACTTCCCTTGTGGTCCAGTGGTTAAGACTTCATGGTCCCAATGCAGGGGGCTGGGGTTCAATCCCTGGTAAGGGAACTACAGCCCACGTGCTGCAACTAAAGATTCCCGGTGCTGCAACAGAGACCCAGCACAGCCAAATAAATAAAATAATTAAATAAATATTAAAGGGACTTCCCTGGTGGTGCAGTGGTTAAGAATCTGCCTGCCAATGCAGGGGACATGGGTTCTAGACCTGGTCTGGGAAGATCCCACATGCCACGGAGCAACTAAGCCTGTGTGCCACAACTACTGAGCCCACACGCCACAACTACTCAAGCCTACAAACTCTAGGGCCTGTGTGCCGCAACTACTGAGCCCACGTGCTGCAGCTACTGAGCATGCATGCTGCAACTACTGAAGCCCGCACACCTAGAACCCATTCTCCGCAACAAGAGAAGCTACCACAATGAGAAGTCCGTGCAGTGCAACGAAGAGTAGCCCACGTTTGCCACAGCTAGAGAAAGCCCACGCACAGCAACAAAGACCCAACGCAGCCAAAAAAAAAATTAATTAAAAATAAATAAATATTTAAAAAAGAAGGCATTCTGCCGAAAGTCTGTAACATAGAAATCCTGTGGGGGCTTCCCTGGTGGCACAGTGGTTGAGAATCTGCCTGCCAATGCAGGGGACATGGGTTCGAGCCCTGGTCTGGGAAGATCCCACATGCCACGGAGCACCTGGGCCCGTGAGCCACAACTACTGAGCCTGCGTGTCTAGAGCCTGTGCTCCGCAATGAGAGAGGCCATGACAGTGAGAGGCCCGCGCACTGCAATGAAGAGTGGCCCCCGCTCACTGCAACTAGAGAAAGCCCTCGCACAGAAACGAAGACCCAACAGAGCCAAAAATAAAAAGTAATTAATTAATTATTTTTTTTAAAAAAGAAATCCTGTGGAAGTGCCAGTCTGCTGGCCTGCCCTACAGATTTCAGACTCACCAACCCCCATAGTTGCCTTAGCCACTTCCTTAAAATAAATCTATTTCTCCTGGAATTACCCAGCGGTCCAGTGGTTATACCTCTGTGCTTTCACTGCTGAGGGCTTGAGTTCAATCCCTGGTTGGGGAACTAAGATCCCACAAGTTGTGTGGCTAAAAACAAAACAAAACAAATCTACTTCTCCCTCCCTCCCTCTCTCTCTCTCTCTCTCTCTCTCTCTCTCTGGTGACATCTATATTTAACTCTCCAAAATCATCTTGCTTTAAAAGGAGGAAAACGAAATTGAGTATCTCATGTGATAGTCATTCTGATATCATTTAACCCTCACAGTAACGCCTCCATTTCATGGATGAGGAAACTGAGACACAAAAGTTTAAGTAAAACTTGCCCAAGGTCAAGTAACTGTGAATTGACAAGATCAAGATTTGAATCCAGGACTTCCTGACTTCAGAGCTCTCTGCTTTCCAGACAGCACTTACCTCCCCTCAGTGGACTTCCTGGAGCTCACTGATCACTAAGTACATGGTTTCAGCCAAGCCTCACAAACCACTGGGAACACCGAATGCTTCCGTAATAGAGTCCATAACTGCTAATGTTTACAGAACACTTGGCTGGTGCTGCAGTGTTTTCCTTGCATTATTCATCTAATCCTCATAACCACCTTATGAAGCATCTACTACTACTACTCACCTTTTATAAATTAAGAGGCTCTGGAAGGTTAAGTCTCGTAGCTTTTAAGTAGCAGAGCTGTGACTCGTACCCATCTTCGTCTCCTCCAGCGCCTGGCTGTAACCACTGCAGTGGACAGCCTTCTCTGAATTTGTCCTTAGGACCTGGGCGGAGCTTGTCCTTGGGACCATGTCTCCCTTTCCCCTTCTCTCCCCCTCCTCTTCCCAAACTCCCTTGTTCCTCTTCCTCACTTCAACTTATTTATCCTAGGTCAGGGCTGGGAAGCAATCTGATAAAACAGTCATTATTGGTTGGGATTCCTAGCATTTGCCCGTTAACAAGGACACCTGGAGACATAAAGCCTTAACTCACAAGACTGAATGGTGGATTCTGAGGGTGGGAAGAATTTCAGTGGGTGGAGGAGGTGATGGAGGCTGAACTAGTCAGGGTACCGACAGGAAGTGGATGGCACCCTCAGGTGGGGAATGGAGGAGAACTGAAGAAAAGGACAGCTTACAGACGTGTGAGGAGGGTTAAGAGAAGCCAACGTGAGATGGTGAAGCACCGCAGGGCTGGCATCAGCAGGGAGCCAATTGCCACCCTGGCCTGAAGGGGCACAGAGAGGAATGGCCCTGGGAACCAAAGAGACTTGCTGCAGCTTTGGAAAGGGCCTCCTGGCAGAGGCCCAAAGCCAGCACCTCCATCCAACAGGGCGAAAACCAAGGGAAGAAATACTCCTCGCCCTTCTCCTGCTCTCCCAGCTTGTGCGAGTGCTTCCCATTGACCACACCCAAACTGGAAGCCTACGGTAGAAGAGGTACCTTCTACGGAGGAGGCCAGCAGGAGACAATAAAACTACATACATGAGATAATTTCAGGAAGTCATGTTAAGAAGAAAACGAAAGGAGGGAAGAATCTAGAAAATGGAGCAGTGTTATTTTGCACAGGGTGTTTGGGGAAAGCTCCTCTGGGGCAATGTCATCTCTGAAGAGATGTAGAGGAAAGTCCATAGAGGCCAGAATCCCAGGCACAGAGTGGAGGGGGGAAGAGAGGAGGGGGGCCTGGAGGGCAGTGCTAACCCCAGCACAGGTCAACAGAGGGCCAGTTTCACAAATGAAGCAGACAAGACACCTCAGTGTCCATGGAGTGGCTGATAGAATAACAAAGACGGGCACAGGCCATGGAGCTGATTGCCTGCCACTTCTTCCCTGTGGCCTTGGACAAGTTACTTAGCCTTTCCGCTCCTTAGTTTCATCATCTATGAAATAGAGATAATAGTATCTATTCCCAGGGTTTTCGTGAGGATTACATGAGTATATCACTGAACAAACTCTGCCTCAATTAGCACTATGCTTATGGCACTCCAGGTGGGAAGAAACAGTATGCCCCCAGGGACCACACGCTAGGGGAAGACAGACACATCTGCCCTTACAACACAAGGTGAAGTGAGCTGTCTTGCTGGCAAGGACTCAGCAGGACGGGTTGCACCTGCTGTGGGTCCCGCACGGCTTTGCAGAGCAGGAGCCTTGAGCAAGTTCTTTCAGAGTCCATTTTCAGAAAGTCCTTTTCACTAATAAAGCCAGAACTCATATCCAGTGAACATCAGCTGACAGTCTCAGGCCTTTAAAGAAGGAAGGAAGTCTAACTGCGGATTAAAAAGATTAGAGGATTCATAGATGGTCAGAGGACAACACTCAATGGGCCTTGAAATCAGGACATGGCTAAGCAGTGCACCCAGAATCCAGTAGGTGGCATAAACAGGCCATTCATTAGGAGGAACTTCTATTCATCATTGTTTTTGAGATCTGAGGATTCCTTTCTTTCCTTAAATCCTCCCCCTATTATTTAACTACAGAACCAGGAAAATCCTTAATAGAAGACCTACTGAACAATTCAAATACGTAATTTTTTTCTTATCCCCTCTCCCTCAAAAATTTCTGGTCAAAATTCATGGTTTCCAGACATTTCTATGTGCACCTACCATCCATTTTACCAAATATATGCTGCCCATTTCACCAGTATAGTGATTGCAAGTTTTATATGATCTTTATTTAATGAGATTAGTTTTTTTTTTAAATTAAGACAAACTACATATGGCTGATGTAATAACTAAGCACTTTCCAGAAAGGTGAATGCAAGTATGAGCCTATAGCATATACAGAAAGGTTGATTCATGTTGAGGCAAACTTTCTAAACACAATTTTCATTATACAGTTTTCCAGAAGAAAGATAAAAAATAGAATGCTCTTGAATGATTTCATGGATTTCTAATACTGTAAAATATTTTAAAGCTTATCCCAAACTCCTCATTTTTAAAGATAAGGAAGCAGAATCCAAAGAGATTAAAGGATTCACCCAAGGTCACTCAGCTAGTTAGTATTTAGAGTTTTTTTTAAAAAAAACAAATCCAACATTATTTTTCTTTATTTATAAGTCAGCTTTGTGTTGAACAAAGACCGGGTTCATAATGACAGATTTCAACGAGCTATCCAGCCACAGGTCCTCAAAATAGAGCAAAGATATCTACTATACGTTGAATTGTATCCCTCAAGAATTCATGTGTTGAATTCCTAACCCTCACTGCCTCTAAATGTGGCCTTCTTTGGAAGTGGGGTCATTGCAGGTGTAATTAGTTAAGATGAGGTCACACTGGAGTTGGGTGGGCCCCTAGTCCAATATGACTGGTGTCCTTATCAAAAAGGGAAATTAGGATACAGATGCACACAAGGAGAATGCTGTATGAAGATGAAGGCAGAGATCAGGTGATACTTCTATAAACCAAAGAACAGCAAGGATCTCCAGAAAACCACCAGAAGGTACGTAAATGGGACAGACCCTTCCCTCACAGCCCTCAGAAGGAACCAAGCCTGCCTCTGTGTGTCCTCTCTCGATCTTGGACTTCCAGCCTCCAGAACTCTGAGACAATACAGTTCTGCTGTTTAAGCCACCCACTTTGTTGTACTTTATATGCAGCCCAGCAAAGTAATACAAATACCCATGACTGCTGGTTATCTAATGAGTTTGGGAGTCCAAAAATAATGTTAATTGTGCCTTTGGAAAATGTATAAGAACCCTTATTAAGCCCACAAATACATAATATTAATATGAAACCAATTTGTGGCTGTGGACCTGAGTGTTACAAATTGCCAAACAAAAAATTACAGATTTCCTAAAATCCAACTATTAAAGCCTGGGGGGTTTCTGAGACCTCAAGTGGTCTGACCTGATCCAACCATGGTGTATTACAGACAAGTCATGCCACCCCATCTAATGCTGTTGGATGAAGCTAGGGACTGAATTTAAGCTCCTGGTTAATTCTTTGTATTTTGATAGGTTTTTCATGTTCTCACTTGACTTCTATGTAGTACAGTGCATGATAATGATTTTGAATTTTTGTTCCTTTTCTTTCTTGAGTTATTCCTTTCTTTAATGGGAAAAGTCATATTCCTGCTCTAGTTTATTTATTTATTTATTTATTCATTCATTCACTCATTCATTCATTCATTCATCTGGCCTCACTGTGTGGCATGTGGGATCTTAGTTCCCTGACCAGGGATCAAACCCGTGGCCTCTGCAGTGCAAGCGCAGAGTCCTCACAACTGGACTGCCAGGGAAGTCCCCCTGTTCAATTTTAAATCCTTCTCTCCTAACTTGTCTTTTCCTTTGGTTGTCCCCAGCCTGTCACTGCATCACCCTGTGCAGTGACATTACAGAGGGAGACGAGAGGTGGACAGCAAGGAGGACATTCATCTCCCTGTGGTCCACTCACATCTGGATGGAGGAAGGCATGGTTTAAAGGAGCCGACCTAACCACTCTTCCCTTCCCAACCACTACAAGGAGGTGACCCACAGGGGAGACTGCTGCTTGGCTTACGTGACAAAATCTCTCCTGAGGACTCAACATGAAAGTATAAAGTCTCAGCACAAAATCAAGTACAGTATAACCTTTCAAAGCCTTTGTCCTATTAAAGACTATTTACTTGAGCTGGCAGGTATATAAAATTATGGCCTAGGGCTTCCCTGGTGGCGCAGTGGTTGAGAATCCGCCTGCCGATGTAGGGGTCACGGGTTCGTGCCCTGGTCCGGGAAGATCCCACATGCCGGAGTGGCTGGGCCTGTGAGCCATGGCCGCTAGGCCTGCGCGTCCGGAGCCTGTGCTCCGCAACGGGAGAGGCCACAGCAGTGAGAGGCCCGCATACCGCAAAAAAAAAAAAAAATTATGGCCTAGAGATGAAAACATGGAGGGCAGCAAATGAAAGAATTAGGGCACTGTTAAAATTAGATTTGTCATCCAAGCAGGGAAGCCATTGCCTGTTTGGGCTGTTGAGGGCACCTTCAGAGGTCTCCGGCCAAGGACGCCAACCTGGCTGGAAAAGAGGGAATGTTTCCTACATTTCAGCAAGGACCCTTCCTGCACCCACTGACACCTCCTGCTCTGGCAATAGTTCAGGAAGGGGTGGATTCACTGTGAGCACTGCATCTAAAGTCACCATGCCCATTTCCTCGCCTTGGGCTTTTTTTTTTTTTTTCTTGTTGCACTCCAAAAATGATTCTGGTTATCGGAATGTGGCCTCAGGTTTTGGCTCTTAGAATGTCTTTGCTTTTCAATAAGCAAGGAAATTACCAAGAATTACAAAAAGGCAAGTCAGAACCATGGCATTTAGAAAACAACCATATTAGTCTGCCTCGAATGGCCTTTGGAGGGGGAAAAATAATTGAATCAGGACTTTGAATACCGAGCCACTTTGCATGACTCATTAAACTGCCATTTTCAACACTTTTCCCTCATGCTGTAAGAATGATAGAATCCTATAACAATCTATATATTTAAGTTCTTTTATATGTGAAAAGCCTCATGGTACAAGTGCCTTCAGACGTGAGCACAACCGACAATTGAAATACAAGACAGTCATAATAGAGCTAAATTTGATAAGCCACTCAAGCATGACCCAGGCAGCCCAGCTTCTTAAATGAGGATGCACAATTAATTGCTACTCTTTTATTTATTATCTTTAATCCCTCATTGGATACAGTTGACTTGCTACTTCCTGGGATGAGGCCACAGCATAGGCAGGAATGAATAATTTTTAAATTATGAAGCAATTTCTTTGTTACAAACCTGGGCTCAGACAATGTAAATTCTAATCATTTCTTTTTCCCAGTACACTGCCCTCTGAACTTGGGAAGGGTATTCATTTTTCCTTCTTTCTACCTGTGGTGGGCAGAAAGTCAGACATATCTAGTTCTTGGAGGTCACTGGTGTTCTTCTTGCTATTACTAAGGAGTTGGCATAATACCCTGGGGCTCTTTCCTGACACCATAAAGGCTCATTAAAGACCTGTATTGTATTTAAAATAGTAAAAGTCTCCCCAGGGTGAATCAGCCCTTTCTATAGCTCCATTCTATACTGCCTCCAACTTGGTTTTTTCATTTCTGCTTATTTGATCATTTTTTTTTGCGGTATGCGGGCCTCTCACTGTTGTGGCCTCTCCCGTTGCGGAGCACAGACTCCAGACGCGCAGGCTCAGCGGCCATGGCTCATGGGCCCAGCCACTCCGCGGCACGTGGGATCTTCCCGGACCAGGGCACGAACCCATGTCCCCCACAGTGGCAGGCGGACTCCCAACCACTGCACCACCAGGGAAGCCCAGAACTGTCTGCGGTTTTGAGCTGAGCCAGCCTCATGAATCAACAGGATTTGATTTCAGGGGCATCAGGAAACTATCTCCTTTCTGCTAATTCAATAGCTTCCCATTGTCTTTTTTTTTTTTTTTTTTTTTTTTTTTAAATTTTTGCCTGCGTTGGGTCTTCATTGCTGCATGCAGGCTTTCTCTAGTTGCGGCGAGCGTGGGTTAACTCTTCATTGTGGTGCACGGGCTTCTCATCGCGGTGGCTTCTCTCGTTGCAGAGCATGGGCTCTAGGTGCGCTGGCTTCAGTAGTTGTGGTGTGCGGGCTCAGTAGTTGTGGCACGTGGGCTCTAGAGCACAGGCTCAGTACTTGTGGTGCATGGGCTTAGTTGCTCCACGGCATGTGCGATCTTCCCAGATGAGGGCTCGAACCCGTGTCCCCTGCATTGGCAGGTGGATTCCTAACCACTGTGCCACCAGGGAAGTCCCTCCTCCACTGTGTTGATGTGGCCTAAAATCCCACTATTAGGGATTTCATTCCTTTTCTTTATTCCCTGGTAAAACATATTCTCGTGGGAAGCATAACACTTTTAAGCATTAACGGTCTTTTAGAGTTAAGTTGTGCCTGAATAAGTTCATAGAATCCTATTTTGAAAGGAAGCCATGTAAGGGAGAGAAGAGTGAAGTGAGAAGACTGAGGGAAGCACTGGTGGAGGAGGGCCATACACACTGGACAGACCCAGAGAGCAGACAACCCTAGACCTCTAATTGGATTCGTATACTAATATACTAATATAATAATATATATGTATTTCAAACCATACTAATATACTATATATATATCCCCAAGATGCTTTTTATTTAAAAAAAAACCTATTCCTGATCATAAATCATTAATATGAAAATATAAAAATATTCATAATCTTACAGCCCTGACATATCTAATTTTTTGCTGCATTTTTATGCAATTGATATCATACTTTATATAAAGTTCTTCTTTATTCTGTCTTTCTCAATGAACATTATTTTATGTGAATTTTCTCATGGTGATTTTTCATGGCTACATAGTATTCCCTTATTTATTTAACCAGTTCCCCATCAATCTTTGCTGTTACAAATGATAATAACCAGCATTTACAACACTTTCTAGGTCCTTTTCTAAATGGCTTATGTTGGTTAATTCACTTCCTCTTCACAAGAGCCCACTGAGGTGGTCTAGGTATTACTTGTACATAAAAGATGACAGAACAGGCACTGAGAGGTAGTAAGAGTAAATCCAGGATTCAAAGCCCAGTGTTTTGCCTCCAGGGTCTGAGCTCTTAGGATTTCTGGACAAATCCGATCATTTTATTAGGCTAGGTTGCCTAGGAGTAGCAAGTCTGGGTCACAGGTTCAAGAGCCTTAAAAAGGCTAGGTGGCTGAATTGCTTTCTGTAAAACTTACACTTTTGGCAATGAATTTCTATTTCCTTTCCTCCCTGGACGTTTAAAAACAAAACCCAAGACACCTGTGTTGCTGTAGCTGAATGGCTCTATTTTCACTTTGCCTCCCATCCCTGAGCTGCCAGCAGGAGGAGGGACCTGAGAAAGGAAGGTTAGTCTGCATGGGAGCCCTGAAGTCCTTGAATTATGGCGGCTCTGGGGATTTCTGAAAGCACATTTAGATCAGGTGCATCCTGGGCCTGGCCTCCCTGTTCCCTGAGTTGCCTTGGATATGAGGCAAATTATCAGTGTCACTCCTGTGGGCTGCATTTTTTACCACGGGTCGGGGAGTCAATGACAGGATTCCTCCCCAGCCCTCTATCTTCAGAGAACAGTGTGTGCACTGGGATGCTGGCATCGGGGAGGTGCCCCTGAAGGGGCAGCCTGGGCTAGGAAGCCCAGAGATTCATTCGGTTAGTTGTTTGTGTGTTTGTTGTTGATAGAAAAGGCTTTTAAATATTTTGTATGACATTGGTTAACTGAATTATGGAATATCCATTCAATGGAGTAGTATGAATGAGGTAGATCAGTATTTACTGATGTGGAAAGATGCCCAAAGCATTCTGCTAAGTAGAAAAAGGAAAAAAAAGAACATATTACAGAACTGCACCCATCATACAATCCCATTTCAGAATATGTATAGAAAGAAAAATAGATTTCCTCGAGAAACTGGGATGGGATGGGAAGGTTTGAGGGCCTTCCATTTTCCATCATTTGCATGTTTACATTCAGTGAACATCTATTACTTTTAAAATTAACATAAAGCCAACAGAGATTTTATAGTAAAGTAGACTGCTGAGAGTATAAAATTTAAGAATATACAAAAACAGGGCTTCCCTGGTGGCGCAGTGGTTGAGAATCCGCCTGCCGATGCAGGGGACACGGGTTCGTGCCCTGGTCTGGGAAGATCCCACATGCCGCAGAGCGGCTGGGCCCGTGAGCCATGGCCGCTGAGCCTGCGCGTCTGGAGCCTGTGCTCCGCAATGCGAGAGGCCACAACAGTGAGAGGCCTGCGTACCGGAAAAAAAAAAAAAAAAAAAAAAAAAAAATATATATATATATATATATATATACAAAAACATAAACTCATTTTTACAAATAGGAAAAATATAGAGAGAAAAAAAGAGGATCTAAGGGAATCAAGTACAATTAGTACAAAAGCACTAATTGAACTGGTATTCAGGGAATGGAAATATATTTTTCCCCTTGTGTTTTCTAAATGTTTGCTAATGTAATTGTGTAACTACTGCATACAATTTACATACTTTAAAAGTAGATGTATGAAAAAAAGCATGAAATCGTATTAAAAGTAAACCAAAAAGACAACTCTGAAAGGAAAGGAGAAAATATGAGCAATAAGGGTGAAATCTAGGACCCAGATACCTGGGTACTCCCCTAGGCTTACTGTGTGATCTTGGGCAAGTCGCTTGGCCTCTCTGGGCTTCAGATTCTTTATCCAGCCTGGAGGTTCTCAACCCTGACTGTACATCAGGATCACCTGGGGAGCATTTAGAACACTGTGTGTCCAGGCCTCTCTAGGATGGGTGATTCTGGTGAGCAGACAAGGTGAGAAAACTGAGAAAGCCTAAAGCTCAGGGAGGGCCCGTTCACTCTTACTGGGAAGTCTCTCCATCCAGGCCCAGAAGTGACTAGTGGTCATTTAAGTAAGTAAATAAGTAGATGTTTGTGTAGCTCTTAGAGAAGAAAAGTTTAAATACACCATTTGGCTGGATCACCTCTTGGTTTTGAAAAGTGGTTGCTCTTTGCTCATAATAACCACTTTCCTTTGTGATTTTTGCTCGGCATTTGGGTGTAAAGAGTATGCATTTTTAAAGCTGTCCAAATGCCTATTTATGCAGCAGACCATAACTCCTCTCTGGATAGGCTGCTATGCTTTATCAAATAAATGATACACATTTAAAAAACTGTCTGAAGGGGCATTTACCTGAGAGACTGTTATTGTGATTGGGTTTTTTTTTTCCTCCTGAGCCCTTATGGTTCATTGGGTAAATAATATCTTTTAACCAATTTTTAAATAGACGTGTCTAGCAAGATGCCATTTTATCAATCTTATCCACTCTTACACTCTTCAAAGAGGGCTCTTTTAGGTTGTTCTTATTTTAAATTTCCCATTAAAATACTTTACCAAAAAAGATCAAATATTAAAAAACTGAGTGTGGGATTTCCCTGGTGGCGTAGTGGTTAAAAATCCACCTGTCAATGCAGGGGACACGGGTTTGAGCCCTGGTTGGGGAAGATCCCACATGCCACGGAGCAACTAAGCCCGTGTGCCACAACTACTGAACCTGTGCTCTAGAGCCCATGAGCCACAACTATTGAGCCTGCATTCCACAACTACTGAAGCCAGCGCACCTAGAGCCCATGCTCTGCAACAAGAGAAGCCACTACAATGAGAAGCCCGCACACTGCAAAGAAGAGTAGCCTCTGCTCGCCGCAACTAAAGCCCGAAGCAACAGAGAAGCAACGGAGACTCAACGCAGCCCAGAATAAATAAATAAATAAATTTAAGAAAAATCCTGAGTATGAAGCAGACATATGGCATCTGGCTTTTTTTCCCTGTGGCAGATAAAAAGACTTTCTTATATAATATACTTTTTCTTCTCTGGGACTACTTCAGTAGTAGTAATTTCAAGATATTTTTGCCTTTGAGGCAATAGACCCTAACCTCGTTCTTCAGTGAACATTCCTGGTTTGATTACTTTTGGAGAAGGTGGGAGATGCAGAACATTGTAGAACAAGGAGGAGTTATTTAGATATGATCACAAAACAGAAGAACATCTGGTAGGACAGGGTTTGTGTCAGCATGAGTCATGTGACTTCTATAAGAAATAGAGCCAAGAATAGAGAATTGACACGGAGATTCCAACTGAGGAGAGAGGAGGATTTGCAGAAAATGACAAGAATGTTTAGAGCATTGGTTGGTAAGACCAAGGACCTTATATGGATTGGGGTTCTTAGCTGCTGACAACAGAGTCCACTTAAGCTAGATTATGCAGAAAGGAGTTTACCAAAGGGTGTTAATTGATTCACAGAATCTCCTGGAACACCACATAGGCTTGGAAGTTATACTTAGGACCAATACAGCCAGGAGAAATGAGGAATCAGCTTTTTTTTCTTTTTTTTTTTTGTGGTATGTGGGCCTCTCACTGTTGTTGCCTCTCCCATTGCAGAGCGCAGGCTCCAGACGCGCAGGCTCAGCGGCCCTGGCTCACGGGCCCAGACGCTCCGCGGCATGTGGGATCTTCCTGGACCGGGGCACAAACCCGTGTCCCCTGCATTGGCAGGCGGACTCTCAACCACTGTGCCACCAGGGAAGCCCGAGGAATCAGCTCTTAAAAGAGTGCTTCTCAAAGTGTGTTCCCAGACCAGTAGCATCGGCATCCCCTGGGCATTTGGTAGAAATGCAAATTCTCAGACCTCCTCCCAGGCCCACTGAAGAAACTCTGGGAATGAGGCCCAGTAATCCGTGTTTTAACAAGTTTTCCAGGTGATTCTGATGTACAGCGAAGTTTGAAAACCACTGACTTACTATGTTTCTAACAGAAGTACCATGGCTGCTGCTTCCCATTCTTTGGCACTTGTGAAATTAGGAACTGGATGCCTGAAACTGCTGCAGCAGCCCCAGAAGAACCAGATGCATCTGCTAGTGTGTTTACCAGAAGAACTCATCCCCTTGCACATGGCTGCTGCCTCACATTGCTCACTGACAACTCAGGAACTCCTGTAAGAGATCCTCTAGGTAGAACCACATTACATTCTAGCACCCTAGCTGCAAAGGACACCAAGCTTTCCAGACTATCTATAGCACGGGAGTAAGCTAGAGATGACCGGAATGGATGCTGGGAGAGGCAACCTTTGTATCTGCCATCAACTTGATGTCCCTTTATGGATACTCAAAGACTACACATTAGCCAGCCTTTTACAGCAGAGGGGGTAGAAAATAAGAGCTCTTGAGGCTGATCACCCAGTCCTACCCTAACATTGGATAGACAACACCCCATAGGAACTCCAGTTCTGGGAAGTCCACCCCAGCCATTGCCTGGAATCCAGACTTTTCCCGGGTTCAGGGAGCCTTAACTTGGGGACAGTCTGGGCTCACTGTAACTGTTACAGAAGAATGACAGAAGTGGCCTTTGGTTTAAAGAAAATATTTTCCTTCCTAGCTCCCACTATTTAATTGTAATTTGAAATAGAAGTTGTTCCTAAAGGAAACAACTCCACTGCCTTGATAGAGTGCTCTGCCTCCCAATGCTAAATAGTTAACAAAATTAGATCCAACTATTTGCACACATTTGTTTACAATCAAAGAAAGATCTTTGTAAATAAATTGTTATATTGAATTTACACTTGTCCTATTAAATGACACTGCTACAACAGCACTGGTTGAAAGGCATATCAGGGCACTGAATGCCAACAGCAGAAGTTCGCTTTCTTGGCGGGATCTGCCAGACCCCAGGGTCTAGGTTGGCTGTGAGGAGGGATGAACTCACTTTCCTGTTTCTTCAGCCTGCCTCAACCTGAAAAAGACTTACCTTCTCGTGATTCCACTCTCAGTTCAACACCATCTCCTTAAAGAGGCTCTCCTTGAGTGCCCCAAACTCATGAAGCCCACCTAGAAGCCACTCCCATCACATCACCCTGCCTTACTAACTTCTCAGTACTTCTCACTCTCTGAAATGAGCTCACCAATTTGTTTAATGCCTGTCTCCCCGCCGGAATGAGGAGAGTGACTTGTCCATCTTGTCACCATGACATCTACATGCCTTCCCTACCTAGTGTCTAGTAGGCCCTCAATAAATATTGTGGAACGAATGATTAAGTAGTTGGGGTGGCCCCAGGGCCGAGGACACTATGGTGCAGTGGGAAGCTATGGCTTACCTGGCAGTGAGAGGTGATGTTGGTAAATGTGGGTCCTCTACAGTGTCTGGTTGTTTAGCCTCTCCAGAGATAGCCTGAGCAAACGCACCAGGCACAGCTGGGAGGGAGGCAACCCATGGAAGATGCATTTCAGACGGTCAGTTAGAGAGGATGTCATTTGGGCCAACAGCAGTGTTGCTCCCTCTAGGTTGCTCCTGAACATGGAGACTGGCTGCTGTCACAGTCAAGGAGAAGGTCCATCTACTGCCTTCTTGACATGGTGCCCAACTCAGAGCCCTAAGGTATCTAACTCTGGGACTTGGTCTAAATTAGCTGTGTGTGGCCAATTTAAAGAGATTTGACTGTCTTTCGTAAGTAGCTTTTGTTTTCTCGTTGCTACATGGTTGTTTGAATTATCTTGGTTAATTCACTTTTCAAATATTTTTATTATTTAAAAAAATACGGACATTGATATAGTATTTCTCCCTGTATCATAGTTTTACATTTCCAAGAACCACAAAGAGCAAAATAAACAGATAAAAGCAAACCCTGTCCAGACGTAAAGGCTCTGATACATCTGTTCTACCCCCGAGAGCAGCATAGTGTCCCGGTTAAACATACAGGGGCAGGGGCTTCCCTGGTGGCGCAGTGGTTGCGAGTCCGCCTGCCAATGCAGGGGACACGCGTTCATGCCCCGGCCTGGGAAGATCCCACATGCCGCGCAGTGGCCGGGCCCGTGAGCCATGGCCGCTGAGCCTGCGCATCCGGAGCCTGTGCTCCGCAACGGGCGAGGCCACAGCAATGAGAGGCCCGCGTACCACACACACACACAAAAAAAGATTTTAAAAAAAGATACAGGGGCAGAGGTGGTCTGGTGCATCTGTGGGGTTCTGCCTGCAGTTCCCTTACCCTCTCAGCTCCTTTATTGTCCTCATCAGTCAAATGAAGATGGTGGGAGTGTGGCCTCTTGGGATTTTTGCAGCAATGTAAGGAGCATGTAAAAGTATTTAAGGCCTGGCCCAGAGTAAGTGCTCAACTATTATTGCTACCTAGTCACAGACCAGAAGCTAAGGTAAAGGTATGCTTGAGAGAGGGGACTCACCAGCCATAATGGGACATGTCCCCAACTCCCAGACAGAAAGACTTCCATTCCTGTGTTTTGTCACTGTCCTGGGTTGACTAATAGCACCCCCCCATTTATGTTCACCCAAAACCTCGGAATGTGACCTTATTTGGAAAGAGGGTCTTTGTGGGTGTAATTAATTAAGTGAGGTCATATTGGGTTAGGGAGAGCCCTAATTCAATGACTGGTGTCCTTATAAGAAGAGGGAAATGTGGACACCAACACACAGAGAGAATACCTTGTGATGACACACAGATGCAGAAGGAAGATGTCCATGTGAAGACAGAGGCAAAGATTGGAGTGACATGTCTACAGGCCAAGGAAATCCAGGGATTGCTGGCAACCACCAGAAGCTAGAAGAGATGGGGAAGGATCCTCCCCTAGAGCCTCCTGAGAGAGCATGGCCTCACCAACACCTTGATTTTGGACTTGCAGCCTCCAGAAGAATGAAAGAATAAATTTCTTTTGTTTTAAGGCATCCAGTTAGTGGTCATTTGTTAAGGCAGCCCCAGCAAACTAATAAAGGCACTTTGCAGAGACCACACCATATTGGGTGGGCCTTATTCCCTGCCTTCAGGGAAATCCTCCTGCTTCCTTGGAATTTTAACATAAGTGAGATTAGGAGAACAAGACTTTAGAGTTTTGAAAAATTGTCTGTAGCTGATGCCTTATCAGGTTACTAGGCATGAGAGAAGATTAAGGACAATATAAAATGCATTGTGGGACTTCCCTGGTGGCGCAGTGGTTAAGAATCCGCCTGCCAATGCAGGGGACACGGGTTCGATCCCTGGTCCAGGAAGATCCCACATGCCGCGGAGCAACTAAGCCCGTGCGCCACTACTGAGCCTGCGCTCTAGAGCCCGCAAGCCACAACTACTGCAGCCCTGCGTGCCTAGAGCCTGTGCTCCTCAACAGAGAGAAGCCACCGCAGTGAGAAGCCCGCGTACTGCGGCGAAGAGTAGCCCCCGCTCGCCGCAACTAGAGAAAGCCCACGCACAGCAACGAAGACCCAAGGCAGCCAATAAATAAATAAATAAATAAATCTGAAAAAAGAAAATGCATTGGGACTTCCCCTGGCAGTCCAGTGGTTAAGACTCTGCGCTTCCACTGCAGGGGGTGTCGGTTTGATCCCTGGTTGGGGAACTAAGATCCCACGTGCCATGTGGCAAAGATAAATAAATAAATTAAATTAAATTTTAAAAAGAAATAAAAAAGAAAATGCGTCAATCACTCTTGGACTCAGAAATCTCTTTCAGCAGCTGCGGCAGCCCCAGCAGCTGCTTTTCCTGTGACTCACAGGCGTTAGAGTAGCACTGTGCCATGAGGCTCCTCCACTGAGCAAAGTGCACATCAACAGAAAGCCCATGAAAAGCCAGCACCCCGCAGTGTGGAGCCGAGGAGACCAGCCACATCTGTCGTCCCACGTTAGGCCCTGTGCCGTGGCCTGTAGGGTATATGCATGGGCCACAGAGCCAGCACCCCTACCATGGCAGCCTGGCTGGTCACCAGCATCTCGAGGTGTCTGTGCATTAATTTATTTGCTGCCACACAGCTAACGAGTACTGCTCAGGGGTGGCATCACATCTGGAATAAGATCAGCTTCTGAAAGTACGCTGGAGTGGCTGAATGAGAGGCCGGTGTTGCGGGGATAGAGAGATTCAGAGACGAGAAGGAGACAGACTCGACAACAGAGTGTGACCGGAGAAACTCAGATGAAAAGCCAAGCACTTCCTGTTTTTCAAGACTCATGTCAGGCTTACCCTCTGAGCTGATACATTTTACTAGAAAGGAAGAAGTGCACCTATCCAGAAGGCCAGCTGCCTCGTTCTGGGCTCTGCTAAGGTCTTTGGCTCTTGGATTACAAAGACCTTTTCTGTTTGAATTCCATGGCGCCTTGAAAACCAGGGCACCTGCCCAAAGGAAGAAGCAGGGTGGCCTTGAAGAGAGTGTTATTGCCTTTCTGGGTCAAGGTGGTGGCCTGACAGATTCCTTTGGGATCCTTGGTGACTGTGGAGCTGTCACCACCGTCTTAAATTATCATAATTCTCTCTTCCTCCCTCCTTCCCCACCCGACTAGAATGGCTTCAAAATGATTTCCTATAAAATCCTATAAAATGCTTTTGTCACAGGTTTGGATCGACATAATCTATTAAATCTGAGTGCTGGCCAATGGATTTTTCTAACGGAACTTTTTGTCTAGGAAACGCTGTCAGGTCTGGGATTCCTTGCTAGATTGGAGTTAGCGAGTTAGTGACACCAGACATGTGTTATGGAAAACATAAAGTCTTAGCCTTAATGTCACGCCCAAGAACACACTTAGCTGTTGCTGTAATTGCTCTATAATCTGCATGCTAGTTGCTGGAGAGTCAGTGATGGGCTGGAGTCAGCAATACTGAGGAGACAAATGAACCAAAACATCTCAGGCCACCAGCCTTCAGTCTGTCACCAACCATGGAGGCCACAGTGGTTCTCCTTCTGTTTGGTGCCAACTCTGGCTCCCATTCTCTTAATATCCTCTCTCCTGTCTGCTCCAAGCCTTTATTACACCAGTAATCTCTTTCTGTTTACCTCTTCTTTTTCGAGCATTTAATCAAAAGCTATATTTTTAGTTTCTAAAATGCTGATCCAGGAGTTCCCTGGTGTCCAGTGGTTAGGATTCAGCGCTTTCACGGCGGTGGGCCTGCATTCAGTCCCTGGCCAGGGATCTAACATCCCACAGCCACGCAGCGTGGCCAAAAAATAAAAAATAAAAATAAAAAATAAGATGCTGATCCACAGACCACTTTCTTGGTACAACGTGTGCCAATGAAAACAGAAGGCAAAGAACTGAATTAGTCTCTCTCAGTCTCTTCCAACTACAGCGTGGGCAGGAAGTGACACCTTACTGTGTACCCAGAGTAGGAGAGAATGAGAATACTTGGTGAACATCACTAAAGACTGCAACAGTCTACCCAACTGGTAACCCCGCATTCCGTTCACCCTCCTCCTGTACATAGACCTGAAGTCCCATCCATTTTCAGTATCAAGCTCAAAGTTCAGGATCTCATGACAGTTTCTACTTTAATGAATGAGGTGCAATCTCATCAATCTGGAGTATGACTCCTCTTGATCTGGAAACCAGTGAACTAGGAAATGAGCTATTCGTGTCTCTTCCCCCTCCCCCAATATGCAATGGCTAAACACTCCTGTTGGGAAAGACAGAAATAGGAGATACACAGCAGTGACAGGTCCATAGCAATTCTGAAACAGACCAAAGGTGGGCAGACTCTCTGAGAGGCCTCCACTCCTCCACTCCCGCAGGGAGGGTATGTTTCTTGAATCGGCCCTGATTCAGCTCCCTGGAGGTATTTAGTTCCCTTGTCTGTGTTCCCTATGGCCATTGGCTCTATTTGCTTTTTCAGCACTTTCCTTAGTATTTATCTGAATAGGATAATTTAGAATTAAGTAAATGTAGGATTTACTTAGTAAATGACCTCCTCGGGGATAAAGAGCTTTCTCGGCCTGCTTGCTGCCCAAAGGTGGCTGAGGAAACCAAAGATCATTTAAAATCTCAAGAAGTCACAGGTGTTTTTAGGCCAGGCTAGTGGTTCTTCTAAAACCATGGTCAACTTTTTATCTATTTGAGTCTACTCAGCTACTCGTGCCAGGAGCCATATCCATGGTTTTTTTTCTAGACATACTTCTTGATTTTCATTTGTTCTTGGGTTTCTTGCCCCCATGTCTCTGACCTCATACATCTGTGCGTACCTTGAGTTTATTAGGTTTGGGTGGGCAGACTCACACTTAGTCTCTTTCCTTAGCCATGGAAACCAGCAGTGTTCCAGAAAGTAGTTCCTCCATTAGCTGGGTCCAGAGGGAGGACAATATTAACATAGAGTAGAGCCCTTAGCTAACCCTTGATGAAAATGTAGTGGAGTGAGAAATAAATTTTTGTGGTTTAAGTCACTTAATTTTTTAAATTAAAACAATTTCTTAAATTGTGGTAAAATATATACCATAAAATTTACCATCTTAACCATTTTTAAGTGTATAGTTCAGTACTGTTACGTATACTCACATTTTAATATCCTGGCGACCAATCTCCAGAACTCTTTTCATCTTGTAAAACGGAAACTCTATACCCATGAAACAATAACACCTCAGCCTCCCCTTCCCCCTGCCCTTGACAACCACCTTTTAACTTTATGCACCTATACATGTGACTACACTAGGTACCTTATAAAAGTAGTATCACACAAAATTTGTGTGACTTCTCCAGGTTTGTCCATGTTGTAGCACATGATAGCATTTTCTTCCTTTTTAAGTCTGAATAATATTCCACTGTATCTATATGCCACATTTTGTTTACCCATTTATCCACTGATGGACATTTGGGTTGCTTCTTCCTTTGGCAATTGCAAGTCATGCTGCTATGAACGCGAGTATACAACTATCTCTGTGAGTATATACCCAGAAGAAGCCTCTGAAATTTTTATGTGGTTTATTGGTATATAGCATAACTGACAGATACAGCTATTAACTAGCTAAGTGTGCAGGATCTGACGAAACTCATTCTACCCTGATATCCATGGATAGTTGAAGATGGACTGTACTCGTACTGCTATTTTTTTTTAAAAAAATGGTGAGTTAAATATTCTTCAGGAGTCACCTGAACCAACCCTCACCTTTGGGGTACCTGACTCGGTCCCCAGGAGGAGGTTTGAAGCCCTGCAAACATGAACCTTTCCGTTAACCAGACACGCCTGTCTCAGAAAAGTTTTCTTCCTTCATCTCTAATTTATTCTTTGTGCTCTTCTTCCAGCCAAATGGTTATTGACATTTATATCTCTAGTGCCTGACTATATCTTTGAAAAATAACTATGATTTCTGCCCTAGTATCAAGGATTTTCCTGGGCACTAGGGATGTAAATCTTCAATGAGGGTTGTTCTAGGCCCAAGGGACATAAATATTACATAGAGCACACACTGTCTTGATATCTCCCATTTGCCCAGCCAGATCCACTCTTCACCCTCTCTACCCTGATCTCTGTCCAGAAGGGCGATTCTGTGGACCACATCCATGGGCTCCTTGTCCTCTGGCATTGGTTCAACCAATAGGGAGCCCTGGCAGAGACTGGAAAATGGGAGGGGAGTGAGGTAGGGGTATTGATCCCCTGCTCATGAGTGTGTCAGGCTGTCCATGTCTCTCAAATGAAAGAGCCCCTGGCACATGACTCCTCTGGCTTTACTAGCTCTGGGTGCTAGAGCATCCCCTGTGGTTTCCCAATACCCAACCTTTAACTTGGTAAATTGTCCCTTATTAACTCTTTATGGAGTTTACCAGTTTGGGTGTGACATCTGTTTCCTGTTGAGACCCTGACTTATCTACAGCTCTGCCCAATCAGGACAGTGGAAAAGACAGACAGGAAAACAATATGTATACTATATTGTGACAAGAGCTATAACACAAGAAGCTGTGGGAGTTATCCTTGGTGGGTAAGAGAAAACTTTTAAAGAAAACTGTTTTCCAAGCACCTTCTGTATCCAGAGCAAGGTACCCAATCTAGGTATTTTAGAATTCAGTTGTTGAAAGAACTCTTTCTCAGTGTCTACCATGTTCAAAGCAGTATGTAAATCTAGAACATATTTAGATTTTAAGACACTTACAATTTGATAAAGGAAAATAAAACAGGATAATAGAAATGAAAGTATTATACATGTACTACTGTGTTTTGTTTTGTTTTTTTTGCGGTATGTAAGGCCTCTCACTGCTGTGGCCTCTCCCATTGCGGAGCACAGGCTCCGGACGCACAGGCTCAGCGGCCATGGCCTACAGGCCCAGCCGCTCCGCGGCATGTGGGATCTTCCAGGACCGGGGCACGAACCCGCGTCCCCTGCATCGGCAGGCGGACTCTCAACCACTGCGCCACCAGGGGAGCCCATGTACTACTGTTTTGCATAAAGGATGCCTTCCTCGATACAGGAGTGCTGTTTTAATCAGCCTGTGAGTGGTCCACATGGCCTCATCCCTAAGGAGATGCAAACTCAGCCATGCACATTGGTGGGGCTTTGTCCACAAACAATCGATAAGCTCCCAGTCATGATTGCTGTCACCTGCCACCCCCCTCTAGTTGCTGGGTAGTGTTTCTGGACTGCAGCGAAATTTACAATGTTCTTAACAATATCAAAGTCATTCCACTAATCTATAATCTCCTGTCGATCTTTTTTCCTCTGCTCTCTCAACCATTCCCATATAGTTACCTAGAGTCACTGTCAAATTTGCACTTTAACATCTGCTTCTATCTCTGGGGGGTCCAGTGTTATACTTGCAAATAGTTTCTCAGCCATGATAGGCACAAGCAAAAGTAATTGGCAGAAAGAGAGGCTTCAACAGAGTAAGTAACATATACTGCAAAGCACTTTCATCTCACTGGGCGGTGCGAGCTCTCTTGGCTGAGAGCATTTACAATATGGTTACTCCCTGGCGGAGAAGAGCCTGCATTCTGTGGAATATGGAGGAGTGTACTGGAATGGATTGGTTTTTTATAATGATCTTAATTAAGGAAAATATTTCAGAGAACATAGCCAATCAGTACAGCATTGTGGCTAACAGCAAAAAGGGATAAGTTATTGCAGGAATAACTCAAAGTGATTATAGACGGAAGAGAAAGTGCTCAGGGACACAGGGCTTACCTTATCACTGGGTCTCATCAATGGATGTTGATAGACTGATGAATATTTAGCTTAAGATGTGAATGGTTTGGGGGGAATAAGTAGGATTTAGACATGCAAAAATGAGAGAGAACGGCCACATGTGCAAAGGCTCCGAGGGGAAATAGGGGCAGGAGAGCGGTGAGTGAGCAGGAAAGGAGGACAAGGCTGGAGAGGTAGGTGGGATCAGATGGAGGGCCGTGTGTGCAAGATCAGTAGAGTGGACTTCATTTTCCAGGCTGTGGATGGCAGGGAAGGGTTCTAATCCAGGAAACACTGACTGTAGTCTTACCAAGGACATTCCACCCTCAGACAGCGGGAACTGTCCACACTGTGGGTATGACCCTCCTAATAAAGAAATTCTTTGTGGGTCTGAATAAACCATTCTTAAGGGATTAAAAAAGATCCTCAGGGATGGTAATGACACATCGGGGCTAGTGTGGATGAAGAAAGAGTGGTCATATATTCTGGTGGAAGATGGATCTTTCTGCAATTTGCCACTTTGTACGCAGCTGTACTCAGAATCTCAAACCACAGTGTAATACTGGTATTTGTTTAGGATACAGAGAACTAGAAAAGAAACAGTAGGTTGGACATGTTTGAAACTTTGTTTTAAGAAAAAAGTTTCTCTTTTCCCCCCCCCCCTTTACATCCTCCAATCGCACTACTCATTCTGCACTTTGGTCCTTTTTGACCATTCTTTTTTTTTTTTTTTTTTTTTTTTTTTTTTTTTTTTTTTGTGCGGTACGCGGGCCTCTCGCTGTTGTGGCCTCTCCCGTTGTGGAGCACAGGCTCCAGACGCACAGGCTCAGCGGCCATGGCTCACGGGCCCAGCCTCTCCGCGGCATGTGGGATCCTACCGGACCGGGGCACGAACCCATGTCCCCTGCATCGGCAGGCGGACTCTCAACCACTGCGCCACCAGGGAAGCCCAATACGTGCAGTTTTATTACATATGAATATATAATATATAACTCTATGGATGTTGAAAGAGAAAGAGAGAAACACACAAAATTGCTAGCAGTGGTTTTCCCAGGGAATTTGGGGAGGGGGAGAAGGTAAAGAAGGAGAGGAGGGACTTTCCTTTTTTGACCTATTTGCTTCTGTTTAATTATGATTTTTCAATGAAAATGTATTCAGTTTACCCAGGAGGATATACATGAAGTTGTTAACAATGGTAATCTCTGGACAGTAAGGACATAATTTTTTTCATATTTGTATTATCAGGTTGTATTAGTTGTCTGTTGCTACATAACAATATCACTACAAACTCAGTGGCTTAAAACAACACACATCTATTATCTCACAGCTTCTGCAGGTCAGGAGTCCAGGCACAGCTTAGCTGTGTCTGCTGCAAAGCTGCAATCAAGATGGTGACTGGGGCTATGGTCTCATCTGGGGCACGCATGGGGAAGGAACCACCTCCTTGCTCACATGGCTACTGGGAGCATTCAGTTTCTGGTAGGTTGTCAGACTGAAGGCCTCACTTTCTTGGGGGCTGTCAGCCAGAGACCACCCTCAGCTCCTTGCCCTGTGGTTCTTCCCAGCATGATCACTTGCTTCCTCAAAGCCTACAAGGAAGTGAGTCTCTTTGCAAGACAGGCATTATAATCTTATGGAACATCATCACAGAGATGACATCCTTATCACCTTTGCCCTTGTATGGGTGGAAGCAAGTCACAGGTGCCACCCACTTGCAAGGAAAGGGACATCACAGAGGCATGAACTTCAGGAGGCAGAGATGATGGGGGAAGCCATAGAGTCTGTCTGCCTCACTAACTTTCTGCTAATAATTTACAGTGCACATAGAGTTTCTGTAACAATGTACTACCTAAAAAATATTCCAAAACTTTGAAAAACAACAGAGAAAAAGATTACTTATAAAGACTAAGAGGCATTAATTTCTCTACAAAAAGAATTTCTTAAGTTAGGCTCTGTTCTGATTGTTTCCTAAAGTTGAAATGTGTTCAATACAGCTAACAGGAAAGATAGGGCCAATTATTTTTTTTTTCAAAAAGACCCCTGAATCCTTATCTCAAATAGGTGAGGGGTCATCAAGGATTAAAGAACATGAAAATACATACTCATTGTCTCTGAGGGCCATGTCTAGAAAATGATGCCTCTTGTCCAGCTCATTAGGTCCCCCTGGGGGTTGCCCTTCCCGGAAAAACCAAGTTTCCTCTGGAGCCTGTCCTTTGCCTGGGGCTATGGTGCTGTGATGGAAGAAGACCTCAGCCAGAAAGTGGAGAAATTAGATTCTGGCTTAGAAAAAACTGTTTCTGTAACATCAAGCAAGAAATCTAACCTCTCTGGGTTCGATTTTTGTATATTTGAAGTAGGAATAAAAGCGATACTGGCATCAGCTGATTGATTGATTTAGAAGCAGACGGATGAGATAAATCAATCTACATCCATCTGGCTTTCTAGAAGTTCATGGTATGGAGTCTAGCCATATGGGCTTTCTTAACTCTCACAGTGGTTCACTTCTAAGATCTACCTCTGGGTCTCAGCAGGGTTTTTCCCACAAATGTCCTGCTGCCACTGCTACTTGGCTCAGGCTCTCATGTGGTTTTAGTAAACAACCCCCAGAACGTCAACCCAGCTCACAAGGACCCATCCCTTCTTGGTATCCCTTAACTAACATAGCAGACCCCTGGCCAACTGCCTGGACCAGGCAGGCCCCCAACCCAGCTAGGCCAATCAGTTCCTTGTCTTTAGGAATTTGGAAGTGGGACTCCAAGAGCAACTGTCAGAAAGACATCCTCACCCTTAGCAACTAGCATACTTATTCCTCATCTCACGGAAGTTGGACTTGATGGCTTCAAGCTTCTTCCCAGGTCTGTCAACCACCTATTTACTCATTCTTTCATTTGTTCCGGAAGTATTCACTGGTCTATGATTTGTAGGAATTTTATAATTTTTCATTTAATCTTTCCAACAAAATTACATCCATTTGGCTTGCTAGAAGTTCAGTAGCCGCAAGTCAGGAGGCAGGTGTATAGTATCACCTACATTCTATAGATGTAGAAACTAATGCTCAAAAAGGTGAACTAACTTGTCCACTGTCTCTGCTGTGAAGGGGAAAGCAGGAGTCTAAGTGAGGTCTGATTGCAGAGCTCTCGCATTTTCCTCCTGGAGCCTGGGAGCACCTGTTCTCCCATCCCACAGAACTGAGGTTGCTCTGGGGAACAGATGTACGGTGATGGCGGTGGCCACATGGCAGAAGGGAGGGAGGTCTGCATCCTTCTCAGATGATACTGAGGACAGTGCAGTATCCAGATGCAGACACAAGGTGGCAGAGAACCACAGGACACACAGGTCCTCTGGCCTGGGCTGGGCATGGGTCTTGCTTCTTGCTTCCTGCATTCTCTTAGACTAAGAAAGGACATGTACTGCCACAAACCCTTTATTCTTTTACATTAGGAAAAGAATATCTACAACTATTAAATAAATACCCAAACTATAAATATTTCATAATTCACTACAGGAAACAGAGGGAGAACTGAAGAATAAAAAACAAATGTGGAGAGAAAAAAATGAGAGTAGTGACATGTGTGAACACGGTAGGAGGTCAAGATTCAATTAAATTTGCTTTTTTCAAAAAAGAGTATTGTCATTTAGATGAAACACTGCAAGAGTTTATCATTAAACAGTATTTTAATTCCCACTTAGTTTTTGAAAGAAATTAGACCTGTTTAAATTCTGTTCCTTATTTTTACTGGAGTGAAAAATATCTTTCTAATTGTAGAACCGGAAAGGTATATAACCTCATTTTATAGGAAAGAACTTTACTTTGATGATGCTTTATTCTAATTTTATAGTAGTTTAGAATGTTAGTACAAAGGCAAAATCTTGTGTTTCTACAACTACAGTCAACAACAGGCTCATCTCTTGATATTGCACACTGAGTGAATGAAGTTAAAGCAAGAGCTAGATCTAGTTTAGTTGGCCCAGAGAGCCCTCTTTGGGCCCTCACCTTACTCGGCATAAAAGTATGGTATGTCTGGTAACCTACAAGACAAAACAATTTTGCCTTTCTCATGCTTTCAAAGCATGAACCACAGTGAAGTCTGAAGCATTCTACTTTGTGTGCTAACGTTACCGGTCATTTAAGCTTCACTAGTGAAAAGAAACACTCAGCAGAGCAAGAGGCAAACTTCTGGTCTAGTGAGAATGGAGGGACTGAAGCTGTCAGCCACAGAATGGAGAGAAGAAGGACTGGGAAAGTGAAACACCTTCCTGCCCCGTAACTCAGGACCAGTGAGGGAGGCCGATGTTTGCCTGTGTTGAATCCCTTAACTAAGCTGGATTAAGTCTCCACCTTGACCACTTTCCTTCCCTCCAGATGAATTAGGAGTGTATTGGCCTGCTGTGGACAACGCCACACATTATAACCCTTGTTGGGGCCAGGCTTCTGTGCATAATGCAGACACATTTCCTTGAAACAGAGACCAGCGTTTGATGTTCAGAAGTGAGGGAACTCAAGGAGCCTCAGCTCTTTGTTGAACACACTGGGGAGAGGTTACGAGTAAGAAAGTAGATGGCATGAGGGCTTAAGTTTAGGAAACCCTGTGGCAGTTTGGTTTGGCTCAGTTGGAGGGTGTGTGGGGAATGTGATGGGGCTGAACCCAAATTAATGAGGAATCTTCATCAAGCCAGACCAAGCAGGAAGTGAGGGAGCCATCCAGTGGCTTTAAACAGGGAATACTAGGACCACACGGCAGAGGGACAAGGCTGGCGGTGAGCAGGCCGATTCAGACACCCTCGCGGCAAGCCAGGAGTGGTGGTGGTGCCCTGGACTAAGGGACTAGTGGTGGGAGAAGGGGAGGGACACAGAGCTGTGAGGAAGGTAGGACGGGTGGGCTTGGTGACCACCTAGCTATTGGGATTTGATGAGGTGATGCATGTGATACGCTCAGCACAGTACCAGGCTCACAGGAGGGAGCTGACAGACATCAGCTGCTATTTATGGAAGCACAGGTGAGGGATCTGTTTCAGAGGAGGGGAGCGTGAAATACACGGGAATGAGCCCTGAACATTCTACAGGGCAGCTGGGAGGAGTGATGGAGTCAGTGAGTCCAACACTGAAAAAAACACTGGAGTGAATGAAGCCCCGGTGCTGCCTCACAGCAGATCCTAATTTCCCTCGCCCTCACACCCAACAAAGACAGGTTGCGGATTCCTCAGAAAAACCTTCTTGCTCTTCTCCATCAGAGCAGCCTGCCTGGGTTCAGTGCTGCAGTGGACAATCCAATGTGAACATGGAGGACATCCACAGCTTGATCCATTCCCACCTACCCAGCTGTTGTCCATGCTCCTGGGGTAACTCTGAAGATACTGTTTCTATGTGAGTGCCTGTGTGCTCTGGGAGTGAAACCTGGAATGATGAAAAAACACCTGGTCTCAAGAAAAAGTTCCCCTACCTTTAGCAAAACAGCTAATGCCTCTAGAGCACCTGTGCAAGTTTACAAAATGCTTTCACAAGCATGATCTCATATGATTTCCTCATCATTTGCTGCTCCAAGTAGAAGAGGCTTGGACAAAGCAGCTGTGGGTTCTCTTTGGCTTTTGTTCTCAAGGTTTCTCTCCTCCTGGTCAACGGGTCACATGACCTGGCTGTAACTAGGGCAGGAGGGGTGGGTGCTTGTGTGACTTTTCTGGGGTCTGCCCATTTCTGGCAGGGGGCTGCAGCCTGCAGGTTTTGCTGGTTTCCTACTGCCATGGATTCCTTCTTGCTCCAGCTCTGGACAGGGTCTTTGGCTTCATTAGAACTCAAGGGTGCCCATCTGTGAAGACTTCTGGGCAAGAGGGGAATCACAGGAGTTATTTACAGAGCCGGGGTTGGAAGGTATAATTGAGCTCCAGAGAACAGTTCTGGAGCTGTAGTCTCCAATCTGGGGCAAGAAAAACCGTTCCCACTCCTTGACTGTATCACCTGACTTCTGATATAGAAGAAGGTGGTTAAAAGTGGCGGGTGGGTAAGGTTGAAGAGAAAATGTTCAAAATGGCCAGACACAAAATAGCAGTGCCTTTGTGCCCTTCCTTGCTGTTTAGCAATTTGTAGCTTCCCCAAAGGAAATGGCAGAAGCCAGCAACTGGTTGCCTTGGGAGGGCACCTGGATGGAGTCTTACCAAAGCTACAGCCCCATGTGCTGTGGCAGGTTAAGTTCTGTTCTTGTTGGCCCATCAGCTGAAGTCCTTCCACTTCTTGGCTGAAACCACAACCTACAGAACTTAGACAGCCACACTGCAAAGATACAGAGTCCCTGGGGGCTCAGACTTTCTAATCATACATCTTCTTGGCAGTGCCTGGAAATTAAGCATCCTTGTTTGTTTTACTGGAGACAGCAGGACTCCCTCCAATTTTCCTCCTCCTTAGGATGGGAGTGATTTCTTCATCACTTGCTTTTCCAAGTATAACAGGCTTGGAGGAAGCAGCTCTGGATTCTCTTTGGTTTTCTTTCTAGAAGTTTCCATCTTCCTAGTCAACGAGTCACACGACATAAATATACCTGGGCAGGGTTGTCAGGTACTTGTGTGACTCTTCTGGGGTCTGCAGATTACTGGCCTGACCCTAACTCTAGTGGTGCTGGTAGGCTGGATAGTGACACTCAGAGGCACATAGAAAACTAACTGCACTCTCAGTAGCCAGGGCATCCCCAGAATCAGACTTCTATGCCTTTAATTAAATAAGCAGAGTCGGGCTTCCCTGGTGGCGCAGTGGTTGAGAATCCGCCTGCCGATGCAGGGGTCACGGGTTCGTGCCCTGGTCCGGGAAGATCCCACATACCGCGGAGCAACTAAGCCCATGAGCCATGGCCGCTAGGCCTGCGCGTCCGGAGCCTGTGCTCCGCAACGGGAGAGGCCACAGCAGTGAGAGGCCCGCATACCACAAAAAAAAAAAAAAAAAAAAAAAAAAAAAAGCAGAGTCTAGGATGTTTTAGGAAACCAATTCTGGGCCTGAAGGATTTTCATTTGCTCTGTAGTTCCTAGATCATCCTGGTCAGGGAAAGAGACTCTGTCCCACGAGACCCAGGCAGAGTTTGGAGCCACGGACATTGTGTAAAAGGCAGGTGTAATTCAACTTGCAGTCTTTTCTCTGGGATAAACTTTCTTACTGAATTAATCTCAGATAAAGGGCACCTTGATTGATTTCTTCTCTGGAATCGAGTCTCTAACACTAGAAATATAATCCCACTGGGATATGTGGCTTCGGTGAAGAATGCTTTTCTCTCTACAAGGGGGGCAGTGCAGTACAGTGGTTATTAAAGTTCAGGGACTCTGGAGCTGCACTGGTTCCTGGCCTGGCTTTGTCACTTAATAGCTGTGTGACATTGGGCAAGTTCCTTAATCTCTATATGCTGTTTCCTCATCTGTAAAGAGCGTAAAGTAATGTTGTACAACTACCTCTCAGGTCTACGGTGAGGAGACAATGAGTTAACATGCATAAAGCAGTCAGAAGAGTGCCTGGTATGTAGTTAAGTGGTTTGTTGTTATTTTGCACTATTTGAAACCAGAGCAGAATGTGAAGTAAAAGGGTGTCATGCTCAGTAGCTTGGAGTAGTGATAAACAGTCTTGGCCTGGGAGACAGAAGACCCGGTCTCCCTGATCAGGCTTCCCACTAAGTAATAGGGTAACCCTGAGCCACTCAGAGCTTCAGTTCCTTCACTGAAAATGAGATGCTAACAACCCGTGTCCATCAACAGATGAATGAATAAATAAAATATCACATACACATACAATGGGCCATTTTTCAGCCATAAACAGGAATGAAGTTCTAACACAGGCTACAACATGGATGAACTTTGAAGACATTATGTTAAGTGAAATGTACCACACACAAAAAGACAAATATTACATGATTTCACTAACATGAGATATCTAGAAAGGCAAATTCAGAGACAGAAAGTAGAACTGAGGCAACCAGGGGAAGGGTGAATAGGAAATGAGTAGTTGTTTCTCAATGGTTACAGTTTCTGTTTCGGGTGATGAAACATTTTAGTAATGGATGATGGTGCTGATTATTCAACATCATGAAGGAACTTAATGCCACTGAATCGTACACTTAAAAATAGTTAAATGGCAAACTTGTTATGTGTATTTTAACACAATAAAGAAAATCAAGTATAATGAGGAGAAGTCAAGAGAAGGAGAAATAAGCTGACTTTGAAGGAGTCAGACACGTGCTATTAAACTTCGAAACTTTTATAGTCCATGAGGCTATAAATATGGGTTACCAGGAAAAAAAATAAGGTGGTGATGACATTAGTCCAGGCTTCCAGCTACAGCCTGCTATGAGGTAAACATCCCTTTTCCTCTAGCACTTTCATGCCCTTTGTTTCCTTCATGATACAGCTCTGGACAAATCTTCCCAGGCTTCCTACCTCCCCTTGGCTCTACTTTCTCAAGTGCCTGTTGCACCATAACTTGCTTGTTTTTTACTTGTCACCTATGTTGTTGTCTCCTCGATGAGGAAGGATTGTGCCCTCTCCAGCTTTTGTGCTACCCCCTCCCTACCCCCAAGTCCCTGACTCAGAATGAGTCAAAATGGGTGTTTGAGGATGATTCCTCCCAGTGTTCCTTGCCATGAGGACCCACAACTACGGAGGACCTGCTTGCACCATGTCTGCAAACTTTTTAAACTTCTACTCTACCAACTAACAAATACACCTTATCCTGTGACCCAGCATACATACACACACACACACACACACACACGCACACAAATATATATGTAAAGTTCATGAAATAAGTTACCATTACTATACGTGGTACAACCTGAGATTTCTGATTTATTTGACTTTTAAAAGTGCTTGTAGTTACATTGATTTTGGAATCCATGACTTGCTTGAGAAACATTATTAGGAGACTGGCTCCCACTTGGGTGTGTCCAGCACTGGTCTCTAGGGGGAGTCGATAGGCCAGGTTGTTCGGAGGAAGTGGGGGAAGCAGTCTCAGCCTTGGCGGGGACGTCAGGATGCCTACATGAGCTCTCATATCCCTTAACAAGCCCCCTCAAAGAAGGACCGGCAGTGCTCATTCAGGCTTTATTTAGTTGAACAAACACCTGTTTTGTTGATTTAATTGAATGAACTTTTCCCTCTCTCCTGGGGGCGCCGTTTAAACGTGTGGTGTGCCGGTTTGTGGAGTTTTGCCTTAGTACTCGGTCGCCCTTCCTCCTGCGCCAGCACAGAGCTCCTCTTTTCCCTTTCTGCACAACTGCCCTTCAGATGCGTCACCGACTGCCTCGTGTGAACGCCTTGTAGAATCCGTCACACTGGGCAGGTTCGAAACTGTACCACTGTACTCTGTGCCAGGCACCCTCCTCTCAGCCTCAGCAAACAAGACTGGTTCTGCATGCCATTTTGGTTGTGAGGAAAGTGGGATCCCTAGAAGGGAAGTAGCAGAAACAGCACCGCCTGGGCCCTGGTGATCCTGGAACCCACGCACAGAGAAAGATCTCCATGGCACGTGAAGCCAGCTGCGGTGAGGACAGCCGGCCTGGCCTGGGCTCCCTCCCCTATGCGGATGCGAGAAGACCTCCACCTCAGCTCCAGCACAGCTCCTGTGTCTGTCTGAAGCCATGGGCCAACAGGGGTTTCAGCCTTCCTCTGGGAGCACCCGGAGGGTCAGGCCTCAGGCTGCTTAACCGCATCATCTTCAGTGGCTCTCACTGTATTTGATAGTTAACATAATTCTTATCCTTGTTCTTCTACAGTCAAGTGTGAGAAGCACTGTGACAGTGATGACTGCAGTCTGCTCCACCTTTCCAGTGGGACCAGGAATGAACGCCTCAGTATGCTGACTAGATTCAGCAGACAGCTTCTATCCAGAGCAAGCCAGAGGGTGAAAATACTGTTAAGCAATGAGGCGTTTCTTTCACGTCATTAGCAAGTGGTAAAGCTCTGGTCTCTGCCGACGGCCTCCCTCACGACCTCAACATTCACACCCCCGGCATGGCACACCCCACATCCATGCTCCACGTGACACGTTAGGCTGGCATCAGCTATCATGGGGTAAAGGCCATGCCTTATAGTAAGTGCCCAGAGACTGAGCCGGACTGACCTGGTTAAGACCGCCTCAGAGCAATCCCATGGACAAGAATTCAGAAATTATGGAGCCGTGCCCTGTTGGCCACAGGGAGTAGCCAAGGCCTGTGGTGACAATAAAGCTTGCCAGCTAAGCGCTTATGGGGACTCCAACGTGACTCATACCAGCCATGCCATCTCTGATGGTACCAGCAGGAAGCCAGAGGCTGTGGAGATCAAAACTCCCCCTCCTGTTTTCTGGTGTAGGCTCCCCGGTAAGAACAGACTGGAGATAACTAGTTGCTCCCTCAATTGTGCCTCACCCTGATCCTTCTCAAAAATACTTACAACTAGCTCCCAAGACTCTTATATGACAACACTCTTCTCTTCCAGCTGCTTTTAGGCCACCCCCTTACACCCAGCATGATTTCCAACAAGCTACTGTTATCTGTCCACAGCTCAAGTTCACAGTCACTGGATGCTCTGTGGCAAATAACTCTTAGTTAGGAGTTCCCCTGTGGCGACAATCATGACAGTAAAAATGGTATGCTGAGGACTTACATAAGGCCTTAAGAGCAGACCTGACTATCTCCACCCTTTACCGCAGGTATTTAAAAGGAGGGTAATAGAAGTACGTCTCTTAAGCAACCCCCAAATCCTGGCCAGAACTATTGCTGGGGGAGGATCTCACTGTGAAAGATCTATTGCATTTTATGGCTCCAAAGCCTTTACTTCTGTCGACAGCCAAACACTCTGACATGTGGCTTTTTGGTTCATCTCACAGAAGAGGCAGGACTTGTTTCCCGATCTCCTTGAATCTGGGCTGGCCTTGTGACTTTCTTGGCCTGAAAGAATGCCATGGAAATGATGATGTGCCAGTTCCGAGCCTGAGCCTCAAGGAGCCTTGTCCACGTGTTCTTCTTGCATCTTTGTTGCAGCCATGAGAACAAGCTTGGGCTATCCAGCTGGAAGATCAGAGGCATGTGGAACAGACCTGAATTGCCTCAGCTTCCTGGCCAAAGCCAGTCTTGATCAGCTGACAGCAGTGAGTGAGACTGGCCAAGGTCAACAGAACCATCTGCCTGGATATGAGAGCAAGAGCTGCTTCTTGTTGTATGCCACTGAGGCTCTGAGAGCTGTGTGTTACACAGCATTATAGTTGCCATAAATAACTGACACAACAACTTAGGAATGAGAGAATGATGCACCCCTTGAAGAATGATTAGAAGCAACTGTCACCTTCAAATAAAATGAGTTCCTGTAGATTGCGTCTTCACTTGCACTGATTACCCCAAGGTGGATATCCTTCACTGGTCTTCAACTCTAGATGCATTTAAATCTTGGTAGAAGCCAGAGAATGAGCACGAGAAGTAAAGAGTCATTCTTCATTAGGCATCAAATGAACAGAGGAGGTGGAGCAGCAAAGACAAGAAAAGTGACACCTATCTACATTTCCATAGACTTCGGATAATATGGGGCTTCCCTACCCAGATGGGGTGGGATGTTTGTAGCAGTTAGTATTTCTTATTTCGGCATCTACATGTAGAGGTCAGCATATGTACAGATCATTGAAAAGTAATCTTTGTAAGACTTATTGGTGGGTAGTGGCTGTGCCTGTGAAGGAAGGCCACAGCGGCCCATGGGACCGGGAACCAACTTGAAGGATCTCCCTGCCTAAAGGCACCTAGTGCACGTCCATAGTTCTGGGGTCAGAGACTGAATTGAGATGAGTAAGAAGAGGGAGGAGAAAACAGTGTTTCATGGGAAAGGGGGCAACTTCTTTATATCCTCCCCCACCTATAAATTAATCTCTGAGAGACAAGACTCACTTTCAGAAAGTACACTTGCTGACACTGATTGATGGCAGGCCTTGAAGGACCAAAGAATATTAATGAAGTGCCTCCATAAGCCTCACTCAGTCACTGTCAGAATATATGACCAAATGTATAACCAAATAGTCAGAAGTTTGGTGTCTATCTTAAAAGCCCTGCTATATGTTCTAGTCTGTGTAATATTTCAAAAGGTAGAACAGAGTACTTCTATTTATCGTCATGTGTCAGAGTTTTGGGACCCCCATCTCAGGAGGCCAATAATCCTGCAATTGCTAGAGCACAGCAGACTTGGATTCATTAATTTGCTTTGCCAGTTTCTTATCTGTGCTTCTGATCCACACCGAAATTAGAGAAGCTAAGCACTGCCCCTGTGTCTCAGACCTTGGCATGAGTGTCTAGATGACCACTGTCCTGGCTCTGTAAAGGGAAACCATTGTATGCCTCTGCCTGACGGCAGAAGAAGAACACAGAGCTGGAATTCAGAGGCAGCAGCTGAGAGATGGCAACACAGCACACCCGCTCCTCCATGCCTCACTGGGGTTTTGGGAGGAGACCATGATTTTTCAAGGAGCATTCATGAGGCAGTGAGCCAACACAAAGAGACACTCAGTGGCATCAGCATAAATAAAGATTTCTTTCTAAGCGTAATGTGTGGGTCATTTTTTCTTACAAGACTGCTGTGATTCAAGTGAAGTCCTCTGACCAAATTCTAAAACCCAATTCTGGATGAATACAGGATTTATAAACACTTGGTATTATTATACAAGCTGTAGAAAGAAAGAGTTGCCACTAGACAATAAACAGCTTTGCAAAATTCAGTTTTTAAATTGGGGAGCAAAAGTTCCACAGGGAGCAGCCTAACTGTAAGGGTTAGTCACTGGAAACGGAAAACAAACAAACAAAGAAAACCCCACGGGGCTTCCCTGGTGGCGCAGTGGTTGAGAATCCGCCTGCCGATGCAGGAGACACGGGTTCGTGCCCTGGTCCGGGAAGATCCCACGTGCCGCGGAGCAACTAAGCCCGTGAGCCATGGCCGCTAGGCCTGCGCGTCCGGAGCCTGTGCTCCGCAACGGGAGAGGCCACAACAGTGAGAGGCCCGCATACAGCAAAAAAAAAAAAAAGAAAAGAAAACCCCACAAAGATTAGAGAGTTACAGACACTTAGGAGTCCCATCAGCAGGTACTTGTGGTTGAGACAAGGGGAAGTCCACTTATAATACTCCTTCCCTTGAGCAGTGGTTCTCAAAAGCGTGGTCTCCAGGCCAGCAGCAATAGCATCACCTGGGAACCTGTCGGAAACGCCAATTCATGGGCCTCTTCCAAGACGTACCACATCACAAACTCTCGGTAGGGCCCAGCAATGTGTCGTCACCATCCGTCCTGGGAATTCTGATGCATGCTCAACTTTGAGAAAAACAAGTTTATACGATGCAATCTGCCTTTCAAGATACATAGGAAAGGGCTTTCCTTCCCAAAGAGATTTAGTCCTTAGTACCCAAAGGCATCTATGCAGTGGATTACCTTCTCTCCTGTGCATCTAGGATGGTACTGGTAACTTATCATTCTTGGGAAAACTAAGAAAGAGCCATTCAAATAGTTTCCTGTGTTCTGTGATTGATTCTCCAATGACAGTATCCTTGCTGTCGACACATCAGCTACTAAGCCCTTTGGTTACAGCAGCACCACTTCCTGGAAGCAATTTCTATATCAATAAAGAAAATCTAAGTTATGCTGTGGTCACAAATCACAGCCTAACTTCCCTAACTCAGTGTAATAAAGGTTTATTGTATTGTACATAACACACCTGAAACACAGGTCAGCAGTGGAACCCTACTCCATGCAGTTAGTTCCTCAGGGAGCCAGGATGATTTCCATCTCAACACTTGGTTCCATGGTCACCATGAAGTGGGGAAAGAGGACCTGGTGAACTGCACACCGGCTTTGAAAGCCCCCATCTGGAATGGACATGTCATTGTGACATGTCATGTCACTTCCACTAGCGTTTCATAGGCAAAGCAAGTCACATGGTCAAGCCTACCTTCAAAAGTGGACGGGCAGTACCCAGAAAAACAACTGGAGGATCTGAAAACAACCTGAATGACTCCTATTCCAGGTTATGCTTGGGCCACGATGCTCGTCGTGTGCAAAGCTGTGTACTTACATTAAAGAACTGGCAGGGCCGAGAGTTCTCCGTCTTACATTCACTCTCTCTTTGTTCCTACTGACCTTCTGATCAACAAAACTGACACCTTTTCCACAAACGTTTTCATTTTTTTAAATGAAAAAATATTGAAGTTAAAATACCCACAGGCAAGTGCACAGATCATGAGTATACAGCCTGATGAATGATCGTAACAGGGCAGCTGCGTCAAGGCTAGGAGAGGGATCGCTGGCAGGGGTGCCCAGCCCTGCTCAGGTTCCCTCCCAGGCATCTCCTTCCCTGTTCCTAATGGGAACCCTCCCCTGACTTCCAACACTCATTCATTTCACACTCACTCATTCAACTATGATTTATCAGCCAGGGACTGGAACTTCTCAGCCCTGGCAGGTGTTACAAACCCAAGCATGAATGCTGATCTTACTAAGCTTCCTGTCAGAGGGCTGGCTTTTCTGGGGGGGTGACATTTTTCAGACAGGGTTTGGTGGGGTGTGGTGGGGGGTGAACTCTCTGAACTCTCAGGGACTCACTCTAATTAATGAGTATTGTCTTTATTACCTGTTTATTTAAGCACATTCAGTATTTCACAACAGAGCAGATGAAATCAGAGCCAGAATCTCTGCTGCCTGACACTTCGTGAAAAATAAGTGGCCCGCCCTGCTGGCGTGGGGTTCTTGACAGCCACCCTTTCCAGCGTTGAGCTGCCTGATACCACTGGGCAAAGCAGCTCCTGCCCACCTGCAGTTCAGGTGTTTTCTCTTCTTCCCCATCATGCAGCCTCACCCTTCCAGGTAGCTCTAGGGCTGGGCTAAGTGGATCTTTCTGGGTTAGGGAATGGGGAACAAGCGTGAAACTTATTTTGTCCAAGACACAAGATGGCCACTTGGTCTTAGGAACATTTCTTATGCAGCTTCCACTATCTGAAAATTAGGGAGATTTTTTTCCATTCCCTTGCCTGTGAAATAATCAAAGGGAGAGGCAGTAGGGCAGCTGGTTTCCTAAATGCCAGCTCTTCCCCCAAATGTCCTCAAAATCAGACATATCTGTACAAGCATGCACCCGTAAAACATGGTACTTTGCTTTCCAGCTTCTCTACAAAAGCCAGAATTTGGGCCCCCAGGCATCTCAGGGACACCAATACAAGTGCTGACTAACCCCATATTTCACCCTTAAAGAGCTGATGTGATCTCCCAACTCCTCCCCATGGGAAAGAGCCATGACTTTGTGGGGGAGGGAGGGCAAGTGTGTGTCAGCTTGGGAACACTGTGACCAGCGGTTCAGCAACATCCCTTTGCGGTGATCGTCTTTAACAAAATGTACTTTAAATATATTTTTATGATCAGTTGGCTTCTAAATTACAGCCATGCTGAGTAAGTACAGAGCAAACATATGATTAGTAATTTCCTTAAGGCAGAAAGTAGCACCAAACAGTCTCTGGCTAAGGCCCAGGGCTCAACAAGAATTGTGCTTTCAGTAAAAAAGAAAACAGAAAATGGCCCTTATTCCAAAGCCAAAGCAACAGGCCATGACCTTCTTCTTCCTGTGCAGTAATAGTCTTGCTTCACGAGGAAG
This sequence comes from Kogia breviceps, assembly GCF_026419965.1. Taxonomy (NCBI): domain Eukaryota; kingdom Metazoa; phylum Chordata; class Mammalia; order Artiodactyla; family Physeteridae; genus Kogia; species Kogia breviceps. The sequence continues at coordinate 71,391,007 of NC_081317.1, forward strand.
TGGGGAAGGAAAAGATTAACTTAGGAAAATACTCCAAGAACTGGCTGCCTGCTTAACTGCTGTCACTCACGTACGGAGCCGCCCACTCCTCCTTCTGTCCTGTAAACACAGAAAATGGATCCAGGGCAGCCCTGACTCCTGGCCTTCTGGAAATGACCACTCCAGGAGACGCAGAAACGCCACTGAACGTGGAAAAATGCCACACAATAACTATACACATGCAAAGATAAATGATCAAATGTCATGTTTCCTGTTTCGTCTTAGCTCTCCCCACCCCACCTAACTTGTTTGGAAAAGAACATAGGAATGGCATCTCGTAACTCAGGAATAATGACATTCTCTGTGTGGACCAAAGGCCACATTAAGAAACACCCAGGGGGCTTCCCTGGTGGCGCAGTGGTTGAGAATCCGCCTGCGGATGCAGGGGACACGGGTTCGTGCCCCGGTCCGGGAGGATCCCACATGCCGCGGAGCGGCTGGGCCCGTGAGCCATGGCCGCTGAGCCTGCACGTCCGGAGCTCCGCAAGGGGAGAGGCCACAGCTGTGAGAGGCCCACGTACCGCAAAACAAACAAACAAACAAAACACCCAGGATGCTCGTTAACAATGCAGGTTCCCAGACCTTAAGAATCAGAATCCTCAGGGTGGGGCTGAGAATTTGCATTTTCAGCAGCTCCCTCATGAAATTCTTACCCATGCTGTGAAGAGGATCGCTCACACAAAAGCCTCACAAAAACAAAACTATCTCTACTTGCAGCAGGCTCTGCGCACCCCGCACACCCCGAAAGGACTCAAGAAATGTTATTTCCTTTGAGGGGAAAAAATAGCAGTTTTCTCACCTGATTTTATCTGCAAGGGCTGTTACACATCTGCAGTATTTCAGTATTACAAAAGTCTGGGATAACATTGTTCTCATTAGCGTATTGGCAGCTTACAGGTAAGGACCCAACACTTCATGTATTTGGGGGACTACTGCCAAGAGCAAGGCCTCCTCCCCCAAGGTAAATACAGGATTTAGTCCATTTAGTCATAATGATGGCAGGACAAGTGGTCAGTTTTACTTTCTTTAACACCGAAGTCTCAAGGTTCCCATTGCTCTATTCCTTTTGTCTTGGGGAGGGATTCTGGCCTTCGGCTTCCAAATTTCCAGGGCAAGGGTGTCTGGGTAATTGGCTCTCTGTCACTTAAAGGTTTAGCCTTCTCTTCACTTAAGCTGGGAAATAAACTCAGGAGTCTCCAGCCCTATACCGGCCTCACTTGGGGACCTTGCCCAAGCCTCCTACCACAAATCCCTTTAAGGACTTGTGCCTCAATAAATCACAGCTGTACCAATGGGGAGAGTCAGACTGGTTTTCATAGCGTGCCAAGATCCCAAGATAAAAAGCATTCTAAGTGCCCGGAGTTAGCAGAACAAACAAGGCACAAGCCAGCATATGCTATCCAGAAGTTAGCTCCTTCAATTCCTCATTCCACAATAAAACAAGCACTCATTTTCTTTTGCAAAACGTAGCACAAGAAATCCAAAATGCACCATGCAGATGTAGGAATTCATTTTCTCTTGCATGAATGATATGAATGCCTTCTTTTCTCAAATGGAACAAAGAAAATTCCGAGGACTGCAAACCACCTGAGATACAGCCCCTTCCTTGCTCAAAAGGCGTGTCATGTCGTTAAGGGACAGAAAACTCACAGCCCCACTTTTCTTCAAACACAAACTCTTGTGCTTTAGTTTATTGTGCTATTTCAGGTCTGAAGAAACTTGGGTTTGAATAACTATCTGAACTGAAATTTAGCCCAGACCCCAGAACTAGCAGATCTGCTCTGGGAGGGAAAGAGATACTCCTGACTCCAGGTAGTTGTGACCTACCTCACTTTGATGGGTCATGAAGGAGGACGGCCCCTCTGCCCCAGAGGCCCTGGAACCGTACTGGGAGAGCATCTGTCACCACCCAAGGTTGGCCTGAATTGCCAGTACTCTTTTCACAGTTCCAAGTTCTCTAAAGATGCAAACCTCTGAGCCCATGAGACAGGAGTTCCTGAGCCAGCACTGTGATGACACACCTGTTGGAAAAATCTATTCTCTGGCCTCTTTCTCAAACTCAATAATGAGTGAATAAATGAAAGAAGGAAGAAGAGGAAGAAAGGAAAGAGAGGCTTAAGAAAAGCCTCAGTGATATTTCTCCAATGCACCTGGCTCTCACAAACGGCCCAGGTTAAAGTCCACCACCAGCAACTGTGCCAGAACACCTAGTTTGCATTTTGGCTGCCATGCTTCTTCATTTTAAATGAGAAGGAATCAATCCCCTTTACTTTTTAAAAAGGACTTGAAAACAGGTGCTGTTGCGCCAACAGCACGCTGAAATAAAAAAGTCTCTCCGGGAGTGGGGTGGGATAAATGGGAGACTGGGATTGACACATATACACTACTAGGTAAAAACTAGATAACTAATGAGAACCTACTGTAATAGCACAGGAACTCTACTTAATGCCCTGTGGTGACTTAAATGGGAAGGAAATCTAAACAAAAGAGGATATCTGTATACATATAACTGACTCACTTTGCTGTACAGCAGAAACTAACACAATACTATAAAGCAACTATACTCCAGTAAAAATTAATTAAAAAAAAAAAAAAAAGTCTGTCTGGCTTCATCTTTCCTTTCTCATCACTTCAGGTTTCAACCAGTCACCCAGCAGCTGCCCCCAAATTAGAGTCAAGGACCAGTGCTTTGGGCTTCCCTGGTGGTGCAGTGGTTGAGAACCGCCTGCCGATGCAGGGGACACGGGTTCGTGCCCCGGTCCGGGAAGATCCCACATGCAGCGGAGCGGCTGGGCCTGTGAGCCACGGCGGCTGCGCCTGCGCGTCTGGAGCCTGCGCTCCGCAACAGGAGAGACCACAACAGTGAGAAGCCCGCGTAACGCAAAAAAAAAAAGGACCAGTGCTTCTGCACCTAAGAAGAGTTAGCTCAGGAGTTAACTTGGAGGTTACCTGTCTGATGAACTGTTTGCCTAATTAGGTCTTAAATTTCAGACTCATGACGTGCAACCTGAGTAATGAGCAGGGCTGGAAACGGAGTAGTTCTCTCAGAAGATGTCTCCTCTTGTCGGAGCCCTGGACCAGTGGACTGGGCACTCACCCTACCCACGCACTCCATCCATCAGCTTTTGCTGTCACTGCTGTAAGTCAATAGGATCGGGGCAGATGGCTGTCAGAGATGAAGCAGGGACAAGCAAAAGAGCTTAATGAAATTTTATTTTGAAAATATGGCAAGAGTCTAAGGCACTTCAAACATTTAAATACATACAAGACCAAAGCAAATGTGACATGGGATAAAGGAATCCATAAATATGTGGAGAACTACACTATGTTTCCCTAGAGGCAAATATATAGCCAATTTCTCTAACACAATTCAACTTTTATCATTAGATACAGTTGTGCAATTGTTAATAAAAATATGGTAATGTTACATGTCGTTCTTCACGTCTTTAATTACTATGGAATATAAAAGTTGAAAATACTGCATCAATTTTATATAGATACCCTTTACATAAAACGTCATGTAATGCATCCACCTAGATAAAACCAACTGAAAAGACTTCCTTTTGTTAAGTTTTAAACTTTTTGAGAGTTTCAACTTTTATTTTTAAACCAGAAACCAGCCCAGGCCCAATTCACCAACGATCAAAGTCATCTCAGCTTCCTTACTTTAAAATAATAAAGACAAAAGAAAAATCAACAAAACCATCCTGGAATGGAATTTTCAAAGAGCTTTCCAATGGTTCCACGTTTAGTAAATATAAATACTTGTGGGAAAGTTTAAAAACACCATCCCAGTGAGAACCTGATACTTCTCGGCACTGGTGGGGGTGGAGAGAAGGAACAGAAGTTGCCCACTCAGATCAGGTTACTATTTCCTACAACTGTACATAACGGAGCAGAGACTCAACAGCAAGTGTGCCCTACACAGACGGAAGATGGCCAGAAGGGAGGCGTGCGTGCCTGGTCAGCAATCTCCTGCTGGCTCAGCTTCCACTGTGGCAGCTCCAGCCTTCAGCCCTTGGCTTTATGCGTTCTGTTTGCTGGTGAGCTCAGGCACAAAATACATTCAGTTATCTGTCAGCCCAACAGGAACAATTAGCAGCTTAGTGGTGGCATGTAAATGGACGGTATTTGCACATAATCAATCAAATGAACCTCGGTGGGTGGGACCAGGAGATGTCTTCCTTCCAAGCCTAGGGGTGCCCTAGAGACCAGGAAAGGAAAAAAGCTGGGGGTTAATTAGTGACCTCAGGTAGATGTGTCCTCTGTGAGACAGGAACTCTGTCAGCCACAGCTGAGCACCACCTATAAGCCAGAGCGAGGAGAGCTGGAACACAGCACACAGTCCACTAGCGGGAGCAGCTCTGGGGCCAGCGGGCTCGGCAGTGCCACGTCCAGCTGTCCCGGGAGGTCAACTTCCCTCTCAGAGTGAGCTCTGGGACCACTGTCTGCTTTAAGAAAAATGCCAGCACGGCGATATGTATTTATGGGCTCAAGATGTGCCATCTGGATAATTCTGTCCAGAATAAACTCTTCCTGTGAGGGCGTGAGGACAAGCAGGCATCCAGCCTCTGCTGTGCTAACCATTAGCACTCCTGGCCTTCTGGGTAGGGCAAAATGGATGAATTCTTAAGTTCTGGACTAAAACCGTGATTTTCAGAATCATTATAAAACCTGTATCTCCTGCCAACTCCCTGAGGAAGGGGGCCCACTAGCCTGGTGGCTTTTAGCCTGTTTACAAATGCCAAGTGCACAACACTGACCGGAGACTGGGCTTTCGCGAAGTTGACGTGGGCATACAGCAGAACGGCGATGTCCTTGTGTCCTGCCTCCAGGGCTATTGAGAGCGCGGTGCTGCCATCCTTAAGAGGAGACGAAAAGAACAAGCTAGGTTGGATTTCTCAAACTTCCAGGTAGCCCAAAAGGTAACAACACAAGACTCTTTCAATTAGATAAGGTTCCCCAATCTAGCCATTTGTTCAGTCTTTTAGGAAACTTTCCTGGACCTCTAGGTGCTAGCCCTGAAGGATACAAGGATGACAGAGGCACAGCCCCTACCCTGCCCTCAGACAAGAATCACCCCATTATTGCCTTTGTTGTTGCCTCATGGTACTTAGTGTGTAGGTCTGCACACCATGGAGACTCAACAAAAGCAGGCTGCCCGCCAGCAGGGGGCAGGAGGTGAAGGTAGTGGGTAGAAACATAATTTAGGTTTGTTTTTTTTTCCTTATAATTACAAATGAATGGTCAAGTAGCGTGGTGTCTGTTTTGACGCCCTGCAATCTGCCAAGGATCTCTTAACTTTCCTCTTGGGGAGGGAGCTGATCCTACAGCCCTAACCACCCCTGTAGAATGCTCTGAGTCACATCTACATGTAAGCACCACATCCTGCTGCCTTGCAGAAATGTATCTTATGGAAATACGAGGGGAAACACTACATATGGGAAAGAAAAACGTTCAGTTAAATGTTTGCTTTCCGTTAAGATGCAGGAACTTAGATGGATATAAAGATGCATCAAGGGCTTCCCTGGTGGCGCAGTGGTTGAGAGTCTGCCTGCCGACGCAGGGGACACGGGTTCGTGCCCCGGTCCGGGAAGATCCCACATGCCGCGGAGCAGCTAGGCCCGTGAGCCATGGCCGCTGGGCCTGCGCGTCCAGAGCCTGTGCTCCACAACGGGAGAGGCCACAACAGTGAGAGGCCCGCGTACCGCAAAAAAAAAAAAAAAAAAAAAAAAAAAAAAAAAGATGCATCAAGACAAAAATAGCATTCTGGACATCAACTATACCTCAATCAAAAGTAGTAACAATAAAAAGACAAAAAAACAGCACAACTTATTTTCTGTCTAGTCTTGGAATAAGGATGCCCTTCTGTTCACCAGCAGCAGGAAACAATTTGTGTGTAGTTTGAACCTTATTGTCCTCCCTCCTACTCTGAATTCTGGGAGTTACTTTTCTTCTGGAGGCCAGCTGGATGCCCCTCCCATTCCTTTAAGGATAAGGAAGTAGACAACGAGCAGAGCGGACCAGGATTTCTGGAAGTTACTGTGGCACAATGGCCTCTTCTTATTAGACCTACCAGCTGTTCTGTGCTAAGAGCAGAAGTAAATGCAAACAAAAACAAGGCACACGAAACATAGACTGTTCTCAGGGAAAGAGAAGCTGGAAACTGGCCCTCTGCTGCAGTGGAAGTAAAGGGAATCTGGTGCAACTGCAGTTCATGTGCTCCTGGGGAGGCCACTGCAACTGCAGAAACCAGTCAGTCCTTCCTGCCAGTAAATACCTGCGCTGATTTGCTCTTCCTGTTGGCGTGAGCCCACGAGGATCTCAAGTTTAGTGCAAAGGGGGATGTTTTCCCTCTAGCCTTTTAGTGTTTGGGGCTGATGGAAGCTCTGGTCCAAACCTGTGCTCCACGGAGATAAACTTTCAAAAACAGAAGCAACCCAGCCAGACCTCTGGGACCTTTGGACCTTTGAACCATGTCGCCACCTAAATGTTAGTTCCTGTGCTGTGACCTATTGGTACTCCTCCCCTTTGGTCTAGAGACATCCAGAGGAGCAGGTTCCCTTGGAATGTTTTCCAGTCAAGGGGTTATCTGAGAATGGGACAGCTTGGGAACGGGGAGAGGAAGGAGATGAGAGTGACAATGATGGGAACCACCCAAGGAGGAGTGCGAAGATGTGCTGAAAAGAAGCCAAGATCGTCCGGATCCCCTAGCCAATAAAATGTCACAAATTATGTACTCTGATGGGCCCCGGTGAAGGGTTTCCAAATGGACCGGGGGCCTGGTCCTCTCTTCGTAGTGCACCCACTAGTTGCCGACACTGCCTACTACATTTGATTCTGTATTGTAAATCTGTTTATTCCACTTCAGTATACTGGTTCTCGTACATGCCCATCACCTTCTTTCTTTCATAAGTTTTTGGGGTGGGGCCTATTTATCTTTCTGCCCTTGGCTTTAGTTAACGGGAGTATTCGTTTGCAAACGGTAAATGCTACCACGCTGGGCCGTGAAGGGAAGTGGCCGGGATGGCAACACAAATCCCTGAGGAGAATAAGGGAGGATTTGTTCTCTCCACTGGTCAAGCAGCACTCACAGCACCCCCACCCCCCACCTCCGCAACTGTGTCCAGGCCAGGGGCCTGCAGGACCATCGGAAACAGCTTACATTGTCCTCCAGGTGGCCATTGCAGCCCGGCTGGGCCAGCAGCAGCTTGACGATCTCCACGTGCCCGTGCTCGCTGGCACACATCAGGGCGGTGGAGCCTTCGTCGTCCTGGATGTTGACGTCAGCCCCACAGGCCAGCAGGCCCTTCACCATGTCTATCCGCCCATGACTGACAGCCAGCATGAGGGCTGTCTGTCCTGCCTGTGGGAAGAAATGACAGCAGACTTCAGAAGCACATGCTGGGCTGGCAGTGCGTGACCTGCAGTGGGGCTGTGCCGGGGGAAGGGGAGGAGGGAGAGTGATGACAGGGGAAAACGTGGACATGGAATTGCCTGGGGCCCAGTGGTGGAAAGGCATTGGAAAAACTAGTTTCTTGTGAGCTATGAGCTAATAAGTAAGACCATAATGTAATGAGTTCATTTTTCCCTTTAGCTTGGAGAATCTGTCTCATGACAGCAAGGAGCTGGAAAGCTCAGAAGATGGTCACAAGTCAAACTGTGAACACATCTGGATGAGAGGCACTCTGTGCCGGGCATGAAGATGCTGTAACATGGAGAAAGTCGGGAAACAGTGGTCACCAGGTAGACGGCGGGGATCCCTAGTCACTTACAGGCAGGCTGACCCACGATCTACATGCACACTACTCCAGAGAGAACGCAAGGTAATGGAGGGAAAGGTTTCCAATGTGAAGTTAAGCCAGTGTTTCCTTGGTGTGTTTGGTCATAAGGACCACCGGGCAGCCGCATGGACTGTGCTGAGTGGCGAGAGCACGGCCGGGGCACCCGTGCAGGTCAGAGCTGCATCAGCCAGCACAAACCCTGGAAGCAAGCGCGTTCACCTGGCTGGCTTTGGCGTTCACGTCCCCACAGGCAAAGAGTTCTTCCACAACTCGCATGTCCTTCTCTGCTTCCACAGCGGCGAGGGCTGCCAGCATGATGGGGGTATATCCCGCCTTGTTCTGGTGATCCACGTTACATACATCTGAAAAGACATGAGGTCTCTTTAGGGAGGAGCCATCTCCTAAACAGCATCAGTTGTCCCCATGAACTAAAGGTATGGAGTTTAGAAAAGCCCAGTGAAATGGCCTTAGGGAGTCAAAGTCCCGGAGTGACTCGGAAGGAAATGTGAGAGATGTTTCATACCGAACCAAAGAAAAAAATTTTTTTCTATTTCATGAGAAATGACAGCATGCTCTCATAGCACGTCTTGTTTGCACCTGGTGGTTGAACTGCAACAGCCTGGAGGTCTGGGAGGCTGTTCTAAGTAATGGTTGCTCTGAAGAATAAACAATAACGTGGGACCTAGACACTAATCTGCGCCTAGGAAATCACCAACTTGGAGTGAAGGAAGGCCACAGAAGGATTTGTAAAGGCTTACATAGGGAACACTGAATGTGGCGTTCCCCACTCATAAACCACTGCTCACTCTGAGACCCTGAGTTTGCTGCTCTGACTTGTTTGGGGCCCTTGGAAGCAGAATTCCAATCACATGACACCCAGTTCTAGGAATCGTGGTCTGACAGCAACTGCAGTTAAGTCCCTTAGAGACTGTCAGGGACTCCCAGATCCAATAACCCAGACCTTTTCTAGTCCTATAATTCTTAAGGAGTCTTCAGGGCCTAAATTATCCTCCAGGCCTTTTAAAATTCCTTCAGCACTTTCTAATAAAATGAAAGGAATGGAGAGTGCAGGAAAGAAGCTTTTTATGTGCAACCAGATATAATTAAAATGCTTAGGGTGTTTCCATCACTGGGAGTGAGAAGAGAAGGTACCGTGAAAACGTTCTTGAGTTCTAAAACAACTGCACACTAGGGACATAAGGGCATTTACAGTAGTGCATATTTTTTAACGTAGAAAAGGAAAAAGAAAAGAAAAAAGATGTCTGATGGAGAAGCGGGTGAGCAGACATGGTCCCTGAGGCTCCTCAGTTTCTTTGGCGTTCACCTCTTCTCTGTTGCTGCTAGTATCCTAGATTCACAAACATGCTTTATGAAGCCACAATCTCAGTCTATAATGGTGAGCAGTAAAGAGTGAAGTAAATCCAGAAAAGTGATTAACCAAAGCCATCCAACAATGGAATTAAAATAGTTTAATTTACCAAAATATCTTGTCCATGCAAATTTTCTAAGGGTGGATTAAACTGTTACTTTGGGGGGCAATCCTGAAATCTTGTTCTTAGCTTTCCTGGATATCATCCACTTCTCTGTTTAAACAGTAACTCCGGCTGACAGTATCACCAGCTCTGTTTATAGTCTGGCAAGTCTGAGAGGAAGGAGGCTTGGAATTCCTTCCTTTAAGCTGGAAACAGTTTTATCCTAACATGGCCCCTAAATTGGGGACAAGCAAACTTAGAAGAGAAAAAAAAGATAAATCTGTTTGGTTTCTTCTGTGCCTTAATCCAACATCCCCAAAACAGAGTAGAAAAAAACTGGACAGTTGGGTCAAGAAGCAGAATGGGAAAATTGGACAATTGTATTGCATATTCTAAATCAGATGTTCGCATTGTGTTCTCATTAATTAGACTGAGGTACTGTGAATTCTGTATCAGTTATACTAGAAGTAAAAATATGTATTTCAAAAATAAATAAAAGTGATTTAGAGACTCAATGTATCACAGGGCTGTTCCATTTGAACAAAAAGTTGAAAGCTCACTATGTCGCTAAGGGACCCTTCTATGTGCCACCCCCTCACTCCATGTTTAATACATCCACTGGCTATATCCTGGAATGGCAAATTCCAATTACGGACAAAACTTTTCAGTGTTCTTATTACTATGGTTCAGATGCAAGAATAACATTTTCTTTTCTCTATGCTGATTCCCCAGGAACAGGGTGTATTTTGGCAGGAATGGTGTTGATTCTACCACAATCCGTTACAGTGGCTTTGCTTGGCCCCCATCTTGACGAACTGCACAGCTCTGCAAGGCGGCTGGAAAGGGCTCATGGAACAAGGACAAAGAGAGAAGCTCACAAACACTAAAGCTTTGACTCTGGACCCAGGAGCAGCATTCTGCCTCTTGAGAGTGAACCCACCAAGCCTGCATGATTCAACTGAGGCAGGAACATGAGTCATGTGTGTTACCAGGGATACAACTCATCTGAGCACAGCTAAGCTGCAGCAAGAACATCCTCAACACCTCCTTTCAAAGCAGATCTGGAATCTGTGTCACCCTGTTTTGTTTAAACCTCAAGCCTCCCATGAATGACTCAAGAACGATTCTTGGCACATCAATCACGGGGGAAAGCAATGAAAAGGCTTTTAGGATGGTCACAGAAGTGGGGAGTGGATCAACCAGCTCCTTCTAAATGAGTCACAACCCGAGTCTGTTAGAGAAGAGACAGGGACACCCAACGTACCAGCATCCAAAAGCAGCTTGACAATCTCGAAGTTGGAGTGGGACACACTGTAATGGAGGGCGGTGTTGCCGTTCCCGTCCGCCATGTTGATGATATGACGCAGGATGTCTGGGGAGATGGTCTCAAAAGCTGCTATGTAGTCCCCCACCATGGCTGGGATGGCTGACTTCTGACTGGACACGCGGAACCACTCGTGCTGGAGAGTGTTCAGACAGAACCGCTGCCAAAACACCGAGCCATTGACCATTAGTTCTTCTATTTATAGACCTTTCTGAGACCTAGCTGAAAGCCTAAGAAACCAGGCCTTTTATAGTCAAAAGCGTGTGCAAATAGAATTTGCTCTCAAAAAACAACTAATGAAACCCAGAGCTCTCAGAGAAGCCTCAAATTCCAAACTGAAGTATCCTTCCTGATTTTAACACACACACATATTGTAACTTCTATAAAACAGTCCTAGAGCACTGTGCAAGAATTATACCACCGAGGTTCAAATTCTGTCTCTGCTACTGACGAGCTGTTCGATGCTGGGGAAGATACTTATTCTGTGCCTCCGTTTCCTCATCTGCAAAATGGGGATAATAAAATTACCTTTCCTTCACAGTGTTTGTGATGAGGACAAATGAGGCAATACATGTAAACCACTTAGGCCAGGGTCCACTTATTACTGAACCTATTAATATATTATGTAGGTATGCTGGCCTTGCAAATGATTTTCATAGTAATCAGGACAGGAGAAATTACTTAACACAATTATGCTGCTTCCTTCCTGTCCAGACCAACTTCAACTCCTTCAGCATCTCCACAGCACTAGGCTGGGAGACCATAACCATGCAGGCAACCCAATTCCTACTCCATCCCAAATACAAATGTTCAACCACAGAAAGGGAATAAAAAGCAAGTCTGAAACAAATTACTTTTTCCCATTAGGATCATCTGTATCTGGTCATCAGCCCCACTTGCTTTCCCTTAGGCTGCTGACACATGAACTGGGCATTTGTTTCACGGATGATCAAGTTAAACTTGGACATGAAGTTCAATGCAGACTGGGTAGAGCCAGTGCTGGTGATGGGAACTACAATGCTTTTTTCATGGGCCCTCTTTCATATGAGTTTATCATTCATTTGTGCTTTGTTTGTTCTTCAAAAGTTTAAAAATATATCAAGAAAGATGGAAAGCTTATGTCAAAAGCACCAGAACCCATGTAGTCTTCTTTCTATAGAAAAGGTGGAACTGGGATTACAGAACACACCCATCTCTTTATCTTCCTGCTACTAATTATTCAGGTGTATCCAATTCAATCATAGTTTGGGTCACTGGAGGAAAAGGGTCCTGGCCAGGAAACAATTCACCGAATTTTTCTTTTCTTCTGCTCACTCTTTCACATATTCAGATTTCATTTTTTGGACGCCTCACACAGAAGGAAGGGAAATTATGTCGTCTGGGTGTCAAACTCAGTTATAGCTACATATTCAGTGTCCTGACATGGTTTCATGGCCCTGGCATTGTGATCATTCACATGTCCAAGACTTTTCACAGCACAGCACTTTAAACACTTCTTTACTGAATGAATATCCAATCAACAAAAAAATGTACCAATCCTGGGGTATGTGCCCGACAAAATGCTTGACAACTGGGGCTACAGAAACGTAAAGTCCTCCCTGAGGACCACATAACCTAGTATTTTGGCGAGGGAAAAAGAAAAAGTGTATTAAAGCTATAAAATCTGGGGTCTGAAAGCACCAGTTTTAAGTTCAGGTTAAACCTACTGAGAAACATTAACACTGCAGTGACCTTTCCTGGTTTGACTATCTGTGACCAAGGCGTAGACAGGCACTTAGTCTATACCGATGGAGTTCAACATGTAGATCCATGTCCTGGCCAGGGACTTCGTTCAGTATTTCCTTCTATAAACATCATTGCCATGCTCCTTTTTCAGCACAGTAGTTGAATGTCAAGATTCACCTGGCTCTGATAAATTTAAGTTTCCATAGCAATATAAACAAATAGGAGAAGATACCATAATTTAAAAAAGAAAAAGATGCCATATAATAAGGTAATATGCTTTAGCTGGGATAAATAAAACATGGACCAGTACTTAAGATAGGTAGAATCGAGTCCCAGCATTAACTAGCAGTTGACACTCCAGGCAAGACTCGTAATCTTTAGGGCCTCAGTTAAAGCAGGATGGACTTTAAAGCAGAAGAGAGTGGCCTCGTAGACACATGCACCCATGTTCTTCCCAGGCCTGTGCCAGCCATCACCAATTCTTCTTCAGATTGTGTTTGTTGTATGAGGAAGACTATTTGTCTTTCCAGCGTTAGATAATTCCATAAATCCCTTTGAGTCCTAACGTTTTGGTTTCATAATTGTATAAGCCTGTGAGACCTATGAAACAACTTTCTCACCAGCTGTGGACTTATTTAGCATAAAACTTCATATTAAATCTACTGCTAATATGCAAAGATTCAAATGCACATTACTACCTAAAATAACATGAGATGCTGCACTTTCTCAATGCACTGAATAGAGCTGTCAACCAGAAGGCTGGTCTAACCTATGAAAGAAGCCACACATCTAAATGTCACCAATGCATGGGAGAGCAATACTTGTAAAGGATATCAGATTCACCATTACCATGGAAACATTTATCTGTCCTATGTTATGCTATTCAGGCTCCCTAAGGCAACCACCAACCTCTTTGCTTCTGAATCTCAAGCTGCGAGAAGATAAGTGCAGTTATTTCTAGGTTTAAAAATAGTGACTGCCTGCATTCCACATCAGAACATAATATGCAGTTTCATAATTGAAAGGAATGCTGACCTCAGTCCAGATAGGTTTCTCTTAAAAACAAAGGCTAACTTAAAAAATTCTGGGATTCTGCTCCCTAGATCACAAGGTTCTTTAAGCAACAGAACATGCATAAAGATGATGAACGACTGAGATCAGCCCTCCTTTCCATGTGCAACTATATGCCTCGCAGATGCTCAGCTCCCAAGCAAAGTACAGGGTGGAGAAAGGAGATCTGAAATCAGGCCTGAGGGAAACGTTCACAGGGTGGTCTGGTGAGCAGGGCAGCAGGATATTCACTCTGTCCACACACACTAGGAATAGTCTGGGGGAAAAGCGTGCAGGCAACAACAGCTCAGGTGCAGGCTAGAGATGCCTTAACTGTGGTGTCCATTCAGGCACTTTGTGCAGACCGGGGACAGTGTCTGTAGGTCAGACTCACCATATCCTTGCTGGTCAAAGCTTTGGGGTCATTTATGTTATTTTTCAGTAAGTTGCATGCAGACAACATCTTTTCACTTAGTTCATATCTAAAAGGGGAAAAAATAAAAGAAAGAGAGCTCATGACTGGCCACAAAAGGAAAGGCATTTCTACCTCAAACTCGGTAACCCTTTACAAGACCGGAGGCCCCAAGTCAACCTTGGCAGGTTGTGGTTCGGCTGCTAGTGCTTGCCTGGTGGAGTCTAGGCGTCCGAGGACTGACGTTACCATACAGAGCCAAGGCCTCCAGCCAGAGCCTGGATCTTTTCATGAGGGTAGCTTTCAGCTTCACCACTCTGGCCTGTGTGACATTATGGAATAACACTTGGATATTTTTTGCTCCTTTTGTTCTAAATTCTTGAAAATATTTTTACTCTTGAAGAGGTCTGAATTACCACCTATCCATTATGCTGACCAGTGGACCACACATCTGAAATCACATCTGGTGACTCAGGAAGTGTTTGTTTAACCCACATGAAAATATAAACTTAAAAAGTCAGAGCTTCCATGGTGGCGCAGTGATTGAGAGTCCGCCTGCCGATGCAGGGGACACGGGTTCGTGCCCCGGTCCGGGAAGATCCCACGTGCTGCGGAGCACCTGGGCCCGTGAGCCATGGCCGCTAAGCCTGCGCGTCCGGAGCCTGTGCTCCGCAACAGGGGAGGCCACTACAGTGAGAGGCCCGCGTACCACATTAAAAAAAAAAAAAAAGACAAAAAAGTCAGATGACATATGGTATATAAATTATACCTCAATAAAGCTGTTCAAAAAAAACCCAACAGATGTCAAGATATTGAGCCATTTGAAAATACCTGGAAATATAAAGACACTTACCTTGTGTTAATGCAGTTAAACATTCATTTGCCAAATAAGAGATATGTTTTCTGAAATGTTCTAGTTACACTTCACATGGTGAAAAACCATACTGAAATTTCCAACTGTTCTACTCTATCCTGTTTTATAAGCATCAATTCCATATTTGTTAAGCCTTTAAAATTGACTACACTTTTGGGTACATGTTTCAGCCAACCAGAGTGTTTATTTGATATTTCAGCTGCTGTTTACAACATTCCCAAACCCATTCTTGTGGTGTTCCCAATCACTCAATGAGCAACAAAATATGGGCATGTGACTGATTACATCATCTTGATAGTAAATGGGATCTTTGGTTGAGGCCAAAACCTGTTCCTCTCACACACAGTGATCCTGTAATAACAGTACTGACACCTGTATGAGGATAAATGGCTAATGATAAAATCTGAAACTTTAAAATGTGTAATGTGTTGGTCACAAAAAATTCTAATATACCTTTAAATATAAGGTGGGTTGTTCAAAGAATGGAAGCTTTAGTGGTGCTTAACAATTATGCAGATGGTGACTCCACATATAAAAATAGATAGCAAATAGTTAAAGAAACAAAGGTGTACAGACATCAAGCCCTTCTCTTTGCTACTGTAAGAGATCTAGCAGTTATCATTTTTGCACTTGTATTTATTAGCATCATGACAAGAGGTACACACCTCTGAGGCACAGGTCAAGTTTAGCCCTCCTTTGGTGAGTGGAAAGACCAAACTCATAGATTCAACTGCACAGTCTGCTAATCGGCCAATTCTACTGCCAAAGTACATGACACATGGGAAGGGTGAGGGGAGGGGGGGGAATGTACCACACCTCTCTCTGATTTCCACCTTCTCAGGTTCACATTCTGGAACCTGCATTTCATCTTCCACCCTGTTGGACGTGAAACCTTCCACATTAACTGCATGGTGGCCTGCTGCCATTCCCCGAGTCTCTTCGTCCTCCTCTTCGTCCTCCTCTTCGTCAGGAGGATACTCAGGGACATCACACTCGTCATCTGACTCGGAAGAAGAGCTCTCATCTGAGCTGGAATCATCACTTGAAGTGGTTTCATACCTAGGTGGCAATTGGGAGTTCAGGAGATGCAAGGTGTGCCCATAAAGACCCAGTGACAGAAATGTGCATGAAGGGAAACCTGCTAACTGACTCCAGAAATGTCATCAGTGGTTTGAGACCCTGTACTCAGAAGTTCGGAGTAAGGTCTATTTAGAAGTCTGGTGGTTCTGAATGGGTTCTCACTTACAAGGAGTAACCTAGGTTGCCAAGTGGTATCACATACCACTTGCAGAAAAAAAATATGTATATATATATATATATATAGCACCTCTGGCTTAAAAGGAAATTCATTTTATGGAAACCAAGTCTGTAGTTTCTCATCTTTCCTGTTCCTTTTCTTTCCCCCTTTCATTCTTCTTATTTTGTACCATTAATTTTCCCGGTGTCCAAGGTGAACATATTATGTAAGTTACCAATAGTTTCTCTGGTACACACTCTCCAAACTGTGGGACATATTACCCAATAAAACGTTAAAGATTTGGAAAACAGACAGCACTAAGTTATATCTTTGTGGTATGCTTTACTATAAATATTATCTCAACTAACTCTGCACTATTGCTTTCTTGTCAAGGCCATGAATGGATTAATAGATTAATTGCTTTGTTTCAACTGTAGGAGGACAAATAGGCTTAACTATTTATCTGGGGCAATTAAAGGAGAAGGAATAAACAACTAAAACACATTCTATTTAGAAAGCAAAGAACTGATGGCATGGCGAGGTTACTCTTCAGGTGAAAGGCCCTACTATTTTGTTTGTAAACATGGAGAGCTAAGCAAAACAACCCATTCTGAAGGAGTGGATGACTATCCCTGGACCATGGAGTGATGTTCTCAGTCTCTGGTTGTTGCTCAGTTCGGATACAGTTAAGTACAAGCTGTCCAACAGGGAACCTGATGCCTGTTGCTTTTGTTGAAGACCATTTGTTTCAGATCAGAGGTGAGAAGATGTAAATTACTCAGCTTCATCACGTATCCTTTCAAGAGTGAAATATCCTTAAAGATAGCAAGAAGAGAGGAGAGAAGCCCAAATGCACCTTTCTGAGGAGGGAATCTTCCGTCACCCAAATGTGGTAGCATCCCAGACTAGGCACCTTTAAATATGACTTGAGTAGGCAGGAGGCAAAGGAAACAGACAGACCACGTATAAACACTAGTACCACCATCTTTCCTTACCCTCCATTAATGCCAACAAACTGAAGATTCTTTTTCGCTCCATTTGAATCTTTGTTGGCATCTTTCTTCTTCATGATGGACTTCAGCGTACTTTCATTATTTGTACATACTGTGGAAAAGTGAATCATGGTGATCAAAGTTAATACAACTCATACCCATACAAGTTAAGTGAATAGGTACTCTTTCTTCATGTACATTTATTTTTTTATTCATGTTAATATAGATCTTGATATGTATATATGAGAAACTTGCCCAAAATCCACTGGAAAATTGTGTGCGTGCAAAGAAAATACTTCAAAGTTCCATTAATAATGTTCTTTAAACGGAAAAAAAAAAATCCATTCGTCCTTCCAGACATAACAAAAGCAGTGACAACTAGCATCTGTATCAGGCTTTACTGTTTATAAAGTGATGTCACGTCTCACTTGATCCTCAGAAACCATCTAGGCACTAAGACAGGGATTATTAGTCCTTTTTTTTTTCAGTTGAGATAACCTGGAAAAGAATTTATACCTGCCAGACTATGAAAAGAGTGAAATGCTGCTTAAAATATTTTGTAATTTGCAACATCAGATGAGTTTTCTTAAGGGGATTGCATGGCTTTCTTTGATAATCTTAAAGATATTCTAGGCCTACCTTCCTAACAACTGTGTAATCGTTCTTCCAGGTCAATTTATAAGGCACACTGGCATTAGATTGGAATGCTGACAACTCAGGTCCTAGAACCCTGATGCCGAGAGAGGCCATGAGTGAGGAAAGTTACCATAGAGGCCAGCGGCTATCTGGTCGTCTGTCAGGTTCACTGGAGACAGCGTGCTTTCCTGAGTGGGGAAGGTATCCTGGCTGCTGATGGGCTTCCCTTCTGTGGCCCCCACCTCTTGCTCATGCCGGGATGTCTGGGAGTTTAATGGCCCTCCTGATTGAAGACTTCCACACTTACAGGTGTATTCCAAATTACTGCCTGTCAGGAAGGAGAAGGTTGTAGAAGTGTGTGATGCTAGGACCAAATAAAATGGGTTAAATGGTATAAAAAAAAATTCTTGCAACTCATCCTTTTCTCAAGTGCTTTTCTGGTGTTTTCTTTTTGCATAATTGGCATTAATAGCCAAGCCATCCAAAATCAAACCCCCAAGGCCTTCTTGACTGTGATCCCTCCCCTTTATGACCACATCTAGATCAGTCAAACTCCACAGTGCCTCTCTTCTCTCTGTTCTGGCGCTACCACCTAACTCTGGCCTGGGCCACCAGTGTAGCATGTGACTGTCCCCTTTCCTTCACATTTCCCCCTCTCCCACACTGCTGCAGAGTAAAACTCCCACTCAGCTCAAATCCCATCCTTACTCCAGCTAAAATGAAACCTGAAAAACCTAAAAAGCTCCCCACCACTCAAGAAACGTAGTCCATACTATTTAGCCAGATTCTACACCATCTGGCACTTGGCACCAACTTACTGCTCCAAGTTTATTTCCCACTATACCTGTGGTCTTTTGTGGGGTGCGAAGTGCACCCCAATAGATTGAACTCCTCCCAGTGTAGAAAGCGGGGTTTCTTATTCTCCTAAGAGCACACCTGCCTTAGCTTATTTTTCTTCCACCTGGTGATGTTCCTACCCCACCCTCCCTCACATGGCCAACCTTTCCATCGCTTCCTCTTCCGGGCCTTTCCCACGTCTCGCTACCGGAAATTAACTCTCCTTTCTCTGAACTCTCATGGCCCATCTTTCAGACTCTCTCATAAGATCTATATAATACAATGTAGTAGCTGATTCATGAGATTGTCTTAGACTCCCTTCTTGTCTGTAAATATTTTGAGGGTGCCACATGGTTCTAATCAACTTCGTTTCTCTCACCACATCTTCCAGATTGCTTTTACATATGTTAGGTACTTAATATTTGCTTACTGGACTTCCCTGGTGGCACAGTGGTTAAGAATCCACCTGTCAGTGCAAGGGACATGGGTTCAATCCCTGGTCCGGGAAGATCCCACGTGTTGCGGAGCAACTAAGCCTGTGCACCACAACTAATGAGCCTGCGCTCTAGAGCCCGCGAGCTACGACTACTCAGCCTGTGTGCCGCAACTACTGAAGCCCGCGTGCCTAGAGCCTGTGCTGCGCAACAAGAGAAGACACCGCAATGAGAAGCCCGTGTACCACAACAAAGA
Source organism: Kogia breviceps (assembly GCF_026419965.1). Lineage (NCBI taxonomy): Eukaryota > Metazoa > Chordata > Mammalia > Artiodactyla > Physeteridae > Kogia > Kogia breviceps. The sequence continues at coordinate 71,410,079 of NC_081317.1, forward strand.
GTAGCCCCCGCTCACCGCAACTAGAGAAAGTTCGTGCATGGCAACGAAGACCCAACGCAGCCAAAAATAAACAAATAAAAAATAAATAAATTTCTAAAAAAAAAATTAAACTACATTTTAAAAAATATGTTTACTGGTGAAGCAGAAAAATTGATTATTATTACATAATTTATACACACGCACACGCGCGCACACACACACACACACACACACACACACACACACACACTCAAGTATATCACAGAATTTTCAGTGTGGCTGACATTTCCTAATTTGGCGAATGGTACTTCATCCATTCACAATGCTCCCTCCTTTAGCTCCAGAGGCACGGGGAGCTCCCTGGTGATTCCTTCCCAAATCCACCTCCCTCCTCAGCACACACAGACAGTACTAACTGTAGTCCTCCAAATAATATTCAATTGCCCCCATGACCTGATGTGTCCCCCTAACAGCAAATAAGAAATGTGTCAAGTGCCTTTGCCTTACTTGAAGTAAACAAAGCAGGCATTTGTCTTCATTCCTCCTTTTCCAACTTCATTCATCATTACTTTGAAATTACTGCAGTAACCTCCAAAGAGTCTCAGTATGTTAATCCTCAAGTACCAGAATACTTCTTAGAGAAACACTTGCACTAACCACTTCTCCATTCAAGGATTAACAATGATTTTTTAAATGCAAATACATAACTAGTTTTTATTGTTACTGAAAACTTAAACAGCCACAGAAGTAGACAACAGTATAATAAACCCCTCTGTCCCCAGCACTAGCTTCAATAACGACCAGCTATGGGCACGTCTACACCTCCTCCAACCACTCACACTGGATTCCTCTGAAGCACAAGCTGAAGACCCTACCACTTTCATTCATAAATATTTTAGTATATATTCCTAACACAGTTCTCAAAAAGTAAGTATAAAGCTAACACTATCAAATCTAAAAAAAGAGAATTTAAAATGATCACATATCTGGTCAGTATTCACATTTCTCCAATGATCTCTTAGAATTTTTTTTATAGAGTGCTTGAATCAGAACCTCAGTCCTATATTTCCATTGGCTGCTATGGTTTTTTTTAAGTCTTTTAATCCATAGGTTCTCTTTCCTTCTAAACATGGCTTTAAAAAATATTTTAAAATTGAGGTATAATTTATATACAGTAAAATGCACAGAATTTCAGTGTGGAGTTTGATGAATTTTCAGAAATCTACATGCCTGTGTTAGCACCTCCCTAATTCAGATATAGAACATTTCTAACAACGCAGTAAATCCACACTTCTTACCTGCTGCCCTTTTTCCAGAAAATCTTCCCACTGGAGGCAAATACTACTCTTCTCCAGAATTTAATTTTGTAAACTAGGGCTTTTTAAAGCTTCTCCAATCAAGGTCCACCCTCTCAAGCAGGCATCTGAGGATCCTTCACAGTGAACATGGACAGCTTCTTCTTTCCTGGGGTAGTTTAACTGCTCAACAACTCCTACCCTCTACTCATTCAGAGTGGTCTGGTGACTTAATTACACTCCCACCTCTGTGCCCTCCCTTACTAGACTGTCCTAGAATTTCAGCTTTCTTTACCAGCGGAATTCTACCCATACTCTTTTCAAGGCTTGGCACCATTTCTATTTCCTCTAGTCTTCTTCCTATGACACCATTCCACAAAGATCTTTTCCCCTCACTGTTCTGCAGCACTTACTGTCCAGACCTTGCCCTCTGTTTCCTTGGTTCACATGTGTTTGCTCTGTGAGAATGGAAGTCCCTGAGTCCCTCCATGCTACATTCTTACCTGGGGTCCTCTTCAGTGCTCTGAACAGTGCTGGACAATGGAAAGCCTTAAATAAATGCCTGTGTAATTCAATGGAAAGTCACAGGGATTCTGTTAAGACTAACTAGAGCAAGGCAAAGAACAACGCTAAGCATTAAACTAGTTCTCATTAGCTGGATCAGAGGAAATTTGTCACCTTTATTGCCAGAAAATGGTTTTTAGATGGTGTTGAAACTCTGGCTCTCTTGAGTGACCCAGAAACAACTGTCTGAACTTGATAAAGACCCATTGTGGTTAGCGGGCATACATAAGATGACACACACACCAGCCTAAGACTGACAAATGACTGCTGTGTTTCAGTAAAACACAGGAAGAGTGCAGCCAAGAAAGCCAAAAATAAAGTGGCCAACGAAATTCAATGGTCTCAACCCTGGCTGTCCTTTAGAGTCACCTGAGTTGGGGGAGAAGCTTTTAAAAATACAGATACAATGAAACATCTGCAGGTGGGCCCAAGTATTAGCAGTTTTTAAAAGCTCTGCAAATGATTCTAATGTGCAGCTAGGATTGAGAACCAGTGAATTAAATTAACCAATCAAAAATTTGCTGAAAACAATGTAAAACCTGACTGCCAAAAACAAGAGTTTAGGGGGCTTCCCTGGCGGCGCAGTGGTTGAGAGTTCGCCTGCCGATGCAGGGGACACGGGTTCATGCCCCGGTCCGGGAAGATCCCACATGCCGCAGAGCGGCTGGGCCTGTGAGCCGTGGCCGCGGAGCCTGTGCTCCTCAACTGGAGAGGCCACAGCAGTGAGAGAGGCCCGCGTACCAGAAAAAACAACACAAGAGTTTAGACTTCCCTCCGGTTTCACTCCATCAACTTGGACCATGTGAATTATTAGGAATTATTGTTGGTTTAGTTAGCAGCCCTGGACCACTAATGGTAGAAGTCCATGACCAACACTAAATGCTATGCAAATAATAAGGGTAAAACAACAGGAGTAATCACCAAACACCTTCACAAGTCTGGTACTATGGCCTAGCTGCTCAAAATTCCCCCCAGGGCGCAATGGTTTCCGAAGGCACCACTGGGGAGTTAGTGAACAGGGGAGCGGGCAACTGTGTGGTCTTCCACCGTTAACTCAAACTTATTTTATTTATTTATTTATTTAAAAATTTTTTTTTTTTTTTTGCAGTACGCGGGCCTCTCACTGTTGTGGCCTCTCCCGTTGCGGAGCACAGGCTCTGGACGCTCAGGCTCAGCGGCCATGGCTCACGGGCCCAGCCGCTCGGCGGCATGTGGGATCTTCCTGGATTGGGGCACGAACCCGTGTCCCCTGCATCGGCAGGCGGACTCTCAACCACTGCGCCACCAGGGAAGCCCTAACTCAAACTTATAATGGCCATAAATGTCAATAAAGCATGAGCTTTATTTTATGACTTGACCAGATCAGTGATAACTAAAAGACAGCAAATGACAGAAATCTCAGTGTTCTGGAAAATAAAAGCATCCTCGAAGTATTAATTCTAATTCTAAAGTATACTTAGCATTTAATACATGGATAATTATACTACTAGCTAAGGCAAACTGTAATGAAAAATAAGTAACTTAAAAGGAAAACTTTTTTTTAACGTTTTTGACTTTAGAAAAGTTAAAGCAAAGTACTTGATATTTTTTTAAAAATCAATGAAAAATAGAGATGGAGAGGTTTTTGAAGAGATCACCATCTCCAGTTTCCTCTGTGACATTTATCCATCTGGAATGGGTATTAGTTGTTGGTATACAGAAATCTGTTTCTAAATCTGTTAGAAAATTGATATTTAAAAATATATTTAAATGGATCTTAAAAGTTGCCCTGCTCACATACTGCAATTCTTCTGGCACGCTGACTCATATTTTTATTTATAATGCTAAGTGCCTTCTAAAAGCACAATTATGAACAGTGTGGCCAACTAATTAACCATGTTATTGTGCTAAATTTTCACTTAAACATTCTGATTTGATTTTTAAAGAACATCTAGCTTACTTGTCAAAAAGGTAGGACTGAAATTTCTGAGTCATAATGAAGGCCGTTCAATCATCTAAGCATTTTCCCAAAGTGTAATTACGAATTCAAAGAGGTCTAAAATAACACTTCTAGTTTTTCCATGAGGAAAAGGGCCTGAGCACAAATTCACCCTTTTCAGCCCACATGTTGGTTTGGGGAATAGACAATAGGGATTATTCATGAAGGATCTCACCTTCTTTATTTGGTACACATTACCTGTGAGGGGAAAGTATGTAGCTTTGATGGAGGAGAAAGGACAATCCCTTTCTGTTTGCAGGCTCATTGCTCAGAACTCTGCCTGAACACCAATGCGTGTGGCCACCAACATAAAGCCACTAAATGGTAAGAGCCGCAGTGTAATAATTTCTAGGGCCACGTCAATATTTTCCTGAGAACATACCAGACAGCTCTCATGAATGTATCTAAAAGTGGGTACTTAGAAATTAAAATGCTGAGTGGATTAAGAATCAGATTCTCCCTCACCATGCCACCCACATTTAATTACACACCAACCCAAGACCTGACCCAGAAAACCCACGCTGACAGGCTGCATTAACTGTTGGGTTAAACAGATGTGCTCTGCGTTCTTCCAGATGCCACTAACGTCGTCGTCCTCTCCACACTAAACTCATCTCTTCCCTAAACCTCAGAGAGCTTAACTGGAGCTGAATTCTTCAAGCACTTTTATTTTCACATTATTTGGTGGCTAACATATACCCCCCATAGGTTATCATTCATATTTCTAGTATATGTGTCTTGGCTTCCCAACTGGATTGCAAGTTCAAGGCTTTGACCACTTTATCTCTCGCTCTGCTTTAGTACCACACTTTGCATACAGTTGACACTGAATGCATAGCTATCAATTGACCTGAACAGAGATGGGAACAGAGCAGACTTTAAACATCTTTACTGAGATACAAACGACTCACCGATTGGAGGAAGAACTAACAGTTGTAACCATCACCCAATACCAACAATTCTTTCATCGTTTATGACTGGACATCCAGGAACTTAAAGCCATTTCTGTTCTTAAAAAACACCAATCTCCATGCATTAGCCAGAAATGAACTATATACCTTACAGATTCATCAGAGTAGAAGTGTCAAAGTAAACTTACATCTTTTTCCAGAGTGCATACATTTCACTAATACCCATTTTAAACGAAAAAGCACCAGTTTAAAAGAAGAAGGTTTTCAAACAAGTGTCAACTGAAGGGCTCACTAAGGTGGTGGATTTTAAATCTTTGTAAAAGATTTTCTTCAGGGCTGAAGTGTTTTTTCAAACCAAGGTCTGTAACAGATGTCCTAGATCTGTAATTTCAGTCTCTGAGGGTCAACTATCCCTTCGGAGAATCTGATAAAAATCATGCACTTTCTTCACAAAAATTCCAAACACAAAACTATTCATGAAGCTATGGAGCCCAGATTAATAAGACTCACTTTAAGGCTGTTTATTCCAACAGTATTTCCCTGAAATAGGGCCCAAGTGTGCCTATTGAGTGGTTGGTGGTAGCAGTGGGTGGCAGCAGAAAACTCATGAATTTGGGGGAAAAAAGTTCTTCAGATGAATCTGATGGGCAGCCTAGCAAAGAGCTACTTTTACAGAATAATTCTGCTGAAAGGGCCCAAGCAAGAAAAATCTAATCCTACCCTCTCATAACACAGGAGGACACAGCAGCCCAAACCCCCCTAAAGTGTTACTGCAAGTTCTTGGGCAGCCAGAACCAGATACCAGCTCTCTGACCTCCGGGTCAATAGACTTTCACATCATGCTATTACACACCGCAGGGTTCCAGAAACATTTGGTTTGAATTATTCAATGCTTGTAGCATTTACTAAAATAAAACTGTGATTTTAAAGAAAGGTACTGGGACAAGTAAATGGTATATTATTTGAACTACGAAAACTAACTAGAAATGGTATTTTGTAATGACTTAATTTTCCCTGCTTTTGCTTTGGCTCAGATCTCTGTCTACAAAATTGCTTTCACAGCTATGGGAATGACTTCAAGTTCATAAATTTTTTTAGCAAGCCCAAGATAACTAAGAGTACAAATATGGAAGCTGATTTAAAAAGCAGTTCTTTTATTCCGGTGTGAGAGATGAATTTTCTATACATCATGTGGCAGGCAGTTGAGTTCCACTGTTATAGATAGTTCTGTTTGTTATTTGCTCAGAGACAGTTACATATTTTTAGAGTATTTGTAACTGCAAGTCATTTGTCTAGAATTTTCTCTCTCCTCCTCCTCCTCTCTCAAGTAAGGAAAAGGAAAAAAAAGAAGTAACCCACTCCTCAAAACAAAACAATCCAATTGATTTACAGAAAGAATAAACATTTTTTCCCCTGAGGTTTCTGAGAAGAGAAACTTATTTCCTCTTAACCTTTTAATTCCATGAAAGAAAATATTAAATACATGAAACTCATACTACTAGTAATTAAAAGTACTTTACAGATCATCTTTGATTACCACGAAATTCCAGCTGCATCAAAACTGTGACATTGCCTCTTAAATCCTGAAAACATGTTTGTGATGTTTCATGTGAAAAATACATAGGAGAATATGTACAATTCAAATGCTGTCAAAACAGAATGTCTCTAAAATACAGACCTGCACACTTGTACACACCAAACACACAAGGGGTTACCCCATGAGAGCATGGGGGAGGCTCTCAGTATTTTATGCTGAACTGTTAATGTGTTATGAGCACATACTCCAGTTATAGCTTCAAGAAATTGAAGAGGAGTGTTAAGCATTATTATTATGCTGATAAAAATAATGCTCTTTTGCATACTAAAAAGCAATACCCTCAAATCTTCAACCCTAGGAAAACTGAAGAGAATTCTCTGGGTTTGGTACTAATATACCCCCAATTTAATTTTAGGCTTCATTTTGAGCTTTGACACAGATTCTGAAAGAATCTGAATTGAAAATTTATTCTACTCATTTTGTGTTTTCCCATTGTTATTGATATATTTCTTTATCTTGATAAAATTGTTAGCTAGGAAGGTGTAACAATTGGGGGGTGGGGGAAGGCCATGGCCAGCCAGAATTAAGAAGACAGTAATTTGCATTAAACACAAAAGACACAAAAGACTATTTGTAGCTCATTTGTTTGGCAATTTGTTCTAGATCTACATTTCCATTTCTGGAAGTACAGAAAACAGTTAACAGCAATGAGAGCCAGCATTTATCCTCTGTGGTGCAGACTACCCCAAACGCTTTACTCATACTGACACACTAAATCTTCATTTCAACCCTGTAGGGGAACAAAGACAACCAGTCCTAGTGCCGAGAAGGAATTCGAACCCAGAATACCTGGCTTTGGAGCCCAAACTTAAATTCTTTAAACTAAAGTACTAGGTTCACATAAGTGATCATTTATATGCTCTTTTTGGTGATGTCAAACTCAAACTTCCTATCATTTGATTTGGGGAAGAAAGTTTGAAATGACTACCTTTCTATACTCCATTTTCCTTTTGGTGCAGAAATGTATTCTAGACTGTATGTGAGCAATATTCTGTAGTGTTCGGTGTGAACAATAAGCTGGAGTACATTTGACACACCTTCACTCTTCACAGCCTGCAGACGTTGAGATCTCTACTACACTGAACTGCTTTCATTTCCAGCCCATACAACACACACGAGGTAACAAAAATGTAATTCTCTGGACTGAGTTCCTAACTTAATTCCTTCATTAGGACTTTAAAGCAAAATACAAATGTGATGGGAATTACAGAAATAATTTAAAGTTGTTCTTGCATGCTCTGAGAGGGAGGTGCCACTATGATCAAATAAGTTCTATGAAGAATATTTACACTTTTGTTCACAAATGTTGTAGGTCTCCTGCATTTTAGCTGATTAATTAGGTGTTCATGTGTAGGGTCAGATAGAAATAGTGATGTCTGGAATGCCAGTGTGACTGGAAATAGACCAAAAAAACACTGTAACACAGCCAGACAAAACCTCCTCCCTGGGTCTCGATGCTCTGGGTGTCAGGCAGATTACTCCAACGATTCACCTGAATATTTTTGGCAGGAATGTGAAATAGAAACCCCAGTTTGGGGAGGAGGGAGGAAGACTGGCAGGAAAATGCTCTTACAACGGATGATGCACTGTACCATCTGTGTCTGGAGGTATTTAAGAGTTTCATTTTGACTTCAAAATCTGACATCATGATTTTTAAAAAGAAGTAGAAACAGACATATTATTAGTTACTTAAGACCTTGCTTCGGTTCACACATCATTTTAATCTCTTGACTCTAAAATGACTCCCTGTTCATTTATTAGACTCCTTTAACTCCAAAAGGCAAAAATCTGTCATACGTCAGCTGTCATTGTCATGTTCAATTTTCGTCCACAATAAGCTATCTCTTGGACAGCACAGCTACTAAAAACTAACTAATTCAGGTTTGGAGGTGAAACCTCAGAAGATATAAAAATAATCTATTTCAGTCTATTTTAACCATTGCTCTTTTGGTTATAAAGGGAAACAAAGAATTTGAACTTTTTGTTTATTAAGTTACATTTAAGTCTCTACTGCACGTTTTCACATAAAATTAAATTTAATGCACACTACACCAATCATTTGAAGTAGTTTAATTCATTTTATGTGTAACACTTGGCCAGAGTAGAGAGTGTGTTTTTTTAGTACTTCCCAAACCTCAGCTACACTTTGGCACGTCAACAAAAGAAACCACACTGGACGTGCTAGCAGCACCACCCCAAGGACGACAAAGGCCACCCTGTGCTCACTGGGGGCCAGTGATGAACACACTGACAACCTTACAGGATGGATGCCCTTTGCCCATTTCACAAGGAAGTATAAAGAAGGATGACTTTCCTTCCTCAGGTCATGCTGCTTTGTGACAGCTGGAGAGCCAGGAATGGAACCCAGTGGTAGGATGATAATAAGTACAATTAGAACCACATGCAGCTGACAACAGGGGAACTTATTTTAGTGAGGCTCACAGGGAAATAGCATGTCACCAAATCTTCCAGGGTAATTTCTCCATTATTAGCTTCAATTTAAAGAAAAGCCAGGGCCTTCCCTGGTGGCGCAGTAGTTAAGAATCCACCTGCCCCAGAAGCTAACACACCATTGTAAAACAGTTATACTCCAATGAAGATGTTTGGAAAAAAAAAAAAAAAAAAAAAAAGGAATCCACCTGCCAATGCAGGGGACACGGGTTCGAGCCCTGGTCCAGGAAGATCCCACATGCCGCAAAGCAACTAAGCCCGTGTGCCACAACTACTGAGCCTGTGCTCTAGAGCCCGTGAGCCACAACAACTGAAAGCCACGTGCCACAACTACCGAAGCCCGCACACCTAGAGCCCACGCTGCACAACAAGAGAAGCCACCGCAATGAGAAAGAAGCCCGTGCATCGCAACGAAGAGCAGCCCCTGCTCACCGCAACTAGAGAAAGCCTGCAGCAGCAACAAAGACCCAATGCTGCCAAAAATAAATAAATAAATTTATTTTTTTAAAAAAAGAAAAGCTGGGGTGAGCAGGAATCCCAATGAATAAGAGAAAATATGAGAAAGACAAAAATGTAAGCACCTAACAAAATGAACAGTGGGAAAGGCCTCCCTTGTCTCAGGGGCTCCTTGTCAGAGAGGCCTTCCTGGACCACGCCATCTCCAACTGCCCTCACCTGTCCGCCACCACTCACTGTTCCTCTAAGTGGAGTTCCTTCCTTCATAGCATGTATCACCTCCTGACATATTTAGGTATATTGTTTACTGCCTGTGCCCCCAACTGGAAATGTAAGCACCATGAAAACAAGAGCCTATACCTATGTTTGAAACAAAGCAGGTATTTAAATCATTATTTGTTGAACTGATACATGAATTAATGGAATCTCTTTCCCCTCATAAAAAGTTTTAATTAAAAACACTTCATACCAGTATTTTTTCATTGATCATACACTGGTAAGTGTGGTTACAAACAGGGCAGGACTTTTTTTCAGGCCATCCGGTATAAAATGAGCAAGTAAATAACTGAAAGACATCTATCAAACCGGCAGCCCCTGAAGACAGCCCCTAAGCCTGCCAACACCACTATGCTTTTCTTCTTCTAGCCTTAATGAAACTATCAGATAATGAGAATCAGCAGAGCTGCTTATGGATTTAGAGTCTTGGTTTTCATTCTACCCATTACCATTCTGAAGCTTTCTCCATGGTTCCAAAAAATGGCTCTGCCAGGCAAAAAAAAAAAAAAAAAAAAAAAGTCCCTACCTCCTGGATTTCTACTGTCCCCATCCTTTCTCACTCCCAGGACCCTCAGGAGCACCACCTACCTGTGACCTTACCCAGGCTGGTTTTCATGAAGTCAGGCCTCAGCTCTTCAGCGCTTGCAGACTTCACGACAGAGTTGATTGACGACAAGGCGGTGATGAGCTGGGAGTTGAGGGAGCCAATCTGTGAGTGAGGTTCCCCAAAAGCTTCTGCCAGTTCACTATAGTTCTCAGCTAGCAGCGCCTGCTGCTCTGCCAGCAGCTTCTGGACACGTTCAATGTAGTGATCCAAGCCTGTCACCATTCTGGACAGAGCCTGGGGCTGGGGGCTCTCCACGAACTCCCCTACAGGCTCATCCCCAACCCCTACACTCCTCCGGCTGCCTGTCGGCCCCACCGTCAACTGGGGAGGACCACAAGCTATGGTCCTCATTTTCAGACCAACCAGATAGTTGTCGTTAATATTGATCTGTCCCACGCCTGACTCTTTGGTCTTCACAGAGGATGGCCTGTCAAACCCAGAGCTGCCAGAGAGCACCGTTCCAACTCCGACGGACCGCATCTTAGCGGAGCTGACGTCCCTGACGCGGCCTTCTCCGACGGCCACAGTCCGCATCTCCACAGTCCGGGTGCTGGTGTGCTTGTCCACGGTGCTGAGGGAAGTGTTGGTGCAGGACTCTGTGAAGGTGGCTGTCTCGGTGTTGGTGAACTGGGACACCTGTTCTAGAACCGTGCTGCTGTGCCGGCTCGTGGTTCGAGGCACTGCCATGACAGCAGCTTCCACCTGGCTGACGGCCTCCGTGTTCACACTCCGGGAGGTGCACTCCCTTGGGGGGCAGACGATCACATCGACAGAGCAATCTCCGCAGCCGATGGAGCGGACTTCTTTGAGATTCAGGTTGGTCTTGAGGAGTGTCAGGTCGTTCACAGACTCCTCCGTGTTGCTGCCTGTTTCACAAACGCTGATGTCCACACCCACGCTCTTGTCGCACATCTCCACGGACCGCCCAGTACATCGGTCATGCATTTCCACCCTTTCCTTAACAATCCACCAATTCATGGGCAGCTCAGGCCCCACCACTTTATTCTCACGATCGGGCTGGCAGGAGATGCCTACGCTATTTGTCTGCACGCAGGTCCCAACACAGGTGTCAACCACGTCCACGTGACTGCCAGCTATTTGGTCTCTTGTGGGTACCACTGCCTCCACCATCTTGCTGAAAACAAGTGGCTGGGCCATCACGGCTTTGTCAACTTTTTTTCTCGAGCCAGCAGCTTGCAGCTCTTGCTTGAGTTTAGTCATCTCCCGGTCATGGGTGGTTTCTTTAAGCTGTACTTCCAGGCGATAGATCTTTTCCTTTAAGGCTTCTATGGTCTGCTGTTGCAGCTCAATTTCTTTGTCGGCTTCAGTAGTCACTCCAAGCATGGCTTCTGTCACGCTGACCCCAGAATTCCTCGTCTCGGTGACTGTGCCTACAGCAACATCCTTACAGGACCTGGCGCCCCTGTGGTGCACGACAATGCTGTCCATGTTTTCATCAGCACCCACAGCCACAGAACGGCACTCTCGAGGCCGACACTCCCCGTTCTCCCTGAGCTCTGAGGCGGCCTCACGGCTGCTGTCCTGGATCTTCTGCTCCAGGGCCTGCATGTCTGCTGTGAGCTGCCGGAATTCCTTTATCCTCTGGGTGTTCTGCTCCGCACTCTCCATTTCTTCCTCCTCACAGTCAATGTATAATTCCCCGCCACTTCTCCGGGTCCTGGGGAGGTGTTCCAGCTGGGATGCATTCCCAGCACTGTAGGACCTCTTTCTCACACCACAGACATCGCTCTGGGATGCAGCTCTTTGGTTTTTCAGCTGTGAAGCTAACTGCCTTTTCTCCTCTTGCAAGACAGAGATCTTTACCTGGAGCACAGGGATGGTTCGCACCTGCTCTTCTAGCTCCTTCAGGCGTTTCAGGGCAATGGCCATCTGCTCACGGATGTGCTGCAGGTGCATGGGGCTCACGTTGGTCACCGGAGTGGAGATCCCTGAGCTCAGAGGGCTGTGGCGGATGGAACTCCCCATGGAAGAAGTGGTGGCAGCAGCTGGGGCATAGCCACCATAATCCCCGTTGCCTTGGTATCCATTCTGATGCTGGTGCATGGCAGGATTGTGGTTTCCAGAACCCATAAATGAGGAGAGGGAGCTCGTGGAGCCCATGCCTCCAAAACTGGCCAGCCTGGGCCTTCGGAACTCACCAGGTGCCACCTGCATGGTGACTCTCTCCTGTTCGAGTCTTCTCCGGGTCTCCATCAGTGTCTTGGTGACATGAAGGTTGTGCTTTGGGAGTTGTGGGGATGGTGGTGGCAGCTGTCGGCTTTCTGGGATGGTAAGAAAAGTGGGTGAGGTCTCCAGAGGGGCAGGTGGCCTTGGGAGTGGAGTTGATGTAACTTCACTTTGGACTAGGAGGAAGTTGGGGCACTGCTTGCTGTCATCACTGTTGGAGGATGAGAGGGATTCAGTGGAGGTCCACACACCTTGATAACCAGGTGTGGCCCTGGTTTCTGGGCATGGCACAGATGGCTTCCGCCTCTTCTGGATGTTCACTTTCTTAATGGTGTTTCCTTTCTGTATGTCATCTACGTATTTGAGGAAATCTAAGTCTAGTTGATAACCATAGGGGGTCTCCACAAAATAAGGATCTTTTTGTCCCCTGTCATGATCTCCATTCAGAACATCATCTGCTCTTCCTAAGAGAGAAAGAAGAGAATATTTTAATGCCATGTAATACTCATAATGGTAAAAACTAACATTTGTCGTATGTTGCAGTGTGGTAAGCTAGTATGATTTAAGAGTTGACAAATCTATGTTCTAACCCTGAATCTCCAACTTATCAACTGGGTGACAGAGTTAACAAACTTCTCAGAACTTCAGTTTCCCCCTGAGTAAAAATGCAAATACAAGTATTTAAATCATAAGGTTGTTAAAAGAATGCAATGAGAAAATGGTTTTTAAGAGCCAGGCACACAATAAGTCCTTACTAAATACTTGATTTTTTAAAAAAGAATGCATTAAAGAGACTGGAAAGCATTTTCAAGTTGATCATTTCTTTTGCCATCTACCGTCCCTTTGAAGTATAGACAGCAGTCATTATGACTCCTATTTTATAAAGTGTACTCTGAGGCACAAAAAAGTGAGAAGTCTTAAAGTTACTTTAACAGACCAAGTCAGTTCAGATCCAGGAAGCCTGGACCTGAGTTCTCCCACCAACTGCTCTTTTGCAGACTGTACAGCCTTTCTAACTGGTGGCCAGCATACCCCAGTGCCTGATCACCCCCACAAGGTCACAATTTGCCATGACACCTCCCTTGCAGAGAAAGCGGGGACACAGGGGACACTGTGTGATTAACTCCAGCAGCATGGGGGCAAGAACAGTTGGAGGACAGACTTCACCTACATTGTGTGTCTTCCCATTTAAAAACAAACCCAAACCCTATCCCACCAGAGGAAACGTTTTTTCCTCTTTGACTTCTTTTGGACAAAACATTCACTATTCCAAGAATACCTTGTTTTGCATTTGTGATGGATCCAAACAGATGCAAAGGAGAATGAAAATAAGGGCAAACCTATACTCCAAACACTGGTTCGTGTGGCATTTGATAAATGCTACTTCTGGCTAAACCGTTTAGAAAAGGAAACAGGAATCTTTCAAGACACAGACCTTGCTGCTGACCTGAGCTATGCATTTCAAATTGAAAACCAAGGCCGTTTTTGTTTAAATTGCAGGATTAAGTAATGTGTTTTCCTAGAGTCATAATAACAAGATCTGCATTTGAGAGCTATGGGAAGGATCCCAAAGTGATGGGTAAAAATGCAAGCCATCTGTACCCCTGCCCCTATCCTTGGGTGTAAAAGCCCACCTAACTGCTGTCAAAGTCCAGGTACTTCCAGCAATTTGGATTGCTGGCCTGTGCTTCCAAACCCTTGACAGTGCTGAATGTGACACCTGACAGTGTGAAAGCTCTGAGTAAACCTTTCACCTCCACTCCCCCTCTTCCCTCTGAAACGCTGGAAAGAAAAGTACAAAAAAGAAAACTGCCAAGCAGAGGAATAAAAAGGTTATGTTCTCTTCGCGTCATTTAAAACAACATTAAATTGTTCTAGCTGTTAGAATCTGGCCATTAGATTTCAGTTTTAAACCACGTGGAAAAAGGCTTCTATTTGAAAGAGGTACTCAACACCAATCATTTTCTAGTTCCTAAGGAAGGGTAAGCTGATGAGGAGCTCTGCGCCCGGCAATTTGTGCTCAGGCTAACAGAACGTGTCTTCTTTCCTTTTTAACTCCACAAGGACAACATGCTCACTTAAAGTATGCAGCCAGACCTGTTTCCAGTGCTGTCTGAAATTCCATCAGCAAAGAAAAACGGCAGGCTTGGGTGTCAGACAGATCTCACGGCACGGGTTGATTCTAAGCTGGGCCGGCCTAGACCCTCCCGGCCGGGTACTCCCCGCCGCCGCCCGCCCCGCTCCCGGGCCGGCGGGGACTGCGCCCCGGGGAAGGCCCCGTCGCCCGCCCGCTGGCCGCACACCTACCGGGCGCCCGCTGCGCTCCCGCCGGCCAGCCGCCCGCACTCCAGCTCGCGGGCCCAGGCTCTCCACCCCGTCAGCGTAGGAGGGTGGACACTAGGGGAACTCGGCCGGCGGGCCGGGCGCACACGCCATAGGCCGAGTCCTCACCAATGAGGTCGCAGCGGCTGGCCGACCCCACCCCCGGGCGCCCTCAGCTACTTGGCGGCCCCCGCTTCTGAGTGCAAACAGGAAGCCCGGAGCTTTTGAAAACGTGTGTTATTCTGGCCAGTTTTGCCAGGAGTCAAAAGAAAGCCGGCAGTTTCAATGTCTCCACAGAGAGGCTCTGTCTTTGCCGCACAGGTCCCTTCTTCATGAAAGAGTGTGTGTTCTGGTGTGGAAACTGGCGGCCTCGGCCCTGGGCCACCTGAGGAAGCCGGAGCCACAATGGGCCCCACTGTTCTCTGTGGGTTCGGAGAGCACCCGCCGCGGCATGGGTTCCAGAGCAGGCGGGCGGAAACCTTCCCAGCGCTCGGCTCAGGACAGGGATCAAGGAGTTATCCTTTAACAGCAATTGACACTGTGCCTTTGCCACGAGTGAAGCTTTCTTAGAAAATAAAATAACTTTTTAAAAACCAATTTGCTTGTTTAAAAAAATCACTATGCTGTACACCTATAATATTGTACACTACTATAATATTGTAAAGCAACTATACTACAAAAAAAAAAAACACGATGAGGAATACAAAAAAAGAATGTTGGGCTTCCCTGGTGGCGCAGTGGTTGAGAATCCGCCTGCCGATGCAGGGGACACGGGTTCGGGCCCCGGTCCGGGAGAATCCCACATGCAGCGGAGCGGCTGGGCCCGTGAGCCATGGCCCCTGGGCCTGCGCGTCCAGTGCCTGTGCTCCGCGACGGGAGAGGCCACAGCAGTGAGAGGCCCGCGTACCACAAAGAAAAAAAAAAAAAAAAAAAAAGAATGTTATGTACAGACCATCTAAAGAAAAAAAAAAGGTCACTCATATCTCACCATCTAGTGGCAATTGTTAGTATTTTGGTATAGCGCTTAGGTTTTTCTGTGTATGTCTTAACATAGTTAATTTTCCCACTTAGGCATTTTCATTAGGAAAGGGTAATTTCCATTGATTTCTCCTCAGAAACTTTTTTTTTAATGCACTAACGTCAGGATTAAAAAAAAAAAGCACGTCCCATTTTTCAGCGAAATTCAACTGGCCCATCTTTAGTTATTTCTGAAGTTCACAAAAGGCACAGGTCATGCTGAATTATCCCTAAATGAACTTTGGACTTCTAAATCTGGGAAGCAGGAGAGGTTAGAATTGAACCATGTTAAGCTTGATCAGACTGTTCTAAGGACTTGTAATCCAAATTTCATTCTCCAGCAACTAAAAAGCAAGATGTATTCTCAAGGTGTCATTTTTCCAAACAGTTGTCCACGGTACAAATTATCCTACCATTAAATAAAGACACCTAGTGTCATGATTATTTTATCTTCTGCTTTCTAGTGTACCTTTACATACATTAACACTAATACAGCACTTATATGCCCTGATTGATTTACCAACTTTTTCATATATGTTTGTCTTGACTCTCAGTACTAGACTGTAAGTATCTTGAGAGCGAGCAACAAATTTAATTTTTAAAAGTTCTTTCTTTGCTCTCCCTTCCAACCACACACATGAATTAACAAGATGCTGGGGACTAAGATGTTTTATAATGTTTACTGAAGGAATAACTGCATATACAGTATAGCAGACAACCTTGAAAAACATCTAAATACTCTGTAGTCTGAAGTTGCTTGTTCTATATTAGTGTTAAGGACATTTCTTACATGATGATGTTTCAGTGATTATCTTTAGGTTGTGGAATCATGGTAATTTTAATGTTGTTCTTTATGTTTTTACAAATTTTTACAACACATAGGTATTTATCTTTTTAAAAAATATGATTACAAGAAGTCACTGTTTTGAAGCAAGAGGAATGTACTGAAATAAACTCCAAGAAAGCTCATTTGACAGAGGAATGTATGGGGAAGCCATAGCAAAATAACTAGATGTTCCTCAGTACTTGTCACCTTGCTTTTCTACACTAATAGGACTCTCTTTGTTTAGTTGGTTAAATATAAACACTATATTTCCCTAGCCTCCGTTGCTGTTAGTATGGCCATAAGTAGATATGTCATGTAGCAACTCCCAAAAGCCTCCCCTAAAAGATACAGGAATTGTTCTTTGACAGTCTTTCTCTTTGTTCCTTCCTCCATCCTGTGGCCTGGAATGCAGATGTGATGACTGGAACAATAGCACTGCTATCTTGGACTATGAGATCATACTTAGGGATGGAGGAACAAGGTGCTAGAAGGAACCTGGGTCTCTAAGAGCTTTGTGGATCAGAGCACTACACTACTCCTGGAAAGCCTACCTCTACACATTTATGTGAAAGATAAACTTTTATTTTGTTTAGCTATTGTTTGTTTGGGGTCTCTGTTACTTAGAGCTAAACTGAACTCCAGTGGATACAGTACTCTCTCCTCAGTGTCTTCTTCTCCCCCTCACAAAAAAAAAAAAAAAAAATTAAGACCAGATCTTGAAAAGAAAAATGTTTAATGATAAATTGGGGGAGATGTTACATTAAAACATTTTCATCACAAAAAATTTGATAAATTCAAGAATAATTAAGGATGTGTAAAGAAAACAGTTTAAAAAAATCTCTGAATGGGTTATAAAGGAGACTCTTAACTTCCTAAAAAGCCTTTTTGGACTAACAGAGCTATGCCTGCTTATACAAAGCCAAAAACCACTGGCTGTTATCTGCAACTGGAATCCAGAAAGTAACAGCTTCTAACGAAATAGTCTGAAATCAGAGGGCTGTCCCTGGTGTTTACAAGAATTTTCTGAATGTCTGGAAATCCAGTGGTGGAGACTGCTCCTGACACCACCTCTACCTTCATTATATAGCATTTATTGAAAGCTTAATTGGGTGTAGAAAATGGTCCTATTCAATGGAAAGAGTAGGAGGAAGGATTTATAAGAAATAAAATGAGGTCAAGTCTAGCTGTGAGATGAATGCCAAACACCCTAAACATAACACTAAGTTAGGTCAGTTACAAAGGTATATTATCAACAAGCACGATCTGATGATATATGAATAAATGATCAAAACAGAATGGAGAGGGGCTTCCCTGGTGGCGCAGTGGTTGAGAGTCTGCCTGCCAATGCAGGGGACACGGGTTCGAGCCCTGGTCTGGGAAGATCCCACATGCCGCGGAGCAACTAGGTCCGTGAGCCACAACTACTGAGCCTGCGCGTCTGGAGCCTGTGCTCCACAACGAGAGGCCGCGATAGTGAGAGGCCCGCACACTGCGATGAAGAGCGGCCCCCGCTTGCCACAACTAGAGAAAGCCCTCGCACAGAAACGAAGACCCAACACAAAATAAATAAATTAATTAATTTTAAAAAAACAAAACAAACCAGAATGGAGTGAACCAGGATATGAGTTCTGAAGACAAGGTAAGTGATGATAGAGTAAAATGGAAAGACAGGAGGTGGTGGAGAAGAGCCAGGCAGAGCCTGTTAGTGCAGCTCAAGGAAAGACAAGGCTAGAAGAGAGAGGGATGACCCAGTACAGAAGAGGACACCACACTGGGTCCTGGAGCAGGGGAATCTCATCCATTTAGTCACTGACAGACTGCATACTGGGCTCTGTGCTAGGGGGCTAAAAGGCTCAACAAGGATTGTCTTCATAGCTGTGTGTGGATTAAACTGAGATAGGGAAAGAGATTAAATTCAAGGGGACCGGTTAAAATGTTACAGTACCCAAGCATGACGTGAGGACCAAACAAAAAAATGATTCATAGATTTAACTTATATTTATAATCAATATCGATTTAAAAAAACCATGTTGGTAACACCTCTCTCTCTTATCACTATTTTCCAGGTACTATTATTGTAGGAGCTGGGGACACTGTGAACAAAGGAGACAAGGCCCCTGTTCTCACAAGGCTCACAGTCTAGTGGGAGGGGGGTAGTGCATAGAAAAATAAATAAATAAAAGGCAAGGCAGAAGTGAAGCGAAGAGGCGGAACCACCAGAATTTATGTCTGTGTGCCAGGCTAGGTGGACGGGCTTCTCACAGTGGTCCACATGGCTTCTCAGGTTGCCATCATCTCTGGGGCGACCAACTTCCTAGACACCAAGGGTCAGAGTCTCTCTTCTCCCTTCTTCCCCCAGACACAGTTTGTACACTTAGCAATTTGGGGTAACCAAACACCAAATGTGATAGCACCAACTCGGGACAACTCCCCAAGTCCAGACCAAATCCCCATGCACTCAGAGAAAAGCTAAAATCAGCAAACTGATGGCAATTCTACTCTTTATATGTTTGCTACCTGTAAAACTAGTGCTCTGTGACAAGGCAAGTGTACAGACTCAAGAACAATTTGAAATTTTCCTTGCAATTTTTCTGCATTAACAAAGTGCCATGGAGATATGGGTATTTCAAAAGTCCTTTTCATTCAGATTCTTAAGCTTTATATGGTTTTAACTTTTCAAGGAAACTAAACTTAATATCCAAATATTTGGTTTGGGAAGACGTAAAAAGTAATGTACTGGCCAGGAGACAGAAGATTAGAAGAAAGTAGGCTGGGAGTACTAACCTGCTAGTGGTGTTTCTCAACTGGGGGTGATTTTGCCCCCAGGGGATATTTAGCAAATTCTGGAGACATTGAGACATTTTTGCTTGCCACAACTAGAAGAAGTGGTGCTACTGGCATCTAGTAGGTAGACGCCAGGAATGCTGCTAAACATCCTACAATGCTCAGGAGGGTCCTACCTTTCCCAGCAAAGAATTACCCAGTCCAAAATGTCAATACAATCAGCCCTCTTTATCTGTGGAACCCACAGATACAGAGAATCAACTGTACTACGCCATTTTATATAAGGGACTTGAGCATCCACGGATTTTGGTATCCCTGAGGGGTCCTGGAATCAATCCCCTGTGGATACTGAGTGCAGACTGTGGTGTTGAGGCTGAGAATGCCTATGCTAAAGACAGTGAGCACAGTAAAAATCCACACATAGCAATTGAGAACTTGGCCATGTCAGCTGCGGTCTCCAAGTCTTCCTTTTCTCAGTGGGACCATACCATCATGCTTAAGTGACAGGGTAATAAAAATGCCATTTTTGAGCCAGAAACCACTAAATACTTTTCTACATACACTATCACAGTGAGCCATTCTTTACTATGAGCAAAGAAACACTGGAGGTTTCTGAAATAATGTGTCCCGGTAAACTTTTAAATGGACAAAACTTTGATATTATTACTCTATCTATTAATTAGGATACAATGACTTCTTTGTTCTGGTTTCACTGCTGCAAACTCTAGGCCCAATTACTAATGGTGCCGTGAAAAATAATTGCACCTATGTGCCAAGACTTCCACACACTCTTTATGTGTTTTTCTTCACCAGATAGTCTACCTGACTATTGAAACTGAAGAACTCTGCTAATTCCCATTACCGTATTGTCCCCTCTCACATGAAGCATGAAGTTTTTGCCTTAAGAGCTGAGTCAATCCCCAAGAAGCACATAATTAAACATAGATTCCCATACTTAAAAGCAGCAGAGTGTAAGCATACTGCTGTTTGAAGCAGTCAAAAAGATTCAACATCAGCTAAGGCTGAGAGGCAGGAAAGAAAAGTAGTAGGATCAACTTAGAGATGAACTTAAAGAGAGAGGAGTTCTCATGAAGTTAATCACTCAGAGTATGAAAGTAATTGAGCTAGCAAATCAACTTTTCCCAGCATGGAGCAGGGGATGAAGACAGTGAAGTGGAACAGGCCCTTCTGGACAGGTTTAACAGGAAAGCTCTCCTGATGACACTGTCAGCATTTAAGACTGAGACCCGGGCTTCCCTGGTGGCGCAGTGGTTGAGGGTCTGCCTGCCAATGCAGGGGACACGGGTTTGTGCCCCGGTCCGGGAAGATCCCACATGCCGCGGAGTGGCTGGGCCCGTGAGCCATGGCCGCTGCGCCTGCGCGTCCAGAGCCTGTGCTCCGCAACGGGAGAGGCCACAACAGTGAGAGGCCCGCGTACCACACACACACACACACACACAAAAAGACTGAGACCCAAGGAGCTTCTCATACCAAATCTATTGAGAAACACCATTTGTTAGAGAACACACAAAGAAAAGGATAACAATGTAAGTGTTCCTCATTCTGTTTTCCAAGAATGTATGGCAGATGAGACTTTCTCTTGCTTTTTCATTTACCAAAGAGTTATTTTTTATATCTGCTCTTTTTCCCCCCTAGCTAAAAAATCCATGCAATAATTCATTCGAATGATGAGCACCTAGTAGATGTTAGGGACTGTTCTATAAAGCCTGAATCCCTGTTCCATGGAGTTTATACTACCTACCTGATTTCACGTAGATTTCTTTTCAGATTGCAGCTGTTTTAAACAGCTACCCAAATGCTTTGTTCAAATAAAATGACAACATGAAGAAAAGCAAAGTGCATGCCAGAGCTCATGCGAAATACCAGGCCAACTGACACGTCATACATAGCATAACTCAATTTTACAGGCTTGGTTTGTTTACGTGACTAAGTTATAATGTGTTTTTTCCCTCATATCCGAAACTCTTCATAACTCCTTCTGGCTTCTCCCCCTAAATAGTTAGATTTCCTCTCACAGCTGATCTTATCTCTGCTTTTGTAACCTGTCCCCACAGACATTAACCTGCACATTCTTCCATTGTCTCCCATCACTGCTCCTCTTCATACTGGTCCCACATTCCAGGTCTACCTGTTCCCACACCCCAGAGAGGGAATTTGACCCAGGGAAGATGCAACTGTCAGACTGAAAGATGGATTTATTCTTTCATTCAGTAAGTATTTATTACGAATCTACCATGTGGCAAACACTGCTAGGGGCAAATCAAAATGGACAGAGAGCCTACCTGGGTAGAACTTGTGAACTACAGGAGACAGACAAAGGATGCATATATAAAAGCAACTGTGATAAGTGCTGTGAGAGTTAAAGACAAGATTATGCTAGAGCAGAGCAGGGACCCCACCTGGGCTGAGTGCAGGGAGTGTCCTGCCAGGGTGCTGTATTTGAGGAGTCCACTGGGCTAAGGGCGGGTGGGTGTTTGGCAGGGAGACTAGGATGGCAGAAATTCTAGGCAGAGAAAACAGCATATGTGAAACCTGCCACTTTTAGGAAATGAAAAGAGCTTTGCATGATAAAGAAAACACGAACCGAGGCAGAGAAGGGACCAAGCCCCAATCACACAGGGCCCTGGGAGTCAGGTCTGTGGTTCTCAAGTGCATCAGGTAGCTGCTGAAAGGGTCTAAACACGGGAGTGAAATGATGAGATTTGCATCTTAGCAAGGATGATCCGGCTAGATGCTGGAGTATGTATTAAAATTCTCTTCGGCGGCCTCCATTAGGTTTTCCATGGACTGTTCAAGCCCCTGTGAATTTTTCTTGTGGTATCACAAATTCCTTTGCACTGTGTGAGTTTTATTTACTCAGCTAGATAAGTGCTAGCCATAGCGTTAAAACCACCAGAACTTAAGAGCCTGCCTGCATTTGGCGGCAGCCTGTGGTCCACATCTTCCCCCCCTAAACTATTCAAGAGGAAGCTGAGAAGGCCTGACAAATCTCAGCTCCTCTGGGCAGAGCTAGAGACGGGGATCAGTCCTTGTACTCACCCTCTGGGGCTCTATCTATGACCTCATTCTGCTAATAAAAAAGAAAATATTTTTCTTTAAACCAATGGATGACTCACTACAGAGAAAAATGATGGGATTTCCTTTTGAGAAGTATGATACATCTAATCTGGGAGGAACAGGGGCGGCATGAGTGAGGGCAGGAAGAAAGAAGAGAGGATATTTTCGGGAATGCAGGCTCTGATTTAGCATGTTGAGATGCAGAGCACAAACTTGCTCCATATTTGAAACTAGAATGGGCACAGCAGAGACTGAAAATATCTGTGTAGCAAAGACAGTGTTGACCCTGGCAGCCAGCAAGTGTCTTCGTGGAGAACAGAGGGAAAGATGGGTGGCATGCATAGTGCTCCCGGCCCCAGCCCCTACTTCTCTGCCCACACTGACCAGGGCCTGAGTTACCCAAGAGAAGGCTAAAGACAAAGGAGAGGGTCTGGGAGAATGTAAGCAATACACTCTGTTTCCTTTTTTTTTTTTTTTTTTTTTTTTTTTTTGCGGTATGCGGGCCTCTCACTGTTGTGGCCGCTCCCGTTGTGGAGCACAGGCTCCGGACACGCAGGCTCAGCAGCCATGGCTCACGGGCCCAGCCGCTCCGCGGCATGCGGGATCCTCCCAGACCGGGGCACGAACCCGTATCCCCTGCATCGGCAGGCGGACTCTCAACCACTGCGCCACCAGGGAAGCCCTACACTCTGAAAATTCAAGACTTCTACCTACTACATGGTCTCTGACAAGCTGAACTTCAGATCAGCTTGTCTCTAGTCACCTGAGTGCTCTGTCTGCCTGCCTGACAAGGATCTTGCTGCAGGTGATCCTTGTTGCCTGAGGTGCATACAACCTTTAGAATTCAGATAACAGGTGCTACCTACTAGTTATTAACCTCAAGTGTCAGCATACATCAGATGAGCTATTTAAAAACAGTGTCAGGGGTCTAGTTGGCTCCAAAACTCTTAGGTTCCACTGTCCAAATCTGGGATTATTTGGGCATCAAAATAATGATTAATGATAGTAGCAGATTTCAATCCACTGAATAAATCAGGTATCTGTGAGTCCATAATGCTATAAGAAATATATAATAGAGTGCCAATTTATAGTTCAATAAAGAAAGAAAGAATCATGGAAACAGGAACTCACCATTTAACAACGATTATTAACAGTAGCTGACTCAGGCAGGAATCATCAATGGCTGCTAAGTCTAGTGTGTAGAGATTTCCTACTGAAGAACAGGATACTGGTGTGGCCTCAGAATGCCTCCCACAAAATACGTGACAATCACAAAGAGAAAACTGGTGATGGTATGGTGCAGAAAGCTGACCAAGAACCACGTGGACCCAGTGATCAAGGCTACCAACACGTGACCCTGAGGTCATGTTCTGAGAAGAGCACAGTTTCATTTCTGTTGGGTTTCCGCCCGGAAGGCATGTCTGAATCTGGAAATGTTGATGGATCCTACCTGAAAAACATCCTACAGAAGGACAGGTCTCTTTTTTTTTAGGCTGCGCCATGTGGCTTGTAGGATCTTAGCTCCCTGACCAGGGATCGAACACAGGCTGCCAGCAGTTGAAGCGCTGAGTCCTCATCACTGGACCGCCAGGGAATTCCCAGGTCTCTATTTTAATTTTATTTATTTTTTAATAGATCTTTATTGGAGTATAATTGCTTCACAATACTGTGTTAGCTTGTGTTGTACACCAAAGTGAATCAGCCATATGCATACATATGTCCCCATATCCCCTCCCTCTTTTTTTTTTAACATCTTTATTGGAGTATAATTGCTTTACAATGGTGTGTTAGTTTCTGCTTTACAACAAAGTGAATCAGTTATACATATACATATGTTCGCATATCTCTTCCCTCTTGCATCTCCCTCCCTCCCACCCTCCCTATCCCACCCCTCTAGGTGGTCACAAACTACCTAGCTGATCTCCCTGTGCTATGCGGCTGCTTCCCACTAGCTATCTATTTTACGTTTGGTAGTGTATATATGTCCATGCCACTCTTTCACTTCGTCCCAGCTTACCCTTCCCCCTCCCCATGTCCTCAAGTCCATGCTCTAGTAGGTCTGTGTCTTTATTCCTGTTGTATCCCTAGGTACTTCATGACCTTTTTTTTTTTTTCTTAGATTCCATATATATGTGTTAGCATACGGTATTTGTTTTTCTCTTTCTGACTTACTGCACTCTGTATGACAGACTCTAGGTCCATCCACCTCACTACAAATAACTCAATTTCGTTTCTTTTTATGGCTGAGTAATATTCCATTGTATATATGTGCCACATCTTCTTTATCCATTCATCTGTACACTTAGGTTGCTTCCATGTCCTGGCTACTGTAAACAGAGCTGCAATGAACATTGTGGTACATGACTCTTTTTGAATTATGGTTTTCTCAGGGTATATGCCCAGTAGTGGGATTGCTGGGTCATATGGTAGTTCTATTTGTAGTTTTTTTGTTTGTTTGTTTGTTTGTTTTTTTTGCAGTACGCGGGCCTCTCACTGTTGTGGCCTCTCCTGTTGCGGAGCACAGGCTCCGGACGTGCAGGCTCAGTGGCCATGGCTCACGGGCCCCGCCGCTCTGCAGCATGTGGGATCTTCCTGGACCAGGGCATGAACCTGTGTCCCCTGCATTGGCAGGCGGGCTCTCAACCACTGCGCCACCAGGGAAGCCCCCTATTTGTAGTTTTTTAAGGAACCTCCATACTGTTCTCCATAGTGGTTGTATCAATTTACATTCCCACCAACAGTGCAAGAGTGTACCCTTTTCTCCACACCCTCTCCAGCATTTATTGTTTCTAGATTTTTTGATGATGGCCATTCTGACTGGTGTGAGATGATATCTCATTGTAGTTTTGATTTGCATTTATCTAATGAGTAATGATGTTGAGCATTCTTTCATGTGTTTGTTGGCAATCTGTATATCTTCTTTGGAGAAATGTCTATTTAGGTCTTCTGCCCATTTTTGGATTGGGTTGTTTTTTTGTTATTGAGCTGCATGAGCTGCTTGTAAATTCTGGAGATTAATCCTTTGTCAGTTGCTTCATTTGCAAATATTTTCTCCCATTCATACACCACGATCAATGGGGTTTATTCCAGGAATGCAAGGATTCTTCAATACACGCAAATCAATCAACATGATACACCATATTAACAAATTGAAGGAGAAAAACCATATGATCATCTCAATAGATGCAGAGAAAGCTTTTGACAAAATTCAACACCCATTTATGATAAAAGCCCTCCAGAAAGTAGGAATAGAGGGAATTTTCCTCAACATAATAAAGGCCATATATGACAAACCCATAGCCAA
Organism: Kogia breviceps; assembly: GCF_026419965.1. NCBI lineage: Eukaryota > Metazoa > Chordata > Mammalia > Artiodactyla > Physeteridae > Kogia > Kogia breviceps. The sequence continues at coordinate 71,435,711 of NC_081317.1, forward strand.
CATCGTCCTCAATGGTGAAAAACTGAAACCATTTCCACTTAGATCAAAAAGAAGACAAGGTTGCCCACTCTCACCACTCTTATTCAACATAGTTTTGGAAGTTCTAGCCACAGCAATCAGAGAAGAAAAAGAAATAAAAGAAATCCAAATCGGAAAAAAAGAAGTAAAGCTGTCACTGTTTGCAGATGACATGATACTATACATAGAGAATCCTAAAGATGCTACCAGAAAACTACTAGAGCTAATCAATGAATTTGGTAAAGTAGCAGGATACAAAATTAATGCACAGAAATCCCCTCCCTCTTGTGTCTCCCTCCCACCCTCCCTATCCCACCCCTCTAGGCCATCCCAAAGCACCCAGCTGATCTCCCTGTGCTATGCGGCTGCTTCCCACTATCTATTTTACATTTGGTAGTGTATATAGGTCCATGCCACTCTCTCACTTTGCCCCAGCTTCCCACTCCCACCCCGTGTCCTCAAGTCTATCCTCTATGTCTACATCTTTATTCCTGCCCTGAAACTAGGTACATCAGTACCACTTTTTTTTAGATTCCATATATATATTTTTTAATCTGTCAAGGTCATCAAAGAAAGGAAAGGCTAAGAACTGTTTCAGATTGAAGGCGACTAAAGAGATATGACAAATGCATGTCTACATATACACACACACAAGCACATACATACATGCAAAAAGAGACAGCAAATGTGGCAAAATATTAACCACTGGGGAATCTGAATCTGGATGAAGGAGGCATGAGCGTTCTTTTATAAATTTTCTCTAAGTTTGAAATTATTTCAAAATAAATTATATAGATATAGATGATAATAACCTCGTCTACTTGTGCCTCCAGTATCTTCGGGGTACATCAGAGCAGTCAGTGTGAGTCACCAGGGAGCACAGCCAATGCTCTGCTGTTGCTCATATGCAAATTCAGCGGCCTGTTTTTTATCAAGCCTAATGTCTCTGCTCTCCTATATTACATATTCTTTGAGGAATTATACATTGGTTTGAGGTATCCCTGGAAACTTATAGAGCTTCTCAATTATTAATTTTGCAGATTGGTTGCCAGGAGCCCCATTGTAGAAAATAAAGTCCAAAAGTTCCTTTCTGTCGCATTCAAAGTCTTCAACTACTTTGCCCCAATCCAGCACTTCCCAGTTTCCTCCCTCCGCCCACTACCCCACTCTGAATCTCAACCAACCAAGCAACTTTAAGCCTATCTGCCTTTGCTCACTCTGTTCACTCTACCTGGCACGCCCTTCCCCAGCTTCTTCCATCTGTCAGAATTAGCTGCGTTCACCTTAGGGGCCCAACCCGAATATCCCATCCTTTGTAGAGTCTTCCCTTATCCTAACTGCTCTGTCCTGGAAAGAACTGGTCACCTTCTTCCCTCCATTCTCCTAGAACTCTTTGCTAATACGTACTGACCTGTGTTGTGACTGCCAGGCACATGCCTGTCTTCCCCCACCAGACTGTAGGTGTGCTGTGGGGCAGGAACCAAGCAGTATTTTTCTATCTTTCAGTGCATAGCATGGTGCTTGGCACACAGCATGCTTGGTATTTGGTGAAATGAAAAACACCATGTCTAGGCATGTACTACTTAATTAAGTATGGTGGAGGAAGAGCTGTAGTGATTAAAATCAGGCACTCTGGGACCAGACTGCCTGGGCTCGAATCCTGCCCCTGCCACTTTCCAGCCATTCGCAAGTTAAGATTCTGTTCCAGCTGTGTAACTGGGAAAATGATAGACCTGCTTCACAGTGTTTTTGTGGAGTACTTAGGGCTATGTCGGCAGACTACTATTATTATTTACTATTATTGGACCACCCTCTGTTGTTTGGTGAAGCACATAGCCCTGGCATCCGGATAGTCCAGAACTCCTCTCCCTCCACCCCGCTTTTTCTCCCACTAACCCACAAAGCTAGGGTTTGAGGTATGTGTGATGCTTTTCAAAATCGAGTTTGCTGAACATCTAAATTGGTTTCTGCTGGCTGGGCCCTGCAGAGGATGTTCTCGTGTGTGTGTGTGTGTGTGTGTGTGTGTGTGTGTGTGTGTGTGTGTGTGTGTGTGTGTGTGTGTGTGTGTACACACTAGGGCTCAGGGGAGTGGAGTGTGGGTTCTGGTTAGGTATCCAGGGAGCCCTAATCCAGCATCAATTATGCATAGGAAGGAAGTAAAATGAAACAAAAAGTAAAAGCGGAAAGACTTCCTCAATCTTTAAAAGTATATTAAGACCAAGTTAAGACAGTTTCTTCTCACAATAAGAGGACAAAGGTAGGCACTAATTTTTATCAACAATCTTATTCTTCTATCTCTACTGAAGTCGTAAGAGTAGAGCATTCTTTAACACACTGTGCAGAGACGTGTGCTTTAGAACCACTGACTGCATTTCCATGCAGTCATCCAGAATGCCTTGCCTAAACTTGGGGGCAGGGGGCAGTATAATTTTTTCATAAAACAAGTGCAGGAGCTATAAATACTTCCTAGTTCACAGACAAGCAATGGGCAACAAGGGTCTGGAACTGCACACTCAGCGACAAGCTCTGTACGCATAAAATGAGGGGACTGGTGGAACTCGATGACTTCCAAAGGTTGCTTCCAGACCATGACCCTTTCACTATACGTCACACAAAATTCCATAACATCGCATGCTATGTGAGCAAGTGAAGGAAGAAATTAATTACAGCAGTTGTCAGACCAGATGAACTCATACCGAACACCCGGGGCCTTGCTCTCTGCCCACTCCATTGGGCAGCACTTTCCAGCTGCATGGTAACAAGGGGCACAACTTAACAAACCCCTAATACAGCTTCCTTTTGCTGTATCATCAGTCCTATCCTGGGCAGGCCTTAGGAGTCCAGAAGTCAGGTTGCAGGTGAGCGGTGAGAGGGAAGAAAGTGGAAAGGGTTACAGTTCCTGGGAATGTAATGGGCGATGTGTTAATAAAGGACACATTGCAGTAAGGAGGACATGACATTACAGAGGCCAGGAGAGTCACATAATGGCCCTCTTCTCCAGTGTTCAGTGCCAACTAGAAGATGCAGCGACTCTACCCAAAATCTGTCTCGTAATAGTCAAGATACCACGGGCACTTCAGTACTTGTTCTCACCAGCCTCAGCAAGTGCTGCCTTCTAATGTCCACTGTCTAATTTAAAGACTTACTGCTGAACTAGAGCCTAAATTTGTCATGCACGCACAGATGGGACATAGCTTGGGGACTAAATGCTGTTTTCCAAACTTTCTTCAAAAATAACACGTTGAAAAAAAAAAAATAAATAAAAAATAACACGTTGCTCTAAGCATACATAGGAAATGTGCCAAAGAGTAATTTTGTGAAAAGCAGAGAAGCAGCACAAGCTAGGACTTCGGGACAGAAAGGCTTTTCTAACAGTGCATTACAGTTTCTTTTTTTTCTTTTTTGGGGGGTGGGGCTAAAGTAATTATATGAATCCCAGCCCTTATTTTGTTTTACAGTATTTACATAAGAAAAAGAAACCGGCTTTAAGGCACACTGAGCAGCTCCCTATTAGAAAAACAGAGCTGAAAACAAATGACCAAAAATGGATTTACCAACAAGAAAGGAAATTCTGGGATTTAAGTAAGCCATAAACTCAAAAACTCAGACCTTAACATCTACATACAGCCTCTCACTCCCACGACAATGACATCTTTATGTCAGAGCCACGGGCTAAAGCTGAAACTGTCACTGAACCAAAAATCCAGGACTGAGTTATTCTTTCCAGCCTGTAAGAAAAGCAAATATTTTTTATAACATACAGAGCTTGAGTTTATATTTCACCAACCCCCATCCAAACGTCACACTCTCCTCTATTTTTCTTTTTTTTGGGCTTTCTTACTTACCCACCCAGAAACAAAATAACTGTAATTTTCAGCAAGCAGGAAGCCAAGTCTCAGGCCCACTTCCCTCAGCATTAAAGGGCCTGCACACATTAGCAGGCAAAGAGCCCAGGAGCTGCTGCAGAGCATTTATTTATACCCATTTGGAATTTCCTGACCAACTAACAGCCTGCTGGCCACGGGGTTTAATTTCAGGACTCTTGGCGTCAGTGAGACAGCAAAAACTACCGATGAACGAAACTGCTAGCAAGAATCTTAACCCAGAGGTAAAGACAGACCTCTCCCATGCCCCTTCCAATTTTTCAAACAAACTATGCCATTTCCTTCAGACACATGAAATGCTAACCTAGAAATACAGCTATAAATCTGCTAATTCTAGGAAGAACACAGACTGAAAGGCGGCAAATGTGTCCTTATTCTTCCTGCTGACTTAGTCCCTCCCCCAAACCGTCCAGTGCTGAGAAAAGCTCCCTGTCACAATCTGAGCCATAGCGCAGGGTTGTTCTATGAAGGAAATGATTCAGTGTTATGCTGAACCCAGGCTGGGCTTGAGGTGAGTGATTTCTTTTCTTGGTTTATTCTTATTTAATGCAACACGTAATTTGAAGGCTAAAAACACTCCCATTTGTAAACCACAGACCCAAAGCTTTTTTTTTTCATAGTTCCTTAAACGTTTTATTCCAATTAGATCATGTGACTTTCAAAGACACAGAATTAGTTCCCAAAGAAGTGCATTCTGTTTTAGGGGGATAACATTTTTGAGCGACATTTTGTTTCTGTTTTAAACGTTCACTAAGAATGAGATGTCTCTCTAATGGTTTAAATTCACCACCTAAAAAAAAAGAAGGAAAAAAGGGTTCTTTTAAATTTGTTCTTCACTTGTGCCTAAGTGTATTGGGTAAATGTGACTGACACTAGTGGAATAAAGTTTAATTGAACTCTTCTACAGGGCAACTAAGAAAAGCTAGTTCTAAACAGTAAAACAGAGATTAACAAAGATTCAGGATGACTCTAAATGGCCTGTTTTGTAAAATTCAAAACAGGACAGCTATGTGGAGAGAGGCAGAGTTTTACAAGAACCCCTGTATTTGCGGAGTCTAACTGGTCCACCTTAGTGCTGGCAAACACCCTACCTCACTCCACTTACGTTCTCATTCCATCCTTGGCTCCACACCTGGTGTCTGAGTGCTTTAAAAGTGACTATCTTTGAAACAGACATTTTCCTGCATGAAGCTACAAACATCAAACTTTTTAAGATGACGTGGAATTCATTTGGGCTTATTTTACACCAAATAAACTGATTCAAAGAGAAATAACAAACTAATAAAGAACAAAGCTTCAAGTGCCATACACTTTGAAATACAGGATCCAAAAACTTCCAAGTTATTTTATCCAACGACACCACATTAGATAAGAGATATGCGTTAGATCAATTTTTTTCCATGTTTTTGGACTTAAGAAAAACTTTTTGGAGATATTTATGCACCATAAAATTCACCCATTTTAAGTGTAGTTTGATGAGTTTTAGTTAATGTATACCGTTGTGCATCCATCCCCACAATCCAGTTTTAGAAAACATCCATCATTCAAAAAATTTCCTTAGGCTTGTTTTTTTTGTTTGTTTGTTTTTGGTTTTTTTGCAGTACGCGGGCCTCTTACTGTTGTGGCACACAGGCTCCGGACGCGCAGGCTCAGTGGCCATGGCTCACAGGCCCAGCCGCTCCGTGGCATGTGGGATCTTCCCAGACCGGGGCACGAACCTGTGTCCCCCCCGCAACGGCAGGCAGACTCTCAACCACTGCGCCACCAGGGAAGCCCTTTAGGCTTGTTTTATCATTTGCTTTTAAGAGAGAAATTTTCTCCTCTGTACTTCTGAGAAAATTCTGGTATTACTTAGTCACATTATTATATTCCAAACTAAGTATCAATATCAAAAGACTCGTTCTTAAGAATTAAACTGAGGAAAGCATCTGAATGTAGTGTTCCTTAATCCTGGAAAAAAATTCTGCTAAATTTTTATTTTATAAATATGAATATAGTGTATTCTACAAAAAGGTTGAAGGTCATTATTTTGTCTGTGTGCTTCTATGAAGGCAAGGTCTAACAGAAAATGTCACTGTATGCAAGTAAATGTCTAGTCCTTTATCAAGGATGACAAAACTCGAGATGGGAGAAGAATTAAAAATAGGAGCTTCTTCTAACTGGAGAGTGTCAGCCACAACGGTTCCCACTGTTGGGAGAAAGACACACCTCTCTGCCTCTACTCTTCCTTAATTTATGTACAGAAGCAGCCACCAAATGAGATCTGGGAGGATGAAGATGTGCTCAAGACCTTTCCTCAGATAGGTGGGGGGTAGCCAGGAAAGGTGACTCCTTGTGAGAGGGGAAATGGGCTGTAGGCAAAGGCTTCTGTGACCACCAGGCTGGCAGACAGTGCCCCAACGGTCCTTCCCTGGACGGTGGCTGCAGGACTGTGAGATGGCAACCAAGCCTATCAGTAGCCACACTTCTGCCGACTCGCCCCCCCATCCCCACCCCAATGAATCAGAATCTCTTGTGGTAGGGACAGGGGCATCACCCATCTTTAGAAGCTTCCCAGATGAGTCTCTGCCACAGCCAGGGATGAGAACCTCAGCTCTAAACCAAGCAAACTCTGCAACTCTTAAGTGTGTTCTTCATCTTGGCTTAAAGGAAGCTGACAGCCAAACTGGGGGCAGCCCCTTAAGCAATTCAAGTAGCCTCAAGGTTCAGATCACAAGTTCAACTACCTTCAGAGTCCAGGTTAATGATGGAAAGGAAGGGGTTCAGAGGGATTTGGGGGCAACCAGAAGGCACCTGTCCTCTCCAGATGACTGTGGCCCTGTGGAAGTACACATCCAGTGATCTAGATCTTTTGACTTTTCAAGTAAGCTGCAGAAATTGGTTTGTTTTTTTTCTTCAGAAATTGATATTTTTATATGAAATTATCTAATATAAAAAATCTTGGCCATTAATTCAAATTAAAACAAAACCTTGGGTTGGTCCAACTGAACACACTCCCAGGTCTCAGTATGACACCAAGCAAGGACTTCATGGTATCGATTTGGGATCCAATTTCACTCTTGTTTCCATCCCTTTCCTTTTCCCATTTTCCAGGTGGCCAAGTTTTTTTTTCTTCTCACTTAAAATTGCTAGAGTCCTTGTTGAAACAAATTGAAGACAAAGACAACAACCGAAACAACAGCCTAGGATCCCTACCACCATTTCTCTTGCAGGTAATCTTAATAGCAAAAACCCTACCTGTAAGTTTTCATCCTAAAAAGAGACAGGTTGAAAGCAAGATGCTCTGCTGTCATGCTCATGAAGGACCTGCATTATTTGAGACTTCCCCTCAACCCTTAAAGAATTCAAATACCTTACCACGCTACATTACCCATCCTGTCCTCTCAGACTTGTGATGGGATATGACACCAAAACCTGGGTGTCTAAGGGAACTGCGGTGACGGAGAAAAGTGGGCACAGTTCCCTTCCTCACCACCAGGGCTCCTTCTCTACCCACCTCCCTCATAGCCCAAGGAGGCTGACAGGACTTGAAGGGGATTAGAAGGACAGGACAGGTCCAGCAAGGGATTACAGTTCTTTCCCACCCTGTTAAGTGTGGAGAGCGTTGGGTGCTGGAAGAGCACTCCTCTTTACCTGCCTGGATTAGAAGGATCTGCGCCTAAAACTTAATATCAGGGAGATTTTTCCAAGGAGAGGCCACAATCAACACCAAAAGGGTGTGCCTCAGCTGAGGTGTGAGATTCCAGCTGGGAAACTGAAATTAGGAAGAGGATGCTATGGATGATGGGCCTATCTTAAAAGGCCAGAAAAGAATCCTCTGTCTTTGTTAAACCTTACTCAACAAAGTGCATTTTCCCCAACATATTTAACGTTTAACGCTGGAGTCACACTGAATTTCTATCTGTTGGGTTTTTTTTATGGTCTGGGTTGCCTCATGATTATTACTTTCATTAAGTTTAAACTAAAGACTTTCTCACAATATATTTTCATCTGAGATTTGAAATCAACATTTAAAAAAGCCAAATGACAAAATGAATTGGGGCATGAAACTTTAAATGAGATTACCACAGAGACTATAAAGGCTGTAAAAGATGAAGCAGTAAGGACAGTTTATTTCCTTCCATCTAAAAGGGGTGATAGAGCTGTAGAGACCTTCCCCAAAAAACTGTGGGTGAGAAGGAAGGTAGACCAATGGCCATACTCCCACCTTAGAGGTCACCAGCTCAGATTCTCATCCATAGGTTCAACCAGTCCACCAAACCAGACTAGATGATAAACAAGAGGAACTGATTGGAGCGCCCCCACCTCTCTGGTTGGATTGTTGTTAACAAGTGGAGAAAGGAGCAAAGAGGCCAAGGGACCTAGAAAGAGCTTTCCAAAAGGCCTCCAATAATACTCCTCTCTGGATAACCACATCGTAACTGGTCTCCTCTCCCTGGAACTCAAGGCATTTAACAGACAACACCATTTTAAGCCTACCTTAGAGCACGTGATGGAGAGAAAGTATATACTACAACTTCCACTTAGATGTGAGGTACGAAGAGGAAGAATCCAAGTATGTGTGACAGAATGAAAGCCACCTGTTCGTGCAGGGGAAATATCCAGGTGAACAGGCTGGGAGAAAATTGCCAAGAGTATGACAATTTAAGATTGGCAACTGGCAGGGCTCAATTCAACCCCACAGATTCCTAAGCAGGCACTGTGCCTGTGTCTTGCTCTGTATTAGATGCCCAGCGTTAAGGCAGCACCAAGGAGGTGGGCTGCAAACATTTGTTGGTTGAACATTGAGCCTGTTGGCTATGCTGGGTACTACACAAGCCACAATGGGTATACCAAGATGAAGGTGACATGAATCCTGCCTCTTAAGACCTCAAAGATTATAGATTAATGAGACACACAACTACAACTCTTACATAAAAGCAAGTGATGGCGGGCTTCCCTGGTGGCTCAGTGGTTGAGAGTCTGCCTGCCGATGCAGGGGACACGGGTTCGTGCCCCGGTCCGGGAAGATCCCACATGCCGCGGAGCAGCTGGGCTCGTGAGCCATGGCCACTGAGCCTGCGTGTCTGGAGTCTGTGCTCCACAACGGGAGAGGCCACAGCAGTGAGAGGCACGCATACCACAAAAAATAAAATAAAAGCAAGTGATGGCAACTATTTAAGAGAATACAAAGCTCTCCAGGAATGAAGAAGAGGAATGGGCAAATTCCCACTGGGAGCATCTGAGAACACTTGTTGGAAGAGGTAAGAGAAGAAGCAGGACTTGAAGCATAAGAAGGGCTCATATAAGCAGATATAGGAAGACATCCAAGTAAAGAGAACAGTGCTTTGCGCAAAGCTTACGGGGAAGGTAGGAGTGGAAAGCAGCAGCTGGGATGGTGGAGAAGCCCCTGCTTCTTTCACACCTCTTTGGACAGAGCAGGTCTCTTACTACCTGGAGTCATGGAGAACGGGGAAGGCCAACTGTGATTTTTGCAGGCATTATGACTGAAGAAACAGAAATAGACTATGATTTCTGTCAAAATAATGCCAAAAACAAAGGCTCAGAGTAAAGAGCAGAAAACAGAGATTAAAGTTAATGAAAGCTAAAAGGTTTGGAGAGACAGAAAAAATAACAAAAGTATAGAAAGCTCAATGACCCTTAATCTTGCCAGCCATCCTTAACAAAACAAAATCACAAAGTAGTGAGAATAAGGCAAAGACAGACCAACTTTCACAGAACCTCAGGGTTGGTCCTTCCACAAAGAAGGGAAACAACTGCCCTCTCTCTGCCTAGTAAATTTCTGTGCAGTCTTTTAAAAGTGAGCTACTGAATGAATGAACTCACTGAACTGAATTATTTCTACTGAGTTTTGTATCATTCTTTCTGGTAGTCTGAAAACTATAACCTCACTTAAATTTACCACTATTTGGAAAGCCTACTTTTTCATCATCAAAGTGTCTAGAGGACAGAAAACCAAGGGACAATGTCCCAGAGGAAAAGCCTCCAGCTCTAAGCCCTCTTTACCTTTCTGGAAGCTTTTCTGTCTTGGATTTCTTCATTTAAAAACAGTATCCTAAGGTGTTGTAAGTTTCAGTGGCTGTCTTCCAGTTTCCAAATAATTTCCGAGCACCCCCTTTGGAGAATCCACAGCTCCTTGTATGCGTGTGTGTGATGAATGAGCGTTTAGAAGGCATTGCTCAGGGCCTGCTGAGATTCTTTATAGGACAGGCTGACAGGTAACCAACCACAGAGCTTATGACGTGACGTGACCTTTTCCCCCTCACATTGCCAAACAGCTGTCCCTGAGGCAGATTTGAAAGCTGTGTAAAGTGTGGTGCTAATGGAAAAATCTGGCGGCAAAGGGCTTCAGTATTTTGCAATTTTTTCCTGTAAGCTGCATTACCGGCTTATGGACTTCCAGGTCTCCACCCTGCTGTGCTATAAAAGTCAGTATACCATCAGGCTGACTCACCACCTGAAGACATGGAATACTGGCTAGGGGACATGCTGCATGAAGCCGGCAGGTACTTCTATCTCCTCTGCCAGGTCATGGGAAGACAAATCAGGCTTTGTCCTCATAGTTGGAGGGAACATGCCAAATGGGCTGCCTCAAAAAACACTGCCATGGGGTGGCCCTGATTTGAATAAAAAATCCCAGTCAATCAATCTGAAATGCTAGGGAAAAGGAATTAAACCAGCTGTCACCTGGTGGGTACGCTGTCTTACATGAAGGGGATGCTGAGAGCAGAGAAAATGAACTTTTTTCTGTTTTAGTTAGAAGAATGTAAGAACTGATGCACGTGACTAACGTTTTAAAGAGATTAAGCAGTTGGGCTTATGAATTATTAGAAATGTCACTTCTCTCTCCCTCTATTTCTAATCTTGGCATATTCTCCCCCCTTTCTTTCAGGAGACTTTAATTTTTGGCTGTGTTGGGTCTTCATTGCTTCTCACGGGCTTTCTCTAGCTGCGGTGAGCAGGGGATACTCTTCGTTATGGTGTGTGGCCTTCTCACTGCGGTGGCTTCTCTTGTTGTGGAGCATGGGCTCTAGACGCGTGGGCTTCGGTAGTTGTGGCTCGCGGGCTCAGTAGTTGTGGTGTGCAGGCTCAGTAGTTGTGGCTCGCGGGCTCAGTAGTTGTGGTGTGCAGGCTCAGTAGTTGTGGCGCACGGGCTTAGCTGCTCCGCGGCATCCGGGATCTTCTCGGATCAGGGCTCGAACCGGTGTCCCCTGCATTGGCAGGTGGATTCTTAACCACTGTGCCACGAGAGAAGTCCCCGTTCAGGAGACTCTTAAATGTGCCTGCTGTACAGAAACACTTGAAATGCCTTTGCCTAATAGATAGTTGATGTAAGAAAAAGGCACTCAGAAAGTGGACAGGGAAGGGAAAATTTGGCAGGACAAGCTGAATCAATGTTTGCAAAGCTGATGGAATTTATCAACTAAACCAGATACTGTGAGACTAAATTCAGAAAATCCCATGACTATCACTTGATTCTATCCAACAGAGATCATGTCCAAAATGCAAAAGATCCCTTGGAGACAGAACTGTTCCAATTAATAAAATCACAGAAAAAGGAGCTAAAATAAATTTAGTACTTGTGACTATTAATAGCAAATTGCTTCCATAAACTATTACTCTAGCACCAGCTCCTTTAAATAAAGGTTTATATGATGAAATGTAGCCATGTCCACAACCTCTGATCCAGCTGGCAGAAATGTCACAAACCATTCAAATCTGGCTTGTCACAAACAAGACAAAGTAAGAGTACAAAGATTTAAATTTCAGGATAAGAACAAGTCCCATGAATCCAATAATTTTTTCTCTTGGTCCAGTTCTCCCTCATGTCTGTAGTTCTGCTTTTCATCCTGTTGGTTAGAAAAGCCTTCTGAATATTACAGAATATTATTCAATCTGAATTTTCAGCCATGGCTTGCTCCAAGAACTACTAGGATTAGAAATCTGGTCACTATTTTTAAAAATCCTCAGAATAGCTACATACTTATTTTTAAGCTGTGAGATCACTTGTCCATATAGAACGGCCAGCTGAGATCACTAATGCTATATATGTAAAGGGCTGCATATTTTAAACACTTCTCTTGTTTTCAGGCTTCATAATGAACTGCAAACCCAAAAGCAGAACCAGGCTTATCCTCTAAAACATGAACATACTTTTCCTAAAGCATATGGAATAGAGTACACTCCAAAAATATCTAACAAGGCAACCAAGGGAGGAAAGATAGAATCATGATTTTTTTTGACTTAGAACTTCTACAACTGGATGATAGAACTTCTACAACTGTATGAATGAATCTTATCGAGTCTGATTTCCTGGTTGGGTCTTATTTGAGGTTTTTATTAGAGAAGTCTACTCAATGCCATTTAAAAATATGTTGCCAGAAAAGACCAATAATTCATTATCTCTGTGAATTTGAGAACTATGCTAACTATTTTTCATGCCAGATCAAACAGCCTTTTATAGAAAAGGTCCCCAAAGCAGAAACTGTGAGCTTTAGTCACTGATTTTCCTCCAAACCCATTCAAACCTTTCTCAGAAATTGCACAAAGGAGATGAACAGGAATTCTCCGGTACACAGGAAGAAGGAAGCTAATGGGCTCAACTAGCCCACCCAAAGTTCTTCCAGAAAGACGGGAAGTGTATAATCAGAAACAAATGTCAATACTCACGATGGGAAGTCTGCGGGTGAGCAGGGCACAAAATATTCAAGTCCTTGTAGGAAGGGCTGTTGTAATCCTTTGCCTCACTATGCAGTCTCCTAAATGATACCAACAGCTCAAGTTCATAGCCAATCTCCCTGTTGGGCTTTTATTTTGTGTTTTTTCTTTTTTGTTGGCACCCACAGTGTATCAGGGCAGCAATCGACAACTGAAGGGTACTTTGCCCAGCACTCAGGACTAGCAAGAGCCTGGATTCTATCCTTCCTACACCCAAGTCAGCTGGTACTTGCTGGGAGATAAGTCATCCTTCCTCGGCTTAGCTGGAGAGCTAATCGCCTGTCTGAAATCTGATGCTTAACCCATTATGACTCGCTCATGGTTTGAAGCAAAAATCTTACAAGGCAAAGCTGGCTACAGCCTAAAACCAAAGCCTTGAAAGTTTATAAAACAGGCAAGCCCTGACAAGGGAGGGACTCTTCAGAGCCTCTTGGGGGCTGGACGAATTCTGGGGTTCTGATTAACCAGACAAGCAAGACTTTCTAAAACCCAGGGTCCCTGTTTGTAGGTGGTCTTGGCATTTTAACAGTAATGAAATTCAAATGCAAATACTTCTTACTTAAAAAAATAACTATCTTACCAAACAGCATCACTATAAGAAAATAAATTATTTCACTTATAAACTTCAGTGTGAAATTAGCCTTCAAATAACTAACAACGAAGTTTCATCTGAAGTTGAAATGCATAATCTAAGTAAGTCCAATGAGTAAACACATCAAATAACAGAATGAAACTGCATGATATACTAAATATACAAATATAATGTGTATATATATATATATATATATATATATATATATATATATATATATGGTATTAGAATACATTTGTTAATTTGGCTCTATGAAACAATTCACACAAAGAAAAAAAATAACCCCTGTCAGGAAGGACATGTTATTTGTAATCATTCTACTTTTGGGTTTTTTGTAGTTTTCTTAAATACATACTTTCCCCTTGATCTGTTTAATCGGATCTTCACAGACACTAAACTTCTGATTTTTAATGTCAACAGAATGCCTCAAACAAAGGAAAATTCCTTTCCATATTCAACTTCTGGCTTAGCCATGGTGGCAAGTCGTGTTTTGCCATCTGAAAATAAGGAAGGGAGATTGAACAGGAGAAATCAAAATCCTGGCTAGCTCTTCCGTATGTTTTTATATTAGGCAACTCTGTGTTACCCTCTCAGCTCTTCTGATAACCACTGAACACACCACTTAGGGGAAAATTCAAAGTACAAATAGGAACACTCATTTAATCCTCTTGCAGATTGTATCAGGAGACCCTGGAAGGTCAAGAAGGGTACCCATGAATTAAAGCAGCCCCAGTTTCTAATCAGCTTACTCTCTGTCTTTGGAGTAATACAAACAAAGAGGTCAGGGCTAAGACTCACCACCATGAACACACCACCTCTGCCATGCTCTGTGACATTCTTTACAGATGGTCTCAGAAAACACCAGGTGGGCTCTAGCCAAACCAGTCGGTGCAAATCGGTCTTGTACTTGACAAACAGCACGCAATCCCTGCTGTCAGGTTCACCACAGTGGGCTCAGAGTTCTGTTTGAGAAATGCTCCTGCCCAGAAAAAATATTTACACAATTGAGAGTGGGCTGCACTGCACTGCAGCCTTCTGCCTGCTCGGCCACGTGTCTTTGGCTCTCTCTGATTGGCCAGGTCTTATCAGTGGCCTTTGTACCTCATTTAAGATCAGCATGGAGAAAAAACCTGGAGCCAAATAACTGACCAGGGTAACAAGATTTTATGAAAGTTATTATATTAATTTAAAAGGACAACCAAATGTTTAATGTAGTTCAATAAGTATATTCAATGAGTAAGTATGCATCTGTCTGGAAAAATTCACATGTATTTAGGCTGTGAAAGGGAACAGCAAGAGATGGAAAATCTGTAATAAACTAGCAAAGGCAAGTATTCGCAGAAATAAAAATGGTGATGGCAAGCATAAAAAGTGACTCCCTAATGGCTCATCTATCCATTTCATTTAACTGTCAAAGGACAGTAATTCAAGTCTTTCCCCAGCATCACAGGATCCAACAGAGCCTGGCACAATGGCACCTGAGCAGGTGTTTATTAGATCAGGAACTCATAACAGAGATAGCAAAACGAGAAGGATGGTGATTTCTCCTGACATCTGACCAGCACTTTACATTGTGTTTTTATGGTTATTGTTTTATTTTTTATTCACAACAATCCTGTGAAGAAGGTAAGACAGGTATTATTATCTTCATCTGACAAATAAGCCACTTGTTATTTGGCTTCTAAAGAGATTCTAGGCTCTAATTAAAGTTTCACAACATTAATTAGTGTTTACAAAGGCAATGATCAGTACACTCAGTTTACAACATGACGCAAAAACTTGGGGAAAAGCAGACTGTCCCTATCCCTAAATTCTTCAGAAATACAGCAATGTATCTAACCAATGACCCCCATTTACTTACTACTTGGCTATAAAAAAAGAGAACAGTCAGCCATGAGCAATTTATGATGTTCATAAGCCATTACATTAACAAATGACATTAGGGTACTCTTAGTAATACCATAATAAAATGTTTTAAATTAATGAAAACGAAACTGGACCAGCCAATAGAAGTAGGATAAAGGATCTGATGAAAAAGAGATAAAACTATCACAAACAATTGATAATGAGGGGGTTGCCAATAAGAAGGAAGATGCAATCTGGAAGGGGTTCACAGGCAAGGTTGCCAGGTTTAGCAAATAAAAATACCGGACACCCAGTTAAATTTGAATTTCAGATAAACAAAGAATACTTTTATAGTATAAGAATGACCTCTATTTTACCTGGATACTCAGTCCACAAGGAAACTTCAATTTCTACTAGAATGTAAGATTCCTGAAAGCAGGGATTTTTGCCTGTTTTGTTCACTGTTCTATTCTCAGGGCCCAGAACGATGTTTAGCACGTTGTAGGTACTCAGTAATATTTGCCATGTACTAGTTAAGTTTATTTCTTAAGCTGTGATGGTATGGACATGGGTGCCTGTTATATAAACTTTACATATTTCGTATGTCTGAAATGTACAGTAATAAATTTACAAATTACAGCATTAACTAACTGCTCTTATAAGAGGGAGGGGGTCGGGGGAGGGATGGAGTGGGAGGTTGGGGTCAGCAGATGTGAGCTATTATATATAGAATGGATAGACAACAAGGTCGTACAGTACAGCACAGAGAACTATATTCAGTATCTTGTGATAGGGACTTCCCTGGTGGCTCAGTGGGTAAGACACCACACTCCCAATGCAGGGGGCCCAGGTTCAACCCCTGGTTGGGAAACTAGATCCTGCATGCATGTCACAACTAAGAGTCCACATGCCACAATTAAGAGTCTGCATGTTGCAACTAAGGAATCCATAGGCCGCAATTAAAGATCCCGCATGCCTCAACGAAGATCCTGCATGCTGCAACCAAGACCCAGCACAGCCAAAATAAATAAATACATATTTTTTAAAAATCCTGTGATAAACCATAATGGAAAAGAATATGAAAAAAGAAAGTATATATAACTGAATCACTTTGCTATACAGCAGAAATTAACACAACACTGTAAATCAACTATATTTCAAAAAAAAAAATATCAGTACCTTTTACCCAATCTAACTGTAGGACTCAATGGGGAAGTCAGAGTATAAAAGGACTTGTGAATGGTCCCTTACCCAGTTTAAACTCTAAACAGGGACATGAACATGGGATGACATGGGATGATCAGTCTTCAGGTGTGTTTTACAGCCAAGGGCACAGTTTAACTAGGTGGTACTTTTCTCATCTGTCTTCTTTTGCATCTGCTTTATTCCTAAGACCATGGAAAGTGTTTCTTTTGCCAGTGCTCTGACTCCACCGTCACACAGGATTTCTCCTCATGTTCTACAGAGCCTAAAGCAGTGATTTTTCAGGGGTAGGGGTAGGGAGGGAGACCCCTTTCGGGCATAACACATCTAGGGGAAGTACAGTTTATTTATTCATTTATTTTTGGTTGTGTTGGGTCTTCGTTTCTGTGCAAGGGCTTTCTCTAGTTGCGGCGAGTGGGGGCCACTCTTCATCGCAGTGCACGGGCCTCTCACTGTCGCGGCCTCTCGTTGCGGAGCACAGGCTCCAGATGCGCAGGCTCAGTAGTTGTGGCTCACAGGCCGAGTCGCCCCGCGGCATGTGGGATCTTCCCGGACCAGGGCTTGAACCCGTGTCCCCTGCATTGGCAGGAGGATTCTTAACCACTGCGCCACTAGGGAAGCCCAGGGGAAGTACAGTTTAAAAAAGCATATTTAATATTATACTTTATTTTTGGAAAATGGAAAAAAAACATATAATTTACTCCACATTTAAAACTAATGTAACTTTTTCTCATGGGAAAGATCAGTAACCAGCCTTCATTAGCTGCCATAAAGCTCTCTTTATTCCATCTCAATCTGGGTTTGTAAATGTTCTTATGTTAATTACATTTCAAAAAGTATTATTTATAACTCACATACACTTTTGCATTGTTTGAGTTTGGCTTTTTTTTTAAACAATGGGCAGGTATTTCTTTTGTAATACAAAGTGAGAAAAGAGAATGTAAAATAAAGATTTTTATAACTATAATCTCCACTATGTGAAATGCATAAAATTTAAAGAAGGAAATAATGCCATTTGCAGCAACATGGATGGACCTAGAGATTGTCATACTGAGTGAAGTCAGACAGAGAAAGACAAATATCATATGATATTGCTTATATGTGGAATCTTAAAAAATGGTACAAATGAACTTATTTACGAAACAAATAGAGTCACGGACATAAGAAAAAACAAACTTATGGTTACCGGGGGGGAAGTGAGGGAGGTATAAACTGGGAGATTGGGATTGACATATATACACTACTATATATTGATCTAAAATAGATAACTAATAAGGACCTATTGTAGAGCACAGGGAACTCTACTCAAACTCTGTAATGACCTATATGGGAAAAGAATCTAAAAAAAAAGAGTTGATATATGTGTATGTATAACTGATTCACTCTGCTGTACAGCAGAAACTAACAACACTGTAAATCAACTATACTCCAATAAAGTTTTTAAATAAATAAATTAAATGATTAAGAAAAAAATTTTAAAGGCCATATAGAAAATGAGCAAAACATTTATTTTGGGGTGGTGGTATTACCAGTAATTCTTGCTTTATTTTTTTGGAAAACACTAAACTTGTGTATTTTAAATTTTCTCTAATTAGTTTCATATATATGTATGTGTATGTATACATATACATAATGTATACATGTATATGTATCTGTGTATGTACATACACACATATATTTATACATATATATGCATATATAAAATTAAAGTAATTGTGTATGACTAAGCCTCTAATCAGATTTGCTTACAGAGGTCATGGTGATCAGAATAAACAAAAACCTTCCCTTGCATTGTCCAGACACCTTTGTGCAATAACAATTCATACCCTGACACCCCAGAAGTCACAAATCAGAGAGCTTTTCTTCACTTTCAGACTCAGTCCCCAGACCTGTTAGGCAGGACACCAGGTGAGGAAGAAAGGTTGTAACTGTATCATCAGACTTCAGGGACAAAGGAAAAGGGATACTCCAGGACAAGTCAAGTTGGAAAGGGAATTAGGGTCACTTGGGGTAAGTATCTAAACCCTTGAATATATTGATTCTGCCAGAGATACCAGAGCGTTCCGAGGCACCAACAACTTCGAGCCCCCTTCCTCTGAGTGTGTGAGAAGAACTGAGGGCAGGAGAGGGAAGGGAGATCATAGCATCACCGGGGGATTGAAACCCACCCACAACTCTCAAGAAATTTCACAATGTTTCAATCTCTTCCCTTATCAAATATTCAACTAGAGAAACAAGTAATAATCCTGACTTTCCTTTCTTCACTTAGGTAAGTTACTGAGCTTTTCTGTGCCATCATATAGGGATGACAGTGGTGGTGGTGATGGTAACAGCATACTCCCCTAGGATTACTATGACTATTAAGTATGATAATGCAGGCAAAACATCTTGGGCACCATGGTAACACTAAGTGTTCATTTAATGTTAGGTATTGTCATTCATATTTTATTAATGACAGCAGTCCTGAGCAGAATCTGTAACAGTCCTGAGAAGCTAAGCAGTAGAAAGGATAGGAAAAAGAATGAACAGAGTAAGATCAGTTGTTCCATAATAAACAACTAAGTTCATCTGGGTTTGGTTTGGGGCAAGCTATAGCATCTTTCCAGAGGGGATACTTGCAGCTGGGATTGCTGAAACAGAAAGCCACACACGGGCTGGGTGGCAGCTGGGCTGGCTGACCAATTCAGAGGTCTCCTCCTTCTGCTGCTGTTTTACAACTTACACGGCACTTGTGTGCACATTTCTTGTGCTCTCATTGGTCCTAACCCTGCAGGTGGATATACTTTCTGATGTGTTACACATGGAGAAATAGTCCTGCCCCATAATTCATGGTTAATGCAGGAGACGGGTCTCCTGATTCCAATCCCACATTCTCTCCATTACCCAGTGCTCAGAGCCAGCAGAGCAAAGACCTTGGCCTCAAGCGCTCCACAAGAATTCCCAGACACCGTTACTGCTTTCACATGTTCTGCTACTTGGCAGAGAGCTCAAAAGAGGAATGAACACTTAACAGTACCATTTTGGACAGGCTGTCATCTCCTGTCATATACTGTCTCTTAGGAGGCTTTTCTCAGCATTTGTTCTATAAATTTCTCCAAAATCTCACACAAGCAATATTGGAATAGATATGCAAACTCTATAGGTCTCTAATATAACCAAAGCAATCATCAGAATATAAGTCTTTATGATTCATAACAGATTTGGTTTGCTGCACATTCCCGTCTGGGAAAGTTACTTTAAACAAACAAAAGCTGCTTGGGAGTGGATATTAGGAATTGGTTTTAAGCATTCCAACTCATTTCCTCTTTCATCGTTCAACAATCCCTCATAAAGAAGCACAAGAGGAGTATACATTATTCTTGCATCAGCATTCAGTATTTTACATTTATCTTTCAACACTCCAATAGAATTAACTTAGGTAATAATCTACCTAGCTGATTTTTGTACATAAAGACTCTAAAGATAAAAGCAAATTCTCTAAGATTAAACAAAACAACAAAAAACTTCAATGGACAGAAATTGCTTGAAATCCTAGTTATCTAGGCAACTTATTATTTAGCCATTATTTAAAAAGAAATAAATTAGTTTGAGCAAAGACACACACTAACACACACACACACACACACACACACACACACACACACACACACTCCAGAACATGGAGTTACCTGAGGCACAGCCGTTAACCTTTGTGGTGTGAGCCATGCTGGCTTGAATCCAAAGACAGATACAGAAAGGAGTGAGGAGTCATGCAAATTTTATGCATCAAGTTCCCAAATGCACTCAACCTGAAACAATAAAGAGAGCCCCATCAAAACGGGTCATTTAAAAATATGCACAACACTAAATCTTAGACTTCTGTTCACAAAGATGACTGCTAATGGAGACAGCAAATTGGAAGGGGGGAGAGACAGCCTGTGGAACAAGGTGGTGACTACCCCGAACCCGGCCACTGGGTGTTGAGAGTGACACACCCACAGATGCACCCGTGGACAGGTGTTGAAAGCAGATCTCTAGACACAGTACCCTATGGGAGATAAAATATGTTCTCCAGAAACGTGACTTTTTAAGGAAAGTGGCCTTCAAATACAAATATGCATCATTCTGTATCACTTCACAAACTATTTTTCGTTTTTACACTTATCCTCCTTTCCAAATGTTGGTTCAATAGTTTCATTTTCTCAATTGCACAAAAGCAGCTGTTGCACCAAATGCTCATTTTTTAAAAGGTTAATAAGTTCATGTGAATTCTTTTGTGATAGCTCAAGTTTTTCACTGACCTAGTCTTCTTAAAACATAAATCTGATCCAGGCAGTCCCTGTCTTAAAAAAAAAAAAAGAATCTTCAAAATCTCCCATTGTCCTGTTGGATAAAACTGCAAATGACACAGCACGACATGTGGTTTTGAAACATTAGAGTTTGTTAGGCAACATATTTCTTATTTTATATCGATTCTCTGCTTAAAAGTTAACTGAGATTACAAGACATATTCCAATCACAAAATTTAAAACAAAAAACGAAAAAAACCCCCACTGCTCCAATATCTGCTTCTTCAAAATGCCTTTTGAGAATGCAGGGGACACGGGTTCGAGCCCTGGTCCGGGAAGATGCCACGGGCCGTGGAGCAACTAAGCCCGTGCACCACAACTACTGAGCCTGCGCTCTAGAGCCCACAAGCTGCAACTGCTGAAGCCTGTGCGCCTAGAGCCCGTGCTCCACAAGAGAAGCCACTGCAATGAGAAGCCAGGGCACACCACAGCAAAGAGCAGCCCCCGCTCGCCGCAACTAGAGAAAGCCCACGCAAAGAAATGAAGACCCAACACTGCCAAAAATAAATAAATTTTTTAAAAAAATGTTGGCAAGGAAAGCAAACAATGTTACAGACACATTCCATTTCCACTGTGTCCAAATTCTCTCTAAACCAACAAAATCCGAAGAAATTGAGCTTAACGAATTCCAAGCTGAGAAATAGTGTCAATTTAGAAACCCACATGAGCTTCCCAAAACAGAATGCTAAAATAAATAACATATCCATTTATCCTGGATTCTAATGCAGCCATTTATGTCATTTAAGAGCTTTTAATAATACAGTAAAATACTCAAAGTATGCTGATCTGTCATAACCTATTTTGTTCAAAATATATATGTACATATTTATACATCTATTTAAAATAATTAGAAGTAAATATGCCAAAATGTTCATTGTGGTTGCCCTTCAGTGATGCAATTATGGATGATTTTAGCTCCTTCATTACTTTTGTAATCACAATTATTTTAAAAAGAAACATTAGATACTTCCTGTCAACTTGGTTTTATCTGCTTTAAAATGTACTGGAGAAAGAAAAAAGTATTTTAAAACACTATACAAAAGAAAACTATCAGGCCACAGTCATGGAGATCATAAGAGATTAGAAATATAAACAAATAGGAAGGAAGAGGAACCAGCTGATTGCTTTGATCACACAGGGTGAGAATTTCTTGCTGCTTAGCTAGGGAAATTTTCTTCACTGTTTGAATGGGTTTGCACTATGGTTCAAGGCTGACTACTGTGAAAGCAGCTCAGTGCAAACTCTAAAGGACTGGTTTCTACAGGCTGCTTCTGACAGCCGTGCTCCTTGCATGGCTTTTCCAGCTACAGTGACTACTTACTGCTCAGCTCACCCACAGAGACCTGATTCTCAGCCTCCCCCTGGAGGCCTCCCAGCTCCCTGCTGGTCCCCAGTTTCTGTCTGGCAACACACCAGGAGGGCAGGATGACTCTAATCTATGTGGCAATCACCTGGCATTCTGTTGGAAACAGGCACTGGTTCAGGTCCATGGCATTGAACTTGGAGAGTCAAGAGCTAGCTGAATCACAAGGCAGACTTTAGGGATAGAGTGAGCATTATGTCTGACAAATGTAGCTTTGTTAAGAAAAAAAGGTGGGGACTGGGTAAACTGAAGAAGGATGAGTGAGTTGATGGGGGGGCAAAAGAAAGAAGCCCAGCTTCTGGAATTATTCAACTAATTATACTTCTAAAAGCCAACAACAACAAAACCTAAGCAAAAACTGTTTACTGGCCTCAATCTAGCTCTGTGTTTGCAATTCTTGCTTCATAATGGCTTGTAAATACCACCATTTAAATTCTTGAGGGCAAACAGAAGGCCAGAAGAAACAAGCTGCTTGTGTTATGGGTGAATGAAGTTATGTGTCAAGGTATGTGGATGGAGATGTTCCTAGTCAAGCTTCATAAACTTTGGTCCAAGGTTCTCTCCTGTTACTGAACCTCTTTCACCTGGCAGAAGAATTTTATCTCAGACTGAAATTGGTCTCTCCCACCCTCCCCCAAACTGAACAATAAAATCAAAATGAGGAGGAAGCCTAAAATTAAGAATCACAGGCATATCACTGGTAAAATAACAAAACATGCCTGTCACTGGGTGTGGATCCTGGCAGTGTCTGTGCAGAAACAACAGTTTTTATATTGTGTATTGATTTTTCCCAGTTATTGTCCATGCCTGACAGGTGGCCTCAAATTGTGAGGACTCAGTCTTCCTAATGATATGCAGATTCTTATGTCCGTGAATTGTTTAAACCAGAAAAGATCTGGCCGTGATCCATTCTGTTACAGATCAATAAACTGCTTCTTTTCACTGTCAGAGAAGACTGCAAACCAGTAAATCTTAAGCGGTACAACAGTGGCTTGGTTTTGCTCACTAAGAAAAAGTGCCTCAAAAAGATTTAGGAAAATACATCAACAGAGTAAATAAAGAATTTGTCTTCTTGTCTGTTTATTTTAAGAGACTGATCTGCATTGAAGAACATTTTAGCAGCTCCCCAAGTATGGTGCAGAGAATAATGCAGACATTGAATGAATTAACCCCATAGATACATTAGCTTAATATGAAACAGATATGAAAAAGAGCTCACTAGATCTTTTTCTAAGAACACATCAATGAAAACAAATAAATGAAAGAGAAATTTGATGTGCACTCTAGGCCAGCACTGCCAACCAATCAAATGGTATTGCCTTGGTTAGAACCAAGATAATGATGATGACAGCCAGTGTTCATCAAGCTCTTACCGCTATGTTATCGAAATCTAAAACATCATCTACTCGAAGCTGCACCATTATTTTAAGTACCTCTGAGTTTAAAAAAGATATTGCTAATTAAATGGTAACAAAGTGCTTCTTAAAATTACATTAATTGTAAGACATATCCTCATTTCACAAGTGTTAAAATGTGAAAAATGTGCATCTTGGAATTGGCAAAATGATGTTACCTTTAAAAGCACTTTTAAAAGCACTTAACAGTTATTACCTTAATTAAACCTCACAACAACCCTATGAAGTACAAAAATCCTCTTCCCATTTTACAGATAGGAAACTGAGGCTCTGGGAGGTTTAAAATGTGCCGAAGTCACACAGCTGGTAAGTGAAAGAGCTACAATTAAAGCTAAGCAATTCAGTCAGCCCTATAGCTCAGGCTCCAGCCCCTGTGATCAGTGATTTAGAGTGAGGGCACTATTTCTTTAACAAATAACAACGTATATGCGAGTAATAAGGTCCCTTTTCAAGGAGTCACCTAAGGGATGTATATGCCTATTGCAAGGATGCTTTGTTCAAATCCCTTTTAGGTAGAAAGTTATGTTTCAAAGTTTTATGTAACATTGGTTTTAAAGCAATTGTATTTCCAACTTTACTCTTTGAGATTACATGTTTAAGAGCTTGAGGAGCTACTTATATGACACACAGGGTATATCTTAGCACTTACTGGTCATACTCTCTTCCAGACTCCACATATTAATCAGCTTGATTATCAATCTTGTTCCTTAGACTTTGCCATGAATGTCATTTGACTCTTTCAAAAAATTAAGTATACTTAAAAATTTTTCCACCACTGAGAACAGGTGAGAGATTCTCAGTGGAACTGCAGGAGTTTAAAAAATGAACAGGATCAGTGCAGCATAACTGGAATAAGAACCTTGCTGCTCAAAATGACAATTATGAAAGGGGAAACAACCATTTTGATGTGTAAGTTCTAGAATGTCTTTTATAGCATATAGTATTTTTCCCAAATTAAAGAAGCAACATAAAGAATGTGACAAAATCTAGGCTTCCCTGGTGGCGTAGTTGTTAAGAATCCGCCTGCCAAAGCAAGGGACACAGGTTCGAGCCCTGGTCCAGGAAGATTCCACATGCTGCGGAGCAACTAAGCCCGTGCGCCACAACTACTGAGCCTGTGCTCTACAGCTCATGAGCCACAACTACTGAGCCCATGTGCCTAGAGTCCATGCCCTGAAACAAGAGAAGCCAACGCAATGAGAAGCCCACGCACCGCAACGAAGAGTAGCCCCCACTCGCCGTAACTAGAGAAAGCCCACGTGCAGCAACGAAGACCCAACGCAGCCAAAAATAAATAAATAAAAGTAATTAATTTTTTAAAAAAGAATTTGACAAAATATGGAAAAGACAAAACATGCAAAAAATAATCATTTACTATCTCACAATCCTAATGTTCCATTGTTACCACCTGAGGCTATTTCTTTTCAATATGTTGACGATATGTATATTTTAATTACCTTAACATGTTTTGTTTTGTTTTGTTTTTTGCCGCTCCGCGGCATGTGGGATCTTCCCGGACCGGGGCATGAACCCATGTTCCCTGAATCGGCAGGTGGACTCTCAACCACTGTGCCACCAAGGAAGCCCTACCTTAACATGTTTTAAAGACTACATCATCCTAGAATTTGTACCAGCCACTATTTTGTTTCCATTTTAGAGAAATAAGATAAACTAAAATATTATGCCATTCCCAGACGCTCACACACTAGTGCTGGAAGCAGACAGAGACACAATTAAAGGAGAAAGCACTGAAACAGCTGTGTATACACAGTTCAACTCCAATCCATTGTAAGGTGGTCTTACTTTGCCCAAAAAGGGTGGGAGTGGATGAAAAACGTATTCAGAAGAAATCACTTGGCCTAAGTCTTAAAGGATGAATGAGTGTTTTTCAGGGCAAGAAAGGTGGAAAGGCATTCTAGGCAGAAGGAATAGCACATGCAAAGACAGGAGATGAGAAACTGGAGGTCTCAAAGTGTGGTTCCCAGACCAGCAGCATCCTCATGATCTTCTGGGAACTTCTTTGAAATGCAAATTCTCAGGCTGCCTCAGACCTACTGAATCATAAACTTTGGGAGTGGACCCCAGTAGTTTGTATGTCAACAAGCCCTCCAGGTGATTCCAGTGCAGGCCAAAGGTTCTCAAAATCACTGACTTAAAAGATGGGTTAATTGGGGAAAAATTATGTCCCAAGGCTCCAAGAGCCAGGAATGCCCTCTGATTTTAAGAAAATGATACCCAGGGACTTCCCTGGTGGTGCAGTGGTTGGGAATCTGCCTGCCAATGCAGGGGACACAGGTTTGAGCCCTGGTCCAGGAAGATCCCACATGCTGTGGAGCAACTAAGTCTGTGTGCTGCAACTACTGAGCCTGCGCTCTAGAGTCTGGGAGCCACAACTACTGAGCCCACATGCCACAACTACTGAGTCCACGTTCCTAGAGCCCATGCTCCACAACGAGAAGCCACTGCAATAAGAAACCCATGCACCGCAATGAAGAGTAGCCCCCGCCTGCCTCAACTAGAGAAACCCTGTGCGCAGCAACGAAGACCCAGTGCAGCCAAAAGTAAATAAATAAATAATAAATTTCTTTTAAAACGAAAAGAAAATGATACCCAGTGATTTAGAAAACATGACCTTTCTCCATTCACTTACTCAACAAATACTGATTGGGCATTCAGCATATAAGAGGCACACTGCTGGGCACTAAAATGGTAAATAATATAGACTCAATTCCTGCCTTTTAGGGGCTTTTAGGCAGGAATTACACACATACTTACACACATACCAGCAAATTTTTAACAAATTATGTGAAATGTATAATACAGGTGTAGAGTGAGACTAATAGAGGCTGAACTTCTTAGGATTAAAGTTGAGAGTATGGAGATGGATGAAAATGGGTGGTCCTCAGAGGCTTCTTTAGGGAAATGACATTGTAGGTGAAACCTGAGGGATGGGTAGGAGTTAGCTGGGGGGGTGTATGAAAGATAAGAATGGTCCAGAGAACAGAATGGAGTCCAGAAACAGACTGACACAATGCTCTCACCTGCTTTTCCGCAGTGGTATATAAAACTCAATAAACGAAGGAAGTCTTTTTAAAAAATGGTGCTACAGCAGTTTGCTATTTATAGGCAAAATAACAAAGCTTCATCTTACTCTTTCACCAAATACAAAAATTAATTCAAAATGAATCATAGTTTTGAGTGTAAAACCAAAACAACTATAAAACTTTCAGAAGAAAATGTAGAAGACTCTTGCAAACCCTTACAGACCTAGGGTTTGGAGAAGAGTTCTAGATGTGATACCAAAAGTTGATAAAGTGGACTTCATCAAAATTAAAAGTTTTTTTTCTGTAAAAGAATGGCCCAGGGCTTCCCTGGTGGCGCAGTGGTTGAGAATCCGCCTGCCGATGCAGGAGACACGGGTTCGTGCCCTGGTCCGGGAAGATCCCACATGCCGCGGAGCAGCTAAGCCCATGAGCCATGGCCGCTAGGCCTGCGCGTCCGGAGCCTGTGCTCCGCAACGGGAGAGGCCACAACAGTGAGAGGCCCGCATACCGCAAAAAAAAAAAAAAAAAAAAAAAAAAAAAAAAAAAAAAAAAGAATGGCCCAAAGGCTCTGGGGCAGGGAAAGTTCTATCAGCTGAGCAACTGAGTTTATTCAGAGAGAGAGAGAGAGCAGACTGGGCTGAGAGGAAAGGTGAGCAGAGGCTAGATGATGAGATTTGCTGGACCTTGCTGGCCATGGTAAGGAAAATGAGTTTTATTCTAACTGCAAAGTAAAGTCATTGAAGGTTTTAAAGCCAATGA
The DNA here is from genome assembly GCF_026419965.1 of Kogia breviceps. Lineage (NCBI taxonomy): Eukaryota > Metazoa > Chordata > Mammalia > Artiodactyla > Physeteridae > Kogia > Kogia breviceps. Next base: position 71,462,880 of record NC_081317.1, read on the forward strand.
GTAACAAAATATAAATGATCTTATTTTCAAGTAGTTTGCTTATTAGACTTTCTTTAGGGAGAGGTAGGTCAGGGCTTCTTTAGTTATATTATCATGGTGAAAGGACACTGGACCTTGCAGGAATGGTTTATTCAGACCAGTCCTTTGATTTGACTTTTCAAAAACATTTCATTTTCTATTCTTTAGAGCAGAAAGCCTCAGCCATGCTCAACAGAAACTTCCCAGATGTTCTGATGTTTTCCCCAGAAGATACAAGTTCTTATTTAGGAGAAACAAAAGAGGTCAAGTGCCTAGATCACAAGGTACTTTATAATTTGCTGCCTGACAAAAGTTCCCAGAATGTTAAACTGTGTTACCAATACAGCATATGCACTTCAACTGAAAATGGTTACCGGAAAAGCTGGAACCAGAAACCGAATCCAGAGATTTAAAAAGACAGAACTAGCATCTCCTGTGCCCCAGCCACAGCCAAGTTCAAGTTGCCCTTAACATGCGATACAAGCTATTCCAGTAAGTCTTGAATGCTGCCTTCCTTCAGCTGAAATAAATCTGATTTATGCTTTTATACTTTTAATAAAGACTCAGAACATTCTCTGCTATTTTGTTGTCTCGGGTTTTCCAGCTGGGACAAGCATACTGCTTTCATGACTGTGCAGAAATCCAGCTCATGTTCATCTACCCATGCGAGGGGGCAAACACTAGGGCACAGGGTGGGGGAGCTGGCATCTGCTATGTAGATTTAAAAATGGGAAATGACTGAGAACATTTGTTTCCTGCTGGTGTCCCATTCCACTGAGGGATGCTCTGGATAACAGCAGTATGGCGCCAGCCTGACCAGTGACAGGCCAAGCCCAGGAGAGAGATCTTTGTCCTCTTGTCAGTGGACCCCTGGGGTCATTCCCACCAATTTCAAACGGGCAGAGGCCATAGATGCATCCTCTGAGGGCCAATTCAAAAGCCATCAATCACCCAACTCTTCTGCCACGTTCAGCTGGGAAATGCAACAGGCCAAGGGAAGCCTACTCCACAGGTAGGATTTAAATTCCTTCTTCACCTGAGGTCTGCCTCTTCCTTGCCCCGCTTCTCTGTTCCCCCTTCTAAAAGGCTCTGACAGCGACATCTCAACTCCACCATGCTAGGAAAAGTGCCAGAGCATGGAACCTGCCAGAGAAAAGGCGTCACCCCTCACCCAGGGCAGAAAGGTTGGGCTTAAGCCAGAAACATAGTCTGAAGCCATGTCCCAAGTAGACTCACAGAGCTTGCAATCTGGCAGTGCTATGGAGCCAAATGCAATCAGCTCCTGAGATGAGGGCCTTGGGGCATTACTGAACATTTAGCCTCCTGGGTGATAACACCTAACGGGCAGGGTCTGAGGCAATGAGGACGCTACAGAGCAAGATCCCCAAACTCAGAAAGACCATGAACAGTGAGATCCAGAAACAGGGGGATAAAAGGCCTGTTAGTACATTTCTATCACACTGAAGCAATGTTAATTCACAAACGTTTATTTGAAACTACAGGTAGGGGTAAAGAGAAGCAAAAACAAAAATTTCTAGCCATCAAGGGAAGAGGAATGTTCATTAATGGCAAAATAGCTATTATTTCTAATTTCAAATGTCTGACAGCTGTGCTTTTATTTGTTCTACACTGTTCTTTTAAAAAATTAAGTTTGGGTTGATAGGCATTTATTTACATGTGTTGGTTAACACCTTCTAAGCCCCTCGCTACCCCAAGCATGGTACCCAGTAAACAGCAGCAGCACCTGTGTGACTTGTTAAAAAAAAAAAAAAAGTAGAATCTTGGGCCCCACTACAGATTATTGAATCAGAACCTGCATCCTAACAAGAAGCCCTGGTGATTCGTTCACACACGCAAGTGGGAGAGGCACTGGCTTAGCCCTAGTTTTCCCATCAGGGCTTATGCTTCTTAACAGGTTATCTTCTATCCTGAGAGACCCATAGCAGTGCTTCACAACCTTGGCCAATCATTGGAATTACTGTCCAGGTCCAACCACAGACCGATTAAGTTACTCTCTGGGGTTGGGGCCCAGGCAGAAGTATTTTTTAAGGCTCCCTTAGGAGATGCCAATGTGCTATGTTTGAGTCATTGACCTATTCCAGTGGTTCTCAAAGTGTGGTCCTGGTCCAGTTGCACTACCAGGGAACTCGACAGAAATGCACATTTCTTTCTTCCTTCCCTCCTTCCCCTCTTCCCTCCTTCCAGCCTTCCCTCTCTCTCTCTCCTCTCTCTCTCCTCTCTCTCTCTCTCTCTCTCTCTCCCTCCCTCCCTCCCACACACACACACACACACACACACACACACACACACACACACACACACACACACACACATCCAGACTGGGACTGACTATATAAAAAAAATAACTCAGTAAAACGTCAGGAAGTTCTCAGAAGGCAGGCAGGTATTCTGGTGTCTCCTTTACACAATTTATTTAGCACCTGAAATAAAAACATGTATGTTTTGTAAAGATGGCATAAAATTCATTTTAAAATGAGGATGAAGCCAGGCAAGATACACGTCTAGGGGCCAAGTGGGTCATAGGGTCAAAGCATGCAATGGATGAGAAAATTGTGGCTCAGAATAGTAGGTAAATTCTTCTGTCCCATGGTGATTTGCAGGGTTTACCTAATAGTAGTAGTATTTCCTGAAATCTGATAATGCAGCATCCCAAGACTTTCCCCAAAGATTCTGATTCAATGAGTCTGGCATGGAGTTGAAATTTATATTTTTCATACACATCCCCAAGTGATTCTTGTTATCAGAAAAGTCTGGAAAACACGTTGCTTTATAGGACTTCTACTCCCTAAGTCACTGTTTCTCAGAGTGTGGCCCTGGACCAATCGTGCCAGCATCACCTGGAGACTAGAAATGCATATCCTTGGGCCCCACCCTGGACCACCAAATCAGAAACTCTTCAGGTGGGCCCAGTGGTCAGCGTGTTCACAAGTCCTCCAGCTGATTTGAAAACTATGGCACTAGGCTATTTTCAAAACTCGTATAGGGCTTCCCTGGTGGCGCAGTGGTTGGGAGTCCACCTGCCGATGCAGGGGACACGGGTTCGTGCCCCGGTCCGGGAAGATCCCACATGCCGCGGAGCGGCTGGGCCCGTGAGCCATGGCCGCTGAGCCTGCGCGTCCGGAGCCTGTGCTCCACAACGGGAGAGGCCACAACAGTGAGAGGCCCGCGTACCACAAAAAAAATAATAAATAAATAAATAAAAATAATAAAATTAAAAACAAACAAACAAACAAAAAAAACTCGTATATATTGTAAGTGGAAACTACCTGCTCTTATTCAAATACCTAGTTTTTGGTGAGAAGTACAAAGAAATTCTGGCCTCATCTTGGGCCTTGCCTGTGTCTTTCTTATGGAAGGGACTGTCCTCTTCCAAAGAACAGCATGAAAGAACATACTGAAGACAATCTTTGGGTGTAATCATAAATCATTCATGTGGATAGGAGCAGAGTGGAGTGCAATGCCGAAATGAAAGCCATTGTGCTACTAGGGTAGGATTTTAAAAAAATATCGTAACATTTTACTTCAATTGGAAAGACAATCCAACAGCAACAGGAAACAAAGAAAACAAGTGGCTAATGTGGTGAGAAGTCTGGATCTTCCTAGTTCCCGTCCTTTCTTTCTCTCTTCCCATACTATTGTTCTGTCAAGAAACATGTTTACCACAAAGGTTTGAAAACCAGTTCACAGTTTCATAATGTCCAAATGCAAGAGAACTACTTGAAAACTTAGGGAACACAAGACAGAGAATATTTACAACAGAGCGACAGGTCTCAGAGGGTTCTTGAAACCCCCAAACCAAATGCAAAGTTTTGTGGTTTCTAGCAAACCCACACTGTTCAAGGGAGAGGTTTTGCTGCTTTATGAATTATCCCAAAGAGGCCAGGACCCAAGGAAAGTCAGGAACCTCTGAATTTACACATATTTCACAGGACAGAGATTTGGATGAAAAGTCTAACAATTTAATGTTCTAAGTTACAAGAGGAAATCCATTCCCTTACCTGGAAACCTCTTTCTCTCTGGTTTTTAAGGCTGCTTGTGAGAACTGGGGGCTCATCCACAACAGCAGAACTCGGGGTGAAGCAAAATAGCAGCCCAAGACCAGGAATCTGGGAACCACATTTTCATTTCAACTTGACCTGGAACTACCTCCAGGGCTCTGGGAAAGTTATTTAAATGGGGCTTCCCATTCTCCGCAGCTGGACTAGCTCAGCCCTAATGACACTTCCAGGCCTGACAAACATTCAGTAATTCTGTTCGTCTAAATCCTGGGCCTAATGGGTACACAGGGCTCCCTGGGGCTGATACTGCCAAATGAAGTCAGGCCGTAGGGAACCTTGAATATAGGTCAGCAGGACAGGGATCATACCTCACAGGCCCCCACTGTCTCTGAAGCTCCTTCTGGCACAGCAATGACCAGTGGGAGAATTCCCACCAGTCAACATAAAAGGGTTGCTGAAACAGCAGGGCTCTTGTTTCTTCTCCAACTCAGCTCCCAGGGTGGCTGCTTTTTTTCTGAACCTTCCAAATTATCTTATTATCTTTCCCCCTTTCAACGTACTAGTACGAAATTTTCAACGAAATTGACATGTACACATCACTATATTTAAAATGGATAACCAACAAGGACCTACTGCATAGCACAGGGAACTCTGCTCTAGATTATGTAACAACCTAAATGGGAAAAGAATTTGAAAAAGAATAGATACATGTATACGTAAAACTGAATCACTTTGCTGTACTCCTGAAACTAACACAACATTGTTAATCAACAATACTCCAATATAAGATAAAAAAGTTTAAGAAAATAATAATAAAAAATCAGCTATAATTCCACTACTATAAACATTTTGTTATGTAGCTTCCCAATTCTTCCCTGGGCTTACACATGTATATAAGTATATATTTTTCTCCAAATATGTTATTTTATTTCTTTTAACATTATAGCCATCTTTTAAAGATAATACCTATATCTCTTCTTTTGATACCTGCGTAGTGTCCCCTTTCATATTTGTGCTATATTTTATTTGCTCTTTTTTTTAACATCTTTATTGGAGTATAATTGCTTTATAACAAAGTGATTCAGTTATACATATACATATATCCTTGTATCCCCTCCCTCTTGCGTCTCCCCTCCCTCCCACCCTCCCTATCCCACCCCTCTAGGTGGTCACAAACCACCTAGCTGAACTTCCTGTGCCATGCGGCTGCTTCCCACTAGCTAGCTATTTTATGTTTGGTAATGTATATATGTCCATGCCACCCTCTCACTTTGTCACAGCTTACCCTTCCCCCTCCCCATATCCTCAAGTCCATGCTCTAGTAGGTCTGTGTCTTTACTCCTGTCTTACCCCTAGGTACTTCACTGACCTTTATTTTTGAGTATTTAGGTTCTTTCCCATTTTTTCTTATTACAAACTCTTTGAGAAACATATTTTTACATACACTTTTTTGTACTTATCCAATAATTTGCTGTGGATCAATTCCAAGAAGTGGATTTGTGAGAAGAAAAGACTGAGCCTGTACATTCTGACAGGTAATAACAGGTTGCCCTGCAGAAAGGTGCCAATTTAAACTCTCACCAAAACCACATGGGAGGGCCAATGAAACTAGACTCCATGCCTATGTACATTTATTGTTTTTAATACAGCACACACACCCTCAAAACAATGTACTGAAAATCTCTCTGTAAACAATATGTTTTCGCTAAGTTTGTATTTAATACAGCAATTTTAGTTGCTCGACATCGGATTCTATGTTCATTCTTCATCCTCAGCTCAGAGTAATTTATATTTTATAAAACACAACTCCTGTATGTAACATTGTCTCTGGGGGTAAATTTATAGAAAAAATTAATTCTCTCATCCACAAGTCTGAGAATGAGAAATCCCTGACTGACTGAGAGTGCTTCTTGACCTACTACATGATAACAGGGCTTGATGTGTAATCAATTAGTCAGAACAGAGATGTGAATAAATCCCAGACTTCTGTCCTAAGACTAAAGAGGTCATGGTGTTGAGAGAACACACTTAGTTGAGTACTCACAGCTGGACCCAAGGTACCTTCTGAAACAAGTACTCCTTCATCTTCTCAGAACAGGTATCTAATGTACACACACCCCCAAAACAAGCAGATGCTTAGAGAGAATGCTGGTAAAACACAGAAGAAAGTTCTAGCCTTTGCTAGAACTGTGAGACCAGATTCCTTAAATTAATATTGTGGAGCAGAAATTAATACAGCCAATTACACATAACATAAAAAAATTTTTTGAAGCTATTAAACAAAGATTTTTTTTTAAAGAACCAGGAATATAGAGGAAAATACAAAATTTATATATACTAACTTATTTTGGAGGTGCCCTTACAGAAAGAAAACCATACTGTTAAAGACATATATATATATTATATACAGTATCATATGATCATAAAGCTCTTAGTTGCTATGCATTACAATCAAAAGGGCTCTGAAAACCACCTAAATCCAAATCCTTCTTTTGTAGATGAAGGACATTTTGTGAAATAACAGAGGTTAAATAGCCAGAATACAGTCACACAAACTAGTTAGCAGAGGTCTGTGTCTTTATAGAGAGGTATGAGGAGAGGAAGGCACATCACAGTTTTTTCCTACTATGGAAGCAGGAGGGAATGGAACTTTCCTTTCTTGAATTTCCTATTTATTTTCTTAATCTTTTGCTCCCCACTCCTTTCCTCATAACCCTTAATAGATGTAAAAGGAGCCAGTTAATTTTTTTTTAAATGGGGGGAGCCCATGACTGGAATTCCAAGCCCATGGAATGTATATTTCTTTATTCTTCTCATTAGCAGGAATGTGGGGCCTCTGTAGGGGATACCTTAAGATTTTTAAAGACAGGGAACTGTCTGGACAGTTCCTCTCGCTCTCACCTCCCACTAAAACACACAACACTCCTGACAGAAGAGGGACTCTAACGTCTGTGTCACTATAACTTGCCTGTGGTGCAAGAGTGACATCCATAGTCAGAACCCATCAGGGCACTCATTTTCCAACAACTCACTAGACAAGCAGTGGCCCGTGGTCCAGCAGCACCATTATCTGCTGGAGCTGGTCTTGGGCCCTCAGCCCACACCTACTGTCTCAGAATCTGCATTTCAACAAGAGCCCCACATTAAAGTGTGAGAAGCACTGTTTCAAGGGAAGATCTTTATACCACTTTTGCCTCTCTGGAAAGTAAAATGGGGATAGCAGTAAAAGGACCCATTCCATCGACTTTTCTTTATTTTCTGAATTTCCACCTTCACTTTGCAAGACTTAAGTCACACACATTTCTTCATGGCTCATGAGTGCAGAGACCCACCCCAAACTCTAATACAGCTGTCAACAGAGAACAGCAGAGTTCTGCATTTGCTTTCAAACAAGCAAATGTGCAGTGAACTTTCTCAAACTGCCATGTTTTGAAAATACTGGGATTGCATATACTAAAACAGTAAAGGTAACCCCTTGACCTTTTTATAAAAATTGACGCGTAGTTGACTTACAATGTTGTGTTAGTTTCAGGTGTACCTTTTCAGATTCTTTTCCATCATAGGTTATTACAAGATAGTGAATATAGTTCCCTGTGCTATACAGTAGGTCCTTGTTGTCTATCTCTCCTTGACCTTTATAAAAAATTTCATATTAACGCTTGCAGGAGGGGACATAGGGATTGTAAACAGACACACAATGTGGCACCTTCCTCCTTGCAGAATTCTCTTTTTTGGACCTCTCACTCCAGTCTTCTCACTCTAAAAAGGGAGGAGGCTGTGGCAGAGATGCTGCAACGTAGGCCCATCCCTATAAACTGCATCTTACTCATCCACTTTAGTCACACCACGAGAGCCATACAGGTGGGGAAGAGGTGACAGACATGTTTTACAACTCCCTTGGTTGGCTGCCATGGGTGAATGATGGTCAAAAACAGGATCAACACCATCATTACGCATATGCTGACAATGAATGAAAACCTCGAGGGGCCTTTAGAAGGAATGTCAGCCTTCAAGCTCCAACAAACCATGCTTGAGTGAGAATCTTTCAAGTGGCAAAGCTGCTGTTCTGAGCTAGGGTGAACGAACACATGCTCTGATCTTAACAGCTTGTTAGAACCCAGCTGTGATGTGAACTGATAATCAGACACAATACATGGACTTAAATCTCTGAGTTGAATTTCATGATATTACTAGACCAAATCCATACTCCATCAGTCAGTTCAGTGGCTAAGGTCAGTTACCACAGATCTTTACAATTCCACTAATTTGCTGTCTCCTCATTTCCTTTTATGCCTTGAGCCTGGGTGGCCATATACTTATGGTTCAGACTGGGACATTTTTTTTTTTTAAGATGTTGTGGGGGGCTTCCCTGGTGGCGCAGTGGTCGAGAGTCCGCCTGCCGATGCAGGGGACGCGGGTTCGCGCCCCGGTCTGGGAAGATCCCACATGCCATTGAGCGGCTGGGCCCGTGAGCCATGGCCGCTGGGCCTGCGCTTCCAGAGCCTGTGCTCCGCAACGGGAGAGGCCACAGCAGGGAGAGGGCCGCATACCACCAAAAAAAAGATGTTGGCAGTAGGAGTTTATTAGTTTATTTATTTATTTTTGCTGTGTTGGGTCTTCGTTTCTGTGCAAGGGCTTTCTCTAGTTGTGGAAAGCGTGGGCCACTCTTCATCGCAGTGCGCGGGCCTCTCACTATCGCGGCCTCTCCTGTTGCGGAGCACAGGCTGCAGATGCACAGGCTCAGTAGTTGTGGCTCACGGGCCTAGTTGCTCCGTGGCATGTGGGATCCTCCCAGACCAGGGCTCAAACCCGTGTCCCCTGCATTAGTAGGCAAATTCTCAACCAGTGCACCACCAGTGAAGCCCCAGACTGGGACATTTCTGAGAACACTAAAATGCTAAATAGATGAGATGTTGGGAAAACAGACGTAAACTAGGACTGTCCCAGGCAAACTTGGATGTATAATATCCCTGCCTTTAAACAACTAATAGAAAAAAGGGGAGGGAAGGAAATAACAATAAATAGAAACACTGGGAGATTGCTATAAAGACACTCTAGAAACCAACTATAAAAAAAGACATCTTAACATATATCCCAATGCCACGAGGTTCATTCAGTACATTCTTATTAACAAGATAGAGTAAAAATGCATTGTGAATGCTAACAAAGGCTAGCAGTAACATGTGATATCAAACGAAGCCGTGCTATTCCCAATGTCATCACCACTTAGCATAAACACCAGTAAAATAATGTCTAGAATGCAAGGCTCCTAACAGTACAATCTCAAACATTCTCCTGGGAACTGCATTTGACACTGACACATGTTGTTTCTCTCACTTTACCCACAGTCTCATAACTGGGTTATCTAAATGGTTTCAGGATTAAAATTCTCCCAGCTTCTATTTTAAACCAAACATGGCAACAGACACGTCCACAGCTTAACAATTTTACAATGTTTTCACATGCATTATCTTAGCTAAGCTTCCAAACAGCTTCGGGAGATACCTTCCCCTGTAACAGATAAGGAGACTAACATTCAGAGAAGTGAGCTGCGTGAATGACTGCAACATCATTTACTGTGCTGCTCTTCCCCACTGGGCTTTCAGCTTTGCAAGTGCGATGATTATGTCACCCTAGTTTTCTAAGTATCTAGCACTCAGTGCCTAGGACAGCCAGTGTTCAAAATTATTTTTAATTAATTAAAACTCTTTTTTGAATGAGTGAATGAATTCCATAAGAAAGGAATGGTACATTTCTATTCCTGTGTCTATGGTCTCACTTTATGACCCAGGGAAGGCAAATCTTGTATATATACAGAATTTTTTAAAAAAATATTGAGGATCCTACTAAATAAAGGTGAAAGAAACAAGGAATTTACTACTAAGTAGCTAATACAGCTTAAAAGAGAAGGAACATGTAGAAATGGCAATCTCTAATAGGTAGCAGATGAGCTGAGTAAGGTGTGTATGAAAGCAGAAGGTTGAAAGACACTAGAGCAACTAGATCCTTTAGTTTTCCACCTGATTTCTTTGGACTTCATTATCAGCTCTGTGAATAACACTTTCCCCAAACTACCCACTGAAAGTCTTAGACTAGGTCTGGTGTTTCATGTCTCTGCTATATATAAGCATGGGCCAAAAGAAGTGAGGTTGTCCAGTGCCTTCTTTACTATTTGTTCTTCTGAGTCAACGTGGAAAAAATAGCTTGGAATACTTCATGAGACCCTGGCAAGAACTTCTGCTCCTAAAACTTCCTTCCGTTTCAGGGCTTCTCCTCACTTGACACATGGGTGCACACAACTCTACTGAGTTTTCTCCTCAACACCACTCCCTTAAAGCAAACTGGAATGATTAAAAAAAATTAAAAAAAAAAAAAGAGTGGGGAATAAATACACATTTAATAGGGAAAGAGTATAGACATTAAAACACTATACTGTTTTTTTGTGTTTTTTTTGCGGTATGCGGGCCTCTCACTGTTGTGGCCTCTCCCATTGCAGAGCACAGGCCCCGAACGCACAGGCCTAGCGGCCATGGCTCACGGGCTTAGTTGCTCCGCGGCATGTGGGATCTTCCCGGACCGGGGCACGAACCCGTGTCTCCTGCATCGGCAGGCGGATTCTCAACCACTGCGCCACCAGGGAAGCCCCACTATACTGTTTTTTCTGTAGTTTTCACTAGTTTGAGACCTGGTCAGTGCTAAAGATAAACAATTATAATAAGAGTGAATAAATTTCATGGGAAGGCAGAGAAAAAAAGGTATAAAATGATAGTCTTCTTAAATTTAAGCTTTTGTAATTGCTTATTTCTCATATTTCATCAATATAATAAAAGTACAATACAGCATACTTATTATAATGCCAAGAAATATCATAAAATATCATTATTTGATAGTGACATATCTACCCAGAACTTAGTTGCCTAGCCACTGTTTGGAAAACGAGTGAGAAAAGAAAATAACCAAATAAATAAACTACAAGAAAAACAGTATCTATGAACTTAGCTTACATAGAAATCCCAAACCCATGACCAATTTATTCTTCTTTCACATATGGTTCTATTACATTTGGTTGTTTGGGGGTACACCCCTCTCCCCAATAGCCCTGGTCAGATTATAAGGTCATGGGGATTGCTTGAGAAGTCATTGTAACTCAAAGGCAAATTCCTATAGCACGGGAAGAGATTTTAAAATAATGTTTAAAAAAAATGAAATGTTGGGAGCAAACAGCCCTATCAACTGCATGTTTCCTGAGGGACATTGCTGTTATAACAAGGATAGACCTAACTTTCTACAAGAAGCTTAAATTGTGTTCAATATATTGTTTAAGAAAGTCTGTAAGAAATGCTCTAAGTTCTATGGCTATGCTTTTCCATTTTAAAAAATTAAGGTATAATTCACACACAGTAAAATTCACTCTAAATTTTTGTATACAGCTTTGCAAGTTTGGACGAACATGCAGTTATTTAATCTCTGCCACAATCAAGATACAGGATACTCCTATCACCCCAACAAAGTCCTCTATACCCCTTTGCATTTAACCCTTCCTTCCACCCCCCCATCCTTTGGCAACAACTGATCTGTTTTTCAGTTCCTATGGTTTTGGCTTTCCCAGAAAGTCATCTAAATGGAATTGTGCATTATTAAAAAAAAAAAAGTCCGTAAGGATATAATCAATTTCAGAAAGTTTTCAAACCAAAATGGTTCAAGTGAGAGGGGCAGAGAAGACATAATTAGAGGGACAAATCCTGTGCCATTGGGAAAGCTCAGCTATCCAGAATAGCATAGTCTCTGATGGAGAAATACAACCTACATTTTTTACTACCATTTATTTTTAAATATTTAAAAAATATTTTAAAAGGATGCCTGGTGATATTTATATTTTCCAAAGGTGTGTATTACTGTCTAATTAGGTACCCTAAACAAACTTAGAAAAACAGAAAAGTAAAACAAAGGGTCAAGGGACAGTATTAGATGCTGCTCTGCCCTGAACTGTTAGCTCCAGGGATCTGCCATCGTGCTTTGGTTCTCTTGTTATTCCTGCACGTAGTCTAATCTACACTGAGCATGTGGTAAACATTCAGTAAATGATTGTTGAGGGGGACTTCCCTCGTGGTCCAGTGGTTAAGACTCTGCGCTTCCACTGCAGGGGGCACAGGTTTGATAACCCGTCATGGAACTAAGATTCTGCATGCCACACTGCATGGCCAAAATAAATAAAAATAAAAGAAAACCTTCTCAAAATAACTCCTGTTGAAAGAAATATTTAATTTTTTTCAACAAGCATTAAGTCAGAGCATTGAGGCCAAAAATGAATTTGTGATCAAATCATGAAATAATTTAATACTTTACCTTGTTTTTGTTACATAAACCAATGTGTATATTATTAGTTTTTAAATATTAGAGATTTCATTTTTAAAAAATGTGATCTCTCTTATTTCACTGATTATTAACTTAAGGCCTAATTCTTAAACTCCTAAAAATTTCAGAGTTGTCCTTTTTACCCAGTTAATGGTTAATACGTCTTCTCAAAGCAGCAGTACAAACACAAAAATCATAGGTACCAAGAGCCAGGAATTGGGGTAGGAAATTTACAAAAGTAAGCTTAAGCACTGCTGAGATCAGTAAAATCAAACACTTGTTCAAAACCAGATCTGCCACTAAATTCCACTCTCCAATTTTCAGTTTGCTAAAATGTAAGTCAATTCAGAGACATTACTGTGAAAATAATGTCTATTTTTTTCAGGTTTGAGAGGATAAGGAAATGGACCTTTGAATGTTACCCTCAGAGAAAGGCTGTTCTCTCCCACTACTTCCGTAATGTAGTGGGAGAGAACAGTGGCTTGAGGATGCCTCCTTCAAAGTTCCTTAGGTGCACAGCCATTTTCCTTAAAATTCTTTGGAATCCCAACGCTTAGAACACCCTGTACATTGCTCCATTTATGTGTTAATGAGAGTGGTGGTAATGATCTTATTAGCTGTTTCACAAAACAATACTGGTTTGCAAAGGATTGAAAGAGTACTAACAAAACGAGGAGATTACCAAGATGGATGTTCTTCTTTACTTCCAATGACCAATGTAAACGTGTGATAAGGCAGATTTTAACGCAGGAAACAATTAGGTAAAGGACTTTCATTTGTTTATCTGATAAAGACAGAGTACACATATACAAGCCCAGACTACCTCTAACCATATTGCACACATCTAATTGTATGAATTATCACTTTCATGGGGAACCTCATTTCTTACAGTTGAATTTCTCACCATTACACGGCTTTTTCCCACACAGAACTACGTTTTTCAGGCTTGGAGTATCATTGATGGTAAATGAAAAATTGGTTAGGGCTATCAACATGGCTTTTGGCTACATCTATTTAAAAACTGAAATCAAGGGCTTCCCTGGTGGTGCAGGGGTTGAGAGTCCGCCTGCTGAGGCAGGGGACACGGGTTTGTGCCCCGGTCCGGGAAGATCCCACATGCCGCGGAGCGGCTGGGCCTGTGAGCTGCGGCCGCTGAGCCTGTGCGTCCGGAGCCTGTGCTCCGCAATGGGAGAGGCCGCAACAGTGAGAAGCCCGCGTACCACAAAAAACAACAACAACAAAAAAAACTGACATCAAAATCAAGCACTCTCTTTTAAAATTTCACTGCAACATAGGCAGACATTTAAATATGCTGATGTGTGTTCCAAAAAAAGGATTGCCATTCAAACAGACTTCACCTGCCTGAGCAGTTAGGACAAAGCTGAACAGGCAAGAGTCTAATATTTTACAAAGCATAGGATTGGGGATGAGAGCTTTTGGGTCCCTAACTCGGGTGTGGACTTACTCTAAACTGAAGCTATGTACAATGAGATCTGGAGACATTACCTAGAGCCTGAAACAAACAGGCAGGCAGGCAGGCAGACACACACCCACAGGCAGAAGGGTGTGGCACTGCTTGGTAAAATCATCCAAGATCAGCATACGGAAAAAAGATGGGTTCTTGAGGAACTGATTACTGCCAATGATAACAATGAGAGAAAATTTAAATGGAGGTACATATTTAAGTAAAATAGAGTGGAATATAATCCTAGATAAAGCAAAATAACAGCTTGGAAAGACCTTTGAAGACTGGTGAAACAACCCGTTTCGCACCAGATCTCTGGGGGAAAAGTGCATCTATCTTTTAGAGTGTTCTTATGAGGCGCCTTTAGGAATGTAGCACTTAGACTGAGATACGTTTTTTTAATGTACTATTCATTTTAAGAAGCTTCTAAGTCATCAACCTTGTTTAGATGAATGTATTAAAGTACACACAAAAATAAACGTAATCGGGCTTCCCTGGTGGCGCAGTGGTTGAGAGTCTGCCTGCCGATGCAGGAGACACGGGTTCGTGCCCCGGTCCGGGAGGATCCCACATGCCGCGGAGCGGCTGGGCCCGAGCCATGGCCGCTGGGCCTGCGCGTCCGGAGCCTGTGCTCCGCAACGGGAGAGGCCACAACAGTGAGAGGCCTGCATACCACAAATAAATAAATAAATAAATAAATAAACGTAATCAAATCCATCTGTGCCACCTTAGGTTAAAAAGAGTAAACTGCTCCTAAACTGTGGACCTTGTTATGTCCCTTTGCTCTCTGACCTTGGCAGTGGCACAAACTGAATGGCAGAGAGAAGACTCATTCTGTGGAGGAGTCAGAAGGAAATTTCAACACTCACATAGATTCAAGGATCAGAGGGATCTTCAGAAGAGAATTGTAGGGAACGAAGTGCTTCAACTGCAGAAGTCAAACTCAACAAGTTTAAGACAACAAAGCCAGTCTTTCTCCAAAGAATGGACGACTTTTCATTTGCCCAGAACCTGGGAGCAGAAAACTAACTCATTCTTTGCCAAATATTCTGCCTCAAGTTGACAAGACACATTGGGACACTGTACAGAGCTGGTGCCAACAGTGTAATTTGAGCACCGATGGTGAGGAAATAGTTATCTGAGACTCCACTGATATGCGTATTCTGAACAAATCAGGATGTCCCTGACACAGCAGAGGGGGCCAAGCTACAGTTACCTTCTGGAAATGCAATACGGTGGTCCAGAGAGCAAAACCTCAGGAAAGTATAAGAGGAGAGAACAGAGGTGGCTAATACAGTGCAGGTGAGACTTCAGCCAAGGAGGCTTTATATTGATAACACCATAGGTAAGAAAAATAGCAGGATCAGGGGGCCTACGTAAGTGAACTCAATGCCCCACCTTGCCTCTCCCATTCATTCAGTTGAATCCTGTTTGCAACCTGCCTCTGACACAGAAGTTGTATTTGTCTACATTTCACGTCATGCTGGATAGGCCAGGGTTCCACACAGTGAGATAAGACTGATATCTTTCTTCATGGTACTGGTCTGCCAAAAGAATCCCTGGAACTGCAAGACTCTATGATATACCCTGACAGTATTAAGATGTTTTAGAAGTTGATGAAAAGCCTCAGATATTATAGTGTAGGTGAAAAAGAACAGTACAATTCTTGTATGAGGAATGTCTTAATCTACCACTAATGATGGAGAGCACACAGCTAAATTAACTTGCCTCTCAATGACTGCTCTACTCATACCTTAATCACTTTTTAAAAAAATATATATTTATTTATTTAATTTTTGGCTCCGTCGGGTCTTCGTTGCTGCGTGCGGGCTTTCTCTAGTTGAAGTGAGTGGGGGCTCCTCTTCATTGTGGTGTGTGGGTTTCCCATTGCGGTGGCTTCTCTTGCTCTAGGTGCGGAGGCTTCAGTAGTTGTGGCACACGGGCTTAGTTGCTCCATGGCATATTGGATCTTCCTGGACCAGGGCTCGAACCCATGTCCCCTGCATTGGCAGGCGGATTCTTAACCACTGCGTCACTGGCAAAGTCACTTAATCACTATCTTTGAAAAGAACCTCTGGATCTTCAATTTCAGTTTCCCCATCAGTGACTGCTGCTATATAAGCTAGGATATAAAAGTGTGTATTTGTATGTGATCTGGATATGATGCTTGGCACTTCTGCAGCCATTCTGCCACCATGCAGAGCCAGTTGAGAACACATCCACATACGGTGGATGGCAGAGTTAATGACAATAAGAACCTAGGTCTTTGATGATATCATTGGGCTACTGAATCATCACCCCCAAAAGCTGTTCTCTGGACTTCTGTTATGAAAACCATTAACTTCCTTTATGCTTACGGCACTTTCACACCTGTCTCAATTAAAAAGTTCCTTTTAAAAATCTATGAAATATTGGGGATCCCAAATGAAATACTCTTGATTATCCACTATTAAGAGAAGTATCTGAAAAACACTTATATAAAAATTCTTAACATTCTGACATTAAATATTTAACCTGAAGACATATATACTCATTCCTGGTTTTTTTTTTGGTCTCACAGGGCAGTGATTTTCAAAGTATAGTCCCCAGGTAAGCAATATCACCATCACTTGGGAACTTAACAGAAATGCAAATTTTCAAGCCTCACCCCAGACTTGTTGAATCAGAAATCCTTGAGGGTAGGGCCCAGCAGTCTGTGTTTGAATAAGCACCCCTAGTGATTCTGATGCACTCTATACTTATAAACTACTGCTGTAGGAAATACTACTTATGACATCAGGTATCAGTCATCACTAGTCACGATCAAATCAATGCTGAAACATACAAAATGGGTTAAACAGGTACCATCCACGTTCTAAACAAAGAAAGTATTAGCAACAGATGAAGAAAGGCAAGAGGGACAAATGAACATTCAACAAAGTCTTAAACAAAAACTTTCTCATCATCATTGTGTAGTGATTATACATAGTAAGATTATTTGGCAGTGTCTAAAGAAAACAAAAGACCTGGGAACAGCAGGCTTGAGAAAGAACAGAGTTGAGAGAAGGACAACTATTCCAATTTTCCAGTTAAGCGTTTTTCTGATGAAAGTGAAATTAAGGAGTTGTTAGAGAAGTGGAATAAAGTAAAAATTGTCCAAAAGGGACACATAACTGGATGAAACAAAGCACTAGATAAAATATTCCTGAAAGGTGTAAAGTTTTGAACAGGGGATTTGAGAAGGGCTGGGGATGTCTGAATTGATGTAGTAGAGGCTCTGAGAGAGCAGCTGGCTTTCTGGGCCTAAAGGGAGGTGGACATTCCATAAGGGCTGACAGAGTTACGAAGCTGACAAGCAATGCTCAGGATCTGGACAAAACTACTCTCTGGATGGAAAATGACTGAGCTCCATGACTTCCTCACTACTGCCCTGAATGCTGTGGAGCAGAAGGGAAATGAGGAAATGCTTATGATCCAGGTGGGGAAAGGGAAGAGGAAAAGTGGATACTAAACACAGAGAAAAGCACCAACCTAGCACAGTTAGACAAGAAACAAGAAGACATGGCAACAATCTGGACAAGAACCCCGAAAAGTCTGAAATTATTCCGATAATTCTCACCAAGAAGGGTTTGGCATGTGGATATCTAAGAGCAGAGTCTTCACTGGCTCCTGGGAAACTCCTAGATCTCATTTTATGAAATAAACTTGGCCCTATTCCAGACCAACTGACACTTAAATATGATGCGTGGATATGCATATTTTTAAAAAGCTCCTCCAATAATTCTGATGTACAATGAGGACTGATTCACTGTCTGGGAGTATTAGAAAAACAGTCAAACTAAGAAAATCTAAAGCCTCCATGTAACCATGCAGAAACTGAGTTTATGATCCCTTATAAAAGGGATAAAAAGGGATGTGAGTGAATGGATGAAGAGAATGTTAATAAACTGTGAATGCCATTTTTACTTTTTCTTGTTCGACTAATATGGAATTTTTCCTTTTCTAATAATAGAAAGGATGAATATTCTATTTTAAGGACTGGCTCTAGTCTCAAAGGGGCTTATTATGAATAAGACGTAACAACATTTCCTTCTGTGGGTTATATTGGTCTTAACATGTTGGGGAAAGGATCTGCACAAATAAAGTCAGGACCTATGGCTCTCTGAAAAGTACACTAGGGAACAGAGAGAAGCACAGACATGCCCAAAGGACCTCAAAATCCTGTCAGAGAGATGTGACCTTCACAAAGGTGCCAAATGAGCAGAACAGAGGGTGGGCAAGGAAAGTTCCATGGAGCAGAGGACTTGGGAGAAGGTGGCACCTAGGGTCTGGAGAGAAAGAGAGGACGTTTACTGACAGGCAGGCACAGGCTTTGTAAGGGCCACCGTGGGGAGGTCAAGATAGCTGGGAGTGGGGGTGGGGAGGAGGCATCCATAGTGAGAAATAGGGAAGGCCTGTAGTCCTGATGGTTGAACACTACCTAGGTTGGTTACCATAGTAACCTCATTCCCCTTGGCAGTGATTGGCTTAGGAAAGGACATGTGACTCAATTCTGGTCAGTGAGATTTAAGGAGACATTCTCTAGGACACTTCTGAGAAGTTTCCTCAAACCTAAAAGAGATACACAGTGCCTGGTCTGGATGTGATGCTTGCCACTTCTGCAGCCATTCTGCCACCATGCAGAGGATGCACCAGCAGATGGTGAATAGCAGAGTGAAATGACAGTAACAACCTGGGCTTCTGATATCATTGGGCCAGTGAATCAACCTCAAAAGCCGCTCTCTTAAATTATGAAAAAAGATTAACTTTTCTTATTGTGTAAGGCAGTTTGATTTGGGGTTTTCTTGGGTTTTACTTGCACCTAAAACATATTCAAACATTAACACTAGAAAGATGAGTTGGAATGAATTCTTGGGGGCTCCTAGACAAGGTTCAGCAATATGGATTTTGCATTACGGGCAAAGAGAATTTATTAATTAGGAGCAGTGCCTACATTGTAAGCTTCAGTGCTTACATTGCTCCATAATAATTAAAATAATTAATTTATTAATTAACACTGTTGGTAGTAACCTGAATGGCAGGAAAAAGAGTAGTTAAGTATTATTACTTACTAATGCCCATAAAATTTTTCACTCCCTTATTTTCTTATGGGACACAAAAAAATGAGTGTGTAAAAAAGTCAAGATTGGACAGAAAATGGTATAGAAGCTCTTAACACATGGAGAGAAAAGTCTGTTTTGCCTCATCTTGTTTGCTTTGCTAAAACACTCACTTTCATTATCTTCTTTGATGAGGCACCCAGGCAACTTCCCTGTGATAACCAATTCTAAGTTAAACCCTCAATGTAGCTCATAAGAATGGAAATATCCCTCACCCTCCTCACACATACAGAGACAGTAGTCAATGTGCAGCTACAGAATTATGAAAAATCCCATCCAAAAGGAAGGATGTGCTTTGTGACCTGAAGGTTGCTAAACCTGCATTTGAGAGTAGAAGTTGTTAAAAAAAAAAAATTACAAACTGCTTTATTGTGCATGAAACCTCCATCTATACCAGTTACAGTATATGTAATAAGTAATTATCTTCTCCATGCTCCCGATAATTAACTTCTCTAACCAGTTTTAAAATATTTTCCATTCAACTTTCCTTCTAAGATTAACAATACAATTACTAAACCATTGATTCCTTTAACCTCTTCTCTTAGAACCTCAAGGAAAGCACAATTATCCAGACAAATAATTACATGCTGTGGATGTATCATCCCAGAGATCAAAGTGCTGCAGTATGGAATTTCAGTAACATTTTTGGCCAAGAAAGTCTAGAAAAGCTGGCTGCTGATATCTGATATTAAAGGAAAACATGAAATCTGACTTCGACAGAAGTTTGATGCTATTTTCTAAGGTCTGAGCAATGACTGACTAGTCATCCTAAACTGAGGTCCACGTGTCCCTCCTTTTCATTCAAATCTTTATTAAGTGACTATTAAGGTGCTGGTCCTAGGGAGACAGGGATCAGTGATATAGCCTTTGAACTCATGGAACACAAAGGGATGGAAGGAAATTATTATAACATACTGTAATTTAACTGTATGTTAAACACTTATCCTATTAATTTGAACTGAGAGGCACAGAAACACAAATGAATGGCAGATAACCCAAACTGGGATGTGGCAAAGGGTTATCAGAGGACATCACTCTTGAAAAGAATTTTAAAGATGAGCATGTTGGCCCTAAAGGGGAGGATGTGTAGACTTCTAAGACATGCAGAAGATGCAAAGGCAAGAAGATACCAAAGGATGGGGTGTGTATGAGGGAGATGTGGGAAAGTAAATATGGAAGGGCTGGATGACTAAGGGCTTTGTATGCCAAGCTAAGGAGTTTGTACTTTATTTCAAAAGCAGTGGAAGTGACTGAAAGTCACCTGATGAGCTCCAAAGCCACAGGATTAGGTTATAGTTTTTCGGAACTGCTACTCTGGCTGACGTGAGGAAAATGACTTGGTGAGTGGGCAGTCATTTCATTGTTGTGTGCGCAGTGTAACTTTCATAGATCGTTCTGTTGCTGGACATAAACTGTACCGTATATTTAACCTGTTTTTAACTCAACTTGTGAATTCAAGCCCTTTGTCTCAAAAGCAAAGGAGTAAGAAAATACTTGTGGATGGGTGGATGGGTGGGATGCAAACATGTTGACACTGAACAGAAACAGCAACAACAGATACATATCCTCTTAGAACTGCTTATACCAAGAT
This sequence comes from Kogia breviceps, assembly GCF_026419965.1. Classification (NCBI taxonomy): domain Eukaryota; kingdom Metazoa; phylum Chordata; class Mammalia; order Artiodactyla; family Physeteridae; genus Kogia; species Kogia breviceps. The sequence goes on from NC_081317.1 coordinate 71,483,466, forward strand.
ATCTGTTCCCACCAACCAGTCACACATGGACCCTGCCTTTTTGTTAGACAACCTTCAACCAGGTCTTGGCTAAGACTTCTGAGGCCTCTCTCGCTTCCCTTTACTCACCTTCCACCTGAAACTCTATGCTTTTGATTAATTACCTTTATTCCTATCATTATCCCCTTTGTTCTTAAAAGGAGCACTCATAGTCCACTAAGAGATGAGCTAACATATGCAAAGTGCCTAGTACAGGGCCTGGCATATACAGGGCATGGAGTAAATCAACTATTATTGTCCGCTGTTTATTGCACTTTTCCAACATAAGCCTTGGGAGTCCCTTAGCCCAGTTCTCTCCACTTTGTTATACCCATTCTCTCCATACAGGCATAGGAGATGTATCTTCATCACGTTTGTACTGTAGCTTGCAACTCTGACACACTGTAACTGAGTGAGAATTGAGTAGCGCTGTTCTGGACCTTCACTGGGAGAAGGGAGAAGAATCAGGTAGTGTTTGTTATTTATATTTGCTTCAGAGCCCAATACAGACCCAATACATTTTCTCTCAGGACATGTGTCTAGACGTTTATAATTTGTTTGTCTATGATATGCCTTACAGGAGGCACAAGGATAGTTAAGTTGCTCAATCATAAAATGTCACTGCTTTTTCTAGCAACTCATCTGAGCAGATGACAAATGACTATTTTTACGGCTTGTTTCTCTATTACATGTAGAAATATTTATTAACATTGCATTTCCGTTGCACGTGTGCAACCAAGTTAGGCAGCTGCCAGAAAGGCTGGGGGGCAGGGAGAGTGAATGGTGATACACTCTGGCTTTTGTCTGATCAGGTGATCAACCCTCACCTGGGGGCTGGGAAGCAAGCAACGCCCACTAATTCCCCTGAAGTCAAAAAAAGCTAAGCAAGGTAATACCAACAGCCATCCAGACCTACTCTCAACACATAAGGCTACATTTCATCAAATCTGAGATGTCACCATTACAAGATGGACAGTATTTTATGTACCACTGAGAAATCAAAAGCACTAACACGGGGAATTGAACAGAGGAGCCCTATATGAATGTGGGCCACCAAAAGCCACAGAAGGAGATGGCAATGAGACCTTGGAACTAGGTAGAGGGAAGAGGACTCTGCCAAGGATTTGGTGGGTGGGTTTGCATTCTGAATTCACACCACCAGTGTGGTCTAAACACCCTCAGGCAGGGACTTTTATGCCTGGTCTCAGTTTGGCAGTGCCCCAGGTGACTGACAGAGGCAAACTCTCAAAAAGACGTGAACCTCAACAGCAACTATAAGATGCATCCCAATTTCAGATACATTAAGGCATAAAAATGTGTATATTGGGGAACAGAAATACAGGAACTCTCACTCACTGTGAGGCCCATCCCAGGTGTTATTCAGGGTCTGGAGCTGAGAATAATGAAACCCAGGAAGAGGGGAAGATAGAAACCAAAGTTCAAAAAAGACAGACAGGGATCCAACAGGCAACCAAGTGCAGGGAATGAAAGCACACAGCAGAAAGGCGGGGCACCCAGGATCCCAAAGCCAGGAGCAGGTCCTGACAAGCAGGCTGGGCTTGGGGCTAAGCCTCTGTCCACTTGTTTTCCTGGCTTCAAGAGCCAGGACAGTATCTTTCCCAGTTTCAATTCCTTATCGATAAAATGCAAAAAATACTATCTCTAGGATTACTGAGGAAATGGAACAAGCAACTGTATTTTAAAAGTGTTTTGTAAACTATTAAAAAACAGTGTGCCAGGGCTTCCCTGGTGGCGCAGTGGTTGAGAATCCGCCTGCCGATGCAGGAGACACGGGTTCGTGTCCTGGTCCGGGAAGATCCCACATGCCACGGAGCAACTAAGCCCGTGAGTCATGGCCGCTAGGCCTTCGCGTCTGGAGCCTGCGCTCCGCAACGGGAGAGGCCACAACAGTGAGAGGCCCGCATACCGCAAAAAAAAAAAAACAGTGTGCCAATAACAACTATACTTATTTTTCTTGATATAAATATTCTAAATGCTCCCTTAGTCAGATCTTGTGATTTCCATTTTTAATATAATTTTCATTTAGCAGAGGGCTGTGCTGAAGTCAAGCACTTAAAAAAATCCTTATTAAGTAAGTAAATAAATACCGCTAACCTCTGGCCTGAACCCTACTCGGCCCTAAATTCCTGAGGGCTGGTAAACATCACTGCTGAAAAGAGAAAGGGGGGAAAAGACAAAACACTCCCCCCTCTCCAGTCCAGAACATGATGTATTTATGCTTCAACAAGTACACAGATCCCAAGCATCCACCCTTGGTCTCCCTGAAACTCACACCTAACCACAAAACCAAAATATTAGCTGGGATGACGTGATGCTTTCACAGCAGCGGATTGAAGGCAGATTCCAGGAGGCAACTTTACAATGGGCTGAAACAGGATAGAAGATGGGCAGCTTCAAAATGGGAGGGTTGTCCACTACTGACAAAAAGACCCTCGGCATCACCAAAGAACATCTTTGGCAGAAGAGACCGATGTCTAGATCTCCTGCAATATCCTGGCATCTGTCAGTCAAGCTTATTAACAGGGATCAACAGGGAAAGGAGGTCCTTGCCAAGGCACATGCTTGAATTGGGAGGGGAGAGAAGGTACTAGGGCTGGGAGTAAGAAACTGGAGGTCAAAGATGAGGGCTTCCATTTCCAACCTGAGTGGTCCTGGGTATTCTAAGCGGACGCTGTGGATGAGGGAGAACAGGAGGGGAGGGACACTTGGGCTTACCCAGGCTCTGTCCTCATCTACCACATGACTCTGGAACTGGCCATAAAATGAGAAATAGGACAGGATGATCTAAGGCATAATCTGTCTCTCACACTTTGTGATTTTAGATATTTAAGGATGGCAGTAGTTAAGAACTCTCTGTTGCTCACTCCACTTTTTGGCTGGGAATAAGGGATGGGGGCTAAGGGGAGAGCAAATCAAATAAATAACAAACAAAGAAAAAATGACTACACAGTAGAAAGAGTAAGTTGGAAAGAAAAGATACTGGGAAATACTGGTGTATACACAGAGAATACAAGAAATTAAAGGGGAGGTTCAAAAAGTTGAATGGAATGGAAGGAAGTTTCTGAAGTAACTTAAGGGTGAGCTCAGGATGAAAATGGTAATTTGGGACAATGGAGAGCGGTTGAAATTGGGAAATGAACTGAGTGATGGTAGAGATAAGCAGTCTAGAAAGAGGGCCAAATTCTGTCTTCAAATATACAGTGTGTCGCCCAAGCCAACCCACTCAGGAGACAGATCACTTCAAAGCATGGGTTCACGTTTGGCAAAGGAGGCCTGAAACTTCCTTCCATTTGTTTTATTCCGAACACTTGTTTAAGTATCTCTATTTCAGGATATTTCTGTGGGGGTTATTTAGTTAACAAATCAGGGAAAGGCAGAGACCTGTCCAAAATGCTAATTTTTAAAAAGTGACTAAACAATTTTGAGTTCTGGTCTTTTCTAGACATTCCGGGCAGAAGCAGGTATATAGAAATATAGAACTCTTAATAATGGGTAACTATCAGAAGGCTCAAACATGTGTTTGAGTCTTCATAACCACATATCCACACGTTTCCTGTGGATAAAAAGAGAAAAGACAAAAACACGGAGGTCCGAAATTTTCCGAGAAATAAACAATTTTTCTGGGAAACTTGGATATAAGGTTTATTTTACCTAGGACAGACGGTCAGCCAGCATTTTTGCTGGACCCAAGTTCTTAAAGATGTAAATGTTCTCTGTTCTCAACCTTTGGCTTACAGCTAAATACTCACCGGTTCCTATCTGGGGGCCCTACTTGATAAGAACTTGGGAAAATGTACTAAAAATATGTCTTAACAAACCTTTCTCATGACCGTAGTGGTCTTTTTCCTCCTGGAGGAAATCTGGCTCTTACTGCTAATCTGCAGGAATCTGCTACTGAAGAGGGGACACCCTGGGGGGCTGAGGGGTCTGCCCTGGACATTAACAATCCCAGTAGCTGTATACCCTTAGTAGCACCTTTCAGACCCCAGAGCATCTTATAAATGTCGATGTCTTTGACATTCATGTTAGGTTTCACCGTCATTTTATAATTTAGAAATTAAGGAATGAAAAAGTTAGATAGTTTGCTCAAGGGCATAAAGTGAGTCCACATCAAGATCTAAGGTTTAAACCAAAGACTGTCTGGATGTACACCTCTTGTACTTAGAGGCGGGCTCTCTTTGGTGATTTGAGGAAGTTTTGTTCTGTTAATTAATTATTTAATTTATTTATTTTTGGCTGCGTTGGGTCTTCACTGTTGCACGCGGGCTTTCTCTAGTTGAGGCGAAGGGGGGCTACTCTTCATTGCAGTGCGTGGGCTTCTCTTGTTGTGGAGCACGGGCCTATGCAGGCGCGCGGGCTGGAGGAATGTCTATTAGTCATGCGAAAGGAAGAAATGTATGATTATGAAGTTTCAGACTTTTCATCTCTAACTGCCCAGAATCTGTGTTCCTTGAAGAGTTAAGAACAAAGTAGATTCACCAGTATGAAATGATTCAGGTTTAAGGCTTTAAGTCTTTTCTTTTTTTTTTTTTTTTTTTTTTTTTTTGCAGTACGCGGGCCTCTCACTGTTGTGGCCTCTCCTGTTGTGGAGCACAGGCTCTGGACGTGCAGGCGCAGCGGCCACGGCTCACGGGCCCAGCCGCTCTGCGGCATGTGGGATCTTCCCGGACCGGGGCACAAACCCGTGTCCCCTGTATCGGCAGGCGGACTCTCAATCACTGCACCACCAGGGAAGCCCTCAGATTGTTTCTTGACATGATGCCTTGAGAATCTCTACACTTGCCAAGTCAGTATGGCACTCAAACCTGTCTTGAGTGCACATGGGGGCTTTTCCTCATACTTGTTTACTATGGTCAGTGATGCTTCATAAAGCTCACATATAATGCTCTAATTTTGGCAGAGCTAATATTAAGAGCTCAAAATTAATTTATCTTTGATTGCACTTATTAACCATATACCCTACTAACATTATCTGACAGCCATCAATTGTTCAGTTACTCTTATCAGATGAGGCCCAAAAGTACAGTTCTTAGCTAAATACATCAGTTTCCCCAAAGGGTGAAAATGGACTTTAGAGAAGGAGCCTGAAAACCAGAGAAACAATTAAATACCTTAGATTTCTGGTATCAAGCATTCTAAAAATATTTCAGTAGTTTAGCCCTTAAATGAAAGTTTACATAGGCCAGATGGGAGAAAACAAATTAGAGAAGTTGACGCAAGAGTCTTATCTCTGATAAATCAAATCATTACCACTTTCCAATCTGGAATATGATCAATTCAATTAGCAAACTGGTGCCTTATATTTAGGTAAAGAGTGACACTGTTAACAGGACTGTAGTCACTGAAAAAAGAAATGCTACTTTTTATTCCTTCAAACTTTATATTGCTAATTCTACTCTATCCCAACATTTTTTTTTTTTTTTTTGCTTTTCCTTCAAACAATTACCTGTTGCTCACATTGACCCATGAAATCAGGTTTTAGGTGATGGATTGTTAGAGTTAGTATCCTATTCCAAGAAAGGGTGGGAAAAGAATGGGATGTGCTTAATGACACTGAGTAATACAGAGTAAGCATTTCAGAAGACACCAGAGTCTGAACGAAGTCTTGTGGCTTGCCTAGACCTGAACCAGACAACTGAGAACGTTAACAAAAGAATTTAAACCAGCTAAATGTACTTGGAGAAACACTCCCACTGGAGGAAAATCTAGATTTTAAAGTATTTTTAAATTATAACAAAGAACTAATATTTTAATTAATTTTAACATTTGAAATACGGGAATATATTATATATAAATCCCCTGAAAATTACAGTAACACTAACTGGAGGAAATCTGTGTTCTGTAATCTGTATGTACCTAACAATTTGAAGGCAAGATTACTTGTATGGGCTTCCCTGGTGGCGCAGTGGTTGAGAGCCCGCCTGCCGATGCAGGGGACACGGGTTCGTGCCCTGCTCCGGGAAGATCCCACATGCCGCGGAGCGGCTGGGCCCGTGAGCCACGGCCGCTGAGCCTGCGCGTCCGGAGCCTGTGCCTCGCAACGGGAGAGGCCACAACAGTGAGAGGCCCGCGTACAGCAAAAAAAAAAAAAAAAAAAAAAGATTACTTGTGGATCATCAAATATCTTTATCCACTCTGTCCCTAGCTGAATTCTGGAAAGCCATTATGATTATACAACAGCTCATCTGATTCTAGAAGAATGGCATATTTAGTTATTCTGACAATGTCAGCTCTTCTTTGTGTAAATACTTACACATTTTCAAAGTTTATAGCAACTGGGTCAACCCAAATCTGATGCTATGCAAAGGGTAAATTATGTCTAGCATCTGTCCTGAGGAAGAAGTTGCTAGGATATCAGCTCACTGCTGATGCCACAGCTTTGATTTCATTCTACCTGTTCTCTCCTGCCCCACCTTCCACTCAGCTAGATAAAAAAGATTAAGCATCGAGATGCCTCTAAGTACTGTATGGCTTGAAAAATAACATTTATAAAAACTAGTCTTGAGGCATAAGATACCTACCCCAGGCCCCTAAACCTCCCCTACTCCTTTAAGACAAGTATGGACTCTGAAGAAAGAACTGAAGATTCAGCCCTACAAGGGGGCTTTTAAATGACCTAGGTAGGCACTTCTTTAAAAAGAGTGGCTTACACTTAGTTATGGCTTATAGTTTTTTCCTCCTAAGGGTGCTGTGGATTTTCACCAACAGATAGTGAATGTAAGTTCAGAAAATGTTAAGTCCACATTTAAAAACATTTTCTTAATTCACAAGTTACACAAATAAGCAAAGTTTAGTCATTAATTCCCTACTTCTCTCCTCCAACAAGTTTATTCTCCATTTTAAGGTTGCAGGTTAAGTTTGTTCAACCTACTAGAAGCAGCAGGTTGTACTTGGGATAATAGGGTGTAGCCAATTCTACCTCAGGACACACATGAGATGTTAGGAGCCAGAAGAGAAAAGGCCGCCTCCCCATCCAGTGTGCACAAGTCTCTCCTACTGAATCAGAGCATCTCTTCCCAGGTGACAAATTTCAGTGTTGTGGTTGGAGATTTTTAACTGATCAAGCTCCCTTACTCAGCATCATTTTAAAAATTATTTCATGGATGTAAATTAGGTATCTAAAAGTGAACTCTTTTTTAAAAAAAAAACTGCAGTCTTTGCTTATAAAGAAATTATGTCCTGATAAATATTTTGACTATGAGACAATACCCCTTTCTTGCATTAAAAATGTGACCTGGAACTGAGAACACTATACCTTTCTCAATGAATGCCTCAGTTCTACACCACATGGGGTCTAGATCTAGATCTAATTTATTCTTGGAAATACTGTTCTTTATCCAAAGGAAGCTGAATTAATTCCACGGGTAGTATTAGTAGAAATAATCTTCAGGATGAAGTCTTGTGTGCAGGGTGGATAACAGGAAGCAGGTGGGCCCAACGTATTTCTTTGGTAACTGTCCACCATAAGTGTGGCATCCGGAGGGTGGTTCCATAAATACTGTTGACTGACAACACCCAGGATTCACTTCTTCCTCCACTCTGCCCACACCCTCTTTCCGTGAGCTATTTCATCCTATAAATATGTTTTCTTTTTGACCAAAGTGATAAGCCTTAACTGAAGCCTACTCCTGGGAGAAACCTGAGCAGGAAAGAGCAACACAGAACAAGCAATTCAAAGTGTGTATAGGTGTGTCAGGAACTGGCCCGCTGATCTGAGTTTATGCCAAAGAAGATAGGTGCAGCGCAGCACCCTATCTGCCTAAATTGACAGTGGGAAAAATTCAGTCTGAGAAGCAACTTTTCCTCCCAGCCCATTCTGCAAGTGTCTCTTCTCACGGCCAGATGAAAGAAGAGTAGCTGGCTCCTTATCACCATCGAGTAGCTGTAAAGGTGACACTGGGCTCTTCCTGCCAGGCAGGCTTCTGGCCAAGAGCGAAACTTCTCAGACTAAACAGATATACCCAGGTGAGCATGGGCTGCCATTTCTAAAAAAATTAATAAGAAAGTAAAACCCAGAATATTAGACATTTGCCATCCCTCACTCCTTCTTCCTTCCCCCAACTGACTCCACTTTCCTTTTGAAGACAAAAGACACGTCTGGTTTTGAAATATAAATATCTAACAGCAAAGCCAACAAGTGACAGTTGTTGAATACAAATTGTTAAATTAAGCCACTGATGATTGATAAATTAGGTCACAGTAAAATAATTTTAAAGATAGTCCAAACATATCATGAACTCTTATTATACTTTATTAGTCATAATAGTAGACTCCTTGCAAGAATAAAAAACGAAAATCAACCTGACTGACCCACCATTCATTTATAGTCCTATAGTTTCGAAAGCTGAACAAGAACTACTTTTTCAGAATATTAAGCTCTTTAGACAGGTGGTAGATTACATTACTATTCACCAGAATTTCCTGTCCCTTCCCAAGGGGGAATTATATGCCTCCTCCCATGTATGGCCATGTGATTGGCTTTGGGCAGTGACCACATATCACTTCCAGGAGGAAGCCTGAAGAGCTAGCATGAACCTCACCTTGCTCTCTTATCCTCCTTTGCTCTGAAGAGCAGCAGTGATGCAGACTGAGACTGCTCCATCAACAGATGAAGGGCAACACAGAGCAGACCCGCAGCTGACCCACAGGGGACATGTAGAACAAATGAGAAATCAATCTTTTTTGGGAAAGCCACTAAGATTGGGGTCATGTAGGAATAATTACTATCATGACTGATATTAAGTGTCTTACCTAGGGCACTTTTAAAAGCTTGGATGGATGGCTGGGTAGATGGAGAGACAACAGGAAGTGTTCATAAATTCACTGGTGAAATTCGGTAGGTTGAATCAACTCAATCTAAATCAAATATTTCTTTAGAGAGTGTAGAGACACGCAGCTTTTAGGTTAAATGACAGTTTAGAGAAGTGGCAAGTAAATAAAGGTTTTGTACATTAAAACAAAGATCTGGGTTACACAGTTTGATAGCAAGTTAATCAGCATCTAAAGTGTCTTCTGGGGCCTCCCTGGTGGCGCAGTGGTTGAGAGTCTGCCTGCCGATGCAGGGGACGCGGGTTCGTGCCCCGGTCCGGGAAGATCCCACGTGCCGCGGAGCGGCTGGGCCCGTGAGCCATGGCCGCTGAGCCTGCGCGTCCGGAGCCTGTGCTCCTCTACGGGAGAGGCCACAACAGTGAGAGGCCCACGTACAGAAAACAAACAAACAAACAAAAAATATAAAGTGTCTTCTGTAACAATCAGCGTAAGACCTGCCATCTTTAATCCAGTTGCTCCAGAGTGAGAAGAAAGAGTATCAACTAGGCCCTGAAGAGTCACTGAAGGAAGTAACTGCCAAAACAGCTTCTCTTTAGTCTCAATGGATACATCTTGTAATAAGGTAGTTCTAGGGATTGGATAAAAGTTAAAAGCCTAGTAACCCAAGCAAGTGCCCAGGATTACCCAAACCTTGAAATTCCATTTTGTGGATTGGTATCTTTTAGCATTAAGCAGCATTTCTTTATTCAGCTTCAGTCAGGGGTCTGGTTCTAGGCTGATTCTGGGTGGGGAGGTAACACTAGTATGATTGCAGAAGAGTCCCTGCTGCTCCTTAATAGCAGAGACTTCCCTTAGGCTTTTGTGCCTTCAGAGGCTTGGCTAGGTGGGCAAACGGCATCGACTCAGGTGGAGAGCATATGTTATCAGCTGGCATACCTCTGGACCTTGGCATACCAGGGACCAGGGTAGGTCAGCATTCTTCCAGGTGGATTCAGCATTTGTTGTTCCTCTTCCCTCTTTCATTACCCCTGGATCTTTTGTTAGATCAGGTGCCACTCAGGATCCCCTCTACCACTATCTTCTGTCTTTAGATACCAAAGGGAAGATATAAAATTTGTTCCTAATGCCTTGGGCATACTTTATGGTGACCCAACCTATATCTAGAAGCTGGTCTTAACTGCACTAATGCAACGACCAACCAAGGAAGGTAATTTGGGACATACCAACTAATCTAGTCTTTACCAGGAGGATATACTATGGACTGGCCTTGAGCTAGGTACCATAAGAACAAACAGGAATCCTAGGGTCCAGGCCTTAAGCTCAAGTGGATTTTCAGCCTAGTTGATGAAAAATGAAGAGAGGAAGGAAACAAGATTACTCCTCTGCTTCTCAACTAGCACAATTCAAAAACTAATAGCACGTGGGTATACAAACCGTAACTCAGGGGCAGGTGGGATCAGTAAGGGTTGGCTTCCTCCCACCCAATGAAACTTTTAAGGGAGGAAAAGGGGAAGTCTAGCAAAAAGGAAGAATATATGATGCCAGAAGGACTAAATTAGCAAAGAATACAATTCATCCCCAACTTATTTATATATTAAGTTTCAATTAAAATGCAAACAAAAGACACTTTATAGTTCTCAAGAAAATGATACTAAAACTCACTTGTGAAAAAAAAATCGTTGTAACTTTAAAAACGGGAGGGGGAAAAGGGTGGAGGAGAATGAACTATCTGGATGATGTGTAAGTTAAACAGAAAGACAGTATGGAGAGTACAAGAAAAAGTACATGATGAGATTATACAAAAAGTATAACAAAATGATATATGCACAATTTTTTACTATGTAAAAATTGTGTTTATGTAGAAATAATTGGAATCACAACCCATTAATAAATGAAAATGAGTAAAAGTTTAAGGTGACAGGGTTGTGGTTATGATTTTTTTAAATATGAACTTATTAATATACATTTCTTTAAGAGATTATGCCCACTACACTCCACAAGTTCCTTTAATTACACCAAAACCTTGAATCCAGCAGTTTTCAACCCTGAGCAATACCATCTCCCTTCCTCTGCCCCCTTAAGGTGGTACATGGGAATCTGTGTCATGGGTCATCATAATGACTGAGGGACACTTCTGGCATTTAGTGGACAAGGGTCAGGGATGCGGAATACCTTACAGCCCATGGGACAGTCGCACACAACGAAGAGCTGTCTTACTCAGGACACCAGCAGCAATGCTATTAACAAAATGCCAAGAGGAAGAGGACAAAGACCAATTTTTCTAAGACTGCTCAACATGCTACCCAAGATACACTGGAAAAACCCTAAAATTCAACCAAATACCATTACTTTTATAACATTATGATTATTAAAGAAGTCTAACTTTTTCACTTAAAAAAAAAAGCTCTCAAAAAGAATGTAGTCTCTCCTCGAAGAGGGAAATGGACAAAAGATTTTTACATAAATTTTTTAAAAATCAAATCTCCTCATTTCCTGAGAGAAGTAATATTGCTTTGATGCTAGAAATGACAACTGAGCAAATACTGAGAGTCTAAAACTTATCCTCACTTACTAAACACATTTTTGCCCCCTATCATTTCACTATTATCCCATAGCTGGTCCAGAACCATTGTCAGTCACTCCTGCCTGTTTGTTTCTTATGAAAAGTGCCCCTCCAGTGCCACCCAGACGTGCCTGCAGCTACTATGGACAGCACCTTCTCCCTGTACCAGAAGAAAAGGGAAAGAAGAAATAGAAAAACTCTTTCGTGTGAGGTGTAGAAATGAGATCCCACATGTTCAGTTACATGATTTTTCCTACTTTTCTGCATTTTCAGTACTTAAGAGATTCGAGACCACATTTAACTTTCCAAAAGGCTGATGATACTGCCATCTAGTGAATACAGTCCTTTTTATAACAGAAAGACAAAAATGTAAGTAAGTACTCATGGGCCCATTATTTCTAAGGTAGAGTTCAGGAAGTATGGTAAGTCTCCTGTTTTAATCTCATTTGAAGTATCAATTATTTTACATTTTAGAAGAGGGAAAAAGGTGCTAAAAGTTTGCAGTCTATGTATTATTCTTTGTATTATCAGCACAATAGGGGCATATAAGCAAATTCTACTTGCCTGTAAAGCATGGAAGCCCTGCTCTTCCTCCAGCCATGACTGTACTTACTGGCTATGGCTATGGCTGTACTTAACTATGAGCACGTTGCTGACAGCACAGCCCACTTGTCCCTGTGTGGTGAGTACTAGCGCTTTTTTTTGAGTAACTAGTTTATCGAATCTTAAAGATCCTGTGAGCTATGGATCTGGTCACAATTCTCTCCTTGCCTTGGCTGCTGGAGAGCATGGAGCCAAATCAGCCTATTTCCAGCATACTTACAAGACCTTACACAATACACAGTCTAGCTTCACTCCTCATGTCCTCTTCTGGCTATTTCCCTTTGCCCAAATAGCCTCACATTAATTTCACTTTGTATACTCTTTTAAGCCACCTTAAATTTCTTTCTGAAAGACTGCATACATACAAACAAAATCCATTCCTGTCACTTGTTGTGTGTATGATACCACCACTGGGACCCTGATCATGTAACCATAAGCATATGGAAGGCAAGTGTCACGGGCCATGGTGATTCCTGGGTCTACTTTCCACTTGTTAACACCTCATTAGAAGAACAGCTGATGGTCAAAACTAGGATTCAGAGATATTTCTCACTTATAATCCCTGTCTTCTTCACATCCTGTATGGCCTCATTAAGACGTCATCATCTTAGGGTGAAGGTTAAATTACCCTTAGGATTTCAGGTTAAATTCCTGCAGCTTCTTCACTCAAGGGACTGCTTCTTCATTTTCCATTTGACAAATCCACTGGGTCTCATTGCTTTTACACTTTGTTCTATTCCTATATAAGTGATCCATGTATGCCAAATTATAAAATTTTTCATATGAAAGGTTTTTTAAAAAAATGAAGTCTAATTCAAAGGCAGGATAGAAAGTGTTATAGCAACACACATGAAGACAACAATACTGAAATCCCTAAGGCTCTCCTTTCTCCCTCCAGACACACATAGGGCAATGCTAGGTACCTTATCACCACTTTAGCACACATTATCCTTATTTAATACGTCCTGCCTACATACTGTGGTACTGCATTCAGTCAGTGTTGTTTAGATAATGATGCCAAGTGAGAGTACATCACTGGGGCATCTCAGACTTCATGTTAAAACTCCCCTTCTTATCACCAATAATTACCTATTAAACAATACAGACTGTAAAAATTACATTTTTTTTTTTTTTGGTGGTACGCGGGCCTCTTACTGTTGTGGCCTCTCCCGTTGCGGAGCACAGGCTCCGGATGCGCAGGCTCAGTGGCCATGGCTCACGGGCCCAGCCGCTCCGCAGCATGTGGGATCTTCCCGGACCGGGGCACGAACCCGTGTCCCCTGCATCGGCAGGTGGACTCTCAACCACTGCACCACCAGGGAAACCCAAAATTACATTCTTAATCCTATTCCCAAGAGTGACAATCCTTGGCTCCATATTTTCTCCAGAACTTCCAAAAGCACAAAATAACTAATAATTTCTGATTAGCAAGTCAAGAGTGTAGAACTGTGGGTGGGTGGGCGTGAGAGGTTTAATAAGGTAATGTGTTTGTTCATTATGTAAATGAAAACAGGTTTTATTTTAAAACATCAAATTTTTATGTATACAGGCATGTGCACACAAAACTTGATGGTCAAGGTGATGAAGATAACTGAAAAATTGCTAGGAAGATAAACTATCAAAAAACGCTAGGGAAATTGAATGATGGTATATCATCTGAAGGTCAGAAAACTAGTATCCGAGGTTCTGAACTTCAGACATATTCCTATCTGATGAAATAGACACTTTTATTAAAAAGCAGAGTGAAGCACAACTTCCTCAGTGGCTTCTTTGTTTGGAATTCAGCTTCCTTGCAGGGAGCAAGGGCTAAGATATGTCTGAAAAACATGACTGACAGGGGAAATGGGTCTCATAATTTTTATTCCAATTTCAGTCATCACTTGAGGCCTCCACCCCTTCCCATCTATGTCCCAGACAGAATCTTGGAGATAAGTCCAGACACCCAATTTTACAAAATGGAAACTAAAGTACAGAGTCCATGAGAAACGTGGCCCAGTAAGCAGGACTCTCCGTTCAATGACAATTATCTGTGACTTACTAAAAGATTTCTTAGTTTGCCTATTGTTTTTACAGGTAGTAAGCTTGGACTGGGCACAATACTAGCAAATGGAACACTGGGCACTAACAGCTAACACCCCCAAAGGCCAAAACCCACCATGCATGTCAGGCCAACCTTCCCTACAAATGTGAGGATGGAGACAGGGCTGACAGGCAGAGTGATAAGGTAACCTAATTATACTCAGGCTAGAGTAGCAAAACGAGCACACAAAGGACACAGAAGACATCTTTCAGAGAAAAATAATTCCAAATAATTCAAGGAAACAACCAAGTGGGAGACTACCATTGCATCATTCTTCTATGGGCTCATGGAAGAAATTAACACTTCTGTAAAGAGTGGTCTTACGTATGGGCTTCTTTCCCTTTGCTCAGCCACAATTCCCAGAAAAGTGGGAAAGGTCACAAACTTGATTTCTGCTGGTGGGTCTAGAAGATCAAATCAAATAGATACTCATGTCACAGACATGCAGCCAAAAGCACGTTTTCTGGCCCTCCTGGCTTTTCAGGCCTAGTCATCAATCCAGGGCCTGGAATACACAATTCCTCTTTTATCTACAAGGATTCTTCAATGACCCTTAAACCCAGGAAAGCTGGGGCCTGCTGGTTCCAGCCAGCTCTTGATCAGAGTCAAGGGGGAAAGGATATCACTTAACATTACCTGATACAGGAGACTGCACTTTGTCAAACCAGCTGCTACAGTAGACCAACAGTGGATACTTCTATGTCTTGTCCAAAGAAGGAACTGCTTAGATTCCATTTTTCAAATCATACAAATAAATCAGTACTTTATTTTTAAACTATGTAGTATGCCATCACTACTTCCATATCATTCCACTCATCAGAACTATCTTTTTTCATTCTATACAACCTTTGTGCTTAAGGGCTCACTTGGAGAGTGGGACTGAGGTCTCACAGAGAATTTATATTTTATGTATTTCTATACCATTCTAATTTATTAGGATGATCATGTATCACTTTTATAATCTAAAAAGTCTTTGATAAATATAAACTCTTTAACCAAATCAAAACATGTTCATCCTTTTACCTCATTATTCTTGTGAATTTATCCCAAAGAAATAACTTATTATGGCCTGAAGATTTTGCTGCAATGATGTCTAAAGTAGCAAAGAATTACACACAATCTACATTTTTAACTTCAGAAAGATGGTTTATAGATCATGGTCCATTAATATGATTAAATATTATCATCGTAATTTTAAAGGCTTTGTAAATGAGTGGAAAACTGTGACACCTTAAGTAAAAGTAGTATTCCAAGCATACCACATAACTAAAATGCAAACTAAATATATATAAGATGAAAATGTATTATATTACAGTGGTAGAATTTATATGTAATCTAAAATATTTTGTTGATTTTCTTTAATAAAGAAATATAAAATACTTGCTAAACAATGGTTTTGCCATAGCTCCAAACTAAGAAACTGACCTACCTCTCCTTTATTTAGAGTTAACTTTATTGGAATTTATAAGCATTTCTAAATTTTACTGAAGTTCACTAAAGAAAATGAAGGATGTACCAATGGGTTAAAAGATAAAACACGGTAGCAGGATCAAAGTCTACTGGATCTATTTAAAAAGGTCTTGAGGTAGCAATCAGAAGTTTAAGGAATTCCCCAGGAATTTACAAACAAATCCATTTAACACATAAGCCATGAATCTATCAAGGTACTTTCTAAATTAAAATACTGCAATGGCATCACAGTAATACCACAATGATCAGTTTAGTAACATGTAAATTTTTTCTGGTCAAAGCCAACTGCTATGTGTAGACAGTCTTTTTAAAACAATTTTATTGTTTCAACCAACTTTCCAAAGCCTTAGGGGTCAGGTTTTCTTCCCTTTGGGCTCTCAGATCAGAAGGATTTTCAATCATCTTTCAAAAGCTCAAGTCCCAATAGGTAGCTGGGCAAGAAGAATAGCAGGAGGCCAGCAGTGACCCAGAGAACTACCAAGAAGCATGAGTGCGTGCTCATGTGTTATTTCCCATGCTTCCATCCAAGAAAAAGCTGTATGGAAATGATGTGTATGAATGCATCCATTATGCATTATCACCCCTGCCGTACCCCACTCAAAGTCTTAAAACTGGCTTAGTTCACCTCTCTTGGAGACAATCTGTACCATCAACTGGGGTGGAGGCTCTTAAGTAACTTATGAGTTGACTTCATCTAGGTAGCTTCTCAGGTGTGGTTCAATGGCCACACCCTAAAAACTGACAACCTTTTGTGAACAATTCGTCAAGTCTGTTTATCCCCTTGGTTTGAAGAAAGACAGACTGACCAAATCAGCCTGGGTGATGACTGCACTATTCCTGAAGTAGAAACTGCAGATATAGCCCACCCTTGTAAACCTCAACTCTCTTTATAGTTTCCACAGGCAAATACACTCAAGTTAACCATCTTCATCTCAGATGCTCTAAGACAATGACATTTTTCTAATATAACACTGCTCAATAGAGATTTCTTAAAAAGCCAAAATATTTCTTTTAGGTCTTTAAGTGAATACACAGATATTAAGAAAGGAGAACTGGTCTATTTATTGACATGTAGAATGTGATACACATCAAATGAGTCATTAATGTTATAATTCTGAAAGTTTTATACTATTTCAAAGATCCCATGGTATTAGCTAAGTCACACACATACACACACACACGGAAATTTTCAAAAGGAAAAACAAATGATATATACTATAGACAACCAGGTAAGGGTAGCAGAATCATGAAAGAGGGTTGCTATGGTGCTTCCCAGAGATCAGCCTGATTTCAATACCACATCCGTTCCAGTGTTTTTTCTTTGCCTAAAAGTCCTTGCCACCTGACCATGATAGACCCTCCCAGCACAGTAAGTTACAAGAACAAGGAAACGGAGAAAGAATTACAGAGGTTCTCCCAGCCCTGGAAGCAAATGTTCTAGAACTCTACTTCTGGGTTGGGTGAAGAAAATAAGGCTGGCTCTCTTGGATTGGGGTGAGGCAAGGTATGTGCAGCTGATTCTGGAATTGGGTGGAAGCAGGAATCTGCACAAGAACCAACAAGCTCACAGGAGAGGCAGCGACTGAACCCGTGTTTAGCAGACTTAACCATCTGTCTGCAAGTGGATTATGATATGCCAAATTTAACCTTAGTGCCATCCTGAATGACCCAACAGCACGCAAAGGGATTAAGGAAGGTGAAAGAGGGTATCATTTACTAATGACCAGTCTAAGAGCCAGTTTTAAAGAATGATCCATGAAAACTCATAAACTGGAATTTAAGTCCCAGCTCCAAAGTTTTCCCTAAAGATAAAACACTTAAAAACAAAAATCTGAGTTTGTTTTCTACATCTGTGACTCCTGTTTTGTAAGTAAGTTCATCTGTACCCCCCCTTTTTTTAGATTCCAGAAAACAAACTTACAGTTACCAGGGTTAAACAGGGGTGGAGGGATAAATTGGGAGATTGGGATTGACATACACACACTACTATATCTAAAATAGATAACTAATAAGAACCTGCTGTATAGCACAAGGAACTCTACTCAACACTCTGTAATGGTCTATATGGGAAAAGAGTCTAAAAGAAAAAAGAATGGATATATGTATATGTGTAACTGATTGACTTTGCTGTACAACTGAAACACAACATTGTAAATCAACTACACTCCAATAAAAATTTTTTAAAAAGCTCCTACCCAAGAAAAGACAACAAAATAAATAAATAAAAATATGAATGGCTGAGTATGCTTTACCAGTTTCTTCTTAGTTTTTAAAACAACTCAGTTGCCTGCCTTACCTCATCCAAATCCACTAGAATATACACTCCAAGAGAATAGGGACTTTGTTTTTGTTCTCTGCTGTGTACACAGTAGTGAGAACAGGGCCTGGCACACAGTAGGGGCTCAGTATACATCTGTGGAATGGATGAATACTCCACAGATATATGTAAGAGCTCATTAATTCTGGTCCTCTTTTCCAACTGCAGGGGTCATATGAGTGCAGTGACTTATATTACATATTTTACTTTAAATTTTTAAAATTTTTATTTATTATATATAAATTATATATAATTTATATAAGATTCAATGCTATAAGTAGGGGACAGCTCTGTGGTTTTTCTCCCCCTATGGTCCTTTATCAAATCATCCTAATTTGGTAAAATGGGCTGCACAGTGAAATGAAACCCAGACCCACAACACACTGTGTGGCCAATATTGCCTAACTTCCACCACTCTAGGGGGAAGGGAATCAGGACACAGGGCCAGAACATAAGCACAGACCTGGTGCTCCCCCCCACATGCCACAGGGAGTATGGAGACAAATTCATCCTGCTACCATTCTCTTTTCCATCCTGGTCACTGCCTAACCCATAGTAAAATAATTCTCACCAAGTATTCATCAACTTACAGAACCACATTTGCACAGCATTCTGAGTACACTGGCTTCCTTGAGTTGCTATTCATTTCATTATATTCCAAAGCACTAAGGAAGAGTGGGCCACCATGGAGGTCTCCTTCTCTATCCCCTTCTTAGTCCTGTAGCTCTGCTCAACGTCGTGAGCCTGGACCAACCCATTCACTTCCTGGGTAAATTTGATTGTGCCTTTTTTTTTTTTAAACTCAGACTATTCTTACAGCATGTCATTCACAGCCATTCATTTTTTGGTCTCCCCACCTCTCTGGCTGCAGAGAAGGGGTGTAGGTGTGTGTGTGTGTGTGTGTGTAATATGTATTTATTATATAAATATAAATACACACACACACACACATATATATATTTCCTAGTGTTTATGTTCTTTCACTTCTTTGTGCCTTTGCCCAGGCTGATCACCTTGCCTACCATAGGAGGGCTTCACTTGTTTTCCTCCCACTCTTTAAAACCCAGTGTAGACATTTCCTCCTCCAGGAAGCCTTCCCTGATTCCTGCCCCACCCCCACCAGTGATAAATGCCCCTTTCCTGTGCCTTCATAGGGCTTAACAAACACGCACAACTATGCATAACTTCAAAGGGCTTAACATACTGTCGAGGTTTTGTTTTTATTGTTGTCATTGTTTATTTTGGTTCTTCAATTAATCCATTAGTTTCTTTGGGAGATGGAATCTTTTATGTCTTTACTCCAAGCACTGACCCATCTAGCACATAATAACTACCTAAAAATCCTTGATCCATGCACGAATGAGCTAGAGTTTGCTTGTACATACAATATTGATAACCTCTTGGGCTTCCCTGGTGGCGCAGTGGTTGAGAATCCACCTGCCGATGCAGGGGACACAGGTTCGTGCCCCAGTCCGGGAAGATCCCACATGCCGCGGAGCGGCTGGGCCTGTGAACCATGGCCACTGAGCCTGCGTGTCCAAAGCCTGTGCTCAGCAACGAGAGAGGCCACAACAGTGAGAGGCCCGCGTACCACCAAAAAAAAAAAAAAAAAAAAAAAAAAAAAGATAACCTCTTGTATTTATGCAAACTGGCATACTTAAATGCCTCCCTTTCACCACTTGGAAATCAGATATTATCTCCCTCATAAGACTGGCCTATAGAATCACTAATAGGGAAGATCAAAAAGTGATCGACAAATAGGAGGAGTTAAACCTCTAGTCACATACTTTCTATATCTAGCATCCCTTTGACAATATTTTTACCATACACTTATAGTACATACTCTTTCTAAAACATATTTAAGACACATCCTTATAGCATGATATTTTGTGGTGAAATGTATTTTAGACTCTTCAGCAGATGGACCTGATATACTCCAGCCACAATACTCTGAAACTGCTTATTTCACTGCATGGAGTTCAATTTTCCCATATTTGCCATTCTCACTGCTACTCATTCTTCAAGACCCCGAATCAAATGCCACTCTTCCATGGAGCCTTCCTTGATCACACTAGACTGAAAGCATCCCTCATTCCTCCAGTGACTGAAAGCATCCCTCATTCCTCCAGTCTCCTACAGCACTCTGTGCTTCATTCATCTTTGTATCATCCACCACAGCATCTGATGTCATGTATATGAGCATATACAGCATATGCTCAACAATGACCATAGCAAGAACGGCCCTTTTCAGTGCTTAGTATTTACAACAGAGAAAAACTAGAAAGAGACTAAATATTTGACATCAGGGGGACAGCTTAGCAAGAACCATGGCACGTAACACAATAAGATATTATGTTCCTAATAAAATGACCATTATATGACTTCTGTCCATTTATGAAAACATTCATATAAAATAATGCTGTGTGGAAAAAATATACAAACAATATGAACTGTGGCCCAATTTTTAAAATTTTCTGAATGCACATTTACCAGGCAATTTGAAGTTAAATAAACTTGACATTAATTCTCATTTTTTTTAGCTTACATTCATATTATATCACATGACACTCATCTTAAATTCTTCTGCATTTAATATGTAGCCAGAGTAGCCTTACCACCTTAGAAATCATCAAAAGCATCCCCAGTGACCAATGGCTGGGAATCCTCTTAAGTGCTTTACTTAACATTGCTTCAAGTCCAGATTCTCAACAGAATTAGAGAAGCTTTACTTGCTATTCCATACCTGCTTTGAAACATATCCTATCTGAAACCATCAAACCAAGTCATACAAAAAGCTAACTAACTCAAAGCTGACCTCTGTACCCCTGGGTGTGTTAAGAGCAAGGGATTCAGTGAGAAGCAGTGTTAGGCCAAGCCACGGAGAGCAAACAAACCAAAGAAAGAAGGATGAGAACCAAAGAGTGTGGGGGAGGGTTTCTGTCATTCTATCACTGCCCTTAATCTGGGGCCTTCCCCTCCCAGGGCCTGCATGCAGCAAGGAGGGCAGGACTCACTCTCCGTCCATGTACACCTGAATTTCTCACGGCACTGGGTCACAAGTCCAAATGCCATAAAACAAGGAAATTCTAATGACAAGACATGTTCCACATCATCACGTATTTGACTTTAGGAAATTGGACTTCAGTGTGTTCTGCTTATGCCAGGTCTCCCCCAATTCTTAAGAGTCTACAAATGGCACATATTCTATTCTAACAATCTTTTTCCTGCTATTTCATTTTCTAGTCACTTCCTTAGGTGTCACTTAAGATACACGGCAGTAATAAGATACTTCCCATCACCAATAAGAAACAGACCAGGACTAACTTCTTCTTACCAAATGGCAGTGTCTTCAATAGTTTGTTAGTACAATAACATTAACTTTCTCTGAAAGATTAGCTGTAAGTGGGTCGTTCTGTTATCCACCTCAGATGCACTTATAAGTAAACACAAAATGCTCTACCAATTTCCATCTCCTAGTATAAGCATCACTCATGTGAAAGTCACATGATTTTTATACACAAAGCCAAAAGAAAAAGTCTTTTAGCATTTATTTGTGATTGCTGTTTATGATATCCTCCATTTCTTTTCTTAGCCTAAGAAGAGAACTTTCAGACTATATAAGCTGGATACCTCCTTTACATCCCAAATCATCCATCACAGCAAAACCTTTTTATTAAGCCCAACACCTACGACCCTATTTGTCCAGAAACTATAAGGCAGGTTTTGTAATTGTATGCCAGATAAAAACCCATCCTCCTCTTCTCAAGACTACCTTCTTCCAAAAGAAGATCTCATCATGTGCCCAGCCTCATCAGAAGATCACATCTTAGCAATTTAGGAAGAATAAATGTACATGGGGCTGAAGTCAGGGTTTTTTTATTTAACCAAGGTTAAGTTCCCAGTTGCATCATTTTGCCAGGCTTCCTGAATCTAAACTCTGTACAACATTGCTGGGTGCAGGGTGAAGCCAGGGGCATTCATACCAAAGGTCAAGGTAGTCACAACTGACTCATATTTATAGTCTACACACTGTTGTGTTTAGTGCTTCACTTTCTCTGCTGTTAAATCCAATAGTCTTCCAGGCTGAAGCTGTAGTCTACTCACAGGAAAGAAAAAGTCTAAGAGAAAAGTTATATTCAGGTTCAAGAAAAAGCATGATTGTACAATCTGGGAGCAATATACCTTTCCTCATATCTAGTATTTTATAACTAGAAACCAAAGGCCTGACGACAGCTAAGCCAAAAGAAAAAAACCCTAACATTAAAAAAATCATTTAAAAAATACTGTGAAGTATCTTAAAATTTAAAAATACTTTGAAGGAAAGGCAATCCTAAAGGCATTCTCATCTTTACTGACACGAAGACAGACACAGTATATATTATATGGAATGAGCAGGGCACTCAGACAAAATTCAGACAGTTCTCTGGTTTATTAGCTGTGCAATCTTGGATAAGTCATTTAACCTTCTAAGAACTAGGTTCCATTTCTAAAAAATTAGGAGGTTTCTATTAGGATTAAATGAGATAGTATTTACAAACTGCCCAACACAATGTCTGGCACATAGTGCCCATTTAATAAATGATTTTTATTAGCATCATCGTCATTATTTACCATGTCTCCAGGAAAGAGATGGAATAAAAAACCCGAATAATCAGAACAATGTTTGCTGCTTTGAATATATTACCTCTAACTTTTACCTTAAACACTACTGCATCTATGAACTGGTACCCCGAAGTCAAGATTCTATAGTATGAGAGGGCTTCTTGCTGAAATCAAGGGCTATTGGCACTCCACCCACCACACCTCAACCACGACTTAATGTAAAACAAAAATCAAGCATAGGAAGTTTAAAACAATTTTGGAAATTTTAAAGAGAAAAATTTAAACAAGTGCGTTTATTCTTTTTAATTAAAAACAGAACACACATTAATACTAATATAATAAGTAAAATATTTCTCTGTTCTAGACAAGGGAAAGGTAAAGATGATGATGACTGATGTTGGAATTATTAACAGTAAAAAAAAAAAAAAAAAAAAGATACTAAATGTTAATGTGGTGTCTCACCACATAACTAGAGTTACAGGCACCAGAAACAAGTCTTACACTACTAACCTTTAAATCGGATGCAAGACACACAAGCTATTCTTAGTAAATTCTTTTGGCTGAGTGATCATACAATGATTAGTTATCAAAGTTACTTCAAGCTCACTTACTGCAGCAAAGATAATTTATACATTTAAATGTGAGAGCTAGCCAGGCATATTTTCAAAACATTACAACACCAGGCTTTATTTACAAGCTAGGGATTGTACAGTATTGTACCTAACCCCACCCCCAAATTAAAGTGTACCAGAATATGAAAATTTCTTACAAAATGCCGAAGCCAAGAGGAAAATGTCCCTGAAAAAAGTCATCATTTAAAATTCTGATATAAACCTGCTTCTTCTTGAACAAGTAACAAGAGACACTTTCTCCACTAAGAAATACATGGTAAGACCCAAGAATGAGTTTTAAAACAGAGCAAAATACTTAGGAAGATCATTATCACTGTAAATGATACAATTTGTAACATTACAATGCCAAGCACCACACAGGAAACTGCCTTGAATTCATGCTTTGTTTTCACAGAAACTGCTAACCAAAAGAGCTGAGATACAATAACAGAAATATAAAAAATTACAGAGGAAAAAGGGAGTAAACACTGGAATCTCATCTAGGCAAGAACTATTTTGTAAGAATTAAAAGCAGTAGTCAAAAAAAATTACATTGGATCTCCAAGGAAAAGAGGTCCTCAATGCTTTTATAACTAATAAAAATATTTTATCAATGTCCTCTGACTGTAAGACTTCATAAGTAAAGTTATTAGGACATAAATAATTTGTCAGAAGTTTTGTGCCATATAATTAAGCAAAAAATGAAATTATTTTATTATCGGATGATCAACCTGTACCTAAATATTGAATTGTAAAACACTCTAAATAGGAATACTTCAGGTAGTATTTATCTTCTATAACTAACAGAAGACCGAAAGTTGTTCTGATTACTAGATGGAAGATAGATGCAATGACACCCCAGTTGCAATGTGCACACCTAACAGACATTGCTTTCTAAACACCATTCTCCAATAAAAGGACCCAGGCTCCTTGAAGAAGTGATTGACTGATTCCAGAGCTAGGAAAATACAAGATGAGCCTAGAACATCTGGAGATGCCGCAAAGTAAGGAAGTGCTTGAAAAAGTCTAGAAACATGTCAAAAGAACGTCAGGGCCAATCTGAAGGAACCCCCAATGGCCAAAGCTGGAAGAATTTGAGCAACAAAATAATTATAGTATTGGATTATAACCCACAGAATAAAATAACTATCCATGAATCCATACTGAGATACATATACACACACACACACATACATATGGACAGCTCTTCCTTAAAGAATTCCAATAAATAAATAAGCGTACAAGTAACAAAGGAGATAAAATCACTATTACACAAACAGTACAGTAATAATTACTGTAGGCAAGATCTACCAATGGATGCTAAAATCAGTGGGCAAAAAAGCTTGCAGAGAAACAGGATACCTGCATAGTCTCAAAGTATCTCCCCACAAGATATTTATTAATTACAAAGGGAATGACATTCACTTTATAGTGACAATAGATACTACCTGAATCAAATTATTGAGGTTAGCATCACCAGTAATAAGAGAAACTGACATCACGTACACACTCACCAAAAAACCACACTCACTTTTGTGGTGTTCTTCCCCAAAATCCATACATAACCTCAAAGTAAACATCAGAAAACCTCAGAATTATTGAACAAAATAACTGACCAGTACTGCTCAAAAGTAGGAAGATCATGAAAGACAAGGAAAAACTGAGGTACTGTCACAAATTATATGAATCTAAAGAGACAGAACAACTAAATGCAATGTGGATCCTGGAACAGAAGGACATTAGTAGAAAACTGGATGTAATGTTAATAAGGTCTGTAGTTGAGCTAAAAGTATCGTATCAATTTAAATTTCCCGATACTGGTAAGAACACTATGGTTATGTAAGATGTTAACATTAGGGGAATCTGGTTGGATGGTATATATAAACTCTGTACTATCTTTTGCAACTTTTCTCCAAGTCAAAAATTATTTCAAAATAAAAAGTGTAAAAACACAGTGGATGAGGAAAGCAACTGTGGTATCCTTATTCCTCACTTCTGTTTGGCTTTCTTTACTTTGAGCATTTTATGAAAGCATCTTCTTCTGCTTTATTGAGCTAACCATGGACAAGCATAGAAAGGTATGAGATGAGACTCAGACACAAAGAATATCACAGTGACCTCCCCCGCCCCCAGATGAATATGGTCCTCCTTCTGGAGTTTAGCTAAGCTTTTCAGTTAGTCCTGAACAAAACAACGTCTTTAACTTTAGAACACGTTAGCAAATTCCCAAACTGGTCTTTCTTGGATGGTGCTAAACAAAAAAACACTGGGTATTCACAGAATCTGTCAACAAGAAAAAAGATCTTTTGGCATAAATCCAAAGCTATCTAAAAATGGCTGCCAGCAATAGGTGGGGGGGATAATGAAAGATATGTTAGGAGTGGGGTGGGGCACACAAAAGGTAAGAGAGAGAAAAGCCCAAGAGGCGCCTCCGTGCTACTAGTTGCTTCCACACCTGACAATACTAAATTAGACTAAAGATGCATTTTTAAATATCTTGTTTACATAGCTCACAAACATACCCAAAAGGATTTTATTACTTACATTCTATTTTGATTACTACATATGTTACTACATTATATGGAAATAAAAAGGGTTAGCCACACCCTTCTTTTCTCCTTTTTTTCCAAGCATTTAATTACTCATTGTGATGTTCTTAGATAACAGTGGGTAGCATCTATGCCCACAGTAGATAGGCTATTAAAAACAAAAACAAGATCTCTCACTGTCCATCAAAAGATAATATGCGCACATTTTTTGCCTAAGCAATCTTACAGGAATTGACCTCAGAGACATACTCAGAAGTATATATTGACAAAGGTACAAGGTTGTTAATTGTTGCCATGTTTGTGACAGAAGAAACTGAAAACACACTAAATGCTCATTAAAAGAAAAATTTTTAACTGAACAGTACATTTGTACCAAAGGGTAGTCTGCAGCATTTAAGAGGAATAAGGTCAATCTAGATGTACTGACAAAGAAAGTATTCATAATCTATAGACAAAGTATATGAGTCTATCCAAAGGAAGAAAGTATATTTGTACATATATGTATAGAAAATATATAGAAGGATATATATCAAACTTAAGAGGAGCCACTGTAGGAAATATCTGGAGAAACAGTGGAGTTCTTAACTAATTTTTAAAATAACCAGAAGAGATTATGTGTTTAACTTTAAATTTTTTTAAAAGTAAAATAATGTATAAGTAGTTGTGTTTCTATACACCTAGAATGAACAATCTGAAAAATAAAAGGAAAAATAAGTGTTGGCAAGGACGTAGAGAAACTGGAACCTCTAAGCATTGCTGGTGGGAATATAATGGTTCCACTGCTATGGAAAACAGTTTGGCAGTTTCTCAAAAAAGTTAAATAGAATTACCATAGGACCCAGCAATTCTACCTCAAGGTATATACTCCCAAAAAATTGAAAACACGGACTCCAATATTTATGCATTCATGTTCACAGCAGTGTTATTCACAATGATCAAAAAGGTGGAAAGAAATCAAATGTCCATCAACGGATTAATGGATAAATAAATTGCGGTATATCTGTACAATAGAATACATTATTCAGCCATAAAATGGCTGACCTGCTACAACATGGATGAACCTCAAAAACATGCTAAGTGAAGAAAGCCAGACACAAAAGGTCACTATTATATGGTTCCATTTACATGCTATATCCAGAATCAATAAATTAATAGAGACAGAAAGCATGTAAGTGGTTGCCAGGGGCAGTGGTAGGAGGGAACACGGAGTTACTGCTTAACGGGTATAGGGTTATCTTTTGAGGTAATGAAAGTGTTTTGGAACTAGAGGTGGCTGCTGAACAACACTGTGAATGTAATAAATGCCACTGAATTGTTCATTTTTAAATCGTTCATTTTTTTGTTATTTGAGTTTTCTCTCATTAACGATAAATACAACTTTAAAAACAATATGTAGGTAAGGGGCTTCCCTGGTGGCACAGTAGTTAAGAATCCTCCTGCCAACGCAGGGGACACAGGTTCGAGCCCTGGTCCGGGAAGATCCCACATGCCGCGGAGCAACTCAGCCTGTGCGCCATAACTACTGAGCCTGCGCTCTAGAGCCCTCGAGCCACAACTACTGAGCCCGCATGCTGCAACTACTGAAGCCCGCGCGCCTAGAGCCTGTGCTCCACAACAAGAGAAGCCACCACAATGAGAAGCCCGCACACCACAACAAAGAGTAGCCCCCACTCGCCACAACTAGAGAAAGCTCGTGTGCAGCAATGAAGACCCAACACAACCATAAATAAATAAATAAATTTACTTATTTACAAAATAATAATATGTAGGTAAGACCAAAACACCAACTGCCACTGAGTTACTTTACCCCAGAATAGTGAGACTGATACCAGTGTGGATGGGCATCTTCTGCATCCAGATGCCTCTCTGTGGAACACTCTAGATAAAAGACTGTCACCAGAGGAAAAGAAAACCTACTAAAAACCAGGGACTGTAAGTAAGCACTGTCCCCGAGGCAGCACAATGATCCATTGCCTGAAACACACCCTATATCAGCTTTAGGATAATAAGGGCTGAGAGGACAGATGGCCCTGGTTGCCTTTAGTCTGCTTTCTCTCCAAACTTAATCTACAGCAATGAACATCTAAGGAATTCCCACCCTCCTTTACAGGTGAGGAAACTGAACCATGGCTCATAAACAGGACCCTGGGGAGGAACTTGCAAAAGACTTACTGATTTGGTATAAAAGCTGCTTGTTACCATTTTACCAAGTTCTAGAAATTAGCATTTCTCCTATTCTCTCAGCACAAATCTTCTCACTAGTAATCTATTATATTTGGAAAAGACACACTAAACAGCAGTAGAATCACTTTACAGTTGATTCTTTGATGGTTCTTCTTTTTGTGGTGGGAAGTCCCCTTCAGAGTGCTTTCACAGCAATAGAAATTCACACCAGAAAAAGCACTGTCCTTTTAGTTACTTGTTTTCTGGGTCACATAAATTAACTCTTAGTTAATCCTTCTCAACAGGCACCAACAATTGCATTTTACTTTAAGCTATTTGCTTTAGCCATTTCATTGTGATTATTAGGAAACAAGAGAACTTCAAATCAAAAGGGAGCTTTTTGGGCTTCCCTGGTGGCACAGTGGTTGAGAATCCGCCTGCTGATGCAGGGGACACGGGTTCGTGCCCCGGTCCGGGAAGATCCCACATGCCGCGGAGCGGCTGGGCCCGTGAGCCATGGCCGCTGAGCCTGCGCGTCCAGAGCCTGTGCTCCGCAATGGGAGAGGCCACAACAGTGAGAGGCCCGCGTACCGCAAAAAAAAAAAAAAAAAAAAAAAGGGAGCTTTTCAAAACTTCTTAAAATCAAACTGTTTCTGTAACAAGAAAGAGTGATAAGAAGAACGTTTTATATCTCTTTGTCAATTCTCTTAATTGGAATAAACAGATCATCATCAATACAACATGGCTAAATCAAAAGAATTTCTTTTATATGTTAGAGGAGGCTGGAGTAAGAGTGACAGGGAATCTTAACTCCCCAGATTTTTACGTTCAATTTTTTCAAATTTTTCCTCATTTTAAGTGTCATTATTAAACATTACTAATGCTATTTCTAAAATTACAGAAACTAACAGTTAAAACCTCATTCAATAAATCTGAATATTCAAAAATATCTACACTTGTAGATTTGATTAATTCTCTACTTCAGTGCGTTGGATCTTAAGATATTTTACAAAATATAAACAATCTCAAGCTTATTAACAATTTAAGATTTTAAAGCATTTCTGCTTCTCTTTAATCCCTGGCAGGACTGGTTCCCATCATTTCATCAAGAGTTCCTGAAGTGAGAACTCAATGTTAAGGTGGAGGATTTAGAGACTTACAAAGTCAAAAAGAAATCATAACTCCTACATTTTTAATCCATCCATCCTCCTGGTGTATGATTTACCCCATAATTCCCACAAGAAAATGAATAAAGTTTTGAAGAACGAGTTATTCCCAATGTAAATCTACAGTCAGCCTCTGTCAATCACGTTAGCCTTTTCCCCTGGTTAGCCGTTCTCCACCTGCTGCCAGAAAACTACACCACTATTTAATTGCTTTGTGACTTCACATTTTATTAAGAGGCAGAAAAACATAAAGAGCTAAAACAAGGAGATGAACCCATTGCCGTAAATTGTCCCCTTAAGCAATGAAACTTGCCTCTCTAGTGTAATAAGGTGGGCACTGTGAAAAACCCTGACAAGTGCAATTCTGCCTAAGTCCAGAGCCCCCATCACTTACAGTGCCATAGATCAGAACCTGGGGCAGCCAACTGCATGCTTTCGAATGCCAGTGTGAAGGGCACAGCCTGGCGAGTCACTCTGCTCTCTACCCTTCTCCACCCCAAATTTATCTTCTGTTCTCATGGACCAAAATAAGGGGTGGGGGCAGAAGAGAATGAAGAGAGATAAAGTTGTGAAAAATGTCGCAACCTGACAGCACAGCATCTGCCATCCTTTCTCCCTGGAAATCAAACTACTTGTTATATAACCCAGTGAAACATTTAGCTAAATGTTCACCTTCATGAACTTGGAATAATTTTCTCCTTTCCCACTCTACTGGCCTCCCTTATAAGTCGCCATTTCTTCCTCTGTAGTGAGATGGAAATTATTATCAGATTAGATTACATTCCTGAATGTGCCCAAGCCCCTGCTCTCTGGAAGATTACATCCAGTGATTCCCACAAACTAAGTAGGGCTTGGTGTTTAAAGCCTTGGGAAAATATCAATGAGTAACTTCTCTAAGATGCTGCCAGCCAGAAAACAAAGGCTTCAAGTGTTTTTAAAGCCCACTGATGTATATAAGAAAGTGGTTTTAAGACATTGTTCAGAAAAAGCATGCAAGTATATGAGTGTGCAGGTGTGGGTTGTGTGTGTGTGTGTGTGTGTGTAAAGATCTAATATATTTACTAAGTATAAAAAAGGCTGAAGGACTTCCCTGGTGGTACAGTGGTTGAGAGTCCGCCTGCCGATGCAGGGGACACGGGTTCATGCCCCGGTCCAGGAAGATCCCACATGCTGCAGAGCGGCTAGGCCCGTGAGCCATGGCCGCTGAGCCTGTGCATCCGGAGCCTGTGCTCCGCAACAGGAGAGGCCACCGCAGTGAGAGGCCCACATACCGCCAAAAAAAAAAAAAAAAAAAAAAAATTCAAAGGCAAAGGAGATAAAGATCTATAATATTTTTTATGATAAAAGGGTTTATAATAAAAACACTCTTACAAATCAATAACAAAAAAAGCAAACATCCCTTTGGAGAAATCGGCAAAGAACATGAACCGACGGACTCCCCTGGTGGCACAGTGGTTAAGAATCCACCTGCCAATGAAGGGGACATGGGTTCAAGCCCTGGTCCGGGAAGATCCCACATGCCGTGGAGCAACTAAGCCCATGTGCCACAACTACTGAGCCTGTGCTCTAGAGCCCATGAGCCACAACTATTGAGCCCGCGAGCCACAACTACTGAAGCCCGCACGCCTAGAGCCTGTGCTATGCAACAAGAGAAGCCACCGCAATGAGAAGCCCGCACACCGCAATGAAGAGTAGCCCCCGCTCACCACAACTAGAGAAAGCCCATGCGCAGCAACGAAGACCCAACACGGCCAAAAATAAATAAAAATAAATAAAAATTCTTAAAAAGAACATGAACACAATATTCACAAAAGAAATACAAATGCCTTATAAACATATGATAAATGTTCACCTGCGCATAAAACTGGATAAAGTTTTTTAAATTCTATGAGCTAATGTTAAAAAGAGTGTGGGAAAAGAAAACCTTGCATAATATCAGTGGGATTGTAAATTGGCTGTCTTTCAGGTAATATAGATCAGAGACCTTTTTCCTGATTTTACAGTAAAAATAATTAAGAGTAGCCTCAAAATTATAGTTATCCTCATAGGCACTGACAACACGTGTCTAGAAGGAGATTTGTTAAGTACATACATTCCTAAAATAGACTCTTTATCTACCTTTAATAATTATGCAGCAATGATACTGAGATGGAGAGAAGTTTACAACATACCAACTGAGAAAGTAGGATGCATATTTATATTTTAAAATCTTGGGCTTCCCTGGTGGCACAGTGGTTGAGAGTCCGCCTGCCAATGCAGGGGACATGGGCTCGTGCCCCAGTCTGGGAAGATCCCACAAGCCGCGGAGCGGCTGGGCCCGTGAGCCATGGCCACTGAGCCGGCGCGTCCAGAGCCTGTGCCTGTGCTCCACAATGGGAGCGGCCACAACAGTGGCCGCGTACCGCAAAAAAAAAAAAAAAAAAAAAAATCTTATTTACGCATATACACATAGAAAAACCTCTGGAAGAATATTAACAGCAGTGATGTAACAGTGGTAGGACTGTGCACTTTCTATTTTAAAATATTTTTATTTTCTAATTTTTTATACAAGTTTTAAAGGTTATGCTCTATTTAGTTATTACAAAATATTGGCTATATTTTCCATGTTGTACAATACATCCTTGTAGCCTACATTACACCCAACAGTTTGTACCTCCCACTCCCCCACCTCGATATTGCCCCTCCTCCCCCCACCAGTAACAACTAGTTTGCTCTCTTTATCTGTGAGTCTGCTTCTTTTTTGTTATATTCACTAGGCTGTTGTATTTTTTTTAGATTCTACATATGTGATATAATATTTATCTTTCTCTGACTGACTTATTTCACTTAGCATAATACCCTCCAAATCCATCCATGTTGCTGCAAATGGCAAAATTTCATTCTTTTTTATGACTGAGTAGTATTCCACTGTATGTATACATATCACATCTTTACCCATTCATCTGTTGATGTACTTAGGTTGCTTCCATATCTTGGCAATTGTAAATAATGCTGCTATGAAAATTGGGGTGCAAGTATCTTTTCGAACTTGGTTTTTTTGTTTTTATTTTTTCAGATCTATACCCAGGAGTAGAATTGCTGGGTCATACGGTAGTTCTATTTTTAGTTTTTTGAGAAACTTCCATACTGTTTTCCACCGTGGCTGCATCAACTTACATTCCATCAACAGTGTAAGAGGCTTCCCTTTTTTCCACATCCTCGCCAACATTTGTTATTTGTGTTCTTTTTGATGACAGTCATTCTGACAGGTGTGAGGTGACAGCTTACTGTGGTTTTGATCTGCGTTTCCCTGATGATTAGCAATGTTGAGCATCTTTTCATGTGCCTGATGGCCAACTGCACTCCTCTTTGGATAAATGTCTATTCAGTTCCTCTGCCCATTTTCTAATCAGGTTGTTTTCTTGATGTTGAATTGTATGAGCTGTTTATATATGCTGGATATTAACCCCTTTTAGGTCATAGCATTTGCAAATATTTTCTCCTATTCAGTAAGTTGTCTTTTTGTTTCGTCAATGGTTTCCTTTGCTGTGCAAAAGCTTAAGTAAGGTCCCATTTGTTTACTTCTGCTTTTATTTCCTTTACTTTAGAAGAAGGACCCAAAAAGATACTGCCATGACTTATGTCAAAGAGTGTTCTATGTTTTCCTCTAGGAGTTGTATAGTATCCAATCTTACATTTAGGTCTTTAAGCCATTTTGAGTTTTTCTTTTTTTTATATGGTGTTAGAGAATACTCTAATTTCATCCTTTTACATGTGGCTGTCCAGTTTTCTCAGCACCACTTATTGAAGAGAATGTCTTTTCTCCATTATATATTCTTGCCTCTTTTGTAATAAATTAATTGACCATAAGTGTGTGGGTTCATTTCTGGGCTCTCTAGGATTGTGCATTTTCAACAGGTCCTTTTATTTTATCTATATATCTTTCATTTATCTACCAGTCAACATACATTACTTTTTTTTTTTTTTTTT
Source organism: Kogia breviceps (assembly GCF_026419965.1). NCBI lineage: Eukaryota > Metazoa > Chordata > Mammalia > Artiodactyla > Physeteridae > Kogia > Kogia breviceps. The sequence continues at coordinate 71,516,367 of NC_081317.1, forward strand.
TTGGTGGTTCGCGGGCCTCTCACTGTTGTGGCCTCTCCCGTTGCGGAGCACAGGCTCCGGACGCGCAGGCTCAGCGGCCATGGCTCACGGGCCCAGCCGCTCTGCGGCATGTGGGATCTTCCCGGACCGGGGCACGAACCCGCGTCCCCTGCATCGGCAGGCAGATTCTCAACCACTGCGCCACCAGGGAAGCCCATACATTACTTTTAATACTAAGCAAAGTATCCAAGCAAAAAAATATCTAGGACATCATAAAATAAAAATATAGAAATGCTAAACTGTCTTGTAAAGGAGGTCATAGATAGAAGACTCAGTGTAGACTGAAGTTGAATCAGAAAATGGTATGCCAGAAAGGGACACTGGGAGGCATCTATCTAGTCTAACTCCTCATTTCACAGATTAAGAAACCATCTAATCTCCCTACTTCGCCTTTCTGACTACAAGCACAGTCCTAACAAAGGTTTCCAGAACCGAAAACTGAACTAGTGCTGCTTCTTTCTCCACTGATTAAAACACCCTACACCAAGGACAACTGTGTACACATATTATCACTGCAGTACTTAACTTCTGAGCAAACGGTACCCCAGGACTAGAGCACAGCCTGATAGCCACTATGGTATTTGGAAACAAGAGGATTATTGTAGAGTGTGATTTCCTCTCATTCCATAGGCAACTGAGGAATTTACCCTTCCTAATGTCGAGCCAGTGCCTGTCTTACCCTTTGCTCACAAAGAAACATCCTTGTCTGGCAAGTGTACATTCTCAGCACCCCTAGAGCAGGGCTGCTGGGGTCCTAGAATTTGCCAAGTTGGTGCCTAAACATTATCTGGGTCCTGTCTCTTGTGCTGCAAAGGTCTTTGGTGGCCCTTTCTAATTCCCTGGCCCACTTCACACCCTGGCTATTCTAAGCAGTTCCTCTTACTCAAATCAAAAGCCCCAAACCCACCACTCTTATTCTCAACGAATACTTTCTTCTTTATTTAGGAGGTATATTCAGGCCATAAGTCTTCAGCCCTCTCAAATATTCCTTTCTACCTCCAGGCACCTGAGTCTCTGTCCTCCATCTCTTCCTTCCCTCCTCCCTGCTTGCAGCAAAGAAGGAGCCCCCCTCCCTCCAGCTCCTCAGCCAGCCCTATGGGTCCTGCAGTACTGGCCTCTTCAGTTTTCCCTTCTCTTTCTGATCCCACTCCCTCCCCAATGAGTCCCTGCCTTCTTTTCAATTATGTCCAAGCTCCTTACCCCAACTCTGCTTCCTCCTCCCAGGCGGCATCCCTCTTTGATCCTTCCTTTTCTGGTACATTTCTACACCTCAGTATCTACACCTGCACCTCTTCAGTCTATCGTTATGTCACGAAGTTATCAAGAGTAAGGATTTACAGTCGGAAGGCCTAGAGTACACATTCAGCTCTGCCAGTGACCATTTCCATGACCTCAAGTGAACAAGTCACTTAATTCCTCCAAGTCAGTTTCCTCCTCTGTAAACAGAGGTTAATGATACCTGCTCCACCTACCTCACAGTTATGTTGTGAGGATCAAGCAAGATAATGCATGTGAAAGTGCTCTGTGAGCTTCTAAAGCTCTTTAACACTTCAGTTATTCCTGTTATTCCCCTCAGTACCCTGACCTTGCATCATCAACAGAGACAGGGATGGTTATCCGTGACCTTCAGGCTGCTCACAGTGTTAACGTATAATAACACAATGTCAGCACCTGTAGTTTCTACTGTGAATTATTAATTTGGTAATAATCATATTTAATTTAAGACAAGTATAGTTGACCCTTCAACAACACGGGAGGAGTTAGGGGTGCCAACCCACCACACAGTCAAAAATCTATAGTCGGCCCTCCATCCATGTCTGGTTTCCTCAGTATCCAGGGTTCCACATCCAGATTCAACCAGCCACAGATCGTGTAGTACTGTAGTATTTACTACTGAATAAAATCTGTGCATAAGTGGACCCGTGCAGTTCAAACCCATGAGGTTCAAGGGTCAACTGCATATAAGCTATGGTTTTTTAATTATATGAGCATGGACTTCTGGAAGACAACAGCAGTAGCCAACAATTACTGAGCACATACCAGGAGTCATGCACTTGTTCTAGAATCCTTTACATCAACTATCACCTAGCACCACCACAGGAAATGGCTTTATTATTATTTCCATTTTATTGATGGGGAAACTAACGCAGAGCCGTACTGTCATGATTTGAACCCAGGCATCTACCTCTAGAGCCCATGCTCTTATCCACTGTCCTGCAGTTCCTTTAGTGACAAAGGGAGGTCTACTGTGGAGAGAGAGAAACCAGCCAGGAGGCTATGGCTCTAGAGGATTAGAGGCAAGAAGACGGACCTGACCAAGGACACCTGGACTCTTTTAAGAAGGCAAACAAAATTATTCAATTGCCAACTACCAATGTCATTGAAGGCTTAGGGTCATCAGGCACTTCCATATTCTGCTAGTGGGAATATAAACTGGCACAACCTTTCGAGAAGGCAATTAGAAGAATGCATCAAACACTGAAGGATACATTCCCACACTGTGGCTGACTCAGCAATGCCACTCGCAGCAATCTGCCCTAGAGAGATAATCATGGATGTGCACAAAAGATGTTATTACAATGTTGTTTCTAAAACTAAATCACGAAAAACAAATCAATGTCCAACAAAAGGAGATGGGGTAGAGAAACCATTGCATACCCACATAAGTGAACACCATATAGTCATGTAAAATGATGCTTCAGGAAAAAAGGTATAAGCACATTGTCAAGGAAAAGAAGTATGTAAAAAAGCCTGTTGGTATGGGCTTTGGCTTCTGACTGGTTCAAGTTCTGAGTGGGTTTACTATCTATGTGAGCATGGGCAAGTTATTTAATTTTTCTGAGCTTCAATTTTCTTGCGTACAGGTGGGGATAAGAAAGCACCAACCTCACAGAGTTGTGAGAATTAATAAATTAGTGTATGTAAAGGGGTTGGTACAGAGCTGGTACAGGGCCTGGCATGGAGCAAGCATGTGATAAATGTTCTCATTTGCAAAAATATAGCAAGTTAACACATACGACACACACACCATTACAAATATTTGTAAAAACAAATATTATAAATAATGCAGTAAAATTTTAACACTGGTTATCTCTGGAAGTGAAGTAACACATTTTTTTCTTTTAAATTCCCTGTATTTTCTAAATTTTCTTTACTTGAATAAAGCCAGCAATATATTAATACTTAAGTATCTTCAATTTATTAAGTTTCTCTAGTATAATCCAGTCTATGCATCTTGTGTTTAAGGAAATGGGGTACTTTTATTGATTTAATCTGAAGAGTAATACATTTCCCCCTTTATTCTTCAAACAGCTTGCTCATATTTCATTATATAAAAGTCATTTCTGAACTCATATATTTGAAGATAAAGAGCACTCTGAAGTGATTATTAGAGCATAAAAGATAGAAGAAAATAACAGATTAATGCCTCTTAAAAAGCAAAGTTAAGGAAGAAAAGCATGAAAACTTCATGATAGTTATATGGAAAAAAGTATACCTTACCTAAGTATGTAAGGCCAGAAATTACTGCAATAAATATCTCAACTCCATAGACAATTTCCTAGTGTGGTCAAAAGACAGACGTAATTCAATAGCTCAGTAGTCCATCCAGTACAGTGACAATCATTCTGAAAGAAAAAAAGAGTCTCATTGAGGGAAATGTGATGGGGCAATACTTTCCAACAGGAGAGGGGGAATCAATTACTAGAGACAGCTATGCAGTTTATTATGGTTAAGTCATTCTCCAGTTGGGGGTGGAAGGTACAGGCCAGAATAAAAAAGAACCTAGGATATCATGCAATCCTGAGTCTCCTTTGCTTTTGGTAAAAGTTACTTATTAGCTCTAGGGTGTCTCACCACCAGTTCAAAGAAAAGGGCTGGTTCCTCACATCCTTCCACCTTCACTTCCATTACTGCTCTCCACGTATCCATCAATATGTACATAAGTCAGCTCATGAATACCATCAATTTTTATATTTGGTATCTTTGTCATTTCAGAATCAGACAAGCCCATAAGAAATACATGGCCTTTCTCTGAAAACTAGCTCCACTGAGGATTTTCTTTTTGAGTGGCAGTTCCCCTGGATTAAAATTTGGGGATTGTTTTCACGTCAGCCTTCTCCAACATTGCCCATTCCAACATCAGTCCACTGCCACTTTCCCTTGAATGTCCGTCCTACTGCTCTCTTTTTTTTTTTTCACTCCTATGTCTCCACTAGTACCAAATTCTCTGGTACCCCCACCTCAAACTCTGAAGTTCTTTGTTCTTCTCACCTCCAAATCTAGCATCCTCCTACATCCATATCCACAGTGGTAATACATTTCTCTTCCATTAAATGTAAACGCCTTTGCTGACTTTCAGGCTCTTCCATAATCTGGCTCTACTTTATCTTATCTTCCTCCGGCTTCCAACAAACACCTTCTGTCTTAGTCAGGTACGTCTTATTATGTTCCAAAGAACACATACTCCTACACCCTGATTTTGCAACTATCATTCCCCATGCAAGATACAGCTTTTCTTATCCCCTCTGTCAAGGCCTATCTCGAGTTCACAGACCCAGAGATCCAACCTTCCAGATAATTTAACTCTCACACAGTGTCTCAGTGGTACTGGCCATTGTTTCTAGTTTACTGAGCTTAGCTCTCCAGCTGGAAAGCGACTATTCTGATTATTTTAAGTTAGTTTGTCATTTTGGCACAGACTACATCAAAGTTTTTACAAACCTGATATTTTTTGCATCAGCTCTACAAATGCTCTTTGAAATTTATAAGCCTTTGTGCCTTGACCCAAGATTCCGTTGTTAGCTCCACTATTTTTGTTTGTGTGGAGAGACTCACACAAGGAGCTTATTCGATCATCAGTAAGTAGGCCACTCATAGACAATCCAGGGGCCTTCTCCTAGAGCAAGAGATGACTTCTAAGTATCTCCAATGTCTGTAGATTTTGTGTCAAAGCCAACACATTCTAATTCCAAAAACCATTTTATGACCAAACTCCAAGCAGCAGCAGGAATGACTCACAGTAAGGAAAGACTGGCTGCTAGACTTTTACCTCAAAAAAAAAAAAAAAGACGGTTGAACCACTAGGACTAAACAAAGGTTCTAAGGGGAGTTAGTAGAAGACACAGTGAAGGTTCAGGGAGATGGAGGAAGAAGAACCAATGAAGGAGACAGAGTGGTTACGGAGGGGGGTGGAGAGGCATATCAACCCAAAGAAAGATAAGAGACTTCAAGCGCTGTGGATAGGAACTAACAAGATGTCACTGGATATAACAATTAGTAAGGAGGTCACTGGTGACCCCTGAGGACAATTTTCCATAGGGCTGGTCCAGGATGTGGACTGCAGAGGATTGAAAAGAAGCCAGGAGGGCAAATGGAGACAAGCAGAGACATTCCTGTTAAGAATTGTGGTTATCAAGCCAAAGGGTTTATGCTGGTCATTCTCTACCCTGAAGTTTACTTACCAGCCTGATAAAAACTCCATTATTCCCTTGCTCCTTGCCTTTCCATATGCACAGAGCTTGACTACTGAAAATAATTTAATCGAAACCCTTCCAACCTCTCTCTCCAGACACCACCCTTGTGTACCTGGTTTTGGTTCTCTAAGAGACCTTGCGGAACCATTCAACAGCTATATGCTATCAAGTCTGAACATCTAAATTATATTTTCCTGCTCTAGGTAAATGATAGTTATTTATTTAACAAAGAAAAAGAAAACAGACACTGAAATGTATCCAATCAACAGAGCAAAAATCCAGATTCAGGTCAGGTACCATATTACTACCTTTGGGTAACCTACATAATAGATCCGAATTGTCAAAAGGTAACTTTAAATGCTTTTTCTTCCTTCAAAGTAGTGCTTGTTCTTTACCAGAAGTTTACAACAATCCAATATGAATAAAGAAAAAAATGATAAGAATCATTAGCATTTTTGACTTTTCCTTCTACTTTGGTATGCTTGCATCACACATTCATAGACATAATAAACAAATGTGTAAACATATGTAATTTTTACTAAAAGTGAATTCTAGGCATTATTTGTAACCTACTTTTCCCATTTATTTTTATTTTGATGGAAGTGTTGTGTCACTTATTAGCCTTCTATGCCTATATTTTTAATGAACGTACAATAATCAATTTTAATAAACCCCCCTGAAGCATTTAAGGCACTTCCAATTTTTGATTATGTAGATAAAGTTGAGATGGATATCCTCAAACACACAATTAAGTATTTGCTAGGGATAAAGTCATGGGTCAAACGTATGAAAAAAATATGCATTTGATATTGTTGACAGCTTGTCCTACAGAATGTTTCACCCAATTTGTGCTCTAGTGGTATATGAGTGGTATATAAGTGGTACACTTCTCCATATTTCCTCTAAAACTGGGTAGTATTAATTTTTAAATTATCCTATCTTATAGATTCCAAAAGTTCACTTTTATTAGCAAATCTCTGAGGTTGAACATTTTTTTACTTGTCTGCACTTATTGTATATGCCCTTTGTTTTTCTGCTACAGTGTTCATATTATTCATTTGTAGCATCTCTTCATCTATGAAGGATATTATTAACTTGGTACCCTAATAATGCAAAGAAGATGGTATACTAATTGGGAATCTTTGGCTATCAGGAACAAAACCAACCAATTCCAGCCTATTAGAGCCAGAAAGGATCTCTACCACAAGGATACAGAGGCATCCTTATATAAGGATACTATATAGGAACTTTGACATGTGTTGCAAATAGTTCCAATTTTTATCTCTAAAATGGAAATACCACTACTTCACTGGTCTACTTCGAGGATTAAAGAAAATATAGGTAAAGTCATGAATGGAAGTAATTATTGTTAAAGCAAGCAAAAACTCAAAAAACAAACAAAAAATGCTGTTTCTTACTCAGTACTTACTAAGGTGCCTTATTCTTTTGATCCTTACAATGAGCCCATTAGGCAGGTGTTATCAGTCCTCTTTTACAGATGAGATGTAATAGGCATGCATAGTTAGTAAAGTAACAATTAGATTTTTATTTTACAAATGAGCTCTGCATTGATCCTAAAAAAGGCTTGGTAACAGAATTATTCTCAGCTGTGTTTTTAGTAACATTTCTTTCTTAAAAGTCATCCTGGAGACTACTCCAGCCCTTGCACCAACAGTAAACCAGGTTACTAGCTTCTACACCATCTATTCCTTTAAATTTCACATTAGTGACCTCTCTTCTTCGTCCTGTATGATGTGCCTTTACTATTAAGTGCTATTCTGGCAACAAGATACACACTTCTGTTTAGGAACCAAGGCCACTTCATCAGTCACTATTAACTGAACCCCGTGACAGACACTTTACTTTCTAACATTCCAAATACCCTTAAAGGTTCTTCAGCTGCTTATACGTAGTGATGTCTGTAGTAACAGCATACACCCGAACCTATGCTTTTGTCAGGGGTGAAGCAGCACTGTGCTGTATAAATATTTTATGCACAGCTTGTACTGAAATTCTAGATGAAGAGGCATTCACAGTTCCTACGTAATATGCTGACTGCCCAAGACCACATATTTTTTATTAATGCTTTGTGCAAGCTTTGCCATCTCCTATAGCATTCCCCTTGATTTAATCCTAAATATATACTTCTAAAATGTTTTTATTTTTTAATACATTAGTTGTGCTGTGGCCAAGGCAGCATCTAAAACAATGGCAAAAAGAAGGTAGCTGATCATTGAAACTGGATGCACTCACAATTAGTCTAGTCACTGAGAATTCTGAGAGCAAAAGTGCATGTGTGGGGGCCAGGTAGGTAAGTTTCTCAGCAGGAATATTAGCAGAACTAAATTATCCGCTGCCAGAAAACGGAAAAGGAGATCTTTCCCCCATACTTTTATAAATTCAATACGATTTATAGAAATGCTTAAGAATTTGAAGGCTACTCTTCTGGAGTAAACAGGTTTATAGCTGGCTTTGGAAACATCCAAACAACAAATGCCTCAAACTCCTGCCAGCTCAGGGCAGGTACAGCCACCCATAAATCAGCAGCCATGAGAAGAGCAGGGGATGCCTCAAAGCAGAGCTCTGCCCACAGGCGACCGCTGCTGGGTGACTGCACAGGAGGCAGAGCCCTGCACACCGCCTGCTGCAGCCAGCACTTGGAGAAGTTACTGGCTAGGAGGCTTCCTCGATGTTTTCTCTCTGGACTCTCCTCATTCACGTGGTGAGAGGGCTCTGGCTTCCCTGCTTCAGGGAGGCTGTGGTGGGGCTTCCTTAAGGAGGAAAGGGTTTGAGAAGAGAGAAACACCCTCCCACCCCCACCCCCCTTCATACTAAGAGGAGATTCTTAGAGGAGAGTGAGTGAGAGATGCAGAGCAGCTGAAGGCCATAGCTGCTCCCTGGCAGCACCCCCAGATGTGTGCCGGAGCCCCAAGAGAATGGCCAGATGCTGAGCTTGGTCTCCTGGCTGTGACAAAGCATCCTCCCCAGCCTCAAACATGGCCCAGAAGCAGTAGGGACCGGTGTGAACAGATGACCCAGGGCACTTTCCTGCCCTCGTGACATGTAGTCAGTCTGGAACCTTGGCATGACCCCCTGGGAGAGTGGTGTAGGAAAGAGATCCAAGCCTGACCAAGGTTACTTTCCTGCTACCCCAGGGGAGCAGAAGCTTACAGTCAAAACTAATTTGATTCAGGAAAATGCACTATTTCTTGCACTCCTGAGTTTGTGGACTAACAGTCATTCCCAATTCAAATTAACAACTGAGCGAACAAATGAAGGAAGAAGGGTTAAGATCTAGTAACCTACATATTTTTCTGACAAAATCAGTTTCACTTCATTGGCTTCTATCAGTGGGTCAGAATGTCATTCAGAATGAAGAAAGCTTTTAGAGCAGAGATTCATGAGGCTTTTGCGTTATGCAGGCATTTCCCCAGGAACACCAAGCCTCGCTCATTACCACTGCTATTTAAAGGGTCTTCACTAACAGAGACAGGGGTCTCCGGAGGCATCTGAGGCTGATAGCCACAAGGCCTCATGGAGTGGAGTCACTTTGGAAAATTCACCACAATTCATGACCCTGATTCAGTCTGGTCAAAGTTTTTCAGGTCTAACATCCAGATTTTCTTGGAGCCAAAGATGGTTACTCCCCCAGAGTGGGGCTAATGCATAAACACACAGCAGCATGTTAATGGTATGTGGGGGGGCGGGGGACGGCTTTTGTCCCCTCTATGCAAACTACTCCCTTCTTTGGAATTTTCTGAGCCAGCCACAGGGTCAGAGGTGGGCCTCCCATGTCGCCTCTCAGCACACACACATCTCGCCCACCATGGCTCACTGGAGGTCCACACTTAAAGATCTCAAATCCAGGCTGCGCAAATCTGTCCTCCTCTGGGGCTTAGAAATGGGGGCTGAGGAGCTGCCAGCCAGGCTCTGGATGCAGGTGCACCTGGGATCAGCTCTGCAGACAGAGCTGGTCTGCAGCAGAAAGGTGAAGATAAAGCTGAGGGCAGCAGGGCCAACACACAGAGTCTTTCCCATTCCTTGTGCTTTCCAGTTTTTTATTCCAGGTTGTCTCTGAGGATCCTGGATTCTTTGGAGTACTTCAGTATCCTGACAAAATGCTCCTTAAGTTGGTTTTATTCCTTGCAGTCAAAGATTCCCAACTGAATACCATTCTTTCCCTGTTACCATGTTATCAAGCTAATAACGGGGTGTGCTGGGTGAGTGCTGAATCAGACCAGAGGGAAGTAGACCCGGGATTGGGTGTGGAGCGGGGAAGGACTCTCCCCCGGACTATGTATAGCATAGCCCAGGCCCTCAACTAGAAACAGCTCCCCACTGACTAGACTTTCTCGTCCCTCCATTTCTGTGTGCCTCCCTGCCAAACTTTGCCTCACTGAAACCCATTCTCCTAGGCTTGCAGGCTGAATACTCTACCTGAATATATTAAAAAATACATATTGAGGGCTTCCCTAGTGGCGCAGTGGTTGAGAGTGCGCCTGCGGATGCAGGAGACACAGATTCGCGCCCCGGTCCAGGAAGATCCCACATGCCGAGGAGCGGCTGGGCCCGTGAGCCATGGCCGCTGAGCCTGTGCGTCCGGAGCCTGTGCTCCGCAACGGGAGAGGCCACAGCAGTGAAAGGCCCGCATACCGAAAAAACAAACAAACAAACAAACAAAAAACATATTCAAACCTGTGTATAGTCAATTTCTCCTCCTACTTTCAGCTGCGGATATTTTATTAAATCAAGACATAATAGTAAAACTCCAAGAGTTATGAATGCGCTCTGCTCTCAGGGCCCACCCCTTGCATTTTAAGATAACAAGCCTATGCAAGCCCAAGTAGCTTGGATCAACATTTCAAATAAAAGTTAACTACTACACATAGGTAGGAAAAAACGGTTGTCAGAATATTATGTTTTCTGACAGAGAACTGGTACGGTCTGGAATAATTTCTCCCATAAACATGCCAGCACAAGTTCTTGAAATGGTAAAGAATGGTCCTACTTGGCAATGGGTATTTTATTTTCAATCGTCACCCTTGATTTTTCCTTAAGAACTTGCATCGATGTTGTGACAACATATAAAACTCTAGCTGTTTATGGATGCATTTTTTTAATCAACAATGAGATATACTCAAACTGTGATACAATCCTAGGGAAAAAATAAAATAGATATGTATATTAAAATTTTTAAATATTGTATAGAGGGCTCAAGAAAAACGCTCTTCTCTTTTAGGATTACTCAATCAGAAATGAAATATCTGCCTAACTGCTATCCGTGTAAACTATATCGCTAATATACATAATTGTTTACCCTCCATTGTTTGGCACAGGCCAAAAAATCCCCAAAAAGTTACACTTGAGAGACTGCATATGGAATAAGGAGCATTCAGTCATCCAAAGCAACTTCCTTACTTGGTATCTAGATACATAAAGTAGGAAGAATATTTCCACTTAAAGCAAAGAAAGCAAAAGTTTGATTTTTTTTTTTTAAATGATCAGATCAGAAAGTGATTTCCTCTCTGATAGTTACCACTTGGCTCAGTTCTGCCCTTTCAACAGTAAGCCCCAGGATGGAAAGCAAAGCTCTATAACCTCTAGCACTTCTCTCCCGTCTTTTAGTTCCCTGTGGAGGAAGGGACCACATCTGGGGGTGACCTGGGGATGAGGTGGCAGGAAGTTCCCCTTGCTGGGACTCTGAGCGAGGGAAGGGTGTGTGAGCAGGTAGCCATCAGTAGTCTGCTCTCGGTCAGCTGCTTTGCAGGATGCCATATTATCTTCACTGGGCCCTTAATCCCAAAGTTTAAATGTGAATCATCTTTACTTTCCTGGAAAATTTTAAGAGAAGGTACCATCTTGACAAACCAAACAGCTACGCCTCTTGCCTAAAACAAGCGGTTCTCAAATGTTAGCATAAATGGCCATCACTTTGGGGGCTTATTCAAGTACAGATGACTGGCCTCACCTCAGAGTTTCTGATTCACTAGGTCTGGAGCGGGACAGCTGCTGCTGAAACGGGGGATGACAATTTGAGAACCACTGCCTTAAACAAACAGAAGTGAGTTGGAAGGGGACACAAGCTCTTCAGGAGATGATATAACCATGCACAATATCAACAGTTGTTTACCAAGCACCTGACCTTAGATACAGGGAATACAATACTTTACAAGAGAAATACCGTCCTTCCTCCCCTTCTCCCGACGTGCCTGAAGTAAAACAGCTGTTCCAGGAAGAAGCACCAAGTTTAGTAGGAAGCTTTCTATTTCTCAAACACAAACTGCATGCCCTATGAGCCAACACACAGCTCCCAAAATGAAACGGAGTATCAACTCTCTCATCAAAGAACCAAAGCAAACGGATGAGACTGAGATTACAACTAGAAGGTGTTAAGTACCAATGAAGTATGAGGAACATCCTAAGGGCACACACGACTGGGGTGAGGACTGAATGCAAGAGACCTCGTGGAAAGCCACCTTCGTGCCTGGCATAGCACAGGCAGCCCAAGTATTAGTTCCTCTTCCATCTCCTGACCTACCTTCTTCTCTGTACCTTGAAAAGTCAGGTTCTGAGGGCCCGCTAAGGTCATCTATGCTGGGGCCACTAGGGAGGCTGCCCCACTGCTTCCTGTCCGAAGTACATCACCTCAGCAACCCCAAGCATTTAAACTATACAAACAATTATGGAAAGACTACGTGAAGCCAGTGGTTCTCAAACTTCATAGAGTGCATCACAAGTATGAGGAGGGCCTTTTAAAAACACAAAATGCAGTACTCCCACCTCCAGGGATTAATTCATGAGGTCTGGGGTAAACCCTAAAAATTTAAGTATCTATAACAAGCTCTCAGATGATGCGAACGATGCTGGTTCAGGATCATACTTTGAGAACCATTTGTTAAGCTTATTCCTTGCTATTAACTAGAACACTATCTTACCCAATTAATTTATTATATAAAAACAGAAGTCTCTTCTTACATAAAGGACTAAGAATATAGATTCTGTCATCAATCATGTGACATCTCAGGCAAGTACTGCAGTAACTTGTGCTTTAACTTTCCATAAGTAAATTGAGACTACCTACATCCATAGTATTGTAAATCTGATTGAAAGTTATTAATATGTAATTTTAAAGATGTTACCAAGTATCAGCTGTTGCTTTGTCTTTTATAATACTGTTGACTGCTTTAACTGAAATAGTTTGTAACATTTAAGACAAGTATCTGATATCCCACATTCACCAGAAAAGACAGAAGAAATCTTTATCCGTGATAAAAGATAAAGCCTAGCAAATGTGAGCCTTCTCAAAATTCAGAATACTGTAAGAAGATGCTTTTGATTCTCCCTCATGAAAAAAAATGTTTTTTCAATCAAGTTCCACTATGTGTATAATGACAGAGCAAATATACACAGGTTTCAAATTTTTAAAATATATATGCTTAAAAAAAGAGAGTACGTTCAATAAAGAATTACAAAATATAAAGGCTTCCTCCTGTCAAGAATAGGATGGCACAGGTGTTCATTTCAATACTAACAATCACATAAATGCCAGACTGCAATCTTGGGAGGAAAGAGCAGGAATCAAGGCCGATTTCCCCAGAGTGACCCAGTCAACTGGGTCAGGCAGTAGAGTACGCCAAGGAAATGTTCTCTCAAACCTCATTAATTATCAGAGCCCAGGCTCTGGTATTTCAGCACAGACAGCTGGCGCCCTGCCCACTCACCCTCCTCCTGCTCCTTAGCCTTTATGGGATGTTACAGGCATAGAACTTCTGTTACCTTTCCCAAGAGAGGAGTGGGTCTGAGGTGGGCCTTTCAAATATTTGCAGCCCAAGGACCAAGGCAAGATGCTGCTGGTGATTCATCAGTGGTTCATACTTCTGACTCCTTTCACTATGACAAACCAGGATACCCTGGCAAACATCCTGGTAGCACAGAGCAGAAGTGGATGGGCACAGCCCCATTAATCTCCCTGCCTGACCCCTACAGGCAACTCCTAGCTTTCTACGCTGAGCCTCTAATTAAAGCTAACTGAACTTACGAAGCTAACTGAAATTCCAAGTTCTTCCATACATAGACCTAAAGGTAAACTAGAAAGAACATTGCTTGGTGAATTTAGGACTTAATTTTATGAGACAAGAAGCTGAAGAACGAAATCTGAATCTTTACTAGATACTTATTAAGCATTATCCTATAAAATTTTCCACATTTCTTTTTCCCTGAAGAATCCATGCACTGCCTTTTAAAAAAAATTATTTCCATTTAATTAATCTCTATGTGTCTAAGTTTCTCAGCTGAGACTCTGCTCCAATGGCATTTCGGCATCCATTCCAAAAAAACAGAATTGTGTTAAGTCGCTAAATGTAAAATTACAAGAGATTATAAGTGCCCAGGGACCAGAGAACATATCTTGGTCATTGTTTCTTGTTAAAAATGTGTTCTTAATCCGCCTGCCAATGCAGGGGACGCGGGTTCGAGTCCCGGTCTGGGAAGATCCCACATGCCGTGGAGCAACTAGGCCCGTGAGCCATAATTACTGAGCCTGCGCGTCTGGAGCCTGTGCTCCGCAATGGGAGAGGCTGCGATAGTGAGAGGCCTGCGCACCGCGATGAAGAGTGGCCCCCGCTTGCTACAACTGGAGGAAGCCCTCGCACAGAAACGAAGACCCAACACAGCCAAATATAAATAAATAAATAAATTTAAAAAAAAAAAAATGTGTTCTTATATTTTTTTAAATTTAAAAGCAAATCATAGCCATTTCCTTACCCTTTTTTTTTTAAGCAACCTACTTTGTTTAACAACTTGTGATCTCATTTGCTAAATTTTAAGCAATGCATTCCCGACTAAGTATTTTATATTTTTCCAGTGTAAGTGTTCAGAATTTTCATTTAAGCAGGGCTCCAACATTACAACAAACCCATTAACACGTGTTGCCAAAGGAAAACTATGTAACTTCTGCACTGCCACAAACTCTAGCAATTGTCAACAATCCCTCAGGTGAAGCTTTTCTCTGGCTCTGGTGTGTACATAGCTGTATCAAGTGTCACTGTTTGCCTTGGTAACAATGCCTTTTCTTGTGGAGAAGACACATGACACCACCCTGTCACACAAAACACCCTGCAGCAGAGTTGGTCTGGGATGGAGCACCACAGCCTGGTGGAGGCGCCCAGACCATCCCTCCCACGCTGGGGCTAGGTCTACAGGCAGACAGGCACTCACACACCGCCATGGGAGTGGAAAGTTTTCCATTTTGAAAAGAAAGCAATTGGGTAAAATGCATCAAGGGTCTTTCGTGTGGTTCCAGTTATTTTACTCACATATATACACACACACACACATTAGTAATTTCTGACCCATTCATTTCCCTTCTACTAATATACGCTAAGGAAACAAAGTTCAAGAAAATCCCACAGATTAGGCACAAATACATTCATTGCCCTCCTACTGTAACAGCAAAAAGTCAGAAACTTAAATTATTGTTAAACTATTATGCAGACATTAAATATATTTACGAAGTCTCATGAAGGACTAATACAAGGAGTCTTAAATAACTATTAAATTCATACATATATATTGACTATATCCCCAAAACTTTCAAAAACCAAATGTTCAAATGCTTAGTATATAGGAAAATTAATACAAGTTAACGGAGGCAGATGGTTTTAAAAAGGAAAGTAAGTCTCTAATGTTCAGTTTCTATAATAAATAGTGTGAAGCAGGATGTGCCCAGATTTTATCAACAGCATTAAGAAAATTATTTCTGCCTTTTATGATGATGAAAGTTCCTCTAACAGATTAACTTTCTAGTCAGAGCACCTCAGGGACAAGGTCTAGGTCACAGATTAGGTTTCTAGGGACCTGAGTCTTGATTTCTTTCCATATCACAGGCTGTACACCCAGTTGGGCCCACTGGGTAACAGTGTAGCAGACAGTGAGACTCAGTTATCCCAAAACTGTTAATCATGATAGGAATACAAGCCAAGGCTTCATATTCAGGGCATGCTAAAGATATCATATTGTCATGGTAATGAAGATACAGTACAAATTTTTTAAATTAAGTCTAAGCTAACTTTACAGAGATACATCTTTCCCAGATGCCCATATACACACACATATATTTACAGATATATAAGTATATATATGAAAAATTCAATACATTCTGCAAAGCAGCAAGGACAGACCATACTCTAAGCATATTACAACAAAACCATCACAGAAATAAATAACAGGCATTTAAACAAAAACTCAGTACATGAAGAAAAAGAAACTATTCTCCCAAATAATTATTGTTTCAAAGAAATATAAATCCTAATATGAGACTGTTTTGAAAATAGCAAAATGAATTCGAATTGGAAAGGCATAAAATGAATAAAAACAGAAACCCTAATTATCAAATCTTATGGGATCTGGTCAAGGCAAGCACAGAGATAAATGCAAGCCCTAAGTAATCAAAATAAGTGGACTACAGCTCCAAATGAGCAAAAGCACTCATTTGTTTAAAAAAAAATTATGACAAAACAAAATACTTCAGCAACAATGAATGCATTAAACAACAGAAAAAACAAATGGTAAATCCAAAGTCTGTTTAAAAATCCAATCAAAGAGGGCTTCCCTGGTGGCGCAGTGGTTGAGAATCCGCCTGCCGATGCAGGGGACGAGGGTTCGTGCCCCGGTCCGGGAGGATCCCACATGCCGTGGCCGCTGAGCCTGCGCGTCCGGAGCCTGCGCTCCACAACGGGAGAGGCCACAACAGTGAGAGGTCCGCGTACCGCAAAAAAAAAAAAAAAATCCAATCAAAGAGATAAATCTCTTGTAAGTCTACTGTAAAAGTGAATACAATTAGAAACCAGATAAGTACTGTGACATTCTGAGTGGATATAAGTAAGACAAATGCTTTTCAAAATGCAGTGGACAAAATGGAGGCACAGCAGGAGGACTGGCAGAGAGTGCATCGAACAGTTGCAAACGCTTGGCATTAGGCAGACTGAGAAGAGATCTCTGCCCTGCCAGCCTCCCAACACCGCACAGTGCAGTCGATCCAAGATGGAGCACCACAGCTTGACAGAGGAGCACTGGAACCATCTGTCCCTCCCCCAGGGGCTAGGTCTACACAGAGACAGGCACTCACACAGTGCCATGGCAGTGGACAATAGTCTTTTTTTTTTTTTTTTTTTTTTTTTTTTTTTGCATATGCAGCCCTCTCTCTGTTGTGGCCTCTCCCGTTGCGGAGCACAGGCTCCGGACGTGCAGGCTCAGCAGCCATGGCTCACGGGCCCCTCGGCATGTGGGATCCTCCCGGACCGGGGCATGAACCCATGTCCCCTACATCGGCAGGCGGACTCTCAACCACTGCGCCACCAGGGAAGCCTGTCTGATTTTTTAAAAAATAAGTTGGGCAAAATGTATCAAGGGCCTTGAAAGCAGTAAAAGTTTTAAAAATAAATGTTTCTAACTTCTGACCCTATAATTTTGCTTCTAATAATACACACTAAGAAACTGTTTAAAAATAAAACCATCCATAGATTTAGGCACAAATACATTCACTGCCCCACTATTATAACAGCAAAGCATCAGAAACTTGAACTATTATTAAATTACTATAGACTTTAACATATTTATGAAAATATTATGAGGAAATGCTTCATTTATAATGTTACATGAAAATGGGAATGAAGTTGAAGAGATTATACAAAAATAGGTACAAATGACTGGAAGAAAAATACATCAACATTTTAATAGTGTTTGTCCTTGATCTAAAAATAGTCTTGAGAGACTGCTTTTTAAAACCTCTTAGGCTTAAATGTGGTGAAAGTGAGTAAGATAATGCATGTTAAAATGCTTATCACCATACCGGGCATAGTGTTCTTAAGAGAAATGCAAGCTATCCTCATACAGGGTCACCTTCTACCTCACAGCTGACTAGTTTGTGACTTTAGTCAAACTGCTTAACTTCTGATCTTTGTTTCCCTCTGCAAAGTGGGAACAATCATAGTTACCTGATAGGAGCATGAAGATTAAATGAAACAGAGAACACAAAGTGCTGAACTTAGGCATTCAATAAATGTCAGTACTCTCTCTTCCTCTCTCTTTTTTTGAGACTATAAACTTTGTTTATGCTGGACAGTTCTGATGCAGTTATAAACAAATAAACATATATATAAACATATATATAACATATATGTGTATATATGTATATATACATATATATGTATATGTAACATATATAAACATATATATAAAACATTATAAAACATATGCAGAAACATATTCAAATGAGAAGGTCTGACTCTGACAAGCTCATGCATTGCTCCAGGTGGCAAACAGGCTTTAAAATGGGGCAACATTGACCTAAAGTTCTGCAAGAAAGGGACCCAGCATGCTGCTTTTCAAAAGAAAACATTCCCATGCATGTATAAATAGGTTTCACATTCCCAACCATGGCTTCATTTATATGGCACTTCCAAACTAGGAAATCCTGCAAAAATCTTCCTTGTTGACTCCAACCTACTCAGAAGGGACTTAGAAGAAATGAGTTGTGTTCTGTAGAAGAAATCTTTAAACTCCTGTCTGCATGAGGCTGAATGGAAGCAGTCATGAAACCATTATTTCCCAATCCAAGAACTACAGGTTAATTCTTAAAGATGGAGCTGCTATCATTTTCTCCCCAGTAGTAACTAGACAGGAAAGGTGGATGGATAGGTGGATGGGTGGGGAAGAATTTTACAGGATTAAATTGTCTCCAGCTCTCTGGTTTACTTAAGTTACAAAAACTTTGCCTAATATGCCTAGTGTTCTTCCAAAGGATATAGGCATGGATTTGCAAAGGAAAAACAGAGGAAGTCAGTTTGGTGTCTCTTCTAGACCTACAGGCATATTTGGTTAAGGTGAGGCCAGTCACCATTCCAGCCTCACCAGGACCCTTTTCATTGAAGCTCTCTGAGCAACCACACTTGTGCCCAGTGACTCTGTCTCCCACTTGCTCAAGCCACCTGTGGGGAACAGAGTGACTTTCCAGGAGAAGCCAAAAATAAGGCTATCAAAGAGATTCACATGAGTTGACCTGACATGATTAGGTGAACTAGCTAAATGAGAGTCTGACTCTCAGGAATTTGAATTAAGCATAGAGAATAAGCAGTTACCAGTGAGGACATCTGCTGAAAGGATATTAGGAAGTGGGAGGGGAGCCATGAAAAGCCAGAGCTGGGTACAAGCCCAGATCTTGAGGGGGCCAAAAGTAGGAATGAGAAGCAATAAGTATATGGTATACCTTTTAAGATATTACTTAATATGAAGCCATCAAGGTTATCAATGCATTTTAAAAGACTGCTTTTCATCTTTCTGATTTTAACATTGCTATTATGTGTCTTATATCATCAGCATAAAACAATCTGAGCAAAAACAATGTATCCTCAGTATAGACATGAGTAAGTATATAATTTATAAACGTCTATTTGGAGGACATGTGCTCAAACAATTTTTTTTTTTTTGCGGTACGCGGGCCTCTCACTGTTGTGGCCTCTCCCATTGCGGAGCACAGGCTCCGGACGCGCAGGCTCAGCGGCCATGGCTCACCGGCCCAGCTGCTCCTCGCTACGTGGGATCTTCCCGGACCGGGGCACGAACCCGTGTCCCCTGCATCGGCAGGCGGATTCTCAACCACTGCGCCACCAGGGAAGCCCAACAATTTTGTATGAATGGGGAATTCTAATCAAAAAAAGACTTCTACTCTGACATAGAACGTGCATATTTTATTACATGGGGAGACAGAGGTGGGAAGTCAGGATGCCAAGGAATGAGTAAAGCATACACTGTGTCCTCTAGGGGCTCACCAACCATGATGTATTACAGATAAGAAGAGAACATGTTAATTTGATCAGGTCTCCAACAAATACCTGTTTAGCACCTATGAGTACTCCATACCAGTCTAGGTGTTTTATATCACTTTCCAGCGATCAAACAAGCTACCAGGGCTGAAATGAATTTGATAGGTCAGAGTCCCTCAACATTTCTGGCCCACAGACTAATTTGAGATTCTGATGGGAAAAAATGCAGTGGGAGTGGGGGGGAACCTCTCCCAAACAAAGCACTCATAAACAGATAATTCTGGATTCAATTTCACTGATACTTCTCACCTAACGCCCAAGGATTAGACACTGTTGGTTCTACTTTCCATTTGAAAATATAGAAATATATGTATAATCAAGCAATCCTCAAATGAAAGATTCTATGTTTCAACAATGCACAAAGCACTTATGAGGTTTATTCATATGCTTATCTTTTCAATAACATCATATTATTAGTGGTAATGAGAGATGTCCCATCAGAAATAAAACAGCACGTTTATTCTCAAACACAATGCATGGAACTGACACAGACAGAATATCACTCCAGTTACACAATGGCTATTCAGAACTCTCAGTTAATGGAATATTCACAGTTTAAGACTGAACACAATGCACAAAGAATAGAAACGTAGACAAAGTTGCTATATTAGGGACATGGATAACAGAAGTAGTTTCTTGGCAACAGAGACTTCAGTGAGGGCTATATATAAAATAAACAAAATTAGTTTCTATTAATGGTCAATAAATAAAAATAAAGTCTGAGAAAATATTTCATCAATTTGCTTTAAATGGTTTTATACAACAGAGCTATACTATACAGACTTGTTTTATTTTTTCTCTTAAACAACCAAAAAAGTACTTGCTGTAATCCCTTTTACATGTGATTAGAAATTACCTGAAATTGTAGCATCTGGCTGTCAGAATGATTTGATAATCAGTGAATCTCACTCTCCCCATTTGTAAGATATGAATAACAGTACTTATTCCACAAAGATGAGAAGTACACCTTTTCAAGGAAAAAAATGTTCCTCTATGCCAGTTCAGCCTATATTTCACAAATATTGTCTTGCATTCATTCAACAAATATTTAGTGAGTTGCAACTATGAGTCAAACATTAAGACGACAAAAGTAAACAAAATCAGCCCCCATTTCTCCTTTGATGAAGCTTATTCATTCCTTCATCCATTAGAAAGATTTAGGCTGAAAGGTCCATTAGCTGATAGTGACAGCTAGTATTTGTATAGAATTTTAGATTATAAAGTACCATCCTATATATCATCTCATGTAATCTTCATGACAACTCTTTGAGAAGAACTGATAATCAATAATTATTCATCACATTGTACAGGTTAAGAAACTAAGGCTTAGGAGTTCCAGTGGCTTACCCCAGCAGTGCAGCTGGAATCCACTGCCCTGTTTGTATCAAAACACTTCCTCATCTCACTGAGTTAGGCTTCGGGTGATGAGGATAAAACATGTGGTAATTCATTTTAAGCTCTCTATTAGGAACATGATCTAGAGCAACTTTTTACCTGTTCCCATCCTCTCCAGAAGCAGAAGTAACCAGCTCTGGGAGTGTGTAGAAAATGCAACTCACTTAGTTTGGAAAAGCCTGACTTATCTAAGTTATTAAAAATGGTTAATTTGCCAGCAGTTACCAGCCATGGAGACTCAGGACTGAGTTGCAGCCTGAATTACATTTCCCTTCACTGATTAATTTCTACAGTCGTGTGTGTGTGTGTGTGTGTGTGTGTATGTGACTTGGTTTACTGCAATAGTTGTTTTATTGTGGTAGTCTGGAACTGAACCTGCAATATGTCTGAGATATGCCTGTGTGTGTGTGTGTGTGTTTGTTTTTATTTTTGAATTATCAAATCAGTATTCTTATTCACATACTCACCCTTTCTATTGCATTTTCCTGCAACTTTCTGCTTCCATCTGTGATCATTTTCCTTCTGCCCAAAGAAGCCCCTTTACTTTTTTCTTTTCTCTACAGTCCTTTTTGATTGCAGAAATCTTCTGCAATATTTTCCTTACAGATTCTTAACAATTAGTTTGCTACAACAGTATGACTGACATGATAAGACTGCAACATCACCTCTCTAAATAAAATAATCATCTGGTCCTATGTAAAAACTCTCATGGTATTTTTGAAAGGATCTCAGATCATGGTCCAACATACAACCCACTGCCAAAATCCCTTCTACAACATCTCTGACTTGGGGGTGGGTAATCCAACTTCTTTAATATGTCCAGTTCTACTTGGTAAGACAATTTGGCAATAAGTATCCAAAGTGTTAAAAAAAAAAAAAAAAAAAAAAAGACTAACTTTGACCCAGCTATTCCACTTCTGGGAATTTGTCCTAAGGAAATAACCTGATAAGCCACACAGTGATGAGAATCTCTCAAAGATGTTTCTCATCCATTTACCTCCCTGGTTTGCCCTCTGAAAATGTGGAGCTCAGAACTGAATTGCAAGCCCTCAGAGGCAGCCCAACCAAGGCAGAAAACAATGGGATGATTATCTCCTTTGTTCTGAGAGCTGTGACATTAATGCTATTGGAGATGGCCAGCAATGTCAAATGGCTGGCTAAAATCTTAAATCTCTAACAAGAGCTGCTATTGACCCAGGTCTCTCCAATCCACAGGCACACAACTTTTTTCCCTCCTATCCCAGGTATCACAAAGTTGCATTCAGTAGAGCTTAGTTGTATATTTGTTCATGTTGTGTTCAGCTTTTGGGAGCCTTTTTCTATCCCGATTTCTGACATCCCATTGCTTAGTTTCCCTCCCAACGCTGGAACAGACATGCATTTGATACACCTTTCTTTATCAAAGATCACTTTCTCAAACCAGAACACTATGTCATTTTGGAAGGGCTATTCAAACCATTTTATTTTATAAGACTTTAAAATTTTTTTATATTAAAACAAAATGGGTAAAATATGAAACACAAAGTGGATTCACCTTTGTGAAAAGACATGAAAAAAGAGAGGAGGAGCACTACTTTCAAGGAAAAGAGCAAAATTTAAAGCCTAGGTCACAAAAGTATAAAAATAAACAAGTAAAACTAAAACTGTGCTAGAAAGTCATAAAACAGGGAACCAGCCAAAGAGAAAGCAACAGAGGGGCTAAGAACTTAAGTTGAATAAGTAATTGGATAAATGATTGAATTATCTTAATGGAACAAGGACATTAAATTTTAAAATCCCTCTTTGGATCAATGGAGTAATGGAAAAACAACTATTAAAAAGGAAAAACTTATAGTCACTGTGTCTAATTTATTTCATTCTCCAAACCTTAGTTTTCTAAGTACCTTTTTATACATCATGGCACCTTAATAATTATACTATTGCTTTAAAGTGATCTTGGGTATACATTTATATTTCATCTTATCAAAGAGACCAAAGTGAAATAAGCCTGAAATACCATGTAAGGTAAATTAACACTGGTGCAACTGACTATTTCTACCTCTTGCATTCTTATCCAGATCACTCAACATATTGAGAATCTTTATTTTTCTTGCAAAAAGAAAATGAATATGGTAGTGTAATTTATGAGAATGATAGCTAACATCACAGATAACTTACTAAGCACCCTACAACTACATGAAGTTGATAATATGATTATATCTACTTCACAGATGTGGAAACAGACTTCATGGTTGAATGATACTGTTAGGGTCACATTTAGTAACTGGCAGCACTGGGACTCTAAAACTGGCCTGGCTGACCCCAGAGACTAAGACTCAACCCACACTCAATCAGAGGAGAGCACAATTAAGACGTTAAGGTTCCCATATGCTTTGCTAGGAATTACTAAATGCACACTAAACTTCTCTCTCTGCAGCAGATACATACATACATACATGCACAGGCAAGAGAATTTTTATATGGGCAATATACATTCTTAATTTAAAAATAAGAAAATTAAACAAGATAAACTAAATAATAAGTTCTAATAGGTCTCAAGATTTTTTTTGAGGTTTATTATGAGAAGTGGCTCCAAAATTTCCCCTCCTCCTTAAAATAAAACTTAAAAAAAATGCTTCTGGGCTTCCCTGGTGGTGCAGTGGTTGAAGAGTCCGCCTGCCGCTGCAGGGGACACCCCCGGTCTGGGAAGATCCCACATGCCACGGAGCGGCTGGGCCCGTGAGCCATGGCCGCTGAGCCTGTGCTCCGCAACGGGAGAGGCCACAACAGGGAGAGGCCACAACAGTGAGAGGCCCGCATACCACCAAAAAAAAAAAAAAAAAAAAAAAAAAAAAAAGCTTCTGTATTCAGTTACAACTTTTTGGTTTCTTCCTCCAAACTAAGCCAAAAAAGACTCCAGAGCAAGAAGAAATAATAATTGCAACCTAGCCACCCCCTTCCCTCCATCAACTCTGAAGTAATATTTTCCTTAGAGTAGAAAGATTAAAAAGTAGTTTTCTTAAGTATAGCTCTGAAAAAGTTTAATGATTACTTTAAATATGACCAGTGATATTTGTCTACACACAAATCAGTGATGTTATTATAGCAACATGAAGGTTAAAAGTTTTGTTTTTTTTTTTAGAAGGGCTTGTCAGCATCTTTTATCACCACTAAAAGGTAACTTTAGCATTTCAAAGGAATTTTTTCCTAATTGTATTCTGAGAAACACATTTTCGAAAACTGTTATGCACTGGGAACCCACAGATCTTGTTAAATCAAATTTTTATATTCCAGTACAAGTCTGGACACATCAAATCTAAAAGAATTTCTGAAGCCTTTCCAAACCAGCCTATGTGATTTAATTTCCAGTCAAATAGGAATCTTAAACTTTTGGGGTTTTCGCAGCTAATTCTCAGTCACTGCAAGGAAAGGAGAAATCCTGCAAAGCTTCTGGCACCAAAACATCCCAGAGTAAGGACAATCCCCATAACATACAAATTAGAATATTTTATCTAATTGGTTTTGGAATCCTGACTTATGTTTATTCATGTGACTCATTTAATTTAGCAGTGTGGGCAATTATGTCATACACCTAGCACAGCGGGAGAGTTCAGTCATTGCAGAGTTCACAATGTGTGCATCTGGCACATCTAAGTTATGGGTTGTCATGACATGGTATTGGCAGGAGGAGAGGCGGATGACGTACCGTCTTCCCAAGAGTGGGAATGACTCCATGCAGTCACTGTACCACTCCTGACCTTGGTGGACATCAGGACACCACTCTGCTTTGGGTTGTGGATATAGTCTGAGACTAGAAAATGGCCTTCTCAGGGACAAGCTACTGGCCCATCTAATTTCATTAGCACTATTACTGTCCCCATACCAGTGATTCTCAAAGTGTGGTCCCCAGATCAGCAGCAGCAGCATCACCTGGGCACTTGTCTCAGACCTCTTGAATCAGACAGTCTAGGGATGGGGCCCAACAATCTGAGTTCTAATACAGTCCTTAGGAGATACAGATGAGCATTACAGTTTGAGAACCATTGCTATAAATGATATCTTTAAAGTGACCATTCACTGAGACCACCATTACACTTGGGTTTAATTTCCATTATACCCATTAAGAGTAATTTACTGATCTTCCAATATTCCTATAAAATAAATTCAAATGGAGGGAAGCTTTGAATTTACGAAAAGTTCAGGGTAAGAGTGATGAATGTGAAATTTAGCAATTTGCTTCTATTTTTTTCTTATGTGGTCTCTGGAACAAAATCTTCACAATAGTTTATGAGAAAATATTTCATGACATTGCTCAAATTCACTCAATTCCCTATATTACTCTGGTTCCAACTCCCCACTGCAGCCTAAAACAAACTTGACACTGAATCCAGAATTGCATGTGGCTGAAGAGCAAGGACCTGAAAGGGCCTCAGTTCATCTAAGCTGTCACTTCCCACCTGGGTGATCTCGGAAAAAAACTCATTTAGTAGCTTTAAGCCTCAG
This sequence comes from Kogia breviceps, assembly GCF_026419965.1. Taxonomy (NCBI): domain Eukaryota; kingdom Metazoa; phylum Chordata; class Mammalia; order Artiodactyla; family Physeteridae; genus Kogia; species Kogia breviceps. The sequence continues at coordinate 71,541,637 of NC_081317.1, forward strand.
TTTCCCCAAATGTAAAATGAAAATTATAGTACAACCTTCATCACAGGGAAGCAGTGAGAATCAAAGATATTTAAAGCATATTGCCTGGCACAAAGCAGCTCTCAACACACAATAGTAATTTTATCATTATTAGCTAACAGAACTATTCAATTTTAAATACTTCTGAACATACTTAAGTCTCTAGAAAGAAGAGGATGTAAACATCTAAATCACTTTCTACAGATATACACCTGATAAGTGATTTTTAAAAAATAAAGATGATAAAATTACAACAGCATTTCATTCCTAACAAAGGATCCCATGATAGAAAAACAGCTCATTCTGCAATAAAAGGAGTGTACACAATATCTAAACACAAATATCTTGATCAAGAGAAAATCTTTCAATATATTTTCTTTTGAGATCCCTAAGCTGTTATAGGGAAAAAAGCCAAGGCATAGTACAAGCTTGAGCAGATTAGTTAAGAATGAATTAAAGAAATTACATTTTTGGCAAGGCTAAAGTAGAAGGCAGGCAAAATTCCAAGTTTCTGCTGGTTCATTCAAATGAGTACTCCCCTCCCTTTTTGCAGCTGATAACTTAAAACACACTTTATATTATAATTAAAAGATCAATAATCCACGTCAAAAGAAATGTTACCTAAGAATCTTTTAAATATGTTCTGGGATGACATGAACATCATTACCAATTATTATTTAACAAACAATGATGATGCCTGTATCTCCATACAGACCTGGGTTTGAGTCCTGGCTCAGCTATTCACCAGCTAATTGACCTTGGGCAAGTCCCTGAGCTTCCTAATTGATCTTCCTGTCTCTACTTTTGTCCTCTTCCTGTCCATTCTCCTACAGCAGTCAAAGGATCCTAATCTGTTCCTAAAGCAGGCTAAAACCCCTTCCTACCTCAGGGCCTTTGAATATGTTATTCCTACCTCAGAGCATCCACTCCCAACCTCTGCCCAGCCAATTCCATTAGGAATGCCTTATCGGCATAGGCTAGATTAAATTCTCCCCTTATATGCTCCCTTTACTTATTTTTTGGTAACTCTTCTCACAGTTATAACTTCATTGTTCTTTTGTAATTTTCTATTTAATGTCAGTCTATCTGTGCAAGCAGGGATTATGTCTGTTCACTGCTATATTTCTAGCACCGAACACAAGTGAGAGAGATCATTATAAACAGTTCTCTGGGCATTGTTTCAACAAACCAGAGTGACCATCTAATTACAATTTGTAGAGTTAAGAGGTAAACATACTTTTGGATCAGTTGGGTTTTCAGACATGCAATATTGTCAGATGAGAAAGTAAATTCTTTCAATATCTTTCTGGTTTCCAAAAGCAGCATCAAGTAAAAAGTGAGAAACAACTTTGGATCTTCTGCATTTAAAGAGACAGTTAACTTCAGATTCAAGAAGGAATTCTGGGAATCATGCTAATAATACCAAATAATCTAGAATACTGGATCTGGTATTAAATGCCATCATGGGTAAAGACTATATCTCCCATCTAGTCAATCGGGTCTCCCCTTATCTTTCTGCCGGTATTTTACCCGGGAAAAGCCCTGGGGGGTGAAGAGAAGCCTCCTGGGTCTCCTCACCACAGTGTTGGTTATACCCGGCCGTACATGTGGTATCAACCAGGAACCCATCACCCCATTCATGTCCGGTTCCTTTATTTCCTTCAGTTTCCTACTTTGCTCTCCTCTCTGGCCCCTCATCGCTTTTCCAGCTTTCCTTTAATCTCTCCCACTCAACTTTCTCAAGATGTGAAACACAGTGATATGGCAGAAAGAGGGCTAGATTTAAAGTAAAGACTCCTGGAGCTACATTATTTTGGAGAAACTGTTCAACATATGGCAGATTATTCTGGAGTGTGGGAAAAGGGAAGAAGGGCTAAAGAAAGTCAAAAGACAGTTCAGGAAAAGAATGGAAAAAGAAAGTAGATAAAATGGAAGAGTTAGGGAGAGAAGACTACAAGGCCTTTTTTTTTTTTTTTTTTTTTTTTTAAATAATTAACCCCCCTCCCTGCCATAAACCCAAAGACCTAGAGTTGAGAGCTTGTTATGTCCCCTCAGGCTGCTAGCCATTGCCTCCCACTTCTGAGAGGATTTAATCCTATAAAGGAGTCCAGATTACTTTCTGTCCGGGCAGGGTGGGAGATGGCTTATCTGTTCTTGCTGCTCAGCCTGAAGGTATACATTGTTAAAGATCCACATTCAGGCTTGTACACAAATATGGGGAGGAAAGGGTGGCTTGCACCATGTTTTTAAATAATGAGTGATTTTTGGTAATAAACACCCTAATGGCTATCACAAAACCTAGTTAAAGGTCAGAGCTTCTCTTTAGCATTACCACTATCTAAAAGATACTACATATTACAACCTCAGGGGGGAATCCTACCACAGATTAAGTCTACTTATTTATCCCACCGGCAAGGTGTTTTTTCTCCCCTATAGGAAACTGTTGGAATCCTCATCTAATCCAGTGGTATTGAGACTAATGATGTTCCACACATGCCCACATCAGAAAGCAAGTCCTTGTTCCGAAAGGGCTCAGTTACTGTGGAGGAAAAGACCAAAGCCCACCAAGGCGGTTTTCCCTAGGGAACCTCTTGACCCCAGGATTTTGTGTGTGCAATCTCCCAACCCCAATTAAGGATGTTCTGCCCTCTAGAAGCTATCAGAAGATGAATGCAGTCCCAGGAAGAACGCTGTTCACTTCCTCCAGACAGACAATAGGCAGCCACCTGCTCGGGGATTTATTCACCAGCTTCTGAGTTCCTATGTCATGGAGTCACTGCCGCTTGTGCCTCAGAGGACAAGGAGGAGAAAGAAACAAACAAGCCAGGTGGCTGGGGCAGAGAGAGAAGTCAAACTGCCGCGATGCAGCCTGGGGCTTGTGGAAGCCAGGTTGCTCCCAATCTCAAGCTGTGTTTTGAGACAGCTGTTTGAGTGGTAATAGGAAAAGGAAGGAAAAACGTCTTTTATTCTAAAGGAATGAGAAACTGCTGAACGTGAAACACAGCCTGCCTTGAAACACTGTAGGGCTTTCCTCTATCAGTCTAGTTCAATTCTGCCATAAACAACTTCTTGGTAATTTTCTTCACTAATAAACTGAAGTACTTTGAACTGAACTAAGTTGGCCACAGAAGGAGGCATGATCACCATGTACTAAGTAAAGCATGCTTTTCCCACAGGGCTGAGTGGGGCGTCGGGGAGACAAGTGGCCCAGAGTCATACCCACTATAGAAAGCTGGGGGAAGATCTTGCAGAATGGTTTCAGTGGGGCATTCTCCACTCCCTCCAGAAGGCTGTGGAACAGGCCTGGAAGAAAAACTATCGAAGTAATAGAGAAGAAATAAAATCAGAAGAAAAGATGAAACACCAAAAATTCACATATGCCTCCTTTCCCTCTGCTTTCCTGTGGAAGCAATACAAAAAAAATTTTTTACGAAAAAAGAAAAGAAACTTCTTTGGAATTATTAATGGAATTAAAATGAAAAAATTAATTTTACACAATTAATTTATACAATCTCATCTATAATTTCATGCAATGTAGTTTTTTAACCAGACTATAAAATTCCTGCTATTTATATATTTACGCTTACCTCTCCCCATTTTATTTTTATTGCACACATATAAAATGCTCATAAAACTTTAAAAAATCCTAATCAGAAAGAAATTTTAAATTATAATTCCAAATTACCACTGTTAACATTTTAGTATATCCATTCTATTTTTATGCAAATGTATATATAATAAATAAATACATGTGATTTAGTTGGTGGAGGATGTTTGTTTATAAAAATTTCCTCACACTACACCTATTAGATTTTTTCACATAAGTCATGAATATCTGTTCGTTCAAATACATATAGGTTTGTTTGCATTTTCTTTTCAAACATCCTTGTCAAATATCTGTGCTATTTATTGTGAAAGTAGTCCTAGAAAGCAAACAGGGACATCTATACATGCTGCTGAGGGCATAACAGCCTAGGAAGTACCAAGTTCACCTGCAGTAATCACAAAAGCAGGGATCCACCATGTATCACTGACAAAGCTTTAGAAAGCCCTCCTGGGTCAATAATTAAATAACACTAAAAAGGAGCTGGGATTCTTCCCCAGAGGATCTTCTGCTGGTTGCCTGAAGTAAAAAAAAAGAAAACCTTTATTAATTATTTTCACTGAGGCTTGCAATATGATAGAAAGACTGTTGATATTATCAAGGTATAAGGATTATCTTTATTACTTTCCCTTATTTATCCATAAAAATAGTCTTTCCTCTATCAAAATACCAATGGCATTTTTCACAGTACTAGAACAAATAATTCTGTATTTTGTAAAGAAACACAAAAGACCCCAAATAGCCAAAACAATCTTAAGCACAAAGCTGGAGAGATCACACTCCTTGATTTAAAACTATACTACAAAGCTACAGTCATCAAAGCAGTATGGTACTGGCACAAAAAACAGACACGTAGATCAATGAAACAGAATAAAGAGCCCAGAAATGAGCCCACAATTATATAGGCAATTAATCTATAACAAAGGCGCCAAGAATATACGATGGGGAAAAGACAGCCTCTTCAATAAATGGTGTTGGGAAAATTGGACAGCTACATGCAAAGGAATCAAATTGGACTACTTTCTCATACCATCTACAAAAATAAACTCAAAATACATTAAAGATTTATATGTAAGATCTGAAACCATAAAATCTGTAAAAGAAAACATAGGCAATCTGCTCTTTGACATCAGCCTTGGCAATATTTGTTTGGATATATCTCCTCAGGCAAGGGAAACAAAAGCAAAAATAAACAAGTGAGACTACAAGAAACTTAGCTTTTGCATGGCAAAGGGAACTACCAATAAAATGAAAAGGCTATTTGAATGGCTATTTGCCAAAAATATATCTGACAAGGGGTTAATGTCCAAAATATACAAAGAACTCAACATAAATCAACAACAAACAACCCAATTAAAAAATAGGCAGAGGATCTGGCTTCCCTGGTGGCGCAGTGGTTGGGAGTCCGCCTGCCGATGCAGGGGACGCGGGTTCGTGCCCTGGTCCGGGAGGATCCCACGTGCCGCGGAGCGGCTGGGCCCGTGAGCCATGGCCGCTGAGCCTGCGCGTCCGGAGCCTGTGCTCCGCGACGGGAGAGGCCACAGCGGTGAGAGGCCCGCATACAGCAAAAAAAAAAAAAAAAATAGGCAGAGGATCTGAATAGACCTTTTTCCAAAGAAAACATACAGATGGCCAACAGACATGTGGAAAGATGCTCAACAACACTAATCATCAGTGAAATGCAAATCAAAACCACAATGAGCTATCACCTCACACCTGTCAGAATGGCTATCATCAAAAAGACAACAAATAATAAATGTCGGCGAAGATGTGGAGAAAAGGGAACCCTTGTGCATTGTTAGTGGAAATGTAAATTGATGCAGCCCAACCACTATGGAAAACACTACAGAGATTCCTCAAAAAATTAAAAACAGAACAACCATATGATCCAGAAATTCCACTGTTGGGTATTTATCCAAAGAAAACAAAAACATTATAGAAAAGATATATGCACCCCTATGTTCACTGCAGCATTATTTACGATAGCCAAGATATGGAAGCAACCTAAGTGCCCATCAACAGATGAATGGATAAAGAAGACGTGGTGTGTATGTGTGTGTGTATATATATATATATATATATATATATATATACACACACACACACACACAATGGACTATTGCTCAGCCATAAAAAAAAAAAAAAAAAAAGAATGAAATATTGCCATTTGTGACAACATGGATGGACCTAGAGGGTATTATGCTAAATGAAATAAGTCAGAGAAAGACAAATACTGTATGATTTCACTTACCTAAAAAACAAAAATGAACAAACTTAACTAAACAGAAACAGTCATAGATACAGAGAACAAACATGTGGTTGCCAGAGGGAGGTAGTGGGGAGGGAGATTAAGAGGTACAAATTTTCAGTTACAAAATAAATGAGTCACAGGTATAAAATGTACAGTGTGGGGAATATAGCACACAGTATCATAATATCTTTGTATAGTAACAGATAATTAGGCTTATGGTGATCATTTTGAAAAAGAAGTATCAAGTCACTATGCTGTATATCAGGAACAAGCATAGTGATATAGGTCAATTATACTTCAAAATCAAACAAATTCATAGACAAAGATCAGACTTGTGGCTAACGGTGGAGGGGAGGGGAAATTAGATGAAGGCAGTCAGAAGGTAAAAATTTTGAGTTGTAAGAGAAATAAGAATAAGGGATGTAATGTACATCATGATGAATACAATGAACAGTGCTGTACATTACATATGAAAGTTGCACACAGTAAACCCTGTTCTCCTCACAAGGAAAAAATACATTTTTTCCCTCTTTCTTTAATCCATCCATATGAGATGACAGATGTTCACTAAACTTACTGTGGTCATCATTTCATGATACATGTAAGTCAAATCATTATGCTGTATACCTTAAACTTTATAAAATGCCATGTGTCAATTATATCTCAAGAAAACTGAAGGAAAAAATATTCGTTCCTCAAAGAATCATAACGAATTTTTAGTACCTTAATAAAATAATATGGCAAAACCAAAGACACATGAGAAACAGTTTTCTCAACTACACATAACCACATGCTATTGTAGTTATAAAGATAAGATTATGAATTTCATAGTATGGAGAACTTTAAAAACAGGATAAATGTTTATCAATATTTCCTACAGTCCTGACTAGGGAAAAATTTGTAAATGTGCAGCGATCTCAAACTGTTCCTTAACTATATGTTCAATGAGTTTGCCATATTGGGGATAAGATTTTACATCAATATTCTTTAGCCTAAATTTTCCCATTTCCTGCCCACCACCACTTTCCCCTTTCACAGCATGGGCTGGTCCACTACAGAAATTTAAAAGTTACAGTGTGTTTTACTATTTTGTGACATTATAGACTGGGTTAGGGCTATACATGCAGATACACAAAAGGCATCATTATACCATTTGTATATTGGCACTCACCATGCAGGAAGAGAATTCTTATCACCAGCCCTATCTTTTTAAATTATATGAAAAATCAATTTCATAGGAAGGGGCCTAAAATATGCCTCTATATACAATAATTAATTCGGAAACAACATGCCCACAACCAAGGCATATCTTGCATTCAATCAGAAACAACATGCCCACAACCAAGGCATATC